>NC_136462.1:15544231-16174799 GCF_902686455.1 Sciurus vulgaris | reverse complement strand
ACGCCACGCGCCCTGTGGCTTCCCTCTCTGGCAATGCCATTTCTGCCACTTCTACACTCGCACCTTCGGGCTTTCAAGGCCCTGCTCAAGCGTCAGTTCTCCCCCAAGCAGCAACAGTCCCTCAGCCCCCATCATCCTGTCCACAACAAGGCTCCTTCTTCTACACGAGGTGGCACATCTGCTTGTGTACACAGCTGCATCTGCAGCCTCTCCACCCTGGACAACTGCACACAGGAGACTCGTTGCCACTCCTCTCTGGGGATGGGTGTTCCAGTCCTGCTAGGCCTCAATCCCAAACTCTGCCTGGACCCCACTTACAAAGTTCTTTCCTAGTCTAATTATCTTAACAAAACAAACCAAGAACATCGACAACAATAACAACAACAACAACCCACTACTTTTATTTCTATATGAGGAAAAGGGGATTTGTGAGCATAACAATAAGAAAGTGGGCATAGACAGCCCGGTATGGGGGCACAGGCCTGTAATCCCTGAGGCTCAGGAGGCTGAAACAAGAGGATCACAATTTTGAGGCCAGTCTCAGCAACTCAGAGACCTTGTGTCAAAATTTATAAAGGGCTGGGGTTGTGGCTCGGTGGTTAACCACCCCAGGTTCAATCCCTAGGACCAATAAATAAATAAGAAAAATTAAAGTGGGGATAAATCAGGTACCCTTTCTTCCACTTGATTCTAACCTGAGCCTTCCATTGTTGTGACCGGGCCTCTTCTTTACTCAGCCATACATTTATTTGTAAAAGTTTTGCTAGTGGGCATTACCAACTTCTGGCTGCCCTGTACCACTCATAAAAGGCACAAAAAAATATTAATTAGAATGACAACCATTCAAAAAATCTTATTATAATAAAAGTATCTCAAGAACTTGAGATAGAGCCAGACACAGAAGCCCACACCTATAATCTCAGCTACTCAGAAGGCTGGGACAGGAGGATTGCTAATTTGAGGCCAGCCTGGGCAATTCAGCAAGACTCTGTCTCAAAATAAATTTAAAGGGCTAGGGGTGTAGCTCAGTGGTATAGCACCCAGGTTTCAATCCTGAGTAGGACCCCCCCCCCCCAAAAAAAAAAAAAAAAAAAAAAACTTTAGACAGAATGAAATAACACAGAAAAAACTTAACAAGTCTTTGCCCACACGCCCAAACTCTCGCCAAGATTCTCCTGATTTTCAAAGGTATAAAAAGCAATATATAGGTTGTACTTGATTGGACGTAGATCCAATGAGCATATGTAGTTGGTACTAGCTTAATTCCCAGTGTGTAGAGCAATCAGGGAATTTTTAAATCGTGAAGTCTACATCCACAAGACACAAACTCACACTGCAATCACTCAGCGTCAGAGGCTTTATCGACACTTCTCTCGTGTTTTTGCCCCACAGAAACAAAGAACAACTAACATGCACAGAGCAAATCTTACCTAATGTGGATCTGAATGAATAAAAATCCCGTAAGAAAAGGTGCTAAGAAAATAAAATCTCTTTTCTTGAAAAAATTCCAATCATTAATGATATTCACATATTGCTACATTGTTCTAGAGGAAAAAGGAAGATGCATAACTTTGAAATCCACTAGAGAAAAACCCAAAGCGGGCCATCACCAGTTTTTTTTTAATTATATAATCTGAAGGAAGAACAGAATACATCTTTTTTAATTAAGTACTAATTCTTGAGAGTGGAGGCAGTTCCTTTTATTTTCTTAGACATTTAGGATATCTATGATGACTACTAAAATTAGGATTAATCAAACTTACCTGCCTAAATTGCACCTTTACCAAGCCAAGTGCAAAGAAATTCTTAAGCTCTTGATTTTACAGACTATGAAAAAGATAAAATGCAATCGCACGGTCTATAAAACCACCAATGTGATGACGTCTCTCACAATTGTTTGAGCTCCTTAGGAAACCTGAAGATAAATGTCACTTTTCCTAGCCACACTGATATTCTACCCCTTCACATGTGTGGCTGACCTCGGTGTACACTTTGAAGGGTAGAGGCCAGCCAGCTCTGGACCAATCAAAGGCACCATAAGCCAGCATGGTTCTGAAGTGTGCTGCCCTGACTCCTGCCAATCAAGAGGTTAAAGGACAGAAAACCAGAAGATACTTGGAGGCTGGTTTATCTACAAAGGACATATCCAAAACTGCCATAACACAAAGTAATTTCTAAAAGCATCTGAAATCCCCCCCCTTCTTTTTTCTTTTGCTATTTTTAATCATTTATTCTTAATTTTATCCATCTCAAAAGTAAAAGTAGTCGGGCACCATGGCACATGTACATAGCACCAGCTACTTAGGAGGCTAAGGCAGGAGGATCACTTAAGGTCAGGACTGGAGGCCAGCCTGGGCAACACAGTGAGACCCTATCTCCAAAAACCAAGTCCCAGCAGAAGCGGAGATGATAGGCAGTTTGAATTTCTTAAGAACACTGGACAGGAACTAGTACAGGGCAGCAGAGAATAGGCAAATATCAGGAAGTGTGTCCCTGAGCAAATGACGCTGCAGGACAGGTGAGGGGGGGCTATGCTCTGAGCTGCCGCACCAACCGCAGCTTCCCAGGTGCACGTAGACATCAGGGACAGCGAGGAATGAGTGCACCTCCACAATGCCCAGGGTCAGAACTCTGAAACCATCCCGTTGCCAAGAGCTGGACACACATGAAAGGGTTTGCTCTCCGCAGCCCAGCGCATACAACATGTCCATGTCCCCGCTGTCCCGTCATTCCGATTCTACAAAGGCAACCCGAACACTCTGGAACGGAACCAGTGACAACGGGCCAAAGAAGCAGTCCCGGGAAGCCCGATTTCAGACCCATGATTCACGGCAACCAAAGACATGAGTGGGAAGAAAGAGAGAAGCGGGCACACAGACCAACCACGGCAGGCACGCTTCTCCAGGGGCAGCCACCCTGGTTGGCATGGAGCACGCACGAGGCAGGAGCGAGGGGCGTGCGGGAGCAGCGAGGCCTCCGAGACACCTACCTTGCAGAAGGGCTCCGTTTCTCTTGAAGAAGGTACTGCCCGGCCAGATGGGTGGACCTGATGTGCTGAAAGAGAAAACAAGCAAGGGTCAGAAACCTGCGCCCTGCCCAGGCAGCCCTCACAGCGTTCCCAGGGGTGCCTGACTGGCATCCTCTGAAAATGTAACTTTAAAAACCATTAGGTTTCTTCAACTGTCATGTGAGCACTCTGGTTACCATCTTGGCCCCTGGTCACGCCTGGGCACTGAAATCGCCTGCAGGTGAACAAATAGCAAACACACAGCGCTTGGCAGCACCGCTCAGAACTTCAACATGTTTGCTAACTTGTTCCTCATTTTGTGAATTTACACGGCAAAGAACACCTGCCCGTGGCTTCTGAAACCAAGTGGGTTTTCTTCGGGCACTTCCAGGTGCCACCTGCCCATTATAAATGTGTGCTTGCCCCGCTGGCATCTCTACCACCAAATCCTTCCTGGGCAGCTCCAATCTTGATCAACTCCCTCCTCTCAGGCTCTTGTTCGCATCCTGTTTTCCATTTCTTGACTTAAAAATGTCGCACTCCATCCCCTATAAAACACTTTGCAGACAGTTACCACCCACGGTCTGCTAACCCGAGAGGCAAGAAAATAAGGAAGATCAATATTTCACAAAGACACTTGCTGCTCTTCTAGATGAGCATTTTCACTGTTTGAAAGCATCCAGTGGAAAACTTTACAACCAAGCCAGGCTTAGTAAAATATTCTTAGTGTGGAAAAGTAGGTTATTCTAGAAAGGATTGGTTTAGATTAATGGTAGAAAGCACTTAGCTCAAAATGTTACTGTGTCTGAGAGGCAGTATAAATTACTTTCACCAAAATAGTACACGTGATATTGATATTGGTTAATGTATTATCAATCACATTCAGCATTAAAAAAAATAATAAAAACTTGGTCTGAGGAATACATTTGTAAGTCTGACAGACACACACACACATACACACACACACAGAAATCTAAAGGGCTATATAATGAATGCTTCACTGGCTAACTGGGGTCTCTGGCTATACAGGATGGTTGTGCCCTTAACGAGGAGAAATGCAATGATATTCTGCCTATCAGAATTTCATAACAGGAGGTACAGAGTCTTGCAGTATAGGAACATAATACATGATTGAGGAAAAGTAGAGAGTTACAGCCTAAAAAGACTATTAAGCATCAAGAGTGTGGTAGATGTGCTAGAAAACACATACAGGCATATCTGGTTTACTGTGCTTCAAAGATAAGGCAGGGATTCTTTTTTTTTTCTTACCATTAAAGATTTCTAGCAAACCTGGGTCAAGCCAGTATATCAGCATCCTTTATCCAACAGCTCAGATGATCGTTAGCATTTTTTTTTAGCAATAAGGTTTTTAAATTCATTTGCACATTGTTTTCTTAGATATAATGCTATTGCACACTTACTACAGTATGGTATAAACAAAACTTCTATATGCACCAAGAAACCAAAAAAATTCACGTGACTTACTTTGGTGCAATCTCTGCTTGACTGCAGTGGTCTCGCATTGAACCGGCTGTCTCTCTGAGGAGCACCTGACTGTGACCTTTAATGCTAATGAACCTTTTTGTTTTATTTTCCTTTGGATCTACTACACTCAGAGTAAATGAGAACAATGCATCTTAGCCATGGTTTTTCCTACAGAATTGATTCTCCAACGTGGCAGGTATAGCCTCTGTGTGACCAGTAATTGCACAGGACAACTGTGTCCCTGGCTGGGGGTTCAAGGGTATGGGATGATGGCAGCAAGCTGACTTCTCTTTCGTCTCATCCCTGTCCTGTTCCATTTAGGAGCCTTTAAGGCTCAAAGTCACATGAAGAATAATGTGCATCAAAATGCTTAAGATGATCTTTTAACAACCCTAGCAAGCTCCTGGGGTTTTACCATCTTACTTTTACAACAAAGCAGGAAACAGCAAGCTGGCTGTGGCCCATACTGAACTGCCTGATTTCCAAAGATATTTAAAAACCGAGGACTTCATTATAGAGGAGTTGGCGCTTCTAGAGAATTCAATAATTGCGTATTACTGCAGGAGCCTGAATATCCAGCTTACCGCCATCCAAATCTTCTCTTTATCCTGACCTTGATTTGGCTGAAAACCCGAGCAGACACCAGGGATGGAGCCAATGTGGGGAACTGAGGTCAGATAAATCCAGTGGTTTAGATAAGGAAAATACCTCAGTGTGTTAGAAATCTACTACAGATTTTCTACGACGCCCTCCCTTTTCACATACTTAAGTCACTGATCACTATTCTATAGCCATTCTGCTCTGCTGTCCCTCTAATGTGTACGCGAGGAGTGGAGAGATGTGGAGTGGCATGCCAGTCTCTAGCTCAGGGCCCCTTGGTAAATGGTGACTTCCTGTGGGTTGTCTCCTTCCAGCTCAGGGAAGCCACTTTCCTGCCACACTGACTGCCAAAGCTTTTGAGCTTCTCATATTCTGTACTCGTCTTTTGGATGGTCCCTCAAATGATATCTCCTAACTGTTAAAAGATTTGAGGATTGAGGAAGTCCCTATTGAGAACCGTGCTCTGTATTGCAAAAGACACTTGGATGAAAAAAATTAAAGATCGTATTTGATGATCTCTTGGAACTTACTGTCATATTTTCCACCTTTTCTGATTCCACCAAAAGAAACAAGAACTGTCCCTGGAAAGGCTGATGGCTCTGGTTGTAGAGCTGCAGGTTGGCACAGCAGCAAACTTGATACATTTTTTTTTCTTCTCTCACCTGGCTGATCTTGACTTTCTGAGCTCAAAGTTTGTTTAAAATACATAGTCAGGCACAGTGGTGCACGCCAGTAATTACTTGGAAGCTGAAGCAGGAGATCACAAAGTTTGAGGCCAGCCTCAGTATCTTAGCACGGCCCTCTAAACAACTTAGTGAGACCTGTGTCAAAATAAAATGTAAAAATGGGACTGGGGATGCAGCTCAGTGGCTGAGTGGACTCTGGGTTCAATCCCTGGTACAAAAAAAGAACAAGAAAAAGAAAAATACACTACGAAATTACTTAAAATGTATATTAACACAGCTCTTCTAGAGAGGAACCTAGTGATCAAAGTGTTTGCGTTGGGGGGCAAAGGGGGGTCCTATATCACCCTTCCCATGACAAGCCAAGAGGAGGGGAGGTTAGTGGCAGAGCACACTGAGAGGATGGGGACCTCCTCACACCCGTGGTGACCCTTGTGAGTGGTCACTGCCATGTGAAATAGCCAGGAAGGTCCCCTTCCACGCTGGGTGTGTCTTAACCACCTTACAAAGTCTCACAATTGTTTGACACTGGGATAGAAAACCGTCATTTACTGAGCAAAATAAGCAACACTTCTCCACGAGACCCTCTAGTTCTGTGGGGTGGACAGGGCAGAATCACCCTCCTTTCTACAGAGGAGCAGCAGTCCTAGAGAGGGAAAGGCGTCTATGGCCACAGGTGACTGGTCAGCGAACAGCCCATGACGAGACCAGGGCTCCCGGAGCTGGCCTCAGGGACCACAGAGCCACACTGCCAATGGCCCCCACTTTCATTTCTCATCTTCCAAGCTTTCTCTTCCAGCACTAAACTCTTAGGCACCTTCCCCGTGGAAGAAGGCTGTGGACGGGCATTTTGATAGCAATCTCCCCAAGGCAAAGTCCCAGGCTAGAGAAAGGAATCGGACTAACCGGATGTGGAAGACGTGGGCTCCTAGTAGCAGAAACAATGGAAGGCCAGCCCCACAAATGTCTCATTTCAATATTGTGCTCACAGAATCCCACGACCTTCAACAGCACACGCCAAACCAACTCTGGGACGAAGGAAGGCAGACCAATAGGTTAGGAGGGCCTTGCCTGCCAGAAGGCTGGTCTGGGAACTGGCATTTGAGAACACTGATCCCAGCAGATCGCTGAGACTAGCGCCATGCCAGCAAATCCCAAGCGATGAGCGAAGCTGTCCTGAACAGGCAGCCGGCGTCCGCTGGAGACTCACACACCATTCCTATGCCATTCCTAGGTCTCCACAGTCTCCGCTGCACAAGGGGCTCCCAAGGGGACACTGTGAGGCCACGGGCTGTAAGCGTGTGTGATCTGTCCGCTGTTCCTGCCCTACACCCATGGGCTTTGATCACTGCCAACCTGGCCCCTAGGCAGTCCTGGAAGCTCCCACCTCTGTTTGCAGCCTGGACTCTCGTGGGCCAATGAGAAGCAAATTGAGAAAAATTCCTTTTTCCTAAGAGCACAGCTGCCAACAGGAGCTGGACAAGGATGGGCAGGGAGGCATGGGACCTGAAAGAGGACACACACTGATGGACCCCACGTGCAGGAGAAGCCAGATTCACAGAGGCAGAGCAGAAAGGTGGCTGCCGGGCTGGCCCTCGGGGGAAGAGGCGGGACAGGCTCTGTAAGTGCAGAGTTGCAGATCTGCAAGATGAAGAGAGTTCTGGAGATCTGGTGCACAGCAAAGCAAAGACCCTTGGTGCCACCAAACAACACGCTTAAAAATGGTTAAGATGGGGCTGGGCTGTGGTTCAGTGGTGGAGTGCTTGCCTCGCATGTGCAAGGCACTGAGTTCGATCCCCAGCACCACATAAATAAAGATATTGTGTACACCTACAACTAAAAAATATATTTTAAAAAAATGGTTAAGATGGTAAATGTCAGGTGTGTTTCTCCACAAGAATTTTTTTTTTTTTTTTTTTTTAATGTAGGAAAAAGAGAGGGAAGAGAGAGAGGATGGACAGAGGATCTCTGGAAGAAATGAACAGAAGTGTAAAGATACAGGGCAGGAAGGATGATCCAATCCCTGCACTCTGCATCTGAACCTCCGCGAAACTTCCCCAGAACGGTCCACACACTTAAAGGTACACAGCCCAAACCAACTGGGGAGAGGAAGAGGTTGCAGGAGACTAGCTCTTCCTAACTTAGTCCTCCTGGAGGCTAGGCTGGCCCACTGTCCTTCACACAACTGAGCACAGACTCCTACCGCATCCCCAGCGCTGGACTCCCAGCATAGAGTCAATCACGAGATGCGTGACAGCTACCAGCAGGCTGCTTACCCTGGAATAAGACAGCCCAGGCAGTTGGAAGAAGCGGAAACCCGAGGCAGGGAATGAGAGAGAGAGGGAGAGAACACCGTGGCATTCCACTGCTTTAACCTCTGTGGATTTCACAGCAAATGCTAGAAACATTAGGGCAGCCCAGAAGGACACAGCATGAAAGATTTCAAGGTCACAAAACATCACCCACCATTGGAGAAGCAGCACTAGTGGCTCTCGGGACATGGCCCAGAATTCTCCTGAACACTCTCAACACTTCTATAACCTCCCTGATAATAAAACATGAACATCCGGGCATTCAAAGGGATCTCTGGTCCAACCAGAGATGTAGTGGGGAGAGCCCAGGGACAGGAGTCAGGGAATCTGTGCAAAACGCAGCTGAGGTCTTTTAACTTAAGAGTATCAATTCAAAGCCCTGCCAAACTGGGGGCAAATGATAATATCTAGCTGGCGTGCGAGAATGAGAGGTTTGCAAAGAGAAGCTCTGTAAATGGCAAAAATGCACTACCACAGGGTAGTCTCAACTGCAAGAAAACTGAGGCTCAGAGAAGTCAAGTGACGTGCTCCAGACACACAGCGACACCATGGCAGTGTGCAGGGTGCCAGAGCTCCCTCCTTCGCACTCTCACCCTCCCCAGAAGGCTGAAATAGAGACAACCCACCAGAGTCCTGTGCAGATCCCAACTGGCAAGCGACTGAGAGGCAGAGCCCAGGAGGAGACCTCCCAGGACCAGCCTGCGACATCACTAAGTGATCACACAGTCCCCTCTGGATCCATAGTCTGCAACTGATAGGCTGGCGAGATTATCTGAGGGGGAAACACTGACCCCAGGAAGAAATGGAGGTTTCTGTGACTGGTGGCAAAGTTTAAAACTGGAAGGATGCTCATCCTGACCTCCTGCCAGCAGATCGCCCTGTGTGCCCACTGCCACCCAGGCCTGGATGTGCCCTGCTGGGGCTGACGTGGCTGTGAGCCTCCGACACAGGTCCTGAAGTCGGGGGCTTCCCTCCTCTGCCACTGACCACACCCCAGGGTTTCTTCGCATTATTGATATTGGGGTTGGACAATTCTTGGTCCATTGCCACTAGCTTGCCCTTTATCAACTGAGAACTTTGCTCTCTCCACTCTTCTCCCAACTTCCAGGATAAATACCTTCTCATCTTACAATCACCAAACATCAGCAGGTGTCCAGATCTTCCTTTTGGCTCCGATAACTCTGCCCTGTATTTGATAAAACTCCACCGCTAAAAGCGTGGCCTTTGCTCCTTCAGGTCACTACCTCTGTGACTGGCTGCAATTCTGTGTATGTCAGGGGTCACCATGCTTCCCACCTCTCAGTTATCAGGGACACTACCAGTGTTCCCCTCCAAATTCCAGATGTTGCAATGTGAGAGTATTAAGTTGTAAGGCCCTTAAGAGACTAGATTAGCTATTGAGTGGTCCTCCCTTGTGACAGAAGCAGGGGCCCTATAAGACCTATTGGAGGGGGACGTGGCCATATTTCCCCTTCTGCCATGTAGGGATGCGGCATCAAGGCGCCATCTTGGAAGCAGACACCAGGCCCTCACCAGACAACACACTTACCAGAACCGTTGATCTTGGACTTCCCAGCCTCCAGAAGGGCAAGAAATAATATTTCAACTGTTTGAAATTACCCAGCTTGTGGTATTGTTATAGGAAACACAAATGGACAGGACAAGGGGAATTGGCCTCCCTCTCGGCACTACGCCCTCTCATGCCTCCCCACACCCCGGACTCTCACATAAGAGACTCTCTCCCTTGATTAGAAATCTCTGTTGCTTTTGACATTATTTCCTAAAAATGTCTCCTCTCTAGCCTGGAACAACCCTTCCAGCCTGGCATGCCCCTTCCCCCCCACTCTTCATCCTATACGTTTGATAGCCGTCTGCACCATGTGGGACCTGTGATCACCTAATGGCATTCCTAGCTTTAGCTGGTCCTCTGTTGTTCTCTTTTCCTAGCAAAGCTCACAGACTCATGGCAAATCCTGATTTTCCAATTCTCCATCTCTAGCTCATCTGGTCTCCGACTCTGGGAGGTACCTAGAACTGGGTCCTGACTCAGCATTCACCTGCACCGCCCCCGACGTCTGTCCAAACCAGGCAGCAGCTTCCCAGCTCTGCCGCCCCAGCTGGTCCCCTCGGGCATGGGCCACACTACCCTGGATTTACAGATGTCTGTACTTGTTTCCCAGGACTGCCAAAGCCTGGGTGACACAAGCAACATAAATTTCATTGTTTCACACTCTGGAGGCCAGAACCCAAGGTCAAGGTGCTGGTGGAGCTGGCTCCTTCTCAGGTTCTGAGGGAGAACCCACTCAGGGCCTTTCCCTTTGACTCTGGGGCTTGCTGGGGATCTTCAGTTCCCTGGCTTGTAGAAGTATCGCTCTGATCTTTGCCTTTGTGTTCAAGACAGCCCCACACCCCAGGGAGGTCTATGTCCAAATTTTATTATTATAAGGACGCCGGTCATATTGGAAGAGGGGTCTATCCTCCAGTATGAAGACCTCATCCTAACTGATTATACCTGCGACAACTAAATTCCCAAATCCGGTCATATTCTGAGGTGTTGGAAGAGAGGAAATCAACATATAAATTTGGGGAGGGGGCACATTTCAACCCAAAACCACATCTGTCACTATCTGCCACAGGGAACACTCACTCCCAGAGACACCAACACACTGATGTCTCTCTGAATCCCCAGAACCTGCTGCTGGGCTAGGAACTTGGTTGGTACCTATCAAATATTTATTAAGGGAATAAAAGTTCACACTTGATTTTAGCATCCCTATGAGGGATAAAAAGAAAGAAATGTGGGTTTCCTTCTTTGGTGATCCCATCTACAAAGCTCAAGGTCAAAACTCTGGAGCCCCTGACACTGCCCCAGAGGACCCCTAGTTTGCCACCCATTCCTGCACATTCCCAGGTCTCCAGCTTTTGCCATTCCTCCTGCAGGGCCCAGGTCAACTCAGGTGGGGCCGTTCCATAACATTTCAACAGGTCCCCCACCTCTAATCTCTCCCTCACAGGGTCTGCCAGCCCAATGCCTCTGCAGCTTTCCCAGAATCCAGCCTGCTCAAGCTCTCCCTTGGTTAGCAGACTGCTCCAAGAGGTGGGGCTACTAGCCAGAGGTGGGATTGGGGCACTGTTTCTATCTGAGTGGGTCTCTTTCATGCCCCAAAAGCCCTACCCGCGCTCGGTTTCTCCCTCTGTGTGCACTGGGCCTCAGCCTGCAAGGCAAGTGCTCTATCGTTTAAGCTACACTCCCCAACCCCCTGTGTCTTTGCTTCTTCACATCCCATCCATCTTTCAAGGCTCAACCTCAAATCCCTGATTCCAGAGAAATTTTTCTGGTCACTCCCATCCTGCCACCTCCCCTTCCTCTCCATTCATCTGGCAATTATGGCTGAACAGCTCATTTGGGAATCAGTCACACTGGGCAGTGTTTGACTCTTGATGGCCTCATACCTTTAATTCACTTTCCACAGGTGTGTGTGTGTGTGTGTGTGTTTTACTTTAAGAGCAGAAAGGCCACATGGACAGAGGCTTAGGGTGACTCCCCTCCCACAACTGGGTCAAGTTCACGGCACTCAGAAAATGGTTGTCATAATTCTATAAGTGATTTTGAAAAATAGTAGGAATGCTACACTCATCGCCCAAACAGAATTATTTCAAATGCTAAGGATTAAAAAAAAAAAAAAAAATCTCGTAGACATAATTAAATCTCTTATAAAGGAACAGGCCTACAGGGTAGCACATCATGGCTCACCATCATCTCAAATAGAAACTCAAAAATCTTTAAAAGTGGAAACAAAATTATAAATCTCATCATTGATGGTAAGTAATAGGTTAGGTAATTTGGTCTACTCTTTTCTGTGATTTCTTGATTACTAAGGAATATATAAATAACTAGATAAGTACATGTATATTTTTGATAATATGGAATGTGTACTGGGGTATACTGAAGAAACTGCTTAAAACCCTGGCTACAATTTTAGATGCATGCAGCTCAGGGTACATCTTAGGAACAGATGCAAAGGTGTTTATCATTATCTTTGTGCTACACTGTTTCTAATTTTACATATGAAAACCAAGGCATCATTCAGCATAAAGTACATTATTTGCATGATGTATTTGCATTTGTAAAACACCCACATTTACTTTTACTGCTTAATGGGCCCCGGTTTAAATGGGCCACTCTATATAAATGGAGTACACTGGTTCCCAACTCAATGGTGCTGATAAGAAAACTGCTCCTTTTAGATGCAAATGAACCTACTAATCACAATTAAAATGGTGGAGTTGAGGAAAGCAGAGCAGCTGTTCCTAGCGCTACATACAAGTCTAGGGCCAGTTTGGTTCTAGCTTCATGTCTGGAGCAGCCTGGGATTTCCCCAGTGTCCCAGGAGATCTGCTCAACTCTTCCAAGAGGATTGAAGGAGGAGAAACAACTCCCCTCTGGGAGCCAACTACGCAGGTGTGGCTGAGTTACCCTTGTGTAACTCAGTACAGTAGGGTGCACTGCATTTGTGAAAGAAAGAGCAAAAGCAAGGTCCAGGAGTGAGGATTTAAATAAGGCTTAAGGCTTTGACATAAGTAATGCCACCGGGTAGTTCCGGAGACATCCTGAAGATGCACCCAAATGAACCAGCTAAAAGCAGGTGTATGATATACTTGCATACCACGTTCACAGTGGTTTATGTCAACAGGTGGAGGCAAACGGGGTGCTCACTGATGGACAAACATAACACATATAAGGGGATATTCCTGAGCCTTACAAAGGAGATTCCAACACCTGGATAAACCCTGAGGTCATTGTGCTAATTTAGTCATTGACAGGGGACAGACAGATGTGGGCAGTGGAACATGAGGTTAAGGGAACAATGCTATGGACTGGGTCCACCTTGCTGACCCCCACATGCTCACTTTTAAAAAGCAATGTTCCTGCAGCCCTGTCCGGCTTAAGTCTGCAGGATGAGTTACATTCCTCAGCACACTACCTGCTACCTGTAGAAGGAATGGGACTCGCCCACACTCCAATGCTGCTGATAAGAACACAGATTACCCTGCAGGGGGCACTTCTGTGACCCTTAAACAGACCAGAATTTAGGGAGATAAGGATAATTGCCCCCTAACCATAAACTCTGTAATAGCTTCCAATTAGAACTGGTGAGTTTGGGCCAAAGTGACCTAGAGTTGTCATGGCAGTGGGGACTTGAAAGTCTGATGGCATCCTGCTATCAGTCAGAAGTCAAGAGGTGGATCTGGGTGAGACTCTGGAAACTTCTCTAGTACCCCCAATAAAACTGGAAGGCAGGAGAGACCTCTCTCCTCTCTGAGAAGACCCACTCTCTCCCCTTGAGAGGGTCTGCCTTTCCCCTTTCCTATCCCTAACTCACGTCTGTTACTCTGAGCGACATGTCTGAAATCATACTGACTTGATTACAAGAATTGGGGCTTAAAGGGGGGACCTTTGCAGGGACTCAGTTTCCCAGAAGGCCCCAGTGCTGTAATACAATGAGGCAGTCACAAACAGACACAGACTGTATGACTCCTGATGTGAGGTGCCCAAGTGGTCAAACTCGGGTAGAGGGGCCGGGGGTGGGGGTGGGGGGCTGCTTAATGGGTGCAGCTTCAGTTGCACAGGATGAAAACATTCAGGAGGTGGAAGGTGGTGGCATGGCAGTGTAACTGCACACTTAAAAATGTGAAGATGACACATTTTATTTCATGTGCATTTGATCACAATTTAATAAATAATTAAATGGTAGGAAATGGTTTGGTCCTGGAGTGTCCATACTGGGTGGTGAAGATGGCCTTAGGACAGTGCCTGAGCCTTCTTCTCTGGCCACGTTAGAGGAAACTATGTATGTATGTACAAAGGGGAACTATGTATGGCTGATGTCAGGTCAGAGAGACCCTGAGACTGAGGATACCCAGTCCCTCTCTCCTTCCCTTGGTTTTGTAGAGACCTTGACGATGATATGAAGGGCTTCAATTGATAGGTGGAACCAGACAGGGAATTGAGAGTCAGTGAGGCTGGAGAGCTCTGAGACAAGTAACAGCAGTAAAGAATTTATCTAAAATCCATTCCTTTAAGAGGAAAGCACCTGTTGAGGAAAAATACCATTTGCCTTGAACTCAATGGCAGGTTTTGTACATCCTTGCACCATGTCTGTTACTAAGATGCAAGAAGGGCTGGGCACACTGGAACCTTCTGTCCCATGACAAAAGCATTGGTTTGAGGAAGTGACAACCCCTCTCTGCCCACTTCAGGGAATGTTAGTAATGTCAGCCCCTCATCGTCCCCTGAAACTAATACAACTCTCAGAGAAAATTGTCTCAGTAATAGAGACAGAGTCACTACCACCTATTTATTATCAGGCTTTGAGATCAAGAGATATAAATATTTAATCCGTGTTTTTGATGCAGTTTGATTCCTGATACCTCCTATGATGCTGAAAAAACCTGTCACAGACAAGAAATGAGCTATTTGTGGGAAAATGATGACTAACCTTAATTATTCACTTCCTCCCTTGGAGAGCCAGTCCCCCTCACATACCATCATAAAGACAAAAATGCTGATTTTGGAAAGCTGATGACCAAGAGCAGGAGAGCTGTCTAAATGTTCTGCCAACAGAACCAAATCTGGGTACCCAATGCTGAGGATGTATGGAAAAGGCAAAGGTTGATTTTGTATCAAAACGTTTTTCCTATGGTTTATTGGATCTATTTAGGGTTGGCTTCAACACGGAGAGTACAATTTTAAATTTCCAAAAGGTAATCTTTTACATCTACCAACATCACAGCTGTCATTTGAACATAGTTCCAAAACAATAATGTCACTTTTTGGCCATATTTATATAGATGGGTGTGGGTCTGAGCTTATAGAATGTGGCAGGACACATATTTTTTCGGATCATTTCCTATTCGGTATAAATAGTAAACGTGGTTGTGTAGGAAGCCCTTTTGTTTTGTTTTCTTCAGTTTTTTTTTTTTTTTGGGGGGGGGGTTGTTGACTTTATTTTCATTTAGTTTTTGTGTTTACTTTGTGGTATTGGGGATCGCATCCAGGGGTGCTCTACCACTGAGCTATATCCCCAGCCCTTTTATTTGTTTGTTTGTTTATTTTTTGAGATAGGATCTCACTAAGTTGCCCAGGTTGGCCTTGAATTTGTCACTCTCTTTCCTCAGCCTCTTGAGGATTACAGATGTGCACACCTCTTCTGGCTTGATCGTTTTTATTTATTTTAATTTTTGGTATTGGGGATTGAACCCAGGGGCACTTAACCACTGAGCCACGATCCCAGCACTTTTTATTTCGAGACAGGGTTTTGCTAAGTTGCTTAGGGCCTCACTAAATTGCTGAGGCTGACCTTGAACTTACAATCCTCCCACCTCAGCCTCTTGAGCCACTGGGATTACAGATGTGTGCCACCACTCCCATCTCATTTTTATTTTTAATTGACCCGTCACAACTGTACACATTTTTGGTCCATCGCATATTTCAATACACATACAGGATGTGCAATGACCACATCAAGGTAACCGGCACATCTATCAATGTCACACATGTATCACTTACTTGTGCTGGGAAAATTCAAATCCTTAAGGCTATGTTGAAAAAATTAACTGTTGTCAACTACACTCTACTGTGCCACTGAAAGTTCCAAGTCATTCTTCCTGTCCATCTGGACCCTTTTTCCCTCTTCCTCAAATCCCCGTGGCATATAGGGATGACCACATAACTGAAGCTTTAGCTATACTTGGGAAAAATCTTAGCTTCCTGAAACCATTGCGGGGACCTGACAGACTGCTTCCTGGTGCCAGGTCACTACTATCATCTCCAGCTGCCCACTGAGCACATGCAGGATGCACCTCACTGCGGGGCCCACACCTTCCTCATCAGTGCCACTTGTCCTCCAAACCCACCACCTGCAGAGCCCAACACCAGATTAGGTCAGTAAAGGTATTAGGGTAAACTACCTCTGTACCTTCCACCTGCACTTCTCTGTCCACCTCCGCCCTCTCCAAAGGCAAGGTTCAAAGGAACCACATGCCACCCAGCTTCAAGACTGCTGTCCCAGCCTTAGCTTTTCTGGAAAAGCAACTCCGTGTTAATGATTCCTTTGTTGCATTAAACTGCTACCACTTCATTTATGCAGATGCAGGAACTTTCATAGATAATAATTTCAATTTTTGCATAATCCTGTCAATCATGTGGTCAAAACCACTGCTGGTACCCTGTGGCCTGTGCAAGTTCCTGAGCTCCAAACAACTGGCTTAACTTGCTCCAGCTTGTCTTGCTACCCTTCCTTTCCAGTTTTCCTGCTTTGATGGCATCTAGTTGCTCATGGTTCCCGGGAGACACGGGAAGGCCTCTCTCAATTGCCTTTGCTCACTCACCGTCCCTTCTTGGAACTCCAAGCCGTTCCCACCCCTCAGCAAACTCTTGGGTACTCTTAAAAATTACTGCTCACTTCTGTCTTTTTCCCCTCCCTCCTCCATGTCCAAAGCAGAACCTGTCTATATATGAATCACATGATTGTAATTTATTCATTTAAGAAGCCAGATTGTGCTGGGCACAGGGGTGAACACCTATAATCCCAGTGGCTTGGGAGGCTGAGGTGGGAGGATCACAAGTTCAAGGCCAGCCTCAGCAAATCAGTGAGGCCCTAAGCAACTTAGCAAGGCTCTGTCTCTAAATACAATATTTAAAAGGCTGGTGATACAAGTTGGTGGTTAAGCACCCTTGGGGGGAAAAAAAAGAAATACCAGCAGCTAGATTGTGACTCCTCGGAGGACAACTGTCCTATTAGCCTAAAGGCCTCAGTGTCTGGCATGGAATGAGTATTCAACAGATGTTTGCTGGGAAAAAAAAAAAAAAAATTAGCCTTATGCAGCATACAGAACTGGTATCAGATTCCTCATTCTGTAGCTAAGAACACTTCGTTCAGAAAGGTGAAATCACTTGTGAGGGTCACACAGCCAGTAAATGACCCATGATGCTCTTAAAGCCCACCTCCTATTTCTTGCTGTCTCCTGACTTTTGCCATCTACAGAAAATAAAAGGAAAACTGAGGAAACGATACAAGCAATACTTTTCAAGTTTGGTGGATGTTGCTGAGCCTCCATGCACTGCTTTCCTTTCAGAGTGGACATGGAGAAGGATAGTCCTGCAATTCACTCGTATCAGTGCATCTAGTTTAACTTGAAGCCTGGGCAGCCAAGCGCTAAATTAACATTAGTCTCTGCAAAGGTGCTGGGGCTCTGAACAGGGGACATGATGCTTGCATAACTTTGAAGAACAGATTTACACACCCCTTTGTCTCCCATATAAATGGACTCAAGAGCTGCAGCAGTGCATAAATGATCTTTTCTTTCCACTGTCTAAGAGTTGAATGCAGCCGTTTTCAGCTTCTTGCCGGTGATCACTCCACTAAAAATAGCTTTGATGCTGTCACATGCAAACCTTGAGCAGAACCTGAAAGCAGATCCCTTTTTAGTTCTGAGCTGGTTCAACTTTAAAAGAGAGGCAGCTGTTAACATACTCCAGCGTGCTTACATGACGCTGAAATAGTTTTGTGGCTCGTAGTAAAACATACACACACACACACACACCCTGAAAAGGGACAGCTCAGGGTTTGCTGCCTCTGACACATCCGTGTTGACACCTCTGCCTGCTGAGCTGGAGCCCTGGGAAAGGAGGTTTGGCAGAGACGATCCAAAATGTCCAGCTTAAGGGGAAACTGACCATGGCTGCGGCTTTAGTGAAGACAAGAAAGACGCTTCCTGAGATTCAAAATGAGCAGTTGGGCTACTCGGGATGTCTTCTGAACACTGGGCCCCCAAACAGAGAGAGCATGGGTCAGGAACCAGAGGAAACACAGGCTTTCAACAGGTGCCTCCTTCTGGACCTCCTGCGAGACATGGCTTAGCATTGGTGTCGCATGGACCTTCTGCACAGACCAGCGGTCGAGTGAAAGGACACACCGAGGAGCCTGATGTTCTACGTGACCCCTGACAGACAGCGTCCTTCAGAAACAGGTAACCCAGAAAGAGAATGCTGAGCGTGACCCAGGGACAAGCCTGGGACACTGCAGTTTCTTAAAAGAAAGGAAGAAACAACACACCAATAAGTAAATGGTACTTTTTTTCTTCTTAATTCTACGTGTCCAAAGGCTGAGTCATATCACATTTGTTTATGAAATAAGAATTTGTTCTATGAAGTTGTGTCCTGGAAAATTTGAGCTGAACCTTGCTGAGCTGGAGAGGGAGGGCGACAAGCCCTGCCTGTGGCAGGACTTCCCCTGGGCTGGATGTCACTGCATTTACTCACTCGGAGCCACTAAGAGATGGGAACTGAGGTCACCAATGGTCAGTGGGTGACTCCCACTTGGGATGTTTATGCTAGAGGTTCACGTACATGTCACAACCCATAATTTAACAAAAACCTAGAATTCTTTGTAGGAGATGGGGAGAAAACACACCTTTATTCCATCACTGTCCCTCCCCAGGAGCTCCAGTGTGTCAGCTAAGGACATGTAACTTAAGTACAGGAGCGAGCTGGTCCCTTACGGACACTATAAATTTGGCCGACACATGGAAGTTACATTAGTATACTTAAGTTATAGATATTTGAACAACAGAACAGACTTTATATACTGCTGTATCTTTAACACTCATTTTTTGCTAACAAGACAAAAGAATTTACAGTTACTGCCAACAGCTTGCTGGCAGCTAACACCAGGATGAGCCGTTGCCTGGCAACAGTCAAGCATGAGCTGTTGCCTGGCAACAGTCAAGCCCGCTTCCTCCCAAATCAGGAAGAGCCACTGCTAAATCTAGACTAATTACAAAATGGGACAAATATTTTAAAGCTTTATGTTGACTAAGAATCGGAGGGGAGAGAATCCTGACAAGAATGATTCCTATTGAACAGATCTAACTAAATACAATGCGTACTTGTCTTTAGTTCATGGCCACAGTTTATGTAGTACAATTTAGGAAACCTGGATGTTTCTGCAACTTTTCTAATTTCCCTAAATATTATTCTAACCCAGCCATGTATGTGCATTCTGTGGAATGCATGTCTTTTGCCTACTCCTCCTCTAAGAATAAGGATGAGATGCAGCACCTGAGGAGTCCTCTTGTAAAATATATACCATCATCCCTAGGTCTCAACTAGAGGATGGGTCCCTGGACTCCTCAAAGACACCAAAAGCCATGGATGCTGAAGTCCCTTAGACGAAATGGCATATGTATATGTAGTATCTGCACATCACAAACACATGTCCCCCCAGATGCTTTAAATTATCTCTAAATTAGGAATAATACCCAATACAATGTAAATGCTTTGTAATTAGTTGCTACAGTGTATTGTTTAAGGACTAATGACAAGAAAAAGAAGACTACACATGTCCAATACAGATGCAGGGTTTTTATTTCCCAAAATATTTTCAGATTGGGGATTGCCTGAGTCCAAGGTCAGAGAGCCCCCAGGTATGAGGGCTGACTATGCGTTTGCTAGGAACTTATGGGGACTCCACCAGCACTTGCACAGCACTGGGTAGACACACACAGCTCAGCAGCTTTACTCTCAGCGTGTTATTTGTCTGCATTCTGGATTCCTTCTACTTCAAGACTGCTCAGAATTCTCTGTGTGGAGAAGGAATCCAGAATCCTTTCAGAGTCCCTGAGGCCAGCCAGCCTGCCATCAGAGCTCTGTGGCCCCTGGCAAGGTCCTCTACAACCAAAGCCCTGAAGTTTAAAGACCCTGCTTCATCTCCACGTGGGGACCTGGTCTGGCTCCCTTTCCTATACAAACTGTAGAGGACTCTTTCCTGAAATCACTCAGCATAACAGAGAAGGAACCAGAACAGAGGTTGGCAAACTAGAAGTCAAGCAGTACCACCTAAAAGCTAAGAATGGCTTTCATTTTTTTAAATGATTGGGGTGGGGGGATCAAACAAAGAATATTGCATGACATATGAAAATTATATGAAATTCAAATTTTGGTACCTGTAAGTAAAATTTTATTGGGATATAACATACCCATTTGTTTATTTACATGTTAATTTTGGGCTGAATATTTTACTATTTGACCCTTTACAAAAAAGTCTGCAGGCGCCTAAAGTAGAATAAAATCTTAGTTCTTGAACAAGAAATTGATTTTGGATTAACTTTAGCCAGGACCAAAAGAAAGCAAATAAGCCACTGGCTTGACTCTGGGTTGCTCTCTGTATTATTCAGTGACTGCACTACCAGAATTTCCAGAAAACAGTCTCCATGGAATGCTAATTTCATTACTATTAAATCTAATAATCATGACTTGGAATCCTTCTGATTTCGGCTAACGCAATCCTCCCTCCACCTCCGCACACACAAATTCAAAATGTTTTTCTTAGATTGTGTCTCCTCTATGTTGTTATGAATGGAACAATCTGAGGGGCTCATCAGACTATCCACGTAAATCTACACCATCTTATAAACTGAGACAATTTTGATTATTCAAAACAAACATGCATACTGTTTTCAGGGCTGAGAGAAATATGGAATCAATTATGTTTTATGTGTAAAGAAGCCCGCCCACTAGATCAGGCCGGATGGCCCGTGAACTTTGCAAGAAAAGTGCTGATACAGATGAACGCTTGGACAGGGGCTCACTGAACTCTCAACCAACCAGGCCTGTTTGCTTTTCTGCCCTGTCCCCTGGGTTCTCCATTTACAAGACAGCATAACTGTGGTTCACTGGCAGCCTCTACTTCTGCTTATTCTGGAGACATGTTCTGCAACATGACAACCAGAGATTCTGCATGACCGTGGTGAAGGTGGCCACCCTTTGGTTACCAAAGGGAGCTTCAATAAAGGGTCACTTATAAGTAAATTCTAAAGCAATCTCCATGAAGCAAAACCTATGTATGGGCCAGGTGTAAGTAACTTTTGGACATTCGGCACCACTGTAAGAAAGAGAAGGAACATCTTCAGGTCACTCAATATGACAGGAGCACTTCCGGAAGAAGAGTGTGAGAACAATAAGCATCCAAATGAAAATAATGGCCTCTATCCCCCAATCATGCAGGACAGAGTTAGCTCTCCTAAAACGAGCTCGAATCTTCTGGAATCAGCTCGGGATGCCCCAGGTAGCTGTTCTCTGCAGATGACCCTGCTTGCTTTGACAACTCTGGGTCAGAGTCTCCTCTGAAAAGAATCGAAGTATCTTCAGGCTGCAAGTGGGGAAGGTGCTGTACCGTCAGAGGTACCTGGTGACCACGCTCGTCTTCCGTGCTCAGGGAAAAGTCCCCCTCCACACACAAGCTGAGGCGTGGAGCCACACCTTCGACCACCATCGAGGGCCACAGCTGAATGGGAAGGGGGAGACTGACCCAGGAGAAGGCCACCGGGGACACCACTGAGGTCTATTTGGCCTGGCTCAAAAAGAGAAGCCATTCAGGATTTTCAAGACCTCATTCTGTAAGTGACTCCGAGGAAGAAGTGGAAGCAAGAGCCACTAAGAAGCGACAGCTGGGGCCGGAGCGGATTTAATGAGCCATGGGTGTGCTGAAGAAGTGGTAAGGAAGCTGGAAGCAGAGTCCCCGCAGAGGCACGGGGAGCCACCGGCAGAGGAAGCCGCAGGGGACTGAGGAGCCAGATGACTTCCTGCTCCAGGCCCAGTTCCCCTGAGGCCCAGCCCACAGAGCCAGTGAATGGGATTTCCCTGGAGGCGCCACAAGCCCTCTTTTCTCCTTGTTGTGGTCCTTCAAAGGCGCCTTAGAGTCAAGAATCCAAAGTACAATACCAGGCTGGAGGGTCTCCCTCCAGGGCCATCCCTCGAGACCATCCCATCTCTCCAGGCCCCTGCTCTGCTGAGTGTGAGGGTGGGCGGGAGGTGCAGCGGCCCTGGATGGAGTCCAGGTCTGCTCCTGCAACTCTGGGAGTCCTCAGCCACCTTTACTTAAGGCGGCAGCCATGCTGGGCAGGAGCAGAGGACACCTGGCAGCCAGGTCGCTGCTGTTTCTAGTACACAAGTTGCTTCGGATTTGAGAATTAAGAATTATAAAAATGAAACACACGGGAGAGGTGGGATTTCACAGAACGATCTGTGCTTTGAGCAAAGAAAAGGAAATTTAAAATTTTATGAACTGGGTATATAGCCAACTATTTTAAGCCCAACCAAACCAGAGGCTGGGAAGGAGAAGCAAGTTAGCCGGGGGCAGCAGGGCAGTCTGTGGACAGCTTCCGCCATCTGGGTGTACAGGTTCACCCCTCCACAGTGGTGCTGGGAAGCCATGTTCAGGTTCAATACTAAAACGGCAGGCATGAACCTCACCTTGTACATGAAGAGCCTCCAGTGGTAATGGAAACCTGACCCAGCTTGATCAAGAGTCCCTGAGGGCCTTGGCTCTGCTGGGTTCTCCAGATGGTCCATAGTCACAAACTGACCCAAAAGCGGAATGAACAAGTCCTTGAGACACTAGAACCTGGGCCAGCCCAGTTCTGTAAAAACACCTTCCCATCCAAGCCCAGCACCATGAACTAGTCTCAACATGAAAATAAATAAATAAAACATCAATGAATCCCAACTCACCCACGTGGGTGCCCAGCTGGCATCCACTCCCCTCTGCAGACACCCCAACACTTCACAGCCAGAGCAGCAATGCGCCCAGAACCAGGGAGATGGAAGCAACCCCGTGTCCCTTAACAGATGCACAGATAAACAAGTTGTGGTATGTACACACGAAGGCGCATCAGCCTTAAAAGGGAAGGAAATGCTGACACATGCTACAACATGGAAGGACCTCAAGCAAAACAAGCCAGTCATGAAAGGACAAGTACTGCGTGATTCGACTTGTATGGGGCACCTAGTGCTGTCGAGAATAAAAGGCAGAAGTAGAAAAGGGGCTGCGAGAGGCTCCAGAGAGGGGTGTCCATTTTTCAAAATAGAAAGTTCTGGAGATTGACAGCACAACATCATAAACATTAACACTCCTGAACTGTACACTTGAGAATGATTAAGATGGCAAAGTTTATGACACAATTAAGAACAGGGAGAAAATTCTTTCTAAAAACAGAGACTTTCCTAAACTGCTAACGACATGGCATTAAGGGTAATTTTACTGAGTCCTTCGTGCTTTCTTATTGCCTGACCGCTCTATGCGAGTGTATGTTAACTTAATGATCAGAAAATATAATAAAGTCATTTTAATTCTGGAGAAATACAAAACAAAAGAATACTCTTCCACACTAGGCCAGTAATCTAAATAACTTAGGGTTTTGGGTTTGGGATGGCTCATCTGTATTTGTTTTTAATAATGTATGAATTTAAATCTGGTTACTTGTTTTGTCTGTTTCCTTTTATTTCTTACCTCAGCCCCACAAAAAGAATAGTCATTGTTCTTTGACCAATTAAAATGTCCAGGTTAATTCCATAAAAATTACCAAGATGTTTTAAAATAAATCCCCTCCCATATTTTCTCAATTTGTTCACCCAGTAAATATTTCTTAAGTGCTTAGTAAGTGCTGGGAACACACAACGTCTTGGGGACACAATGGCAGCCAGGATGAGCTCAGTTCCTGGTTCCCAGGCTTAGACTGTAACTGAGAAGACAAGGCAAGACAGATGGAGGCTGTGGAGCTCGGAGCACAAGTACAGAGACATCCAGGCCCTGGGGCCATCTTCCACACTTGGCGATGCCACTAGCCGACCCAGAACCTTCACCCTGCCGGCCACAGTGAGGGACCACTACCAACCATGGACGGTGGATGTGCTCAACATGAGACACTGTCGTTAACTTCAGACAAAATGAATGGAAATTTCATTCTTGTTCAAATTTAATTATTCTTCCCTACTGGCAGCCAATGTTACCACCCCAATAATCATGCTTCAGAACCCTAATCAACACCTTGAATTATTTCCCTAAGTGTACTTGATGGAAGTTCTTTGATACCCACCAGCCCAACAACTAAAGGGTGGCCAATGTTTCTCTGATGCCCAGAGCCCAGCCTCATTCTGCAGCCAGAACATCATCCATCCATCCTTCTGACCCCTTCCCTACTCATTCTAAGCTCTACAATCAAACATCTATCTGATGTCAAAGCTGTCTCTTAGCGCATCCCAAGGCAATATTTGGATAAAACAGCACAATTAATTGTAATCCTCAACATTAGCATAACCCCCAAAGGATACACAACTTAAAATAAGATTATGACTTAAATGAAACCAGGTATCATCAAGTCCATCCACTCACCCCTCTGCTTGCCCAAGAGCTCAAAATCAGCCAGCAGCAAACCCAGCTAAATCTAGGTATCCAGTCTCCCTGGCCGTGTCTGTCTCTCCCACTCCCCCAAACCCTCCTCCATTGCTCTGATGTCCTCAGAATGTTGTCCACAGCCCTGTCAGAGGATGGAAAAATAGACGGATGCCGGAACTGCTGGCGTTGTCTGAGAAGCGCTCAAGAACAGAGAGAAGACACAGCCCCGCATGGGGCAGGCTGAGAACACCGCAGGGAATCTAAGATGTCACTCTGTGAGAACTCTACATGGGCTACATTTGATGCCAGCTCAGAGTTCCTCTCCCGGCATCAACATCGGATTTGTGCTGATCCAGCCACGTTCTCCCAGTGGCCCGTCAATCTGGGAGCCGGATGGGAAGCAGCACTAATGGGGCCCACGTGAACAGTGAGCACAGGGGTGCTAACCCACTGACTGCCTCTCAGTCTGAAGAACGGTGAGGAGAACCCACCATGACAGCCCTGTTTTGGTTCCTCTCAAGACCCTAGATAAACCCCTGGCTGGAAACCCCGAAGCCGTGGTCATGGCCCTCATGCTTTCCTGTATCCTCACCCTCCTGTGGTCCACCGACAGTCTGGCTGGGCTTCAAGGCTTCCTGTAGCCTGGTACACTAGCAAATATGGCACACAGCAGAAACTAGAATAGTGCTTGCATAGGGGGGCTTACTTGATCTTGTTACTGGAAATTCTTCTTCTGCCCCATGAATAGCTTCTTGAAGGAGGTGCAATCCTGTGGAGAGAGGCCCCAGATGTCTCTCTCCAGCTGTCCCAGCAGATGACCAAATATGCAAGTGAGTCCACCCAACACCCTAAGGAATAGCAACACACCATTCAAGCTGAGCCTACGCCAGGTGTGTGTATGTGCAAACACACTCAGAACGGTGAGCGGATGAAGGGGATTCTTTTAAAGGCATTTGTTATGCAGCAGAAGCTAACTGACACACGGTTCCATATGACAGAAAATGCCCAACAAACCAAAATCCCAAGGTTGCAATGTGGTTTCAAGATGTAGCTTGATATGGTGACTTTGGTGGGTATCTATCTATCTTAATATAAAAAGGTAAAGTACTAAAAGCCATCTCAATAACACTTTATATAAAGAGGCCTCTAGGAGTTCCTGGGAAGGGTCCTTGGACAAAATTGTCCTCACATGGCAAAGGGCACAGCGGCCTTCCATTCAACAGCAGTCCACTCAAGCAACCCTTCCTACCAACTAAGTGATAAAGACTTGGTAATCACCCCCCCACACATGCACACTTCCTCAGACACACTGGAGGAGTGTCTGGGCTAGAGCTGACACATAATTCCCTCTTTCCAAGAGTTCCCTGCATCTCAGAGGGCTGTGGGGAAATCAAGATGTCCTGGAGAGAGTTGTTCAGAAGTCATCATACAGTGATTGTTCTCCAGGAAGTGCCCACTTGGAGCTAAATAGCTCAAAACGTCAGCAGGGAGAAAGGCAAGTTTCAGCACAGGGAGAGTCTGAGGGTCCGCTGGGCAGACTTCCCTCTCATGGTTGTTCTCAGCAGCCACGGAATCCTGACACTTCCCTGCCTCTCTGGGAGCTGAGACGGTGTCAGGCCTGAGCTTGGGAACTTCTCTGCTTTGCCTCCTCGGGGAAGCTGTCCACTTCTCGTCTGCCTCCTCTCGCACTTCACCCAGACCACTCCCTCCTCTGAACACTTAGACAGTGAGCCACTAGTTAACCCATGTGCCTCTTAAACTGCTAGTTCATCCATTAGGTGTCCTATATTCCCCCAACTAGCCAGGAGGTTTCTGGAGTGTATGGATCATATTTAACCAACCTCCCGTTCTCCTTTTCTCATTCATTTATTCTTTCAAGAGCCAGAACCAGGTACGATGCCACGCGGCAGTTGACAACCCAGAGACGAATGTGCCAACAGATAATTATAAAACACACTTTCAGTTAAAAGTTAGTTATTCAGCACATTTTATGGGCCAGGCACTGGCCTAAGGATTTTAAATAGTCAGTCATTGGTTGCTTGCACCAACCCTATGAGGAAGGCACTACTGCTATGGCTGTGAACAGATCGGGACACTGAGGCAGAGAGGTAATGTCACGCATCTGTGCACAACAGCAGGTGAGTGGAGCTGCACAGGCCCTGCTGGTGACTCAGCCCGGGTCTGGAGCAAGATGACCGGAGACGGGCTGGGATGGAGAACAGAGGCAGAAAAGCCAGACAGGGAGGCCACCGATACAAACCCAGAGGAGACAAAAGATAGAGGAAATCTTAATTCACGGGACACTTCTAAGAGAAAATGGGCAGGATTTGGTGCAATCCCTATGACTCAGGTCTGTGATTTTGGGTACCGGGTTGCAGGAGAGACCTGCTGAGATAGCCAAATTCAGGAGGCAGATGGGCCTGGAAAGTGTGCCAGGGGCTGACAATTCGCTCCCGGTTTCCACGACCCGCTAGGGGGACTCATGGGACTCAACACACAATGAGTCACGGTCCCCATTAAACTCAGCAGAAGGATGCAAAGCTCAACTAGTAAAGGGAAGAGGCTCATGGGGCAAAGCCCACAGCAACTGAGGAGTGTGCGAGCTTCAGAGTCCTCTCCTGGAGCCACGTGGGGTGGGTGACAGCTCACGTGAGATGCCCCCCACCAGGGAAGCACATCAGAGACTTGGTGCCCAAGGTGCCTACCTGAGGCTACACCCAAATCCCAACCGGCCCTCACCAACCAGCTGTTCACACACAGTGCGGGCACAGGGACGTTCACAGTTCTGGTAACGGGGGGACCCTTCCAAAGTCCAGCTTGCAGACATCGGCAGCCAAGGGTCAACCTTGCAGGCAAAACTTTGTTAGGAGGGCCGTCTCAGGCCTGCTATGCTACTCTTTCTGCAGAGAAGAACAAGGTGTGACATTTGGTACAGGCGACGCCGTACGTCCCATACAGGAGTGCTCCGATTTCACACCCCATGGCAGTTCCTGAATGATATTTGGATAATGAAGCTGAGCTCAACCCTTCTCTCATTTCTGGACAGAAAGTCAGAAACCAAGAGCAAACACAAATGACCAGGCAGGGTCACGAGGTTCTGAGGTTGGTGCCACACCCCTTGCTGTCCAGGAAGGGTGTGAGTTCTAAGACGACAGGCTGTGTCTCATCACTCAGGGAGGTCAACGTGAGGTCTGCTGCACAATCAGCCTCCATTACAACTTCAATCAGCTGAAATTCAAATAGCCATCATCTCCAAATTAAAAAAAAAAAAAAAAGAAGACAAACCATTTTGGGGGCAGTCAATAAAGGGAGGACAGAGAGTACTTCATTTTTAAGAGAAAGGGACAAGTCAGGAGCTCAGATCGGCCATATATTCAGACTCATCGCTTCACTTCCCTCAACAACCCAAGACAAACCACAGGGCAGAATCCAGTGTCCTCCTGCACCTCCAGGAGTCACTCAGCAGGAAACAGACCCAGAGATTCAGAAGGAATTTTGAATAAAGGAAGCTCCATCAAAAGGTTTGGCGGGGCTGGGTTTGCGGCTCAGAGGTGAAGTGCTTGTCCAGAATGTGTGAGGCACTGGGTTCCATCCTCAGCACCACATATAAATAAAGAAAAGGTTCATCACAACTAAAATTAAAAATTTTTTAAAAAGGGGCTTGGCGGTGAATTTTGTAACCGGGGTACCCTATTGCCCAAACTCTGTGCTAACCCAAACTTCCAAAGTATGAAGCCTCTCTGAAAGGGTTTTCCTCAGGATCACCCACAAATTGGTCCCTCGCTAAGTGTCAAAGACACCTGGGATTCTTCGTGGTGAGCTTGAAACCAGCCTGCAGGGTGCTCCTGCACAGCTCCGTGGGCTGCCTAATGCCCAGGAATTACCAGCAGCTAGACAAAGCCCTCGCGAGGCTGCTGATGGCACCCAGGGGGACTGGAGCTGCTCTAACACAGGCAAAGAGCCCCTTCCTATCAATAAAACCTCCAGAGAGACACAGCAGGAGGCTGGCAGCGGAAGTGGGCACTAACTGAGAATGAGGGTTAAGAGGCACCCAAACAAAACCTACCTCCAGGAAACATCAGAAGTGGACCAGACCCTGGGGCACTAAGACAACTGTCAGGGGGGCTGAGAAACTGTCACACGACACAGCCCATGGCGACGGCGCCGCAGGATTTCATGAGTGGCTTTCCGTGGGAGCAGCTGGGGTGAAGGGGAAAGGACCTTTCTCCTCAGAGTGCAAAATGAAGGAACCAAACTCTGAACACATTGCCATCCATGCTCTAGACTTTAATCTGAAGGCACACTGACCAAGAAGAGGTTCTTTAAAGGGACATCCTGAGTCCCTCAATAGAGACCCCAGGAGCTTCCTCACTTCTTTCCCTGTCTGCCTTTCATCTTCCTTCCTTCCTTCCTCTTTTTTTTTTTTTCCCTTCTTCTTAAATAAGAAGCCAAACAAATACAACTAGAGACCAACTTATCTTTAAGGATCTGAAAGGCCCCAGGACATTGGTCTACACTCCAGTCCCTCAACCAGCGAATGTCTCACTGCCACGTTTGGGGGAAAAAAAGGGGAAAAAAAAAAATAGAAGAAAAGAAAAGAAAAAAGAAAACCAGTAAATGATTTCCTGAACAAAAGCAAGGCTCTCTTAGGTCCTATAATCTCATTTCCAATCCTTGGGCCCCCTCCCTACTCTTCTGGCCCTGATACTACAATCCTCCTCGGGTGCTCTGAGGTCTAATGGGGCTGGCCTCGCCTCTCACTCCCTGGCATTGTCCGCTGCTGGGAGGGGCAGCGTGCCAGGGTTCAGGGCCCATAATGGCTCCGTTCTTACAGGGCAACTGTTAATAATTAGCAGGAAGCATTTTGCCTTTAAATCTCACAGCTTGAACAGTGAGGTCTCGTGGTGCCAAAGAAACACTTGGTTCCACACAAGCAGGACCTACTTCCAACCGCTCCTTGTGGCTCTGCCCCAGCACCGCGGCTTCACGCCTCCGTCAGTCCCGAGTCCGTGGCACCTACTCTGCTCCAAGGGCCACGCCTGAGGCTGGGGTGGGAGGGAGAATGGCAGAGGGCCATGGCCCAGGACAGAGGAAGCGGAGGCAGGTGCAGTCACAGTGGAGCAGAGGGAAGGGGGAGAGGCGGAACCAAGTGGTCGCACCACCCAGAAGGGACGGGCACTGGGTAAGGGTGAGAGGGGAGAGGCAAGGTGGTCTGGAGCCTCAAACCCAGCAAACTCAGGGGCAGGCAGATGCTTCAGGGCACCCCCGGCACTCTCTGAGGCCAGCGGGTGTTGGCTTGTTCATTCAGAACTGATCCCCTGGTGGCACATGGGCGGGCACCTTTCTTGACACTCGACCCGGCCAAGACAGGGTCCCACGAAGGGTAGGTACAGCAGTGAACAACCAAGTCCCGTGTGCAAGGAATTTACTTACATGAGGTAACCATATGACAGGCACGTGGGGGAAAAAGCTCAGGAGAAAAACGGAGAAGGACACACAGCGAGAGAACAAGGGGGGTGGACTTCCTTGGGATGAAGGTGCCTTTGAGAAGGTGACATCTGAGCAGGGGTCTGAAGGAGGAGCGGAACTACAGCAACGAAGTAACTGGTGAGCTTTGGATCTGCAATGTCCCCCCAAATCTCATGTGCTGACGGCTTGGTCCATAGGAGGGGCCTGTGGGAGGGGACTGGAAACAGGGCTCTGACCTCAGGAACGGATCGATCCACTGAGGGACTCACAGCTTAACAGGCTGTTGGGGGGAGGTGGGGCTTGGTTGGAGGAAGAAGGTCAAGGTCACTGGGGGCATGCCCTTGAAGAGTGTATTTTGTTCCTGGCCCTGTCCTTCCCCTGTGCCCCACCCCCCTGCTTCCTGAGTGCCATGAGGTACCAAATGACTTTACTCCACCATTCCCTCTGTGTCAATGCTTTGCTTCACCTCAGGCCCAGAAACTCTGAAACCATGAAACAAAATAAACCTTTCCTCCTTTTAAGTTGTTTATCTCAGGTGTTTTGTCACAGTGATGGAAATCTGACTAACACAGCACAGCAGATATCAGAGACAGAGCAAAGGCAGCTGAGGGTGAAGGTGAAGTGTACTTGAACCAAATTACCTGGGTTCAAGTTCTGGCTCCATCCTTTACTAGCACTATCACTGAATCTGTTTTAGAGACACTATAGGGGCCTAGAATGCTGGCATGATGACTTTGTGAATCAGTTTCCTCACGGTGCCCTTGAAAACTTCCCAGATGCAGCTTAATAGGATTTGCAACCTGCTAGAGTCACCATAAAAACAACTACTGGAACTGAGCCATCATCGCATAATATCTGTGAGCCATTCAAGAATGAGAAGTTGCCATTAAAATCATGAAACCCAGAGCCACCCTCCCTTCCTTTCCCAACATCAACAATAAATCTGCAGGCAGCATCCCTATTAACCAAAGGGATTTGCTGTTGAATACCAAAGGAATCTGCAGAGTTTTCTCTTGTTGATTTCAATTCATTATATTAGCACCATTACAGAATAGAAATTATTAATACTTTCAGGAAGGTAGGAGGACATTCTCTAGTTTCACTTCAAGAGAACACGCCTGCTTTTGAAATATTTATCACTAGCCACAGTGCTGAGAAGCATTAAGAGAACTACAATGTGAACACACTGATTTGACTGAAAACATCTCAAAGTGAGTGAGTGTGCGTGCGTGTGTGTGCGCACGCGCATACACCCGTATCATTACGCTTTAAGGTAAAATTGGTGGGAAACCCCTGGCTGCAGTGGGATGAATGAGAAGATAAAGGCAGAGTCACCTTTTAGGGAGTGTACAGATTAAGGAGAAGAGAGAGCATTTAATCCTGAGATAAAAGCTGCACAACTTCTTTTCTTTGATCTCTTTTAAAGACAGGGATGCACAGAGACCTATAAGCATGAGTCCCGGCGATCCAGCAGTTGTGAGATTGGCTGAGAAGACAAAGGAGACTGAAGAACCCTCTGTCCTGTGCAGCGTCAAAACTGCGGGGAAGTGTCTGCAAAGACTGAGTGCAGGCCACGAGGTCACAACTCCGAGCACCCAGGAACCACCGGAGATCTTACCGCAAAGCAGATCTGATCCAGGAGGGCCGGAAAGATGGCTGAGGTGCTGGACCTCTCCTACCTTCCCAGGAAACAGGTGGCAAGTGCCACAGCTAAGAACTGGATAGCACTGTCCTATGCAGCAACTGTAAAACTCAAGGAAATTGAAAAGTTCAATTTTCTCAGGTGCAGTAGCAAAGCCTAGAATTCCAGTTTCTCAGGAAGCTGAGGCAGGAGGATCACAAGTTTGAGGCCAGCATGGGGTTCTTAATGAGACCCTATCTCAAAATAGAAAAAAATAAAGATGGCTTTGGATGTGGCTCAGTGGTAGCGTGCCCCTGGGTTCAATCCCTCGTACCAAAAAAAAAAAAATTTTAATGCCTTAGTCACACTGGACACATGTCAGGGCTTATTAGCCACATGTGACTAGCAGCTAGGTACTGGACAGTGCGGATGCAGAGCATTCCGGTCGCTGCAGAAAGGTCGTGCACCCAACACCTGCACACACACACACCACCTGGATCCTTCCTGCACTCAGGTTTATCCTCTCACTCTGCACCATACACATGAGCCCTAAGGGGCCAAAGAACCAAAGCTGCTGGGGCGCTTTCTCCCTCCTTCCAGTTCATGAAAGGCTAAGAGGTAAACAATTCAGTACAGAGGAGGGTGCACGCACACCCTCTTTATGAAAGGAAACCATCACTAAATATAAGGATCTGTAAATGGCCATGTTTATTGAATTCTCTATATATGATATGCTACCCTCCTCTCCCTGGTGTAGGTACTAATGGCCTGGTATGAGCTATGACAGAGAACACAAGCAGTGATGTCACATGCCCCAACATCACAGCTAGTGACAGTGGCAGTTGGCTTGTACTAGGTGCGTGTGGCTTCCAAGTTGCGTGAACTGCTCAAAGGGACTGGGCCCAACCCCTGCCCTGCTGAGAAATACATGGCTGCTGCAGCTCTGGCCCAAAGATGTGCTATATCTCCCAACCCTGAAAACGGCCCCATCCAGACGTTAATCTTGGAGACTTATTAGAGGCACAGGCACAGAAAACCTTAAGTCCAGAAAACACCTTTACCAGTGATAAAAAGCAAAACTAGTTATTTATTGCACACATTTTCATTCAACAAATATTTACAGAACTACCACCATATGCTAGGCACTGTCGGGGACCTGAAGATAAATAAAATATTTCAAGGACATTCCTTTTTTTACAGGTGCTATCAAAGAAAATAGCCGTTCTAATGCAGAAATCTGTATTCATCCTACACCCAATTTTGACTCTCTGGATGTTTAAAAAAAAAATACATTATGAGGAATGAAGTCAACGCATGTGTATTTTTAGTCTCGGAGGTTGCACAGAATTTTCACTTTGCTGCACGAGCCACTCTGAGAAAGTGATCAAACTCCTCTTAGACTCAGAGGCGACCTGAACACTTGTCCATTTCACAACCCACAATCCTCCAGCTGCCCGAGAAGTCACCCAGACTGGGGTGTATGCTCACGGGCGTGCTGGACTTCAGTCAAAAGTAATGAATTCTGTGATAGAAAATTGATCTCTCTTGTTCCCAGAATGTAAACTCTGTTGAAAAAGCAAACAAACATGGCTGTAATAATTAATTGAAAAGAAAGGGTCTAATTAAATTTTTATATTAGTGCACATAATGGCCAGAAATAGTAAACACTGCTTTAGGAAGAAAAAAAAGAGAAAGAAAGAAAGAAAAGAAAGAACCAGAGCTGCAAAAAGACTAAAAGCTCTCTGGCTCTGCAGATAACCAGCAACCTCTTATCACTCTTTAGTGCAAACACACAGCTTCATCTCATTTTCTAACACACCGTAAATGGCATGAAGTAGAAGGGTAGAGAACCATGAAATATTTAACCACTTACAATTTGGTCCAACTCAACAACTCTTTATTGAGTGCTTCCCAGTTCCTGACATTGCGATCCATCCACTCCTTCCACCAGCATTTACCAGTATCTAATATGCACACACAGATGCACTCAGGCACACACAGCCTGACCAGGAAGGCCATGGGGTCTTTCCAGGTCATTAAGTGCAATCACTGGCTACAGGAGATGACCACAGTCTCATAAGAGAAATAGCACCTGTTCACTCAGCACCATAACATGAGGCCGTATATGCCGGGCATCATCCAGGGGATCCAGGAAGGTTATTCTGATGCACAGTGAGAGATTTTGCAATGAATTCTTGGAGAAGGTGCAATTTACCTACAAAACAAATACTGAAATATTCAGAGGTATGCTAAGTCACCTTGAAAAAAAGAGAAGGATGTTCCGAACATTTCTCTCCATTATTACCAGAAAGGTAACAGTAAACAGCACCTGTGCCCCCACAGAGCCTGTGGAAAGAAGCCCTTGAAGTTCACAGGCTGTCCCAGATAAGGTCCTTCTTATGGGGTTTTAGGGCAAGATGTTTAGTCTCCCAGATACTGGTTTACCCATAAGATGGGATCTCTCCCTCCCTCTCTCTTTTTGTTACTGAACAATTGAACCCAGGGGTGCTCAACCCCTGAGCCACATCCCTAGGCCTTTTTTTATTTTTTATTTTGTGCCAAGGCCTCACTAAGTCGCTGAGGCTGGTCTCGAACTTGTCATTCTCCTGACTCAGCTTCTGTAGTTGCCGGGATTACGAGCGTACTCCACCACATCTGGCTGGATGGGGGTCTCAAGGCCCTGATGGCTTCTAATCTCCCTGGAGTTGTTCCAGCCTCTTCACAGACACCTGTGCTCAAGGAAGCCTTTTTTAAAATTTACAATAAGTCCTCCTCATAAACACTGATAAATCATGAGGTTGGTCTCAAATATTCTAGACTGCCAGAGTCAGAAGGGACCTTATAAATGATCTAACCCAACCACCTTATTTTATATGCCAAGGAAATGAGACCCATGAAGATGAGGCACCTGGGCTCACTGGGGTTAGCACACAGCTAGCCAGAGACAGTGTCATCATAAGAAGGCCCTGGTTTCAGACGCCCTGCACAATGTTCCAGAACACACAGGAATGCCTTCCAAACTGTCACCACTTTGCAGCCCTTCGTACTTGGGAAGAACTGAAAAACAGGTAGGAAGGTTAAACCACAACCTTCCATACAGGTGACAGAAAACAAATCTGCAATTACAATAGGTTTGTTTCTCAGCCCATCCTTCTAACTGGAGCATACGCTTTGATGACGGGAAGCCAGTGTGGCCCTGTGGCTACCTCAGTCACTCACACACAGCATGGCCACTGGAGCTCCAGCAATACTGGATGGGTGGACAGAGAAACACTGCAGCCCGCCCAGCCTGTGAGAAGCCAGGGGTGGGCATTTTTGCTTTTGGAAGTATGGCACTTGGGAATGTATCTGAGGCTCTGGAATACATTGTTACACCACAAAAAAAGTCTATGATCTCAAATGACTGATATCACGCACCAGGACAGGATGTGAATTCAAAAGACGACTCTAGTCACTTAATAAGATGACAGGCGGGTGTCATTCTCCAAGGAGGTAAATAACTTGCCACATTGGGCAGCCATGTGCCCGGCACAGGCACAGTAAGAGAATGATACCACACAAGTCCTGCTGATACAGGCTTCCGCTGTATCCGCTCACCTGTTCCTGCTCAGATTATAACTACACGGGATCCCACCAGGACACCCAGAAGCAGCCACGGGAAGAAATAAGACGGGCAGCAGACCTGCTCCGTGGCGCAATTCTCCAGTAGAAAGACACACCAGAGGTCACGTAGCCTAAGACACATCCAGCGCCCATCACAAAACAGGTCTGTTACACAGGTGATGGATTGGTTCTAACACCAATGCTAGGAACTAATTTCCTCTCAATCTATGACAGTTTTTATACCTTAAAAGACTGAGTTTTGTACTAAAAAGGTAGGGATCAAAAAGAAAAAAAAAAAAAAAAAAAGAAACTCCAAGTCCATTTCCATTATTTTCAGAATAACAACAGACACGCTCCTTGACACATAAAACTCAGAACACAGTAGAAGGAACATGGGTTTTGCCAGTGCTTCTCAACTGGGGTGACTCTGTCTCCCAGAGGACATATGACAATGTCTGCAAACACTGTGATCACCACAACTTGGAGGGTGAGCCACCTGGCATCTGTTGGTTCTAAAGACCAGGGATGTTTCTAAATGTCTTACAATGCACAGGGCAGCCCTCCACGAGGAAGAACTCCCACAGAGCCAAGATGAAAAAACCCTGGAATAGCCCTAAAACTGACAAGGTTATGCTAGGAGTTTCAAGGTCATGATATACTGACCCAACTCAGGAAGGTTCTAGAAGCCATCCTGCTTCCCGCCTCGCTCATGGCAAATTTCAGTGTAACATAAAAATCACCTACTTCTGAAGCATCTCCTTATCTCCCAACAAACACAGTTAAATATTTTCACTGGTCAAATTACAGGCAAGTTCTCCAAGGATCCTTTATTGCAAAGGCTGACTCAAGGGCTGCAGCATTCTGACAGGGTAGGTGGAAGAACAGACCTGTGAGCTCTTATCAGCACAGGAGCCAGAAGCAAAGGGCACCTGTCCTGTTTGGTGTTAAGAAATCTCCAAAATCCTCAAGCAAAGTCAATGGGCTGCAACTTCTACAGGCAGAAATTTATCTGGAATTCAAAAGATCTTAGCTCCCTCATTTCAATTCACCCTGATTTACCTGATTCTCAGACCCAAACCTGTGAAGCAGGAGTAGAGAACACAGATGGCATGAATCACTGTAACTGACTTGGGACGTCTTAAGCAGGTCACTTAGGTTGCTATGTGCAGAGACCTGCAGGTCTGGAGAAGAGAGAAGAGGAACGAGAAAAGGCTACTTGTCTGCAGGTTAGGGCTAAAGACCAAGTAACTGATGAAAGGGGTGAAACAGAGAAAAACCATAAAATATTTTTCGGCTCAGGCTTCCCAAAGCAAATTATTGTTTTACTCAAATGCTGCAGCTGGAAATCAAAGCTATTAGCACCTAAAAGGTCATTTGCTAAGCTTCACTGGCTGCAGAGAGATACATCACCTGGGAGATGCTGGTGGAGATCACCCGCCAGAGAGTCTAGGTGAGACCACATGCTGCCCCAGGGATTCCTCCTTTGTTTTTCTTTTTTCTTTCCTTTACTTCCAGTGCTCTGGACAGAACCAGGGGCACTTTACCACTGACTTAAGTCCCCAAATCTTTTTTATTTTTTATTTTGAGACAGGGTCTCACTAAGTTGCCCAGGCTGGTCTTTAACTTTGGATCCTCCTGCCTCAGCCTCTGGATTACAGGTGTATGCCACTACGCCCAGCACTCCAGGATTCCTAAGAGCAAGGAGCCTGTCTTGGCCTCAGAATCCTCAGAGCCCCGGTGCCTTGGCTTGGACCTACCCAAGGACAGGACAGCAGGACTGAATGGATGTTAAAAGAGAAAACAAGGTGTGTCCAAAAAAAAAAAAAATATATATATATATATAATATATATCTATATAAATATATATATATCTATGTAAAATATAAATATATAAAAAATACAAATATATATATATATACCAAACCTGGGGATGGAACCTGGGCCTTGTACATGCTAGGCAGGAGCTCTGCCCACACCCATTATAAAGTCCAGTTGAGCAGCATTTGGTGCATTCCCACTGTGGAGCAACTTCCACCACTATTTCCAGAACTATTTCATCATTCCAACAGGAGCTCCCCACCCTGCTCCCCTGCAGCCGTGGCAGCCTCTCACCTTCTGTCTGAATTTCCTGTCCTAAGAACTCCAGGTCAACAGACTCACTGGACACCCATCCTTCTGTGCCTCGATTACTGCCTGGCATCCTCGAGGCTCACCCATGCCGTGACCCGTGTTACAGGTTCATTCCTTCCTAAGGCTTAATAATATTCCCTTGTACATGTTTTGCTCATCCACTGATCTGTGGATGGACATCTGGGCTGCTTTCTAAACAGGGTGATTTATGTAACAGTAGAGCAAGGAAGATGACCAGGAAGAGGACGAGGAACAGACTTGGATTCTGTCACTAACTCTCCACGTGACCGTAAGCCCCACATGAGACACAGTGTTTTCACTTGCAAAGGGGAAGTGAATGAGACCAGTGTTCTCAAAAAAAAATTGGGGGCTATCATCGACGGCAAGAAATAGACATTTCATTCTGACTGCGTTCACAGAAACACACGCATAACTGAAACTAAAGTTTCACAAAACAATTCTTGTCCTCTTATGTGCATTCTGGTATTTTTTATTCCACACTTCAATTTTTTATTAAAAAAAAAAAAAGGAGAAAGAAAAAAAAAAGTTTAGTGGCAACCCCTAAATTGTGAGTGGCAACCACGGGTTCAGACACCCTGATTAAGCCCATTTTTCTCAAACTGGTGTCTCTTAGAACATGCAGATAACTGCCACCTTTTTAAAACGTGTCTATTTAATAGAGTAGGAAACATGTGAATTCGTTTGGGAACGAGGTTCATTTTTTTAATGAATTTCATTCCCAAAACTGTTGACCATGGAAACCTTCATGCAGACTCAAAAGTAAAATCCTGACATCACCTGGACCCCATGCACTCCAGGACCCACTCAGGGAACATTAAACTGCATAGTACTTTTCAACTCCCAGATCCTACAAAGAGAACGATGATTCTATGCATGGTTCTCCTGTCACGCAATACTGAATGGAAAACACCCTGCATAGTAACCATGGCTCACAAAAGAAATGACTTTAAATGCTGTATCCAGTTCTCCAAGGTCAGGAAATGGATATATGAGTTTTTATAATAATATACTTCATTTAAAGAACAATTTTTGGTTCAAAGCAAAATGAAAAGTGCTGAGTCCTCATATGCTCCCTCCCCATACACAGTCTCTCCCACTAGAGACATTCCACACAGTATTTTGGGGAGAGCAGGGATTGAACTCAAGGGTCTTGACCACTGAGCCACACCCCCAGCTCAGTGTTTTTATTTTATTTAGTGACAGGATCTCACTGAATTGCTTAGCACCTCACTTTTGCTGAGGGTGGCTTTGAACTTACAATCCTCATGTCTCAGCCTCCTGAACCACTGGGATTATAGGCGTGTACCACCATGCCTGGGCCACAGAATTTTTTAAAAAGCTCCTCTTATGACTCTGATACCCTAACCTTTGTCCCCTTTATGCTGATCTAGAAATTTTGCCAAAGCCAAAATTTCCAAACAAAAATCAAGTAAAAATGCATTAAAGACTTAAATGAGACTTAAAACTTCTAGAAGAAAGTACAGGGGGAAAGCTCCATGACAATGATCTTTGCAATGGTTTTTTTTTTGGGGGGGTGGGGGTGGGGGGATAGGACACCAAAAAGCACAGGCCATTAAGAGCAAAAATAAACAAGTATGAAGACATCAAATTAGAAAGTTTCTGCAGAACAAAGGAGGCAATCTATGAAATAAAAGGCAACCTACAGAGCGGAAGAAAATATTTCCAAACCGTATCTCCAATAAGACATAATTATCTAAAATATAAAGGGAAAGTCTACAATGATAGTTAATAGTAATAATGATAATGATAGAAAATGGGTAAAAGACCTCAATAGATATTTCCCCCAAAGAAGACATACAAATGGTCAACAAATATAGGGAAAGATGTTCCACATCAATAATCACCAGGGAAATGCGGATCAAATCACAATGAGAGACCATCTCATACTTGTCAGGATGGCTATTATCAAAAAAAAGTCAAAAAACACTAAGAGGAGTCCAGGATGTAAAGAAAAGGGAACCCTTAGACACTGTTGGTGGAAATAAATTAGTACAGCTATTATATGGAGGTTCTTTAAAAATTAAAAATGGAGAACAAGGCCCTGGGTTTGATCCCAGTACTGTTAAAAAAAAAAAAAGCTGCTCATAAATGTATTTGTAGGCTTGAAATTTGCTAAGAGTAAATCTTAAGTATTCACTACAAAGGAAAGGTGGCTGAGATGATGGATGTATTAATTACTTGGATTGTGGCAACTGTTTCACAATGTATATGTACATCTAAATGTCAGACTGTGCATCTCCAGTAGATATAATTTTAATTTTTCAGTTACAGTTCACTAAAGCTGGGAAAATGGAAAGCAAAAGAAGAAAAAAGAAAAAGAAAAAACTTCCCAGACTAATTGCAAAACAGCCCCAACGGTCCAGCACATTAATTGAGCTGGTTCTCCCTGAGGTTGTATCAACCCGATACTTGCTTAGATTACTGAAAACATTCTCATGTGCTGCATTTTGCCACCCAAGTGGCTGGTTCAACTTGGCAAATACAAATCAAAATGACCAGCAGAGTTGATGATGTCCTGCAATCCAAGTCTTGCCTTAGCAAATATGTGATTTAAGAGCACTGTTTTGATAGTTATTTTGAGCTTAATTTTTATACATTTGGGTCAACCAAAGTTAGGCAGGTAGTTCCAGAAGAATTTTCATTGCTTATTCCTTAACAAATAAAAGTAATTTTGTGTCTTTCATTCATCTTATGACTTCAGTGTCAAACACAGGATGCTAATTCCATCAATTCATTTTTCCTTCACAGATGTTTACTCAATTTGTACGATATTCAAGATTTGGGCCAATGCTTGGAGTTGGTTCTTTTTTTTTTTTTTTTTTTTTTAAATTAAGAAAATATATGGCTTCAACCACAATGATTTTTAAAGAAAACACCCTCAAGCCCAAAGGTGGTTAGCTCATGGTCAGTTCTCCCTACAAACCCATTTTTAAAATTACATGTAAGAAATGATACAGTTGGATGGATGACTGAGTATTTAAGAAGGAAAAACAAAATAAAACACTAACTAAGTGTAGAATTCATGGGCAAGGAAGTTTTTTTAATACCATGAACTCTGACCTTCTTTTTCCTCATTAAACAGCCCCTAAGAATAATCCCCTAAGTCATAAAATTTAAATACCAGTTTAAGAGAATGTGGTGTGACTGTCGCTGACCCCAGAGTCCATCCTCGCCCCATGTGTGCACCCTGGCCCTTCCTGGCTCCTGGCTCCAGTCCCTCTCCCTCGGCTGCTCCTCCCTCTCAGTTCTTCTCTGCCCCTCTCCCACCATCTTCCATGGCTCCCTCCGAGGGTCTTCGCCCCACTGTCTCCATCCCGGGTTTCAGATCCTCACCTCCCACCCCCGCCATGCTACAAACCCTAACCTGCCTTTTTTAAAATGACGTGTGCTTCCTCCTTCCTGAGACTTCGCTCTTCACTCTCAGATACTAGGGGACACCTCCAAGAAAGACAGTGACCACGAGGTGGCAAATCAGAGTGGGAGGATTTGGGCTCTAGAGTGACGATAGTGACATCTGGCTGGCTTGGGTCCCAGCAGCTCAGCCGCTGGCAGACACATGACTGCCTCTGTTAGTCTCTGATCTCACAAATATGAAACAGTGTAGAATCTCTCTCGCCCTCTCCGATGATTTAGGAAGGATGGCATAGATGACGTCTGTTATATTAAGCTTGCACATAGTAGGTATTCAAGACGTGCTTGGCTGCTTCCCAGCCCAAATCCAGATGCACAGCAGGGAGGATGAAATGAACTTAAAAGTCTTAAACAATCCTACAGAGTGCTAAAGAGCTTACTTTCACAGTTCATTTCTTAGAAGTCTAGAATATCGGGTAGAAATAGATTTTTGTTTTACTTGACATCAAAGAGTTGTATTAGAGAAACTTAGTTGGTTTTCTTATAACTTTGACTTCAACAACCCTGACGACAGAACATGCCACATCTAAGAGGTGAGGGCAAGAGGGGGTGGTGTCAGAAAGAGGGAACTTCAAAGGGCTTTAATAAGAATAAGATTCCACTGGCGTTACCATATGTCCACCTGCCTTTCTCTAGAATACTCCATCACAGAGCTGGGAGCGTGGCTGTGCAAGCCAGGGGTCATCAGGTAGCCAGAAGCGGGGGGCCTGGCCGGAAGCCAGAACTGAGGTCTGCAGCACCACAGATGTGCAAATTCGGAACACCTTTTAAAGTCCACAGAAAGGAGATCTTCTCTGCTAGCAGGTAGGAAGGGCAACATCCGGGGGGCTTTCTTCCTAGGGGATGAAAGGGCTATGGCAAGATTCCCTGGGAGAGAAAACTAAGACTGGGAGCAGGGAGGAGCTGGCTTTGTTCTCATCAAAGAAGAAAAGAATGTAGGGGGAAAAACTAAGGAGCTACTGCCGAGAGATTTAAGCAGGGATTCCGTACCTGGTAGAGAAAGCACACAATTGACTGTTTTGCTGGCCTGTGGCCTGTGACTCAGGGAGGGGAGCTCCAGTCCCTCGCCTTTCAAGTGCCTGTTCCCCAGTCAAGACGGAGAGCAGAGGGAGGCTTCTTTTCAAAGGAATAAGGAGGGAGACAAAGCAGGAGCGCTCCTGGCCCGCTTCACCTGAGGCACATTTGCGTTTTCTACAGCAGCTGCAAAATGTTTAGTCCTCTGACAATATTTGGTGCTCTGGAATTTATAACCTTCCCAACCCAGGGCAGCCTGGCAGGTCTCTCAGGCTGCAAGAATGACCAGGTCCCAACAGTCCGGCTCCGTGGGCACCCAGGGGCACAGGAGGCCGCTGGCTGACAGATGCAGAAGGAGATGGAATCACTAAGTCGTCTTCAGAGGAAAGGGACACAGAGCTGGGCTTCTCCCTCCTCTACCCCAAACACCCTGGGCTTGTGGCTGGAAAGGGAAGAGGGTCACCAATCACTCCCAGCATCCCTGCAACTTGAAGAAAGTACTTCATGTTCTTCTCATGAGCTGTGCTAGGTGTCTGAAAGTAATCACTGTTAAACGTCTCCAGGAGCCTGCCTGTAAGCAAAAGTCAGTTTAAAGGCCAAGAAGAGAGGCAGTGAGCTTACAAAGGGGTCTGGTCTTCACAGATTTTAATCTAGTGGAGACTACGATATATAAAGTCTGAAGCATACTTTATGATGCAAAACCGTACATCCAAGGACCAAACTGGTATGCTGCACAGCCAAAAACAAGACTATGCAATTATCAAAAGAGTCTGGTGATGAGGAGGAAGGAGAAATCACATTCATTGATTTTCTACAGGCCAGGAGCAAGGGCCGGGCATCTGCTACATCATTTTACTTAATTTAATCCCTAAAGCCCTCCTTTGAGACTGGTCTTCCTATCCCACAACAAGAATGGCAGAACGGAGGCTCAGAGTGGAGGTCACACAGCTAGGGAATGGCAGGCAGGGTTCGTTCTAAGTGGAAAGCCGCTTTCAGAGATTTGCTCCAGACCTGAGTTGGGGGTGGCTGGCCTGTAGGAGCTGGGAGGCAGCCTGGAGGCGCTCTAGTCCCAGTCTGTACCAGGCAGGTGTGGGTTCTCAGGTGCTGCTCAGGCATGTGCAGGGGGAGATAATTTGCCAAGGACAATGAGTTCACAGCTGTACTGAGCCCTGGTCTAGAAGAGGCAGGAGTGCAGAGGAAGGGCAGGGGAGAGGTAGCCTCGCGCTTGTCAGCTGGATGTCCTAAGACCTTTCTCATTTGTCTGCTTCCCTGCTGTTCCCCAACTGGCCTCCTTCCTCCAGAGGATCACAGCCTCTGCTCCATCTGCAGGACCCACTTGGTTCTGTTCCACACGTGGGCCATGAACTCCCTGAGCCTGGCCAGGTCATGCGCCTCCAGCCGGCGACTGTAGGAAAGTCTGTTGAGGAGGGAAAGCTATGTGCCTCGATTTCTCCAAAAGTAGAAAAGGCAGCAAAGCATTTCTGGTTCAGGAGAAACCTAAGATAAGCAACTCAGCTCTCCTGAAAGCAATCTATAGATATTTATTTCACTCGAAACCTCTGCAAGCCAGGTGTGGTGGCACACACCTGTAATCCAGCAAATTGGGAGGCTGAGAAAGGAAGGCTCTCAAGTTGGAGGCCAGCCTCAGCAACTTAGCAAGACCCTGTCTCAAAGACAAAATGGTAAGAAGGGCTGGGGATGTGATTCAATAGTAAAGCACACCTGAGTTAAATCCGCAATGCCAAAACAAAACAAAGCAAAAACCAAACAAACAAAAAAATTCCATAATTTGGAGGGGGAAGAGGAAAGAGTGTGTAGAGAAGGGGGAGGCAGGGAAAAGAGGAGGAGGAGGAGGAGGTGTTCTTTCCCATTCACTTTTATTTTTGCCAAACAGTGGGTGTGTTGGAGAGGGGTTGGGGGGAACCAAGTTCGTGAGACAGTCGGGGGTAGAACGGGGCGCCAGTAAACAGACTCCGACCAAAACTTTCCACTGATACGTAAACAGCGCACATGCCTCAACCTGGACTCCCGTGATTAAGAAACCTGATCTCAAAAGATAAGGATGAAAAACACGTCTCATGGTTTAGGGATGTTTTGTCCAGATGACTTAAAAATGAGCAAGTTAGCAAGGAGCGCGGAATTTCTTATGCTTCTCACGCTATTTCCGCACCTTTCACGTACGTGGCAGAGTCTCAAAGATGGTCTGATAAATGATGCAAAGAGGACCCGACATACCAAAAACAAAAGGTTATGGATGTGATCAGAGACTCCGGCCAAAACACGTGACTCCACAGCACAAGGACACCAGCTTGGCTCCATACGTGGATTATACAAAGGGTGGGTGTTGTTCTCAGTGATTCAAGAGATAAACAATAGGGGGAGGTCTGCATGAGCTGATGAACAGCTTTTGGAAATGATCTTTGCTTGGCAAAACACCGCACTGATCATTTTATTCACAAGGAAGGAAACGCAAAGAAGTGTCACTAAAGCGCAGGAGGGAATTGCAGGCATGACTCAAGAGCTGGATGACACGCAGTGAAGAGCAACCAGCGGAGTCCCATCAAGGACCTGAAATATGCCCTTAGAGCGCAACCTCTCACTTTGGAATAACCAAGCCATGGGTATTCCCCATGCACCGTGGACCGGGAAAGTGGCCCACACCATGCCACGGGAAGGGGTTCCACCGACTGCCACGGCAGCTCAACAGACTTCGAACCTCTCAGCGGCTAGAAGGGAAAACCTTGCAGTTCTTCAGCCACCGTTAAACTCCTTAGGACAAGACAGGGCACGCTGTCGAGCCTTGACTAGCATCTCCAGAGGGAGCCCGCATCTGTCCTCCCACCAAGCACCCGCCCAGTTCTGCTGTGCCTGGCTCTGTGGATGGATGCTGTTCTGCTAGAGATCTTCTAATCTCTCTGTAACTTCCACCCCCTGGACACAAACCTCTCCTGGCTGGTGGTGAAGGTGGCTGGAATGTTTACCTTCTCGGAGGTGTTCTTCTCTAGGGTGTTATACACCCCCCATTCTGCCCATGGCTTTCCCCTTAGCTCACAGTGCCCCTTCCATCTGGACAGAAACTGCCCAGAGGTCAGATCCACCCTGAAAGTGGGAATGCCTCTTTGCTGGTAAATGGATGGTACTGGAGACTAGCATGCTACGTGAAATAAGCCTGTCCCAAAACGGCAAAGGCTGAATGTTCTCTCTGATATGCAGATGCTAACACACAGTGGGGTGGGAGAGAGAAGTTCACTGGATTAGACAGAAGGGAATGAGGGAAGGGAGGAGAGTGGGAAGAGGAAAGAGAGTAGAATGAACTCTCCTATGTTCATAGAAGAACACACGACTAGTGAAACTCCACATACAACCGCAAGGATGGGATCCGAATTAGAATGAGTTATACTCCACATATGTATGTCAAAATAGTCTACTGTCATGTGTATCTTAAAAGAACAAATTAAAAACGGAGAAACAAGTAGGAATGCCTACCCACATCACCCACTATCCTTCATTAACACCACCTAGTAGAAACTATGGTACCACTGGACCAACAGAACCCTCTGCTGATATATAGTAAATCAATCCTTCCATTCTACCTTCCTCATCTTTCATGAAGGATGGAGTTCATGTCTCATCTAATTATATTACTCCTCTACCTCTTAATCCCCCTCTTTATTAATCTATAAAATTCAGAGGTATTTAATGAAACCAGAAGTTGGTGTAAGGGAAGGCTCAGACAGGCTAAGTGGTAGGTTTATTTACTATTGGGATTAAAAAAAAAAAATCTGTCATTTTTACACTGCTGCGAAACAAAGAAAATGCTGCTTGTCTTTTCACATTGTACATCGTTGATTTCCTGCTTTATTCCCCCCAACACACACACCAGTCCTTTTATATTTCTAACCCAGAGATCAATGTCTCCCCTCCTGGGAAGGTGAGGGATTTGACAGCTCTCCAGAATGCAGGTCAGGCCTGCTTTGCAGGTATTTCCCTCCTCTTCTAAAAAAGCCTAAAAGGCTTGACCAGGGATCTGCCAGGCCCTCAGCTGGCTCCCAGAGAAGCAAATAAACACTAAGCAAATCTGAAAAGACTCCAGACCCCCGCTGTGTCCATCAACACCTCAACTTTCTTCTCAGGAGGTACGGGAAACACACAACTTCTTTGTTATCCATCATTTTAGGAGTTAGATCAACAGAAATTTATCAGTAGGAGACTTAAAGAGACCCTAACACTTCTGCTATTGAAGTACACAACAGACACTGGGGGCACCCCAAGAGGAGAAGATGAAAAAGTACCTCTGCAGGGCTCCCTGGGCCGCCAGAGCCACTTAGTACCTGCGTAAAACCTACCACCAGCCCACCTGCTTCAGGAGTCCCCTTTCAGAATGAGTGTGGACACAGAAGGAAACTGGAGGAAGGAGTGCTGTATTCATGAGATGCGCCTAGTATCTAAGTGTCCCAAGATAACAGGGGCTGCTTTACCTTCAAATAAAATAATTAGGACTGAATGAGAATCACTGTACACTGGACAGCACACTGAAGGGGAAGGCTGGGATAAAAAACACTCCATGAGACCAACTCGCCAGATACAACAAAGTCAACAGATACTATGATTTGATATGAAAATAAAACTACGGTTAACTAATGGATTTTTACAGCTCATACTGTAAATGGGCACTGGGTTTTTTTTTTTTTTTTTTTTTTTTTATGAGTGCCCCCCAAATTGAAGCCTTTTCTATGACCTGTCCCTTCCAATTTTTTTGACAAAATAAAATGGATATTTGGCAGTACTCTTATTAGAAAACCTAGTCATTCAATCCTGTACCTGTTGAGCCACGTTAACTTAGCACACTCGTTTACAAATTCACTGCAGTGAAGCTTCCTATTGATTTCTTAACTTTACTGTTCTCTAAGCAGAAAAGTTAGTTTAAACAGTCCTTCAAATACATGATACCTCACCCTTTTAAGTTAAACTTACACAAATAAGTGTGCTGAATATGAGGGGCAGTCAAAAAGCAATTTATGATTTCCATCAGATCTGTTGCTTACAAGTAAATGGAAGAGTAATAACAATGCATCTCATCTAAGCCTCTTGTTCTTTTTTATGCTTGATTGAATTAAAACATAAAATAACACAATGATCTAACAATTAAACTCCTCCCCCGTGAGTTAGAACTGATTTTATTGTGGTTTTGCAGTTCTTCTGCCAACTGCTAAATGCACAATACCCTGAATAACCAGGATGAAAGATGTCTTATAAATTAAAAAATTATGGGATCCTAGCCAAGCCATGAACGAGCTATTCCTTGCTGTGTGCAAATTCAGCATTTTGAGCGGAAGGAATTAACACTGCTATGTTAACAAGCTTAACATTTTAAGGATTTACTAATCTTATAATTGTTTAAAAGGATGAGTTCCCCAAACACCTCAGTACCTTACCTAGCTCCTCCCCACACATTTCTCAGTCCACCAGCTACACTCTTCAAAAGCTTGTGCACCTGGCAAAAATGACCAATGAGTGTAAACAAGACACTGGGTTCAGTCCCCAGCACCAGGAAAAAAAGCTGATGATTTAATTTGAATATGCAATGGCCACTCTGAACAACTTCTATTATCCCTAGCAATATTACTCTATGTAGGCATTTAAAAAAATTATAAAGACAAAGAACATGAACAGGGCAGCAGGCAGGATAAAATAAAACCTTTTGCTGAGTTAAGGCTAAAAATTGACCATCCTTGGTTAGAACCTCAACATGGGAAAGGCCAAACACTTTGGGGAGGTCATGAACATATTTGGGGAAGGGGGAGTCATTAAATTACAAAGAGAAACAGAAAGAGCTAAACAATATGCTTAAATGTCTGGAATTTTCTTCACTTTTTTTTTTTTAAAGGTGACAGCAAAAGAAACTTTCTTGAAATGTTTTGCAAATTCTAGAAAAAAAAAAAAGTCATCCAAAAAAATAAATAAATCTTTAGATGGAGATCATCAAAATCTTGCATATTTTTCAAACTCTGTACATGTTAAACTATATATAGTACATTCAAACAAAATATAAAACATGACCATTCTTTTAAGAGTGAAGATGCCTTAGCAAGAAATAGAAGGCACAACAGAAGACAAAAAGGTCCCTTCCATCAAGATTTCTGGCTATTTAGAGCCCAAGCAGGGCTGATCCATCACACAGACAAGCTGCTAGGATTTCTCTGGAAATACCAAAAAAACCACCCTCCACAGCTCTACTGGCTCTGACTCGCAACAGAGAATTTCCATTCTCTGAAAACTGATCATCCAGGGAACTCTAAAAACCACATGGTATCATAAATTGCAAAAGCTGTTCCCTGTCCTGGTATGGTGGCACATGCCCATAATCCCAGCTACTTGGGAGGCTGAGGCAGGAGGATCACAGGTTAGAGGACAGTCTGGGCAACTCGGTGAGACCCTGGATCAAATAAATGTAAAGGGGCTGGAGTAAAAGTGGCTGAGTGGTAGAGTTATTGTCCAGCATGTGTGAGGACCTGGGTTCAACTGCCAGTACCAAAAAAAAAAAAAAAAAAAAAAACCTGTGGGTGGATTAAAATGCTTTTCTGAAACTGATTTTGAATTAATGCCTATGCCAGTAAAAATACCACCCGAAGTATAGATATATACAAATTTTTACAACAATCTGTCTTTATAAACACATTACTAGGACTGTATCTACTATTTACAGGGCATTTATCTTGTATTGTTTAAAATTAGTACTAATCTAATAACATTTAAATGCACCATTATAAAGTATCAACATCACAGAAATTAACCTGTTAGGTACACCTGTAATCCCAGCGTCTCAGGAGACTGAAGCAGGAGTAATTTATTTGTTTGAGATACTGTGTCAAAATAAAAAATGAAAACGGCTGTGTCCAGTGGGATAGCACCGCTAGGTTTAATCCCAGTACCAAAAAAAACCCCCCAAAAACACAACAGTTGAAGTCACCCCCGGGGAACTGCCTTTTTATTTAATCATCAGACATTGAGAAAAAGAAGAATTTCCTTAAAAAGCTTGGTGGTAGCTGGACACGGTGGTGCACGCCTGTAATCCCAGCAGCTTGGGAGGCTGAGGCAGGAGGATCTCAAGTTGAAAGCTAGCCTTAGCAAAAGCATGGCCCTAAAGCAAATCAGTGAGACACTGTCTCTTAATAAAATATAAAATAGGGTTGGGGATGTGGCTCAGTGATTAAGTGCCCCTGAGTTAAATCCCTGGTATAATAACCCCCCCCCAAATATGCATATCCTTTAATGAGAAACACCAGGTCTAGAAAGGAAGGGCATAGCAACATTCTAAATATTAAAATAGCTAATCGGGCTCTTCTGGAGAGGTGCAGGCCAGACATCCAAAAATAACATCCTCCCTCCTTTTTCCAGATCTGAATTCTGAGGCTCACATGCCAGACCTTGGCAAAGGTTTGGAGACCTTATGCAAGTTGATCTGGCCTTAGTGCCCTGAGCTCAGCCGGGGGAGACCCTACAGAGCACAGCTGAGTGGCACTTCACAAAAGTCAAGTTTCAATATCTGTGGTACCCAAGTCACCATGGTGCCCACTGCACCCCCCCCCCCGCCATGTGACACAGAAGCTACAGAGAATGAGCAGCATCAAGGGTACCGAGAATGTCACAGAGTGCGAGAGGGTTCTGTATGGACGACAGAGACGCCCAACAGGCAACTGCTGAGTGAAGCAGTGATTTTACTCCTTTTACACCAAAAAGATCTGGATATTTAAAAAACTGATATAACTGGGCTTTGGAAGCTATTTTGTTTTAATCAAGAAAGTTTCAAAGATAGCACGGGGAGTTCCCGTGTGCCCTTGCTTCAGTTTTCTACAATGTTAATGTCTTAGATCATCACGGGACATCTGTCACCACTGTGGAACCCATACAGACACATAACTTATAACTAAATTTCACAGTTTATTCATATTTCACTATGTTTTCTCTAATGCCCTTTTTCTGTTCCAGGATCATTTTATACATTTAGCTATCATGTCTCCTTGGTCTCCTCTGGTCCGTAACAATTTCTCCGACATTACTTGTTTTTGATGACAACTTTGAGGAATGCTAATTGGGTATTTTGTTTGGAGAACGTCCCCTCTGTACAAGAATACTACTGTTTGATGTTTTCCAATGATTAGACTAATGTTACAGATCTGGGGGAAGACCACTCTTATGATCTGTATTTTAAGTGTCCCCCAAACACCCATATGCTAAGGACACTGAGGCACAACAGTGACATATCTGACTCCGAAGGCCCAGTGCTAAAGATTTGGTCACTGCCTGTGGCATATCAAGAGGTGGTAGAACCTTTAGAGGGCAGGGCCTAGTGGGAGGAAATTAGGTCATTGGGGGTTTGTCCTTGAAGGAGATATTGGAACCCTGGCTCCTCCCCGCTTTTTCTCTCCCAGCTCCCTGGCTGCCAGGAGGTGAACATCTTCCTTCACCATGTGCTCCTACCATGATATACTTTGTTGCCACAGGCCCAAAGTGATAAGGACAAGCAACCATGGACTGAAGTCTTCACAACCATGAGCCAAATAAATCTTTTCTTTAGATTTGATTTAGCTCAGGTATTTGTCAGAGTAGCTCCAAGAGGACTAACACGGAGAAGAAGAGCTAAGTTCATGACATCATAGAACAGGCACCTGGCAACATCTATCACTGATGATGTCAGTGTTGACAGGTGGGTAGTGTTTGACAGGTTTTTCCACCATAAACGTATCTTCCCACCCCTTTTCATATTCTACTTTTTGCAGGCAAGTCATTACGTGCTATCACTTAGAGTGAGGAGTTATGTCCCACCTCAACTGGAGTTACAGCCACATTAATTATTTGGAATTCTTCTCTATGGGAAATGTATCTCTTCTCTCATATGTTCATTTATATCAGCATGGGCGCCATGGGCTCATAGATACTTGTGTTATACTTGCAGTTATAATGCAATAAGATGTTACTTTTTCTTTTTTGTGGTTCTGGGGATTGAACCACTGGCCTTATGCTTGTGAGGCAAGCACTCTACTAACTGAGCTATATCCTCAGCCCAAGATGTTACTTTTTCACTGCTCCAATGTCCCAGTTTGACACACTGGAGCATTTAAGGATGGCTCCTATGCCCCTCAGACGTATCCCCTTCATTTTGTGTTTTGAACACTTTCTTTCTGCTTCTCCATTTTTGACCAGCAGAATGCCTTCCTTAAAGAAAAGGCAGCTTTATCATGTTAAGTGAGATAAGCCAATCTCAAAAATCCAAAAGAGGAATGATCTCACTGATAAGTGGATGATGACACTTAATGAGGGTTTGGAGGGGGACAAGAATGGAGGAAGGAGGGACTGTATAGAGGGAAAAGAGAGGTGGGAGGGGTGGGGGGGAAGGAAAAAAAATAATGGAATGAATCAAACATCATTACTCTATGTAAATGTATGAATATGCAAATGGTATGCTGTTACTCCATGTACAAGCAGAAACAACTGTATCCCATTTGTTTACAATAAAAATAAATTAAAAAAGAAAGAAAGAAAGAAAAAAAAAGGCAGCTAAGGATTGAATTAAAATTCTCGTGTCAAAGTCCGAGTGCCCAGTACCTCAGAATGTGCCCTTATTTGGGAACTGGGTCATTGGAGAAGTTAAAATAGGTCAAACTAGAATACGATGGGCTCCTGATTTAACACGACCCGTGTCTTTCTAAGAAGAAAAAATTTAGGGTCAGAGAGCACACAGAGAGGATGCCACATGAGAAAGAAGGCAGAGATTGGGAGGGCACCGGGTAAGCCAAAGAAGGCCAGCAGCCACCAGGAACCAGGGGCAGGCACTGAACTGTTCTCCCCCAGCTTCAGAAGGAACCAGCCCTGCTGAGACCTTAATATCAGACTTCTAGGCTCCAAAACCAGGAGGTGACAAATTGCTGTGGTTTGAGTCATTTGGTTGAGGTACTTTGTTATGGCAGCGCAAGGAAACTAATCCGAGGGCTAATGTTACCGAGCTCTCTGTATTTCTATGAAAAGCAATCCACAAATTGTTCTTTGGTATCCAAATAACAAAAGGGAAAAGAAAATAAATAAGTGGAGAGGAGAACCCAGCAGACAGCTGACAAGGGACCCCCGAAATCAGAGGCATGGGCCTACGGATGGCAACATTTGGCATTACATTTGGGCACGAACAAGGCTTGGGACCATGTTTCATCTTCCCTGCAGCTTCCGGCCACCCGCAGCTCAGTTCGGCATTACCTGCCAAGCACACCTGCAGGTACGTGCAATAGCTGCCCATCTGGTTAATCACCATCTTCTCCAGCATGCAAAGTACCAGCTCCACGAAGCCAAGCCCTCTCCAGGTGACCTTCACAACAACAGGTAATTCCCGGCATCAGAGTGGACCCGGCCAGATCATGTCATTTCAGCAATTTTTGGTCCCCATTTAATGACTCACCTGGTTCCACTCTCATCTTCCTACAGTCAACAAGTGGCCTGGTGGCTCAGAATCAACTTGGAGATCACATCATTGTAAGCCACAGGAATATCGTACAATCACTCAGTGTTGGGTCGCTTTAGTACGATTTCATAGATTAGAGACTTTGGAAGCAAACCCAGGCTCTAGAGGAAGGCGTGGCAGTCTCCAGGAAAGAGACAGCAAGGGCTCTCCCAGTTAAGGCACACAGGAGGCAGGCTAGAATCTGACCTGTCACCTCACTCCACATCCGGGACCTTGACGAGGTGCAATCTAAGGACCTGCACGGGTGCTTGGCAGAAACGTTTTCCCCCTCAGTCAACTGGCAGAAAAGGAACTGCAGATGACATAACAGGATCTGAAGAATTTGTTTGGAAATTATTTTCACTATAAAAACTCTGCATTTTTATGCCTATATTAAAAATCAAATGAAGTCATTAGGCTAAGGCCAGCTCAGAAAGCCTCTTGCCTGAGTACACATTCCTCCTGCAAGCCCCAGAGCTCCGCTATAATCCCTCAAATTATTAAATAATTACTGCGTCTCCCTTGGGGTTGCATTTGGCAACAAAATACTGGCCTCAATGAACCAATGATATGACCCAATGAATAACACTTATGTTCTTAACTTCCTAGAAGTAAGGGGATATGAAATACTTCCGAGGCAAAAACTGGAGAGGTAAAGTGAAGTGTACTCCGTGCAGTTTGGAATGTGTGTATTGGGGGGGCACAGGATGACAAAGAAACATGTGAATCCAGGAAATACTTCAATAATGAGTGTCACATCCCCCACCAACCCCCAAACATTAGCAATTTTCCACTCCAATCCCAGTTCTCTTCCATTTAAGGAGTGGCCACAGCCACAAGGAGAAAACCAAGCATATGGCTCTGTCCTTCTGGACATTTCTACAATGTCAGCTAGGCTGCTTTGGAAAATCCCATTTTATCTCCTACAGCTATATGACCTCAAGTTGTCATTTTGAATAAAGTATGCTTCCACTGATTTTTATGAACACAGACAAAAGCTGCTACAACCCCCCCCCTTTTTTTTTAAAAACCTTGTAAACCAACTGTAGTTGCTATGGAGGGTTATTTGTTTCTAAGGCAACAGCGTATATCTAAGTACTAATGGCCTGTCCTTTTGCCAGGCAACAAACAGCCTTGTGATGCAACTGCACCTGTCTCGGCTACGTGTTACTATGGAGACGCTCCAGTTGCTATGGCTACCATCACGCTAATCGCCTAGCAAAGGCAGACATACAGCAGTCTTCTCAGAGAGCCCAGCTGTTCCTCCCCGTCTCTCGCTGTAGACTGATTGTCTAGGGCCTGTGATGGAATGCTTCTCAACTAAGAGGCACAAGAACTTCATTAATGCCATTTCGGAGAATCACTCTGTGCTCCCTCTGGCAGAATGCACATTGGACCAGGAAAAGAGTCTACGAGAAGTGAACTGTAAAACTCTCCCAAAATCTGACACTACGCCATTCCTGATTCACATAAATGCGAGTCCAAGGATAAGTTCTCTTAACTGGGTAGCTGCAACAAAACATTTCTATACATCTTCTAACATAATTTTGAAGGTCTGAGGGATGCACTTCAAACCCAAGCACTGTGTTTAGATAAAATCAACTTTAAAACCCCATTCCAGGTCATACAGCTCTTTCTTCAAATCTAACATTAACATGCTTTTTCAAAAAATGACAATCTACTTAATCCTCCACTCAGCTTGCATGTTAGTGAAAAATGGCACTCAGGACCTCAATCTCACAACAAATGGCCATGTGAAGAGAGGAAAGGTCTCCATTGTTTCCTGCAGTTCCTGAAGAAGCAAACACCAAGTAACCACAACAAAACCATCACTCAGGAGCACCGTCTACATGGAGACCAGGAAGAACAACAACTGAGAGAGACTTCTTGCAACAGCAGTGGAGACTGCTCAGGTCAGGGAAAGATGGAATCGCTCGCCTGGCTCATTCCTGTACGTTTGTCCCAACAAAACCTGACACCCAGAGATATGAAAGCAGCCAACTTTTCTTTGTAAATGTTTCTACTTGAGAAGACAATATTTTATCCACCATGAAGCCTTCTGGAAACACTGTTCCTTGGAAGGACCAGTAGCGGTAAGGTTTACAGGAAATACAACAATGAATATGCCTACTAATAATATTTCATTTCTTTCTCATTTATCTGCAGTTATTTTTGAAATTTCATGCAGCCTATTAAATTAGCTGCAGTGCCCGTCTCTGCTAAAACAAAGCAATTTCAGCAGGACCCCCCCCCACCAATAAAAAGAACGAAGGTATTGCTTACCTTTGATATGCCTGAGGAGAGGTGGGAGGTGGGTGGTAAGGTGTCTTTTTCAAAGCCTGAATTAGATTTTGTCTATACTCTGGGTCTATGCACCATAACGACCCTTTCCCAATACTCTGCAAAGGAAATTAAAATACAAAAGCATTAATACAGAAGTGTCAAGTACTCCGAAGGAAGGAGATGGACAGCTACCACCCTCGTTATTTTTAAAAGTTTCTCATTTATCTGTTGACTGTTTGCCAGACTTAAATATCGTACTCAGATGAAAGTACACCATAAAGTGCTTTAAAATCTTCCTCGTATTCATAAGTTTGACAGACCAAACTGAATGTCATTACCAGATTATGCTGCTACAATGATAACATTTCCATATCCAAACTACCCCCCAAACGAAATTCTTTATTATTTTTCAGTGTCGACATGGAACAACATGTGAATTCTCTTCTAAAACTCTTTAATTTGGTCAGATTTCAAATGTTGAAGGAGAAAGAGCTGAGACGCCCTCAAACTCTCTCTTCTCTAAAAGCTAGAGTTCTGTTTTTACACATTATGTCAGTGCCATTTAACAAAAATGGAAAAGTGTGTCCACTAGTTTTTTTCCAGACTTCTCACAAAGTGACATGTATGCTTGGCATGGAATTGGGCAATTATCTTCCCCAAGAAACAAAAGATCCCAGGCACCAATGATAACCCTAAGCCAGAACCCAGCATTGATTTTTTTGGATTCATCAGTTCAGAGCAGTCTGCTCCAGCCTGTAAGAGTTGAATCTTTAGAAGTCAAACTTTAAAATGCAAATTTTCTCAAACTGTTCCATGGAGACGGGGAGGTTTCCGTGGAGGCCCACTCTGGGGCTGGCTGGAGGCATTTGGTGTATGATCAGCATATTTTAAAAAATGTTAAATCCTGCTTCTGTGGCCACTGGGACTGGCAGCAGGCCAACGGGCGGGCAGTACTCCCTGGCGGCAAGCTTTCAAGTGACCCAGGGTACCCAAATTGTTGATATGGTTAATTTGTAAATATTGACTGAGTTGGAAAGAAAAGAAGTTAAATGACCTAAACCTGCATCCACCTCATTCTCTCAGCCACAGACTCCCTTATTTTCACAACAGCTCACTACAGGAAGACTGGTGTGCCTTCCAACATTTAGAAAGCAAACAAGAAAAGCATTTAACTAACATGGCGGGTAGAGGAGCCCTAAAAAATTCCACTGAAGGAGCACCAAACAAACACAGGTTATTCCAAACATCCATGAAGAAGTTTTTAAAATTCTGGGTTTCAATCTTTGGTTCACCAAATAGTTTTCTTACAAAACTTATTGATCCACAGTGCCCATTAAAATACTTTACTATCAGTAACACCAGCGAACAGGGCAACTGGAAATCATCAATTCTGCTGCACTGGGAACAGGGGAATGGTATACAAAGCCAGGGTCACAGGCAGGCACCTGGGGCCACCCCAGGCACCCAGCTCCAGCTGCAGCTCCAACCCCAGATACAGGTCTGGGTCAGATAAACCTGCGTTATGCTAAATGCCAAGGTTTCCAGTTTAATCACCTGGATGTTTAAAGGTTGGAGGACTTCAACTTTGGAAAATGCAACATTCCTATTCTGGCCTTTCCTTTCATGCATTCATTTTCAAGTTCGCAAGAGTATGGGGACCTGATGAGATTTTCCAAGCAAAACTGGCAGGCTACCCAGTCATCTGCCCTGGAGCTTCCATCTTTCCTGGTGGAAAAAGCTGAGCAGCAAACTTAAAGAAAGTCAAAAGGTAAGGAGTGGGGAGGTGCAGGGAAGGGCAGGGGAGACCAGGACGTAGGCGCATGTGGAAAAAGTAAACAAACCCCCAAGGCATGCCAGGCTTCTACAGCTCAGGGGCTGGCCTGACCCCACCACCAAAGGCTCCTGTGGAGCCCCGGGCCAAGGAGCTCACCTTCCAGTACCTTGCACACAAACATGGTCTAAGCTGCATGAAGGGCCACAGCTGCCTGCAATCCAAACATTTCTACAATGAGATTGTCTCACTTCTGGGAACCTAAGAGCTTTGGGTTTTACCACAGTGGCTCCCAGACTGGAGCAATTTAATCTTACACCAAAAAATCCAAGGGCAAAGCAACGAAGGACAACTGGCCCTCTCAGGTAAGTAATGATAAGTCAAACAGTCTTCCTCATCCTGATGGTCTTCTTCACTACACTGTGCTGTTTAAAAACTAGACGGAATAAACCCCCAGGTTTCTGCAGGACAGACACACGGTAACTGATCAGGTGCGCGGGGAGGTGGGGCGGGGGGGGGGGGGGGGCAGGCTGGAAAATGGTAAGAACAGGTGGTCTGGGGCCACACAGCTGTCTCCTGTGTGGCCCTCGATGAACCATGGTGCCTCAGAAAGTCCTGGCTTCCTCACTGGTGGAGACAGGTACAAAGCTCAAGATGGCAAGACAAGAAACCCGAGCACAGTGGCCGCTCCTTACAGGTGGCGTCACATACCTCACCTTTTTGACAGAACAGAGAGACCAAGTCTGGCTGGAGGATGTTCCCTGAAATCACTTAAGCTGATGAGGCTTCGGCTTCAAAAGCAGCACTGGGAGGACCTTCAGCAGAGTGCCTGTGTGCACGTGCTGCTGGCCTAGCCTCACGAGTTTTTGGCAGGCTTTCCAATATTCCAAGATCCCCTTTATTTTTGCACTCCCTCTATCTGTCTCCCTCTGCACCCCACACCCCAGGCACTGGCTATCGCCCCTTCTCCCCTGCTCAGGAAGCCAACATCCCTGACGAGTAACTACCTAGCTTCTAGAAGTTTCCTTGCCCCCAGCTCTCTGTAGTATGATCATCCAGCTGGGGTTTAATTCCAAATTTGGTCAGTATGTGTGGCCAAATGTACTCCCAATGCTCATTAACTGAAGAAATGTTCTCAGGCTTCGGCTCATAGGTAATGCTTGCCACCTTGACGAGTTCCACACTTTACAGTTAACGGGGATCAGGAATTGCTGATATTTACAGACCTGACTGGCATTTCAATATATCTCATACTTAGAACAGCTGAAATTCCAAAGAGAAAAAACAAACAAATGAAATGCTTCTTGGGGACACACCCCTGGGGACTCCTGGGCCCTGTCAGGGCCTGCAATTCCAGGGCCGGCATCAGGCCACGCTTGCGGGGAGCCCCAGAGGAGGCTGGCTGTGTACCTCATTTGCAAGCCTTCTGGTTTCATGTGGCAGTTCAGAATAGTAAGAAGGTTTACTTGACAACTTTTAAAGTGGAATTATGCGGAGGATAGAGTACTCAAGTTTCTGAGGCCACGGAAAACTGCACTGAATGCCCCTTGCAGGGGAGAGAAGGTGTAATTTGATTTTAGTTGTGCAATAAGCTGGAGAGTCAGAGCTTTTATAGAAAGGCCTGCATTTCATTGGAAGGCAAGCATGTGCAGTCTTTTTGTTTTTAATGGAGATAACTAGTAAGTCCATGCACCATTAAGTGTTAAGGAATTCACAATCGTAAACAAAGAAAATTTCATTTATAAATACATTTTCATTATATATACATGACATTCACACCCCCAGAGAAAACTAATGTAAGGTAGGAAAATGAGTAAAAAGAATGAGGGCAGGCTTTTAAATATTTTTTTTAAATTAAAAAGCACCTGGGGAGTAATAGCTCAGATAATAATAATAATAATAATAATAATAATAAAAGAAACCAATACACAAGAGGAACTAGAAAGAGAGAGGAGCCTATAGGGTAGACAGAAGCGATTAGTCAAAAACATTTGGAAAAAAACAACAACAACTAAATGAAACTCTAACACCTGTAGGCATCATCTTTCCTTGCACAAGGCTTCCAGAGCCCACCCTCTGTCCCACATCCCCACAGCTTTGCAGACCTGCACTGAGGCACTTGTCCGTGCGTCTGACATGCCTTCATATTTGGGTCCCTTGGTTAGGTTGAGGATTCTGGAGGAAAACCACTGTTTTTTCTTAAACACTGTTTTTCAACTGTGGGCCATGATACACATTCATGGGTCATGATATCAAGGTAATGCGTCACAAGTGGTATTGTTTGTTTTAAAGGAACAGAATAGAATCATATAGAATAGTCTAGAACACAGAATGCTCATAGTCATGTACTATGAAATTCTATGTGTCCAATCGGGTAAGGACGTGTACACTGAGACCCGAGTAACACCTTCCAGGCTGGGAAGCTGGGTCAACATTTGGTAAGTGCTGGTCTAGAACAGTGGAGTCCAGGGTTCTTTTCCTTCTCACCACTTCTAGGAATAAAAGCCTCTTCCAGCAGGAAAGGAGGGCATACTCAAATGTGGTGCTCAGGGCTGCCTTGGGGAACAGGGACGATGAGGCAGAAGCTGCAACAAAAAAAAGCAGAGAGCTCGGTACATGTTCTTCATGCATTTGAAATGATACCTGTTGGCCAGGTGTGGTGGCACACACCTGTAATCCCAGTGATTTAGGAGGTTGGGGTAGGAGGACTGCAAGTTCAAAGCCAGCCTCAGCAACTCAGTGAAGCCCTAGGCAACTTGGTGAGACCCTGGCTCAAAATCAAGAGGGCTGGGATATGGCTCAGGGATTGAGCTCCCTGGGTTCAATCCCCAGTACAAAAAAAAAAAAAAAAAAAGAAAGAAGAAAAAAGAAACAAAAGAAAGAAAGAAACTATACCTCTTGATGGCTTTCCTATGCCATGTCAGAGGACGTTCCCAACACTACCCACTCTCAATCTCTGGATCATTTATTTATTCATGTGGCAGGTGCCATAGAGGACACTTTAGTGAATAAAAATGATACAAAAGAGTGAGTGCCCTCACACAGCCTGGATTCCGGAGGGGAAAACAGGGCGAGCAGGTAAAGAAATAAAACACTAAGATGGTGACAGACGGTGCTACCTGCTAGGGAGGAAACACAGAGAGAGGAGAGGAAGCGGCCGCTGCGTGGGGTTGGAAGCGGCGAGAGGGCTTGCCGGGATCTCTGGACCTGATAAGCATCCAGGCCCGAGATGACCACGGGGCGCTGGCTCAGGTGAGGACAGTGGAGGGAGAGAGAGGGGAGACAGCCTCACAGTGCGTTCTGGAGGACAGGCGGACCTGGCCACGGATTAGAAGTGGCAGGGAAAGGAAAGAGAAAAACAAAGGTTGATTTGAGTGACTAAGTAGGTCGAAGATTAGGAGAAGGAGGAAATCCAGCACTCTTGAAAATAAACCCTTTGAGACTGTCTGTCTACTAAGATCTACCGATTCCTGTATCTGAAAGAACCTACTGGACCCGCGCCACCTGTCCTCCCTCTGCCACTTCCTCAAGGACCCCAAGTTTTACAGCAAAAGCTCTGAGCACGACAGAGCCGAGGTGCTCTGGCTTGAGGTTTGGTATCGCTGGTTCCTCCAGAGCTGAGGTAGGTAAACTTTCTGAAAGGGCCAGAGGCGTGGGCTGGAGTTGCAGCTCCATGGGACAGCGCTTGCCTCAGCACCCGCATGTAAATAAATAAAGTTCCACTGTCATCCATACATACATACATCATACATACACACATACATACATACATAAAAGGGCCAGAGGCACGATTTCAGTCTTTGTAGGTCACAAAGTCTGTTATGACCACTGCACCACAAAAGCAAGCAGACTCCTAAACCAAGAAACATGGCTGTGCTCCAAGGAAGACTTATTTACAACAACATAGCTCGGGATTCCCTGGGCTGCCAGCAGGTGCCATGCTAGTGCCCAGGGTCCAGACTCAAGGTAGTTTGGGAACCCAAGGAACCAAGTAAGAGATTTCAGAGGTTAGGAGACTGGGGCTAGGTCCTGCGGGACTAGGGAGGTGCTGTTGATGAAGATCTAAGTCAAGTGCTCCAAGGTAAGAAAGGGGACACCATGGGGAGGACAGACTGAGTGAGTCAGTTCATCAGTGAAACGAACACCACATGTGACTGTTTGGGCTGCACCCGCCATCACTGCCCTGGGAAGGCAGCAGTTTCCTTTCCTTCCCCGGGTTCCTAAGTCAGGTGGTCACACTAAATCACCATTCTATGTCCACCATGCTATGCCTGTGGATGCGTAGTACATGGGTCATCAGCAACATTGCCATATTCCTGGGACAGGCCCCCACATCTGTAAAGTCAGTGAGAAGCACATCATTATGCTTTCCAGGGGTAGCCCTTCCTTGAGTTGACCCAGACACTGGAGTCAGAAAGACGCAAATCCAAGTCTTCTTTCAACTTCCAACCAACCTGTGTGACCTCTGGCAAAGGATTTAACTGCTCTGAACTCCAGTTTCCTCATCTATAAACTGGGAGTGACATAATACCTGCTTCACAGGAGTGTGGTGAGCGCTAAGTGAGATAATACCATGATTGGTACACAGTACTTGTCTAAGTGTGAGTTGAGGCAAATTTCAAGGCAAAACAACCCACATAGCTGTTTTCCATGATCTGATGTTACTTTCCATGGTCCAAAGGAAGCGTTCTACATCAGATGCATTAAGGTGGAAGTGGAAATGGAAGGTTCAAAATAGAACAAAGCAAATAACTGGCCACTGCAGTAAAGTCAGGAGGGACGTGGGGCCTTGAGGAGGCCACCTGCTTTGAGTCACGTCTTCACACACTACAGTCCCCAGGGTGTCCAGAACCAAGTGGTAGTCCAGGGAGGTTCCTGCCCAAGAACCTACAAGCTGCCTCTCCTTCCTTGGGGACAGAGGCCCTGCCCTCCAGGCTGCTCTGGGGCAGGGTGGGCCACGGCCTGACCTAGAGGGTAAAGCTGGGCAGGCAGTTAGGGAAGGGGCTCCTGGCTGCGGGGCTGGATCTGGAGCCCCTGCACTCTTTTCCAGGGTTGGTGGGGGGTGCGTGAGCTCACGTGGAAGTTGGAACTGACAGACTATAAGGTCCCCTCATTTGTCACCAAGTAGCACTTGTGGCCTCCCAGCCCGGGGTCCTAGAGCTGACTTCTTCATCCAGTGCCACTCTGCACAACAGAAACACAGTTCCCCCAGCGTCTGGAGGGCAGACTGGACTGCTTCTAGAACAGCCTAGGCTTGCTTCACTGTGGAGACCCAGCTAACTGCCTGGGCTCTGGGTGCCACCCCAGCTCCCTGGGACTATACCTGTGTCCCACCACGAAGTATGCCTCCTCCTCCTCTCCTGGCTGCTTCTTCTCTGACCCAGCTGCTGTTCAGCTCCTCAAGGCCAAGGCAGCCTTAGAGGAGGAGGGAGCAAGGGGACTCAGGGGACTGGGGAAGAGGAGGGCAGGGGCTGGCACACTCGAGGCCACAGGTTCCCATTCCCACAGAAGTCCTGCTTGGTACCCCACCAGCACCAGCAGCCCAGGAGAGACCACAGTGCTCACCAACCCACCCGAACTGCCTCAGGCCTCAGGAAGGGATGCTTCTTGGGCCTCCTTTTGAATCAGCTCACTTCATACCACTTGAGAAGAGGGACAGGGCAGGAGGCCCCTGTTTGGACACTGACCACAGTCCATTTCCTTGGTGTACTGAAGCTCCAGAGGAAGACAGGCAATGAACAACTACACAGGATTACCTAAGCTGGTGGAAGGGCTACAGGACAACAGAGGGAACAGATGAGGTCATGAGAAAAGGAGCTAAAGGGAACCTGGTCCCCCAGGGATCTGCTGACTGCCCATGACCCTGCTCAGGGCAGTCCCTCCAGCGCCCGCCTACAACACACTCTCCGGGCGAACATTCCAGAAAGCAGCCCACAGTGGCTTCCACTCTCAAGGGATCCACCTGTAACAGTTTTTGTCTACACTGCTGAACTTCTGTGTTACTGGGGAAAAATCACTTGTCCTCCTCACCCACATCTAGGAAAGAAAATCACCTTCTCTAAGGGTCACCTTGGGCTTCAATGTGTGGATAAGGTACACAAGGCGGCTAAGACCATCCCCAGGGTAAGGGGCAGTTAATCCATTTCATTCTCCTCTCTGCCAAAGGAAGTCACAGTAGAACTCAGATGCTACTGGGGAAAAAAAAAAAAAAAAAAAGAGAGAGAAAGGTTATTCTAGCAAATGACCATGATGTCCTGGCCTCTGCTCTGAAATGCATGAAGGAACCAAACAACATGTTCAGCAGGTAGAGATTCCTAAAGACACCCGGGTTCTATCCAAAATGCTGTCATTTCTAGTCTACGGACACCAGGACAGACTTCTAAATATCAAAAGTATTAAGAAAATGGTCATCTAAGATACTCATAAATACACTGATAAAGGAAGCCAGAGAGAGAAAGAACACGGACTACGAAGAATTTTTTTCCAGATACATCCTTGTTCAATTCGTGTAACAAAATTATTTCAGAAGTTGTTTTTTTTTTTTGTTTTTTTTTTAATTCTCTAATAATTGTTTCAGTGTGTTAAATGTCTGGATTTACTGTTTATTTCCCCAAAAGCAGAAGGAGGGACAGAAAAGAGAAATTTTAACTTCTTGCTCAAGTCAGTGGCCCCAAGAGCTTGTGACTCTGGCTCCTGGAGGGACACCCCCAACCCCTGCCTGGCTCAGAGCGCAGGTCCCCGGGCAATAGGAGCTGCACACCTAGGTCCTCATGATCCCAGCCAGGGGCATTTCAAAGTCACTAAGGATGTGTCCTCAGACATGGAAATCACCTCCATGCCTACAGCAGTCCTGCTGTTATTTACAGATGTGTCCTAGACGCTCTGTAGATGGAAATGACAATCAACGTGTCACTTGTGTGATGTTCAGATACCTGAGCTCTGTGATGATGCGAAGACCCCCGGCTCCCTCAAAAGCACCCCTGGGTCCTCTGAATGTCACTCTGTTCTCTGAGTGTGGCGGACATGGGGACCCTGGTGGGGTGGCTGTGTGTGTGTTTCAATCTAAGCAGGAACAATCAATAATCTCCTTGTATTAACACCTAAATAAAACCAAAATAATCCCAAGATTTGGCTAAAACCAAATTAATCTCTAGGAAAAGCCTGCTGGGTAAGTCATGCAGGGTGGGAGTCACGACAGGAAACCAGTTGATCAGAATCCGCTGGAGCTGTGGCCTCACAGGGATCTCTCCCCCTTCCCCCCGTCCCTGTTTCTTCTTCCTGTTCTCTGCGGGCCACCAGTGTCACTTCCACAGAGGTCAGGGCCAGGAACATGTCAGTCATCTCACAAAGGCTGACAGATTAGTAGGTGTCTGTCTGGGCTGGAAAGAGTAACTTTTTGTATACCTAGACTACCATATCCCAATAGCCAAGAGCTGTCAAAAGCCACCACACAAGCAAACACCAATGAACTATGATGGAAACTTCCAGAACACACTTACACACACTGTCAAACTCTATCTTGGCAAGTTCTAACAAAGAAAAGCGAAGATACACACACAGAGTCAGAAGGCCAAAGAACTGGCATCTTTAAAATGACTGTTTTAGCCAACAAATCTGAATATTCTCCCAAATTAACTTCACCACTTTTTCCTTGGGAAACCAGAAAATGAGCTAACTATGACCCAGAGCTGAAACTGCACTGCATTATCTACATGCTTAAAACAGCCACAGACACCGAAGAGTTTAAAAAAAAAAAAAAGTCAAACACAGCACAAAAACACACAGGAAGTATAAAAAGCTGGGCATTTCCTACTTCCAATGCCAGCCTTGCTGGCACCTCAAAGAGCCAACTTCTAGTCACATGAGTTCAAGATCCTCACACACACACAGAATATGTGGATAAATAAATTCTCCACGTCAGTGTGTCCGAAATAACTTCATTACAGAAACAAAGATAGGCACCTTTACCAGGTTTTATTCGTCACTTGACATGAAATGAGAATATGCCATGCGGTGGCCAAGTGGCTGGAAGGTGTACAGATTCCTCTTTTTTAATAATAGTTGTTGGTATCACACTCACAATCTTAAAGTTAAAATTGCATGCACAAATTACAGAGAGGACAAATGGAGGAAGAAAAGATGTATATTAAATTGCCTCTTTTTTTTTTTTAAGCTTAAAAGGCAAACTGTCTTTTTTAAAAGGCAAACTAGTAGCTATGAGGCGCAGTAAAATTTACCATTCATCACATTTATATAAATAAAAACTCAGTTAATTTAAAAGTTCAAGACCCTGTAAAGACCATTAGAAACACGCTTTCCTTTTTTCTTTTCAGTGCTGGCAACGGAACCCAGAATCTTACACATGCTAAGCAGAGCACTCTGCCACTGAACATTCCAGAGGGGGAGGGTGCTGGTGGGTGGCTCCACTGGACCAAGCCTGCACTCTTTCCTGTACCTCTACTTTCTTTAAGGTGATTCAAATGCTGCAGACCATAATGGGCACAATGACTAAAGGCACACATGGGTCACACATACAGAGACACCCTTGGTTGGGTTACAACTGGCCCACCTAGAGCCACCCTATCCTCTGGTTGTCCATAGTTACTCATCTATTTTTAAATGCTCCACTATGATCTTATCTAATTGGCACATACAATCGGATCGTCTTATTTCCATACTAAAATTTGTTCCAAGCACCTAGCCAGGCCAGTTCTGGAGTGTGTGCACAAGCCTCCATTTCTGGCCTTTGGTTTGGTTTGGTTTCGAATGGTCACAGGACCTAGGTGCTCTCAGTAAAAGAAGGCCATCCAGTACGTGTTTTCTGAGGAGGCCACAGGCTAAGGATAAGCTGGGCCCCATCCTCCTGGTGGTGTGGTCCAGGAGACCCTCCTGGGAGTCCCTGGGTTGCAGATTCATCTTTTAGTCACAATACTCTGCTAGCCTTAGCAATCCCACTTTTCAGGAGAAATCGCCTTTCTAGTGGCTCTAAAATCCTAGCAGAAGGACCCAACAGCAAAGGACATCCTTCAACAAATGGTGTTGGCACACAAACTGCACAGGTGACATGGTGGCATCATGCTACCAAGATAGACCTGACACCACCCCAGGCCCAAGTGGGAAAAACTGCAAGGAACAAACAACACTGCAAGTGTTCCTGGTTAAGACAGGGACAAATGTGCAGCATGCCACCAGAGCAGCGCTGTGCCTGAGCTGGGGGACCGGGAGGTGATCCCAGAGGAGGACAGCAGGGAAGAGGTGGCCTCACTATGGCCAGGCACACAGGGAGGAGGAAGAAAAGGAAGGTGAAGACAGAATGAAGGAGTCCTGTGATTGACGGGTCAAGGGGCTGAAGGAAAAATTAAGGCAGCAGAGTCCATCCAAAACCACCTGCCAACCTGGCTCCTGGGGCAGAGCTACCTCCCCATAAACAAGAGCTGCTGGAACCAGTCACTGTCCAGAGACAGCATGGCACTTGGCCTGCTGCCTCCAAAGCCTCCCCTCTGTGGCTCAGGCCTAATCTCCTGGAGGCCTCTTTCAGGGTATTTAACAGGCAAATGGCCTCAATCCTCAATGTCATCACCACATCTTCCTCCTCCCAAATGGTCGACAGGTGGGAGTTGTGGCCCTCAACATATCTACCCCTCAGAGTGCCGAGTTTTGCTGTGAGAACTGAACATCCTCGCCATGAGAATTCACCTGGGCTACAGGCACGGGGACTAAGAGTTGCATGGGGCCAGAGGGGCACCTGAGGCAGCACACCTGTTTCTGGATCCTTTCAGCCCATCTGAGAACTCACTGCAACCTGAGGCACAGACCACCACCCTCCTCCAGAGGGCCAACCACAGACTCACCCAGGGGGCCACGTGGGGCCACCAAGAAGCTGGCAGGGAAATGCCACCAGGGGTTAGAGCACAGGGGAAAGATCCTGGCTTCACCAGCACCTCCCACGTGCCTCTCACCTGGCCACCCTCTCACTCCTCCTGAACAGACCTGGTGAAGGACCCCCAGGGCCCATATGCCTATCTCCCAGGGAGAGAGGGACAGAGAAGCTGGGCACCCTGTCAGGGACACACACCGTACTTACCAACCACACTCTCAGCCCATGCCTCAACTATTAAGTTTTTAAAAAGAAAATAAAAAGGCAAGGCTTGATTATTCATGAAAAATTTTACACACAGAAATGTTTAGGGCTGGCTCAGAGGCAGAGTGCTTGCTCAGCAGGCGTGGGACTGGGTTTGAACCCCGACACAACACACACACTCAGGAAGTGGCCAGTCCAGCTCACGACTCGGGACACACACGCACATCTTTTGTGACCGTGATAAAGGCATCAGTAAGCATCAAGGACCAGCGGGAACGCCATAAACACTGAGTAGTGACCACGAGCAGACCACCCTCCAGAGCACAGGATGACGTGCATTACTTAATTCTCCCAGCAAACCTGGAAGGTGAGGAGTGTCATGACGCCACAGATAAGGGAATGAAGGGCAGGGCAGGTTATCTGACTTGCCGAAGGTCAATGCAAGTCACACAAGAATCTGCACCTCACCACCAAAACACATAACTGACAGTCACCGGAGTGGACAGGTGGCAAGATGCAATAAAAACCACCGCCACCCCGAGGGCAGGACATCCCCCGTGGGATCCACCCAAATGCATTCTGATGTGCGCACACACAGATTTTCTTTAATTATTCATTTCAGACAAAGCACGAAAGCCAAAACTTACTGTTGTTGTCATTTTAGAGTTTCCTATGGTGCTGCTGTTGTGTGACCATTTACAGATAAAACATCACCTTTCTGTTTGTACAGCAAATTTCAAAGAGTGATCAAATATCTCAGGTGGCCCTAAACAACTGGATGAAGGAATCTGAGAAGCTTATTAAGGCCATTTATAGCCACAAAAACAGGTTCTGAAAGGACAGGGGCTTGCCCTAGATCACAATCAGCAAAGGCAGAGAGCCAAGATTCAAACCTGCATCTCCTGAGTTGCCAACGTGAGAAAATCCAGTCTGCCAGAGATATTTTCCAATACATGTATGCGGTTCAGAAGGTTCCCACACATTCACGAAGGAAGGCACCAAGATAAACCCAGCCCCTAGAGGTGCAACGGCTCGTGTACACCTGTGCCAACGCTTCCATTCTCCTCCCCAAGGAGTGGGATCCAAGGTTTCTGAATTCACTTAGCAGGGAGAAGGTTCTTAAGTTGGGTGCTACTTTAGAGATCTTTAACAAGAATAAGCAAAGAAATCTTTGGTTTGACAGACATTCCCAAGTGAGTGAGAGAAAAGTTAAGAGCCCAATATCTGTTCTTCTGGAATTATCTACACTGGGTTCATTTGGCAAAACAAACACAACCTACCCCACAATCAACTCTCCAGAGAAGGTCTCGGTGCCTGTGGGGCCACACACCACACACAGGACAGAATTGACGTTTCTGATAAGTCATGTCTCTATAGGTACAAAATCAACACTCAGAAGTGCATAAGAGGCCCGCTCATCAACATTTCGGGAGGCAAGACCAAGAAATGGACTTGGGGTGCTCCCCCCAGGCAGTTCTCCCTTGGGTCAACACACAGTGGCACTTTCTTCCCCCTGTGGCAGCCCTGAGGACAAGTGTCCACCTGCAGTTACTCCTGGATGGTGGGCAGTTAAAAAGAAGCTCACTCTGATCATTTAAGCCTTAGTGATCCCAAGGGACAACACACAAGAGTAAGCCAACACAAGGCTCTTCACGGGCACAAGCAGAACGGTGGCGGGAGCGCGCCTGTCACCCCAGCGGCTCGAGAGGCCGATGCAGGAGGATCGCGAGTTCAAAACCAGCCTCAGCAAAAGTGAGGTGTTAAGCAACTCAGTGAGACCTGTCTCTAAATAAAATAAAAAATTGGGCCGGGGATGTGGTTCAGTGGTTGAGTGCTTCTGAGTTCGATCCCAGGACCCCCTACAAAGAACTGTGGAGGTCAAGCTCAGAAGGGTCAGTTCTGTCCTCTTCATCTGCTAAGGTGACCCTGCAAGGAAAGCAGGGATTCCCTCTGATTTTTGTAAGAGGAAGGTAATTATCAAATGCTTGAAAATAAAGATATTGGAACCCAGGTAGAAAGAGTCTGGGCCCTGTTTAGGCCTTTTTATGAAAGATCTTGGATATTGACAAACCTCCCACTCATCTACCTGACCACCTGGAGACTCACTCACTTCATGTGTGCCAGGGTCAAAGAGAAGCCTACTAGATTCAGGGCACGTGGGAGCCACTGCAATGGTTGTTGGCCACCCCGTTCCTCGGGGCATGGGTGTGCTGGGTGAATCCCACCTGCCCCGCAGAGTCACACTCCACCATCCCCCATCAAGCTGACATTGTGGACACTCGCTTCCTCTCTGGTTGACTACAGGGAGGCACCCATGAAAGATGGAAGGTGGGAGGAGAGAGAAAGCAGAGCCACCTTCCCCCGCACCCACCTGGTAGGCTGCAGTGGCTTAGCTGCACCTGCCACCCAAGGTCACAGCTCCTACTTTCTCTTCCAGGTTCAGGATCAGCTCCTCTCCTTTCCCTCTTCAGGCCCAGGGGCACAAAAGTCTCCTGGTGCACCCCACATCCTCCTCCCCAGGGTAAGAGCATCCACCCCAAGCTGGTGTCCACAGCTGTGAATCGTCCTCTATCAAACTCTCCTCAGTTACTTCATTTTGAGGTGCCATCTGTCTCCTATCAGGACCATGACTGACAAAATGGAAACCAAAACTGATTACCCTAGAATTTTACTCTTAGAGTCTGCAGGTCACAATACGCACGTAATAATTCCTTTACAATTTCCCCAAAGTCAGGCAAGGGGGAAAGGAGGCCACCAACACTTCCATAATAATCTACTGCATTGCATACCTTAAAAGAGCAGAATTCATCTTTTTAAAAAGTGAAGTAAGCTTTGAAACATGAAAACTCGATTACAGAATTAGAGAAGTATGTCGTTACTAAAAATATTCTCTGTAGAATTCCTTTCTTAGTACAGCACCAAGGATCACTATTATGTTTCAAAGTCACTCTAACGGCATATAAAAATGGCAAATAAGACAACAGTGTCAGCGAGGTTTCCAGTTCTACAACAGCTGGATGACTGACACTACATCTTATCTGAAACACTGTCCAGAGCAGGCAGAGACCGCATGGTATGAATTCATCTATTCCAACAAGAACACGATTCAGTCAAACTTTATAAGGACTTAAACAGTCAACCTCATCCTACCGTTCACTGGTGTTCTGAATTAGATCAGGGTAACCCCAAGAAACTAAAACAAGACTTGAAGTTTCCAATTTAAATACTATGAGCTGTCTCCTGGGGTACAAAAGTCTCCAAGGAGACTACAATATAATGGGGGTGGGGCACAGTGACACACACCTATAATCCCAGCAGCTCAGGAGACTGAAAGAGGAGGAAGAGTTCAAAGCCAGTCTCAGCAACTTAGTGAGGCACTAAGCAACTCAGTGAGACCCTGTCTCTAAATAAAATACAAAACAGGGCTGAGGATGTGGCTCAGTGATTGGGGGCCCCTGAGTTCACTCCCCAACGCCCCCCTCCAAAAAAACATTATTTATGTATTTATTTATTTATTTATTAGTATAATGGGAGAATGCGTTGTTCTTTAATTGCTGAGAAAACAATTCAAATCTGGTGTCAGTATCATAATGTTAAAAACAACGTTTAAAAAGGCTGTGAGGCTTTATCTTTTGCCAAATGATCAAGTACAGGCTCATCACACAGGCTTCCAGAGAAACCTAGGTTCCTCTGCGGGGGTGCTGGTTCATTCCCCAGGGTTCAGCCTGTGTGCGCAGGTCCTGGAGTGACAGCTTTTGAGAGTAAGTGTTTCCCAACAAGTACGAAGGGAGGGAGCGGTGGGCAGGACGTCTCCTTCTTGGGAAAGGAGGATGAAGTCCAGATACATCAGCCCAGCCCTCCCACAGCCTTGCCACACAGCGCCAGGCAACGTCGCAGTCCCACATCTGTTTGTGAGGCTCCGTGATTCATGTCTGTCTCCACAGCTAACCTGCAAGCTCTGTGATGGGAGGGGTTGCCCCCAGCTTTGCTCAGGACCAACAGGACAAGTAAGTGCCTGGTGCCCAGCACATAGCAGGGGCTGGTTTAAGACATTCTCCAGGCATTTAAACCAAGATTTTCAGAGAAGGATTGAGGAACTCTGAAGTTTGACATTTCACTAGGTGTACTTTTTCAAAATGTTCTCACTCTGGAACTTCTAAACATTTGACTATTCCAACTATAAATTAAGACAAGAGTAAATAATGCAAATTAAATAACAAGAGAGGGCTACGTGCCCAATGGAATGGCTAAAATTTAAAACACTGACCATACTACGTGCCGATCAGAATGTGAAGCAATGGAAATACGCAAACTGTTGCTTAGAATGTAAACTAATACAACCACATTGGAAACCAGTTTGGCAGTTTCTTATACAATTAATACACTTATCATGTAACCCACTAATCCCACTCCCAAAAATTTCCTTAAGGGAAATGAAGTCATACATCCAAAGACTTTATATAAGAGTATTCAGAGCAGATATTTATTTAGAATATCCCAGAACTGCAAATAACCCCAAATCCACCCACAGGTGTCTAGAGAAAAACAACCAGGTTAGGTCCAAGAGCAGAATATTCCTCGGCATCAGAAATGAACCACCTTCTGGTTCACAGGGCAGTATTTAAGAATTTACACTGAGGAAACAAAGTTATTCATAACAGTGTACTATTCATGATTTTGATAATATGAAATTCCAAACAGGTAAAACCAAGAAAGTATATCCCTGGAAGCCTGTGGGAACTAGAAAGCCAGAAGAAAAATGGGCTCAAGGAAACTTTTTTTTTTTTTTTTTTTGGCAGAGGGTGGGTATACTGGGGATTGAACTTGGGGGCACTCTACCACTGAGCTGCATCCCAAGTCCTTTTTTGTTTTGTTTTTGAGACAAGGTCTCCCTAAGTTGCCGAGGCTAGCCTTGAACTTGTGATCCTTCTGCCTTAGCCTCCTGAGTTGCTGGAATGACAGGTGCATACCACTGCACCTGACTTCAAGGAAACATTTTGTGGTGATGAAAACACTCCACACGTCCAGGTTAGTGGTGGGTTCCATGGATATACACATGGTAGTCCAAAGATTTTCAATGAGTGCACTTAATCATGTGTAACAATGTCTTAATATAAAAGTTGATTTTTCAAAAAAGAAAAGAACAAACCATAAATTTCTATTTTTTTAAGAGTAAACATCTAAGTAAGTTGGCAACATAACCTCCTGGGAAGAATTCTTTCACAGGGCTTTTGAACAACACTAACAGTATGTCCTGAGATATAAGTCCATGTACTTGGGACAAAAATAAACTACAAAGAAGCATTATGTTTCAATCAGCATTGTATTATTGACAGTAACAGCATAATTTTGAAACTATTTTATATATGGTATAGAATAAAGCAAAAATGTAAATGTGTTAATAGCATTAACCATATTAGGAACCAAGCAAAGGGATGTGAATACAAAATCAAAAGATCTGTTCAGAAAAAAACCAGTAATGTTAAATGTGAACTGAAAGATATCAATGTAAACTCACAAAAATAATGATATTTCAACTGCAGGGAACATAGTTAATGCCCAGATTTGGTTTCCAAATACCAGTCTCCATTTTTAAAAGCAGTAGGGGGGTTTGGAGAAATAGATGATTTCATGTTTAGAAACAGCATAACATAAGGCTAGGAGGATATTTTCTGTACAAGGAAGTACTTAAGGACTAGAAGATTTTCAAAGGGTATAAAGGCAGTTTGAAAAGGTCTCATAGACCAATCAGGAATACTCTGAGCATCAAAACAATGATTAAAATTGATTATAAAACTCTGACTAAATAAAAATCCCATGTGTCCACCATGATACTGGGAGGGACTTACTTGCCACTATTCGGAAATGATGATGATTGCAGCAATCTTTTCTGTAAAAATTGGTCACTACAGCTCCTTATTAGGAACTGTCAGCTAAGGATAGACTTGGGAAAGTCATCATTCGGCAAACCCCAGGGAGCAAATCAGGCAGGAATCATAGTGAGTTTGTGCACATTCCAAACCATCTCCCCGAAGACTGCGCACTAACTGCCAAAGGAAAGCACACCATCCGATGACAAGGTCTCCCGCCACCACCTCGAGCATGAATCGGCTTAGCATCGCTAACCAGGGACGACCTGGTGGGATCTGATGGTTTAAGAAGCATCCAGAATGACCTGGCAACTGTTTCAACAGCTCAGACCTCAACAAGCATGAGGGTATGACTTCCAGGGACACAAGCCCAAGTGGAATGATGTCACAAGAAAATGATCAACCAGATGCAGGATGTGCGATATCCCATGAAAAAAACTGGCCTTGATCATCTTGAAAACAAAATTTTAAAATTTCTATTATTCCAGACAATAAAGAGTCATTCAAAAAAAAAAAAAAGAAAGAAAGAAAGAAAAAAAAAGTTCTGATGCCTAAGTTTTTACTGGATTGTGTTTTTTTAAAAAAATGTTGAGGGCTGGGGAGATAGCTCAGTTGGTAGAGTGCTCATCTTGCAAGCACAAGGCCCTGGGTTCGATCCCCAGCACTGCAAAAAAAAAAAAAGACAATAAGAAAATGTTGGGACTGAGGTTGTGGCTCAGTGGCAGAGCGCTTGCCTAGCACCTGCGAGGCACTGGGTTCAATTCTCAGCACTGCATATAAATGAAGGTCCATTGCCAACCAAAAGATACTTTAAAAAAAAACGTTATTAAAGACTTTGGGGAACAACTAGAGAAATCAGAGTATGGACTAGATATTAGATGCTACATGAAATTATTTTGTATTTTATTTGGTGTGATAATAGTGCTTTGGTTATACAGAAGAATATCGTTATTCCCGAGATTCATCTGAGTATTTAAAGGTAAAGTATCATTCTCACAACTTTTCCGTATATTTGAACTTTTTCATAGTGGGAAAAAATGGGGTGGGGGGAACAGAAGTAACAACCACCATCTGTAGAGTCTGATACTCAGCAGAACCCGCACTCTCACCTATTACTCTCTACCTGTCCCCAGGTGTGATGGAATGGATTGGGACCACCCCAAATTCACACATTTAACTCCCAACACTTCAGAATGTGACAGTATTTGGAAACAGTGTCTTTAAATGGTAATTTAGTTACAATGAGGTCATTAGGATGTCCACTAATCCAAAATGACTAGTGTTCTTATAAGAAAAGGGCACTTAGGCCCAGGCATGGTGGCCTACATCTGTAATCCCAGTGACTTGGGAGGCAGGAAGATCACAAGTTCAAGTGCAGCCTAGACAACTTAGCAAAGCCCTAAAGCAACTTAGCAAGGCCCTGTTTCAAAATAAAAAAATAAAAAGGGCTGGGGGTGTAGCTCAGTGGTTAAGCACCCGTGGGCTCAATCTCCAGTACCAAAGAAAAGAAAAGAAAAGGACACCTGGACACACAAGCCCAAGTGAAGACAACAGCAGCCAAAGAGAGAGGACTCAAAGAAACCGGCCTTGTGACCACTTGATTTCAGACTTCAGCCTCCAGACTGTGAGCATATAAATTCTGTTGCTTAAGCCAGCCAGCCTGTGACACTTCATTAGGGCAACCCTGGAAGACCCCAGGAGAAAGAGGCAGACTGGTCTCTTAATGCAAATGGAGGATCAGTTTTTGCTCCCTTACACACACTGCCCACCTACTGATGAAGGAAATAAGAGTTCCCAGGATGCTGTGTGTGAGCACGCCCGTGCAGGAGGGGGAGCTGAGACAGCAACTCAAGACGACTTCCTGTCTGCAGCTTCCACTGGGGAATACCCAGACTTGCTGGAATCACAGGCTCTCTCTCCCGCACCCACAGGACTCCTCTCAGAGCCAGACATGTCTGGGGACATCCCTCACAGCCTGGGTGGTATCCTGGGAGAGACACTTAAAACACACAAATCTGTCTGCTGTGAGTGATCAGACGTCAGATTTTTTCACCACTGAGCAGAAATGTTTCCAATATGTTAAAAGTCATTTCTCCTCAAAATAAAAGAAACGTTCCCAGGCTTATCATCATGAGAGGGGGTACTCTAAGTGTTTCTTTAGTATTGTGCAATTTCTGCCTTTTCAGAAAGAAAAAATGTAAGCCAAACCAGTAAGAAAGGTATTGTGGTTTAGATATGAGCTGTCCCCGAAAAGCTCATGTGTGAGAAAATGCAAGGAAGTTCAGAGGTGAAATGATAGGGTTATGAGAGACTCAACAGTACACTAATCCACTTGCATGGAACAACTGGATGATAACTGTAGGCTTGTAGGATGTGGCTGGAGGAGGTGGGTCACTGGGGGCATGCCTTTGGGGTACATACTTAGTCCCTGGTCAGTCAAGCTTAATTTCTCTCTGCTTCCTGATTGTCACGTCCTGAGCTGCCTTCCTCCACCACGCCCTTCCACCATGATGTTCTACCTCATCTTGGGCACAGAGCAATGAAGCTGACTGTCTATGGACCAAGACCTCTGAAACTGTGAGCTCCCAAATAAACATTGACTCCTCTAACTGTTCTTATCAGGCCTTTTGGTCACAGCAAAAGAAAAAGAAAGTGAGGTCTCATTACATTTCTTTTCTTGCATTACTTGAATCATGCCCTGGTTCTGAGAACAGAGGGTAAGCTCTAGAACCTCAGAATGTGAGTGCTAGGAAGGGTGTTCCAGGTCTCCCCACTGGCTTTCCCCGCTTGACATGTGAACAGAACAGCTCAGCTGGAAAGAGCCTGTTGAGAGTACATGGCTGTTGGTCTGGCCCAATCACCCCAATGAAGGACTGCTCCAAAGTATGATACACTACTGGATAAACTGCTGTGTGTGGGGAGAAACAGGAATCCTAAAGACAAGTTCATTCAAATGCAGAATACGCCTTTTCCCACATCACAGGCTTTAGCCATGGCAAATGACCAAATGACTTCTTTGCAGTCTCAGCCATTACTTTTCATGGATGTCAAAGGACTTCAACCAAGCCTTGCAAGTTTGGATCTCAAATGTCCTCAAAGGTTGAAGGCTTAATCCCTGGGATGGAGCCACTGGGAGAGAGTGGAGCCTTGGAGATGGGCCCTGGGGGGTCTTCAGGTCACTGAGGATGTGCTTTCAGAGGGGACTGTCTGACCTCAGTCCCTTCCTCTCAATTTCACTTCTAGACCACAGAGTGAACTGTTCTGCCCAGTCACACGCCACGGCCATGATGCACTGGCTCACCACAGGCCCAAAGCAACGGGGCCAACCTGTCATGGACTGAAACCTTCCACAATGTGAGCCAAAATAAACTATTCCTCTTTAGAAGTTCATTATCTCAGGTATTTTTAATAGTGACAGAAAACTGACTAATGCGAGCCTCAAATCTTACTCATGCCGAAGTTAAAAAGTGAGTACCATCTGCGAATTCCACTGCAGAGGCCAGCTTCTCGATTATTTGGGTAAGACCTCAGGGAGTCTGAACTAAAAATATGTCCCACAAAAACATACAGAAACTCAACCTTCCTGAGGACATCTGATGAGACTCAAACAGAGCTCCATGGTGACAGGCCTCTCATCAAACCCAGACAGGCATCCTTCCGCTGTCCCCAGGATGAGAGCACCACGGACTATACCCTTTGCACATCCTACCTGAGTCGGGTGGTCACCTGCTCCTCACTGTGTGCACAGGCCACATGTCAGGGTGCCCGTCTCTTCCTACAGAGAACCACAGTGATGGCACCATCAGCCTCAGGGACCACGGACAGTCCTCTGAATCACGTAAGTCATCGCGGCAGGTGCCAGGCCACGGGCACAACCAGCCCGGACATGCCCGGAGCTCTGTGTGCCACACGGAAATCAATCATCGAGAAAAGACCTAAGGGAGTCACTGCAAAGGCGACTGAACCACCACCTTCAAATCCTGCTGAGGAACAGCAGCGATAACTCTCTTCTCTGCACTGTTGCTCCCGGGATCCCTGAAGCGGCCCCCGGAAGGCTTATGGCCGACCACCCGTGAGGAGAGCCTTGTCTGTATTTTCATAAAGGCCTCCCAAGAACACCTGGTGCCATGACCGTAACAGCCGCTCCCACTCCCTCTTACCAGCGCCAGCCACCCCGCCACAGGGTGCAGCCGAGCCCGGGGGGCCCAGCGCCCACAGCCCAGAAAGGCCTTGAAAAGTGTGCGGCGAGTTGGTCCCTGGCACCGCACACGAAGCAGGCACATTTATTGGCTCTTAAAGCTGATACTGTCCCAGGTCCTGTGCCTGAGCAGAGGTATCTGCAGCCACACCTACTGGTCTTCTTCCCCAGATGACCTCAGTGCCCTGAGCCATGGCCAGATCCCAACCCACCACCTTCGCCCCAAACCAAGACCCCCACCCCCGACTAAGAGGCTGGATGCTTTCCTCTTCCCTGTCTGCCCACCCACAACCCCACCACCTCCGTGACACCGAGTGATGTCACCTGGACTTTCTTACTGGTCCCAGCCCAGTAAACCCTCATCACCCCTGGCAACACCACAGGCCTCTACATGGATCCTACTGGTCCCTCCGTTTCCTGGTGCCCCAGTCGCCTCTGAGAGCCCCTCCAGTCAGGCTCCAAGCCCTCGACAGCTCCCCAGGGAGGGTGGAAACCATCCTGCCTTCCGCCCGCCACAGTGCCTCCTGCTCTCCGTCCCCGTCCCTGTCCTTCACTCCACCGCTCCTGCCCAGCGGTGCCCGTGTTCCTCTGCATTTGCTCTAGCACACAAAGGCCCTCTGGGGTGGCCGGGAGGCACATGGGCTTCAGATTGGGAAGGACCTCAGTTCAGATTTTTCTGTGCTGCTTCCTGGCCGTGTGACCTAAGAGGCTAGGTCACTGTCCCTCTCAGCATGAGTTTCCTTGCGAGTAAGGTGGGACAACAGTCACCCACTTAGAGGGGTGCTGAGATCCCTAAGTGCTGTGTAAAGCTCCTGTGTCTGAGGCAAAGGAAACAGGCCACACTCTTGGGGGTCGCCTTGAAGAAGTGTGGGGGACAGTGAGGAGACTCCTCTGCCTGAGGGGAACTGTCCTGCTGGGCCAGAGCAGGGCGGGGAGCAGGAGCTCCTGGACACCGTCCCTCACACCCCACACCAATGGCTCAGAACATTCCCGTAGTTTTGTGTTGTGAACGTGGCCTTTTTTTCTTTGTTTTTCTTTTTTGGCTGGAGTTAGTACCATCTGTGAACCGCACTGCAGAGGCCAGCGTCTCGATAATTTGAATAAGACCTCAGGGAGTCTGAACTGAACATATGTCCCACAAAAACAAAGTGATTCATACGCTTTCACCTATTAATTGGGAAAGGGGGCTTTTTATCAATGTCTCAATTTTTACGAAGTCGAGAAATGTCGGCTCCTTTCCCTGACACACAACACGTTAAAGACTGTACATGGGGCTTCTCTAGACAGACGTGAGGAAGGTCACACTGCATCAGTGAACTTGATGGGGGGTTTTAAATTAAAACAGGAGGCAAGTGTATGTATATTCTAGGACTTTTGTGACAAATTGCTTCAAACTTCGTGACTTAAAACAATCAAAATTTATTCTCTCACAGGCTAGAAATCTGAAATCAAGAGTCAAGAGGGCCACACTCCCTCTGAGGGCTTGGGAACATTCCTCCTCACCTCTTCCTGGCTGCTGGTGGCGCCTGGCAGTCCCTGACCTTCCTCAGCTGTGGCTCTGTTTCTCCAGTCTCGGCCCCAGGTACCACATGGGCTTCTTCCCTGTGTGTCCTTCTTCTTTTTTTATTTTCCTCAAGACTGGGGATTGAATCCAGGGGCACTTTACCACTGAGCTCCATCACCAGCCCTTTTCTTATATTTTTATTTTGAGATGGTCTCACTAAGTTGCTGAGGCTGGCCTCAAACTTCTGATCCTCCTGCCTCAGACTCCCAAGTGGCTGGGACTACACATGTGAGCCAGTATGCCCAGCTACCTGTCCTCCTCTTATGAGGACACTAGTCATTGAATTTAGGGATCAGTCCAATCCAGTATGATCTTCTCTTAACTTATTGAAATAAGGTCATATTTGAAACCTCCAGGTGAGTATAGAGGGGGCACTCTTCAGCACACCACAGTGTTGATCAAAATAAATAAATAAATAAATAAATAAATAAATAAATCAGAGTTTTCTACAATCATAAAGCTAGCAGAACCTCAAAGGCAACCTCCTCCGTGATTGCTAAGTACATTTCTTCTCTGATACCAAGCCCAAATGTCGGCAGTGGCTCCCAAGAATGAGCCTTGGGTGAGGCCACTGAGGGACGCCTGCTCGGGCCTGGAACACAGGGCTGGAGGTGAATCCCACACCTCTACACCTGCTGGCCTTCTTCAGTGTGCTCCCCTTGCAGGTGAGGAAGCTGATCATGCCGTACCTCTACGTGGTGGAAGAATCAGAATTAGAATTCAGGTATCCTGAGTCCAACCTGACAACTGGCTCTGCCAATAACACAACATGATGTCAACTTGCCCAAGTCACAGATGAGCTGCTGACCACGGCAGACGCTGAAAGTCAGGTGGATACACTCACTGACAGGTTTCACCACATAGAAAACCAATTTTCTAACCTAGATCAAAAACTTCCTTTTAGCCAGGCACAGTGGCCCGTGCTTGTAACCCCAGAGACTCAGAGAGCTAAGGCAGAATAACAGGTTGGAGGCCAGGCTGAGCAACTTAGCAAGACCCTGGCTCAAAATAGGAAAAAAAAAAAGGGGGGGGGGGGGGTGGGGACATAGCCCAGTGGGAAAGTACCCTGGGCTCAACCCCTAGTGCCACAGAAACTAAAAATAAATCACTGCCACAGAAGAAATGAGTCGGAGGAGCATCTAGTCTAGTTCAAACCAGAGCATACCACGTGTGGAAGTGCAGGGACAGAGCTAAGTCATGTCTACAGTTCCACTGAGGACAGGGTCCCAGCCTGGCTTGGGCAGAGGGCATCATGGGAAACTCCTTGGAACAGGCGTCTGTTGTCAAAGTCTAAAGGGGCAAAGATAAAGTTCATGCACAATTAATGGCTGAGCACGGGCCTTGATCTCTGCCTTAAGTTTAGCTCTGGAGCTGCAAATCCGTCAAGTACGAAGCTTTATGTTCTGCGGAGAGACAGTCCCATGACGATTTCTTTCTAGAAAGCAGGTACCTGAGAATCATCTCTCTCCTGAACCGGTGAAGCAATCATCAAACCTGCTGAATTTCCATTTTTGCCTTGGCTGTCAGGGCACTCAATCTCAACAAATCAACTAGTGTTAAGCTTTTCCCTCTCTCTACAGGGTTTGTCTATTTTCCACTTTTACCTTAGTGGCCAGAATGTAGCATATCTTACAAGTCTTATGGTAATCCCAATTAAAAGGAGGTAGATATAAATCATGAACACACTAGTAAGGAGCGTTGGCCAACATCTACGTACAGGGTCCGGGACGTCTAAAAGCTACAACCCATCACCTTGAACTTCAGTTAGTCTGTGCAGGGCTTATCTTTTTCAAAAGCCCAAACCCATCAACTTCTGAGGGAAAAAAGGGTTACTTAATTACTAGTAAAGTCACCTGAGTTCTAAGGCTAGTGAATAAGAGCCTCTAAACTCTGAATGACAAAGACTGAGGCCAAAAAAAAAAAAAAGAGCGGGTTAATGTTCTCCCGACCCCTTACACTCGGCTTATGTGAGAGGGAGAAGAAAACAAGAGAAAGAGTAGGAGTGGGACTATCTACGTAACCAGGATGTCATGACGCCGCCTGCAGGGCCATTCCAACTGGGCTGACTCTACTCACTGAGAAAGAGAACGGAGGCCAAGCCCACAGCCGCTTTACTATCCAGCAACTGCAAGTCAGATCCTTCTGACTGCTCAGCAAGTGCAGGGCTGGGCTCAAGGGGCAAACGCCCTCACTGCCAGCAAAGAGCTCAGGGAGCTGCCCGGGAGCTTCACTCTACCCAGCTGTAGGAGAGCTAAGGGTCGGGGGAAAATAACCAACCACAAATTATTTTTTAATTGTTCCCTGTGAGCATTACTAAGTGCCACCAGAGATAAAATATAAAGCACCTCCTCTGACATCAGGAAATGTATCACCTACTCCCTGGTGAAAACCAGAAGCAGTGGAGTCAGAGTCACATGGCCTGCCATCCATCAGCGCTGTCACAGATGGTCACAGGGACGTGTACTACATGATTCCAGGAGGTGCCATTTCACCAAGGCTGTGTGGTTCTAATCCTGGCACTTCTAGGTTCTGGGGACCCTAACGGAGTTACTTAATCAATCTCCTCAAGTGGTTAAGAGATTTGAGAGATTTGACACAGAAGATTAAACAAGATAGGGTCTGATGCATAATTAGTGTTCAATCAACATTAGCTGAACAAACTGCTATCTCATTTGGGCAAATGCACACTGCATTTGTCAGCTCAGGCTACCACAACAAAATGCCAGAGACTGGGTGGCTTACATGACAGAAATGTACTTCACACAGTTCCGGAACTGCAAAGTTATAAGATTGAGGAGTTGGCAGATTTGGTTTCTGATGAGGACTCTCCCCGTATGAAGACAGCTGCCTTCTTGCTCTGTGCCCCCTTTTTTTCTTTCTTCCTTTCTTTTTTGAGGCATTTAGGTACGGAGAGGGAGGATTCCTCTCTCTTCCTCTTTTTGTAAGAAAATCAATCCTCTCTCTCCTTCTCCTCTTATAAGGCCACCAACCCAGTCAAGACCCCATTCTTATGGCCTCTTTTAACCTTACTTCTACCTGCAAATACAGTCACATGGAAGTCAGGGCCTCTGCACCCAACTTCTGGAAGGACAGAATACAGCTCACAGCACCAAGGTAAAGGAAAGGACCATCAGTAGAGTCTAGGAGTGGTACTATCATTATCTCATTTAATCTTGAAACAACCACGTGGGACAGATGTTACTATTCTCATATCACAGATGAGGACACCAAGCTCAGTAACAGCAATTAACTTGCCCCTTGGAGAAAGAAAGAGTCAGACCTCGTCTCCTCGGATCCGACCTCCAAGCTCCAAAAAACCATCTGCACTGCTCTTTATTTCGTTAGTGGCAGACTTTATTATGAAGTTCATTATGAACTGCATAGACGGACTATGAATGCCAAGGGTTACAGAGAAAGATTAATAAGATCTGGAACAGATTAGATTAAGGAGATGCACGTTAAGTGCAGCTCTTGGGAAAGAACCGGCTTGAAGCATAAAAAAAGGAGAAGGAAGAGAGGCCCAGGTAGAGACAGCACCAACGGTGGACCATGGGTGGTGGACGGTGCAGGGCAGGGCAGGGCCCCAACCTGCCTACAGGAGCAGACATGCGTAGAAACGCGACATGCAGCCAGATGGCCGATAGATGGAGAAGTCTCCAGAGGGTCTGGGAAGTCAGGGAGGAGATGGGAACTTGTTTCCACAGATGGCAGCAACCCATCAGCATATGTGAACCCACGACACGGCAACGAGAGCGCTCCGAGAGAGGACGAAGCCTGGAGACAGACGGCAGCCCCGCACCTCGGGGAGGCCGAGCTGGGCTCCGCTCTGCACGCGGGACCAGGAGGATGCAAGGCACTGGGAGAGTCGGACCACAGAGCCCGCGTAGAGCTGGAGGGCAACAAGGAACAGTCAAATACAGCGGGGGTTCTGCGCTCCAGGGCGGAAAAGCAACTCTGGAGGCAGCAGCAGGGCTCCAGGAGAAGCTCCAGGCCTCTGAGGAGGTGACCGAAGGGCTGGGACCTGACAGATGAGGGGCCAGGCCGGATGAGAAGCAGGGAAACCAGATGGGATGTTTTGGGGTCCAACAGCACAGCCCGTGAGGGAGGGAGAGATATGAAACGAAATGGACCCCAGAAGCGGAGGGGGACACACGGTGTCAAGAGGGCACTAGCCTGATGGCCCTGTGAGGCTGAGTGGTCCCCAGCCCCAGATCACAGAGACAGGGGTCCAAAGTCACAGAACCCAGAGAGAGAAAATCCCAAGAAACCTGGGTGTCTGAGGCTCTGTGCAAGGAACCAGGGTGATTCAGGAGGGGCCATAGGGGTGACTTCGAAGGCCTGCTGGCTGCTTTTCTGGAAAGGAAACACTTACCTGGACAGAGTCCAGCAGGCAGAACCACAGCCTGTGGAGCAATTTACAGGGCATCTGGACTTCTGTTACCACCCTTTTGATCCCCATCTGTGATGCCCTCCTGAAAACAGGTTTTAAAGTAAAAAAAAAAAAAAAAAAAAAAAAACCTTGTATGTTGTTACAACTTGTAAGTATAAAGAGTATTCCTGTTTTGAGCTTTGTTTTTTGGGGTGAGGAGGGTTGGTACCAAAGATTGAACACAGGGGTGCTTAACCACTGAGCCACACCCCCAACCCATTTTTATTTTTGGTTTAGAGTCAGGGTCTTGCTGAGTTGCTCAGGGCCTCACCAAGTTGCTGAGGCCGACTTTTAACTTGCATCCTCCTGACTCAGCCTCCTGAGCCGCTGGGATTGCAGGCGTGCACCATCGTGTCCGACTACGTGTTCCCTTTTTTAGAGTGCTTAAAAGAAAAAAAGAAAGATCACCCAACCTCTAAACCCACCCAGCCTTCGCCCTCAGTTCTCTGGCAGCATCTCACATGCCCTTGTGTTTTATTCTCTCCCTTCAAAACCTGGGGCTCCCACAGGTGCTGTCAGGACCAAGACTCCGCCAAATGGCCACGTGGCAGCCGCCTCGCTCAGAGGCGCTCAGGAGAATCACGCTCTTCACAACTCGTATTGTCAACCTTTTCAGTTTGTCATTTTCATTTTGATGGAACAAGGGCAAAGTACATAAAGGAGTCAAATGGCTGCACAAATTAAATTGTACAAATTGGGGGAGGCTGTGGACGGGGACCATGCACACAGGCAACTCCACCTGCAAGGGGACGTTCAGAGGCATTGATGTCTGACCTTGGCAGGTCCGTGAAGTCTCTCCGAAAAGACCAGAGCTGGGCTCAGAGAACAAATAGGTTCTTTCCAACAGCAGAATCTTACGAAATACTTTTCAGTTTTTAAACCCTAAAAAAATATATTAAAAATTCTGCATTGGACATGTTTTTAGCCATCTGCTTCAAGAGCAAGATAGATATTTTCTTAAGTAAAGGAAACTGTTACTTTAAGAAAATGATAAAGCAGGGAGATCCACTAATATATTTTTCAATCAGGAGACTATGTTCAGGGATTTTCTCTAAGCTGCTTTAAAAAAAAAAAAAAAAGGAAATCCCAACACACCGAGCAGCAGACAATTTGCTTTTTCCTCAAACTGACAAGCAGTATCATTTTGTATTGGATACTGGAGAATTCTTATTATTGAATGTGCCTTTATGGGTGGGGGGGCTAGCAAAATAAAATACCAGGTATTAAAGTAAATAAAAATGGTTAAAGAAAATAAAAATGGCCCAAGGAAGCTCCAGAGTAATTGAATCCACTTACAAGACGAAATTGTCCAGAACCCCTGTGAGCCTGAGTCTGTCCCTCCCCTGTGAGGGCAGGTGAATAGCACTATTAAAGTCCTCCCAGACTCCAGCCTTCCCCCCGGACAGGGGCCTCTCTAAGGCCAAGTTCAGGCTTACACTTAGTCAGTTTCTCTCAATAGTTCTTTTGCTTTTACTTAGGGAAGATGGTCACTGAAGAAAGAAGTGCAAAGCCTCAAAATGAATAAGGAGAAGACAGTGTACGGAGACAAAATTTCCAGAAGGTTCTCTCTCCTGCCAGGAAGGTTAACATGGAACCAGGCTGCCACAATCCGGAGGCAAAGAGGACGGGCATACAGGAAACCGTATGCATGTTCTATCTCCTGGGGCCAATTGTAGAGATCACCTTGGACCCAAGGGGCAGCTCAGCTGCCCATCACCAGCCCCCGATGGGCCTCAGCACTTGAGGGCACCGCTGCTCTCAGAAATAACATGTTATTCCACTGGGTAGATGGAAGACACTCAACAAAAGTGCCTTCAGATGCTTAGTAAAACTGAGGTCACACGAACACTGAGTCATCGTGAACAAAGTAGCCAATACATTAATAACTCCAAAGGAGATGATCCATCCAGGCCCTTGCTTCCGTACCAAGAACTCATCTGACTTGGGCATTCACGGCTGTCTGGCCGTGTCCCATGAGCTCATGTGTCGACCCAAAGATTATCTGCAGAAGGACGTGCTATCCCAAACAAGGGCCGCTGCTTCCCAGTCCAGGGTTTGGCTGGACCCTGAGTAAGAAATGCTAGGCAGTCACTGCACGGAGCTGTGCTAGTTCAGAATGCCCTCAGACGGCAGGAACCACCCTGCCAGTCCAAGACATCGAGCTCCCACAGGCACGCAGGGCATGAGTGGGGGCGCCAGAGACAGTGACCTGGGTAAGGAGACTGCACTGCAAGGGGGGGGCACTCAGCCCTGGAGGACAGAGAGAAAGGACTAACAGAGGCCCAGGATACCCCAAACCAAGCAGGGAAGGCTGAGCGTCCACGCCATGAGCAGGGCACCTCGCAAAGGATATGCCACATCTTGGGAGGCTGATGTGAGTTTCATGAGTTTTAAAAATGGGATGGCGCCTTTTAAAATTTGCAAATAAATCAAAATATCTAAGCCTCCCCCTTGCACCCCCACCCCACACCACCCTTCCTGACAGAAACAAGGAGATGAGACTTTTAAAAAATTCCTTCACTTAGAGAAAAGGGGGGCAGAAGGAAAGGAGAGGAGCGTGTGGCACTGAAGACACATTGCTACCAAGAAAGAAGGAAAGTTCAACTGACTGACCAAGAGCGATCGTCCCAGACCAGAGCGCATCCCCCTGCCACCTGCTCTGTTTGCTGCCTGTGTGGCAGAAGCAACCGCAACCCTACAAACTCTCCCAACTTGTCCGGATCTGCAGCTCCCTCCATCACCACCAAAAACATGAAGGGGGCCGGACGCAGCAGTGCACGCCTGGAATCCCAGCCACCCGGAGGCTGGGGCAGGAGGATCACAGTTCGAGGTGAGCTTCAGCAACTCAGCAAGGCCCTAAGCAACTCAGTGAGACTGTGTCAAAACATAAAAAGGGCCAGGCATGTGGCTCAGCGGATAAGCCCCCTGGGTTCAATCCCTGGTACCAAAACCAAACCAAAACAAACAAAACAAAAAAGTGTAAGGGAGCTGGGCATGTGGCTCCTTGGTGGAGCACCTGCCCGGCAAGCATGAGACCCCAGGTTCCCTCCCCAGTACCGCCCACAAGCATGAGACCCCAGGTTCCCTCCCCAGTATCGCCCACAAGCATGAGACCCCAGGTTCCCTCCCCAGTATCGCCCACAAAGCACACACAAAACCCAAAAAAACACGAGAAAAGCAAACCAAACCCTCTCCCTAACCCTGTGGCTTCTTTTTCTTTAATGCAAATGCAGTCAGTTTCAAATGTACTTCAAGGACACACGGAGTAAGGCGCCTTCCAAGCTCAGGAGATGGACCTGGGTTCTGGATCAAGTCCACCGCCAGGCCCGGATGTGTGGTGGCGCAAGCCTCTCTCCGGCCACCATCACCTCTTCTGTCCAAGGGCACACCATCCCCTCTTCTGTCCAAGGGCACACAATCCCTGAGCTTAAGGCTTAAGCACCTTGTGCTTTACTCTCTATTCTTGAAGTTTCTCAGTGTAAGCAGAAACTCGCTGCTCCGTCTTTTGTTGCTGCATGTGTTTCCCAAGGGTGCTGCAACAAAGATCTCACAGTCTGGGGTCTTCAAATAACAGAAATGTCTTTTCTCACAGTTCTAGAGGCTTACCTGCCCCATCTTCACATGGCATTGTCCCCATGTGTGTGTCTCTTCTTTCAAAGGAAATCAATTATAGTGTATTAGGGACCATGTTAATCCAATATGACCTCATTTAAAGATTACATCTTCAAAGACCCTACTTCCAACTAAGGTCACATTCACAGGTGTCAGAGATTACGCTGCCAACATGTCTTTCTGAGGGGCCCAGTTCACCCTCTCTTCTTGCTTAGGCAGAAGAACACAGAGCACCACCAGAAATCCCACAGTGAGATCAAGGGACCAAGCTGTCATTTCTGAACAGATTATTTGAAAACCTTCACGGGTGTCTCCAAAACGCTAAGGGAATGCATTGCATCGTCCTCAATCTGCCATGGCCCCATCATGAAAGGCACTCCCAAAAAAATTGCCACATCTCATCACCAGGGTAAACCCGTGGCCCATGATATGTAGGTCAGCATCGCACACAGAGGAGGAAGAGGAACCAAGGTTGCGTTTTATAAAAACTCAATCGACGCTAACAAAGTGACCAGCTGGCCATAAAGCACACTTGCAGGGACAGCAGGCTTGTCCAGAGTGAGGCAGAAAAGACAGTGACAGCTACAGAGGGCAAAGGTGGAAGAGAGTCAGGCCCCAGGTAAACTCGTCCAGGTAGGAACGTGGGGAGGAAAGAAAGGGTGAGTCACAGGTACAGGAGTGACAGTGCCCGGCTTCACGGGGGTTTATTAGAGCTTTGTCACGAAGGCACGACGTCATTCAGGGAGATGTCTGGTGGGAGGGGAGACCACAGTGGACAAGCCGGACCTGAGACGCCTGTCCAGATGCTGAGCAGATCCCCAGAGCCACACACCCCAGGCCGCAGTAAGATGCCTGGAATGACTGTTCCCTAATCCAGGGGTCCCACGAGTATTCAGAAGGGCTGGCTCCCAATTTCTGGTTGAGACACAGGCAAACAGGACAGACCCCTGCCCACGGACACAGGACCCAGCTGGACACAGCCAGTGACTCCCCAGCTATGTGACCACCTAGGATTTTAATTAGGGCACAGGAAAGGCCTTGGAAGATCACACATGGCCAAGTGGATTGTTCCTATTTGGGAAGGATCTTCCGGAGAGCTGGGACTGTGAAGACAAGACCTCGCTCAACTCTTCCCCAGAGGTTTGGAAATCCACATTGACACACAACGCCCTGCCGGCTGTGGTATCCGGGCCCTTTGCGCTGCACAGAAACGTTCTCAACACACTGTGGACACTGGTTATGGGATGCTGATCGGCACCTGTAGCTGACACTCATCCCAGATGTCTAACAAAAGTTCAGAATACAAAGGATAATAAGAGTCACCTGGGGCAAGCAGTTGGGAACCATGGACCTGGGCCAACCTACCTCACAGAGGAACACACTGAACAGACACAGGACCACAAGAGGACTGTTCAGTTAAATGGAGGTGCTAAGGTTCAGAGAGGTACAGGGACTTGCCCAAGGTCACAGAGCTGGTTAGTGATCCAGTTAGCTCTCCAACGTGAGCTCCTAACACAGTCCAGTGCTCTGTGAACCACCTGGGCATTCTCTTGTCAATTTGCACAAGAACCAAGAGGCCGTCCCCCGCTCTTCTGCCCTCCCACGACACTCTGTAAATCCGGCACGTGCTGTATCACAGGCCCACCACAGGCTTCCCATGTGTGCATCTCCCAGCAGGCCGGAAACTCCCTGAGGACAGGGGTCCCACCTTCCTCCCCCTCTTTCCCAGGTGGTCAGCACAGGTCTGTTTACAAGTACAGACTCAACATGGGCCAAACGAGTTACAAGGAAATTAGGGCACCACACGAGGTGGGTACCATTACGTTATTACTTTAGGAATACTATTATTTCTGAGATACAGATCTCTAGCAATGGAGGAAACCACTAGAACAAGAGAACCAAATAGAGTGAACATAGAGGTATCAGGACAGATACTTAATCTCCCAAGACCCTCTCACACCTGGCACTCCTGGGCAATCTGCAAACTTTGCACATGAAATAGCACCAACAAACAGGACGGGCCCTCTGCTCACTAGGAAGGACTTATGTGGACTTCACCAAGGGTAATCCCAATGAGCAGGTAATGCAAAACAGTGTCCGTGCATTCAAAGACTAAAATCCAAGGACGTGCTGAGTTATTAATGAAGAAAAAAGACTGACCGTTTTAACCCTATTTTCAGAGTTCACATGCAGAAATGATAAATCACTTATAAAAAAAAAAACAAGAGTACGTTCCGAGACTCAATGAAAGAAAAAAAAAACAGCATGTAAATGGCACAAGTTCATGTCCATTTCCAGTTATTCAGAGTCCTAGAAGAAGGGGAGAAGCAAAGCCAGGCGCAGTAGTGCACACCTGAGGACCCCACTTTAGGGCCAGCCTGGGCAAATCTATGAGACCCTGTCTCAGAACAAAATTACAAAGTGGTAGATGGGTTCAGTGGAAGAGCACTTGCCTAGTATGAGGCACTGGGTTTGATCCTCAGCACGACATTTAAATAAATGAAAATAAAATAAAGGTCTACCAACATCTAAAAATAAAAAAAATTTTTTTTAAAAGTGTTTGGGAGTTTACCCAGCATGTGTGAAGCCCTGGGTTGGGTCCCCAGCACAGCAAAAAAAAACAAACAAACAAAAAAAAGGGTGGGGGTGGGGGTGGGGGGAGGCAATGAGCTGATACAGTGAAGGGGATCAGACTGAGCGGCCAAAGCTCTGGTTCTTGGCACAAGTATGTGAGTTTACAGCAAGTCACTTACACTTCTTGAACCACAAACTCTTCCACCAATCAACTACTTCATCTTCTAGGACCCCAGTGACCAGTCACAGAAGCACACACCTGTAATCCCAGCACCTCAAGCAACTGAGGCAGGAGGATCACAAGTTTGAGGCCAGCCTTAGCAACGCAGCAAGACGCTGTCTCAAAATAAAAAATAAAATAAAATAAAGGGCTGAGGATGCAGCTCAATGACAAAACAACCTGAGTTCAATACCCAATACCAAAAAAAAACAAAAACAAAAAAACAAACAAACAAAAAAAACCACACACCGAACTGTTTTAGAGAACTCCATTTGCATCTACTATATACTTAAGTTCACTTTAACAAAGTGACAGATTTGGGGCATCAGCTACAATTAAGTAATTTCTACAGGGCAGGGGCCAGTCTCTTGCCTGGAATCTTTGGAACGGCCTCTTGTTACCCTAACTGTAAAGTCCTCCTTGCTCAGTGCTGCGATGCTGAGACCTCTGTTCTGTGCCGGCAGGGGGTGGTAGCAATGGCAGCCAGGAGAAGCCGGCAAAGGTAGGAGGAGGCTCATCTGCACAACTCGCAGTCTTGGGATGGAATGCAAACAGTTTAGGAGGCAGAGTCCTCTGTTGGAGGAAGCTGCTCTACAGGGAGCTGGGATCCCAGAAATAGTCCAACTTAACATGCTCCAAAACAGTGCTTTACAGCCCAACTCCACTATATTAAGTATGTGAGCGGGTGGCTTATGGCCTGCCCATTAGATCATAAGATATCTCCTAAGTCCCTATGATTTGCCAGGCAGCAGGGGACACAAAATGGGTAAGGCCCAAGTTCCCTATTCTCAGTCTCAGGACTGGGAAATGCAAAACGCTGGGTGGACAGACACTAAAGAGAGAGTTCCACTGCAAAATAAGCATTATAAACTAACAGACACGGTGTCTGCGGAACAGAGATTCAGATTCGGCTGTTTAATTTTTGTTGCTCATTTTTTTCTGTACTAGGGAATGAACCCAGGGCCTCCTGGATGCAAGACAGGCACACACAGCTATGTGCCCAGCCCTAAAAATTTAAAATTTGGAATGGCTTGGGAAAGATTTTCCAGAGGTACACGTTGGCTGGATCTTCCAAATTGATATGCAGCATCCAGAGGGACAGCATCCAGGCAGAGGGAACAGCATATGCAAGTGAAAGCCAGCCATGTGGCCATGTGAGCCAACAGGGAAGCCTGGGCCACAGCTGAAGGGTTGCAGCATCTGACTGACCACTGGAGAGAGAGGAGAGGAACACAGCTTCCTTTAAATAGTCAGGGGAAAAAACAGGAAAAGGAAGAGTCAAAGAGTCCAGGTTGAAAAGAGATGAACAGACATATTAATCAAATGAAGTAGACAGACTTTCTCTGGATTCTAATTTGAACAAACCAATCAATCCCTAGGACTAAACCCAGGGGTGCTCTAACACTGAGCTACATCCTGGTCATTTTCATTTTTTTATTTTGGGACAGGGTCTCACTAAGATGCCCAGGCTAGCCTTGAACCTATGATCCTCCTGCCTCGGCCTCCAGAATCACGGGCATCACAGGCATGTGCCACCATGCCCAGCTTACTCACACTCTATTTTGCTAAACAGTCGGATAAATTCTGTCACCAACTGGATTTTGGATGATTAGGAATCCAGGCTAATCTCTGGTTAGTATCATCAATGCTCTCTACTGTACATGTGTGTATATATGTATCTTTAAAAGTTCTTCTGTCTTAGAGATACATTCTAATACAATGATATGATTCTTGGGATTGACTTGAAAGTAAAGCAGGAGGTAAGGAAGGAGGGCTGGGAGGCAAACAGGATGAAACAAGACGGGCTACTTGTTAATGCTACACGGTGGACTCCAGTGACCTCTACCTTGAACTTCATACACTGTATATGCCTGTGATGCTACATTCTCCATTGTAGTTCATTATACTGTACCACTGACATTTTCCATAATAAAAAGTGAGAGATGGGGCTGGGAATATGGCTCAGTGGAAGGGCATTCGCTGGGCATGTAAGAAGTCATGGGTTCAGATTCCAACACCACGAACAAATTTTAATTAAAAAATAAAAAGTGAGAAAGAGATCCCTGCGAAAGAGTTTGTTCTTCGTCCTATAAAACTGGTTTCTCAGTGTTGGGTGTAAAGATGAATCATCTGGGGAGCCTGCTAAAATGCAGATTTCCAGACAGCCCCACCAGAAATTCTCTTGCACTAAGTCCAGATTAAGGCCCTGAAATCTGATTTCTCATAAAAACTGGAGATTATTCTAAAATTGGTGGTGGTAAGGGTCACATTTGGAGACACATTAGTCCAGGGACTAGGAAGTACCATAGGTCTATGCTAAAACACATCTGTGTTAAATTATCCTTCTGGTGCACTGTAAAGGGGCCTGAGGGGAGGCAGTAAAGCGGAGGCTGGAGGAGGCAGGAGGCTTCTGCCACGGAGAAGGGGCGGCTGCAAAGACCTCTAGGGCGTCAGGAGGAATCACCTGCCCTGTACCCTGCATGTCATGCCTGTGCTCACAAATGTCTAAGGTGGTACATACCTGTAATCCCAATGCCTTGCAGGCCCAGGCAGGAGGGCTGCCAAGTTCAAAGCCAGTCTCAGCAACTTAGCGAGACCCTGATCCACTTAGTGGGATCCTGTCTCTAGATAAAATATAAGGTTGGGGATGTGGCTCAGGGGTAGAGTGCTTGCCTGGCATGCACAAGGCCCTGGGTTCAATCCCCACCACCAAAAAAAAAAAAAAAAAAAAAAAAGAAAGAAAGAAAGAAAACAAAAATCTAGATAAAATATAAAAAAGGGCAGGGATGTGGCTCAGTGGTTAAGCACCCCTGGGTTCAATCCCTGGTACCGAAAAAGAGGAATGTCTAAAGGCTCCCCTGCAGCCTTTGGAGCCAACTCATGGATCCTTGGCATTCCAGTCTGCCTCCCTGATATTTCCCTCTCTACTCCACAGGAACCTCTGCTCAGTCAACTGGGAAGAGGGAAAAGCAAAAAAGTCACAGGCACAGGCTCCATATCTGGCTGTAGCCCCTCAGCAAGTCATTAAACTTCTCTGGGCCTCAGTTTCCTCATCTGTAAAAATACATGCTGTCTACTTTACAGTTGTCAGGAAGCTCTAAGGCTGTGGATGTAAATGTTCGCACAGTTCCAAACAGGCCCTGTGAAAACATCAGTAATCCATAATATCTACTCCCTCCTCTGTGTCCAAGCCAACTCTAATGGCCTAAGGGACCTCCTCCTTCCCTGTCACCATCCCTGGTCCTGACCATGCTGACCATCCAGCTGGTGAAACTCGGCCTCCTACCTAGCAGTGCTCCAGTGACCCTGCTAGCCCTTAGGGATCATCTTCTCCTCTGGAGAAGCCCATTCATTCTGGCCACTGGTCAATTCCCTGACAATCAGTAAATGCCCCTTTGTAGTCTTCCTGGTCTGTTTTAATTTCTGCCCCATCTCTTCTACCAGAGCAGTGTGATCTCTTTATATCTCCAGTCTCCAGCATAATTACAGTTTGCCCTGTTTTGAAAATATCAATGTCGACACATGGACTGGGATACACTGGTACCAAGAACCATTATCCAATCTCTCTCTTTTTTTTTTTGCGGAGCTGGGGATTTGAACCCAGGGCCTTGTGCTTGCAAGGCAAGCACTCTACCAACCGAGCTATATCCCCAGCCCTAGCCAATCTCTTGATCTTGAAAATTAGGCCAACCTGTGTTAGACAGCTGGCATTTATTTCTGTCTGGCTCAGGGAGCTAGAGTTCCTAATTTCTGGTACTCGGTCAACCCTGCAATCACAGGCGCCTTGAAGGCAGCCAGCAGGAATAGTAGCCACTAAAGACAAAGGTTGCTTGTTTGGGGACTGCCACCCCAAATCTATGGAAATGAATAAAGAAAGATCAAAACATGGTGAACAGGAGAAAGAAGCAGAAGGGATGTCCAGGACAGTCTCCAAGTTCCCTGACATGCTAATCCCTATTGCCTGTGAGAAATACACTAAAGACGTGCAAAGAAAAAAACATCCTCAAAACTTCCTGATTGTTTTTCTTTTCAGTTCTAAAATGGCTTTTAGAGATGAAAGGCACCACAGAAATAACCGTGCTGAGATATGATTTGGGCCAAGCCTCAGCCCCACCCCGAGGAAGGGATGGTCCCAGCAGCTAATCTGACCTGGGGAACCTGCCCCCGTTTTGCCCAGGGATGAACACGCGACTCAGGAAGAGAAGAAACCCAAGTGCCTAGGTTGGCGCTGGACAGAGATGATGGTGTGGGTGTCACTGGACCCTGGGACAGTCAGGGATCACAGGGGTCAGCACCTACATCCAGCACAGGAAGTGACAGTGGCAGAAACCAAAAGCAAATGGAGGAAGCCAGGTGCAGGGAGGAGACTGGAACACATGTCCAGAGAAAGGCAGGAACAGGCGTCCATAGGGCCACAGAGGGACGGGAAGCAATATCTGGAGACCTGAGATGTGCTTTCTGGCTCTTCATCACTGGCCTGCTGGACTATGATGTGCCTGGAACAAGTGCTCTTCTACTTAAACCAACGGGGGCGGCTTTCTTTTCCTTGCAACTAAATATGCCCTGACTATAACGCTGTCCCTCAGGCTAAGCTAGAAACGATCCCCCAGGAGGACCCTCTCATACTCTATTTCAACCAACAGCAACTACTTAGGTCTGATTTATTACTGCTGTAAGCCCTTCCTCTGGAAGGGGGAGGGGTGGCAATCCCTTTTAAAGCTGGACTGATTCTACCCCGGCAGGGCCCATGTGTGCAGCTCCACAAGACGCATCTAGTTGGGTCAGCTTATCCATTCCCTGAAAGCAGGAGAGCTACCACATCAGTAACTCTGTTGCTAAGGCAACTGCTTACTTTCCATATCAACTGCAAACGCGTTGCCATGGAGACACATATACAAGAAAAATTCCTCTCTCCAGCCAGGGACCAGATGGCAGGGAAATGGCAGAAGTCCTGGGGTAGGGACTTGCTAAATGGGATGTTTGCTGGAGTGCAACTCTCTCACCCTATCAGAGAGGTAACTGCCCTGAACACATTCTGAAGTTGCATCCTGGCTACAAAAGTGAAGAGGTGAGACAGAGGTTTGACTTCACCTTGTTTCTCAAGGAGAGGCAATCCCAAAACTCTCTTTCTTCAACCATACCTGTGCACTAACGTGTCCCACCTTTTGGCCTCTGCCCCAACTTCTCCATCGCACTTAAAACTCATCTATCAAACTTTCTACCTGTAGGTTCCACTTAGATGTTTAAAAGAAGGAAAAAAAAAAAAAAACCTCAAATTTAACATAGTGGGAAGACAATTTTTGTTAGAACTCCTCTCCCACCTCCCAACCCAAATTTGTCCAAACATCTTCATCTGCAACCCGATTCTGGACCAAGCCAGCTTCGTTTTCATTATTTCTTATGGCACAAGCCACAGAAAGCTGCTTCCCCCTCTGCTCCCCTTACGTATCTCAGCCGGGCGTAGTGGCGCACATCTGCAATCAGCTACCTGGGAAACTGAGGCAGGAGGATCACATGTCCAAGGCCCAGACTCAGCAACTTAGTGAGGCTCTAAGCAACTCAGCAAGACCCTGTCTCAAAATAAAAAGGGCTGGGGATGTGGCTCAGTGGTAAAGCACCCCTGGGTTTAATCCCCAGTATCAAACAAAACAAAAACAAAAACCCAACCTTGGCGCATCTCATTCTCCCATTTCTAATGTATTTCCTATGGGCCTTATTTCTGTTCCTTGGACATTTGGGGCCATGGCCACCTCCAGGGCCTTGGCTCTTACTGTCCTTTCTGCCCAGATCTTTGCACAGCTGCATTCCTCTTGCCATTTAAGACACAGCCCAGTCAACTCCTCTAAGAAGAGCCCCACTCTCCTTCCCACCTGTTTAATTTTCTTCACCGTATATATTACTATCTGTTCATAGATGGACCCGCTGTTTCACATCACCTCCTCCTCACCCAGTCCCACCCTGTGGATAATCCAGATCATCCAGTGACCCTGACAGGTTACCACTTAATCTCCAGCGCCCAGAAACAGCATCTGGCCCTCCAGGAACATGCGTATCATGAAGGAACCACTGCTAAAATGACAGACTTGCCAAGTGCGGTGACATACGCCTGCAATCCAGCATCACAGGAGGCCGAGGCAGAAGAACTGTAAGTTGAAGGCCAGCCTCTGCAGCTTAGCAAGACCATCTCAAACTAAAAAATAGAAATGGCTGGGGATGTGACTCGGTGGTAAAGTGCCCTGGGTTTAATACCCAGTGCCAGGAAAAGAAAGGAAAAAAAAAACCTAAAATGACCGAGGCAAGGCATGTGAGGCATGCATGAGGCCCTAGGTTCAATCTTCAGCACCACGTATTAATCCATTAATTAATCTGCAAGAGCAGAATCTATATTTTTACTTTGCAAACTAAGTATTCTATCAGGCCTCAAAAGCACAGCTGTGGATGCCGGCTCTCGCTTCAGAATTGCATCTGTGGAAGACTCAAAGGACCTGGCGGGCAGCAAAGTATTCCAGAAGTGCTTAGGTGACTCCGTGGCCCAGCACCATGCCAGGCAGCCGGGACTCGGACTCCCAGATTTCTTTCCCTGCACTAGAGCCGTGATCAGAGTCAGCATTCACATGACTTGGCCTTTCCCTCTAAACACAAAGTACATGCAAATGTTGTGCTAGCTGGGTGTTTTCTGTCTAATGGCATTAGCTAAGTCACTTATCAGTCTAGTCCCCAGAGGACAGTCACGGGCTTCCAGAAGGCACTTCGTAGAGCTCCTGTAAATGGAAGGAAGCACTGAACCCAAGCCTGATGGGGCCCAGAGGACACAGCACACCCTGTGAGCGTGAAGGAAGGGAAGCAAGGGGACCCAGAGAACCACTCCCCCGAGAAGCAGCACCACCCTCTGCCTGTATCCACCGCCTCCTGCTGAGTTCACAGTGAAGGTACTCAAACAGGCAGGCACACTCTCAAAATCAAAGCCCTCGTTCTGTTCTCAGAACTGTCTGTAATCTTACACAGCGAACCATCGAGTTATTACTAAAAGAATAACTTTAGATGCTACTCTCCATCTTCAACCATTTACTGCCTTGCTTTTCTTCTTATCATACTTGGCACAGACTACATCTTCACCTCTATCAAGCTATTGCTTTTGAAGATATTAAATGCAATTTAACCAGAATATCTTGAAGCAAAATGCTGGTTAACTGGAATGTTTAGAAAATGGGTCAGCATCTCTGCTTTACTTAAGTTACCAGGGCAGTTTAAAGTTTTCCATTCAGCATCCTCACTCTTCCACCAAGTCCCTTTCTGATTGACATAACTTCTCAAACACCATTTCTTTCCTTGTCTCTGGTACTATTCTACCACATTACTTGGGTTTGCCAACACAGGTCTCATAAGCATCTAGACCTCTGTGGCAGAATATCCCGTGCTTAGCCAGGTGTGGTGGTGCATGTAACTCAGGAGGCTGAAGCAGGAGGATCACAAGTTAGAGGCCAGCCTGGGCAATTTAACAAGACCCTGTCTCAAAAGAAAAAGGGCTGGGAATGTAGTTCAGTGTAGGTCCTGAGTTCAATCCCCAGAATCATAAAGAAAAAGAAAGAAAGAAAACCTCATGCTTACTTAGTAACAGAACCAAACTGAATTTGGGGTTGCAGTGAACCCAGCTATGACTACATTTCCCAGCCTGCCTTGTTGCTAAAAGAGATCATATGATTGATTTTAGCCAATGACATACAAGCAGAGTGTTGGGTTTCTGGGAAAGCCCCTTCACCTTACTATCTGGGCAGGACCCCACCTTGGTCTTTCCCTGCCTACCCCTTCCTGCTATCTAAAATGAGAACAGGCCAGGTGAAGCCACTGTGGGCCAAGAAGAGACTTGAGAATGGAAACCAGCAATGCACCAAAGCCGGCAGAGCAGAAAGACCAGAGACGGGATCTCGGCTCAATTCCTCACTTGCAGCTTGTGAGGAATCAGTACTCTCTGGACTTTCTATGACAAACCAGTCAAGCCTCTTCCTAACTAATCCATTCTTGGGAGTCTCATTCCCACACCCAAACAACGCCCTGGGCACAATTTACTCAGGTCTCCCCTTCTATAAGAAGAACCCAGAACTTGGCACATTGGATACCCAAGGTCCTAGGTAAAGTCCCAGCACCAAGGGGGGAAAAAACTAAAAAAATTGCCCACCATGTTTTATCTCAGCCTCGAATGCCCCTCCCTTGGGAGGGAAAGCCACCATGCTCACTTCAGAAGACACTGGTCACTCGATGATCAGGCACACATCTGGTACTTATGGTGATTTACCTTTAATGGGGGGGAGGTAACCAAGGATTGAACTCAGGGGCGATTAACCACTGGGTCACGTCCCCAGCCCTTTTTGCATTTATTTAGAGACAGGGTCTCACTGAGTTGCTGAGGCTGGCTTTGAACTTATGATCCTCCTGCGTCAGCCTCCCAAGTTGCTGGGATTACAAGCGTGCACCACGGTCTGACCTACCATTTATACTTTTTTTTTTTTTTTTTTTTTGTATTATGTTTCCTGTTTCCTTGGAATGCAAACTCCTAATGCAAGAACGAATCTCACTTTTTACTTTAACTTCGATATCCTCAAATAATTCTACTGAAAAATCAAATACACCGAGGACCCCTGAAGTTCCCAAAATGGCAGCTACCAAGATACCAATGGCCTATTAACATGAAGGCATTACAATAAAGGCCACAGTCTAAAATGAAATCCAGTATGAAGTAACGAATATGACCAAGGTCTCCAGCCTTACAGAGCTAGTTGGCAGCAAATAAGTTAAACCTGATGAAACCAAAACCTGTGAACAAAGACCTCTCTAGTAAACAAGGTGGCATCAACATAAACACTATATTACCTTTAAATATCTATATTCATCTTGTTTTCAAACAGTGGTAGAATTTCCATAAAATATGAAACTTCCATTATCTTGCCAACACTTAAGGCATTAAGATGTAACACCAAAAAACAACAACAACAACAAAATTGAATAACCCAATCAGGTAAATGGGCTAAGGAACTGACACTTTACAGAAATACAATCTGATCAACAAACACATGAAAAAATGTTCATCATCTCAAGCAATTAGAGAAATGTAAATCAAAACTATGCTAAGATTTCATCTTGCTCCAGTCAGAATGGTAATCATCAAGAAAACAAAGCAACACTAAGTGTTGGCAAGGATGTGGGGAATAGGTACACTCATACTGGTGGGACTGCAAATTGGTGCAACCACTTCTGGAAAGCAGTATGGAGATTCCTCAGAAAATCTGGAATGGAACCACTATTTGACCGAGTTATCCTACTCCTTGGTTTAGAACCAAAGGACTTAAAATCAGCATACTACAGTGACACAGTTACATCAATGCTTACAGCAGCTCAATTCACACTAACTCAACTATGGAACCAACGTAGTTGCCCTTCAACAGGTGAATGGATAAAGAAAAGTGATACATATACACAATGGAATATTACTCAGTCTTAAAAGAATGAAATGATGGCATTTGCGGGTACCTGGATAGAACTGGAGCATATCATGCTAAGCAAAATAAGCCAAACCCAAAAAACTGAAAGCTGATAGTTTTCTCTGATAGTGGATGCTGATCCATGGGTGGTGGGAGGTGGGAGGACTTGGATTGGCAGAGGGGAGTGACGGGTGGGGGAAGGGGAGTGGGAAAAGGAAGGATGAGGGAATGAGAGACGTTGTCACCCTGTACAGAGTTTGATTACACTACAGGGGGTGACTCTGCACCATGTCAGCCAGAGGAGGAAGTTGTGTTCCATGTGTGTACAATGTGTCAAAATGTATTCCACTGTCATGGATAACTCATTAGAACACATTTAAAAAAAAAAAAAGAGACCATTCAGATGACCTGGGTAGGGCTCAGAAAGGGAGTGGATTCCTGTAATCCCAGTGGCTCTGGAAGCTAAGGCACGAGGATCATGAGTTCAAAGCCAGCCTCAGCAAAAGCAAGGCACTGAGCAACTCAGTGAGACCCTGTCTCTATCAAATGCAAAATAGGGCTGGGCATGTGGCTCAGTGGTCAAGTACCCTGAGTTCAATCCCCAGTACTCCAAGTGCCCCTCCCCCCAAAAAAAAGAAAGAAAGGGAGTGAATTAAGGGCTGGGGTGTGGCTCAGGGGTACAGTCTGTGTAAGATATGCAAGGTCTGGGCTCCTTCCCCAGCACTGCAAGAAAAAAGAAAGAGGATGGATTCATTCAAATACATGACTTGTGCAAAAAGCAAAACCTATGACCTCCTGTTTGAAAAATAGGAGGTCAGTGTGCCAGCTTCCTATATCATTTACTGCAAAGATTACCCTGCAGCTAAAGTGATTTCAAAGAGGAAACCCCAGTGCCGCCTCAGCCAACAGGGAAGGTTCAGAAAACAATTTGTTGGTTGGATCTGCAGGCAGCGTTGATGAGAGCATCTGGTAGAACTACTTAGATGCCACAAATCTCTGCCAAAAAGAACACACCAGTCCTCAACAGCCGGGGGGAGGGGGAGACACTGACACGTGCGCTTATGGGGTACTGGTCCAGACACCTTGTAGAGATCCTTATCAAGTTCACCAGCATCTTCCTAGGAAGTCACTGCAGAAAAGCAATGAGACAGGGAACGGACTAAAAAAGGGGATCAGAGTACTGGAGGGAGGGCTTTTGCTGGAGACAGTCCACCAGCTAGGAGGCCGTGGGAACAACGCACTGGGCAGGGGGCTCCACAGGCAGCAGGCACAATACAATTTTGTATCCTTTTAGCACTTAGTATAGCAGGGACTTCAAAAAGCTTTTTGAATGAATAAATGTGCAGACAAGCAATAATCAGTAGACAAGAGCAAGACAAGAGAGATGTGCCCCCAACCAAGGCATCCGATGCCTGGCAGGATCAGGAAGGGGCAGGGTCTAGGAGGAGCCTGTGGGCAGGATGGGCCAGGAACACAGGCAAGGAGGTGCAATGACTTCTTGGGATCCCAGAGGAAGCGGGCATGAAAAGCTTCCTATTCCAGGGCGTGTGACATAGGGGTCTATTTATTTCAGGCCCAGCAGAGTCCTTGTTAAAGACTCAAGTCTTCTAAGGTGACCCAGTGGACACAGATTACAGAAAGCAGCCCACCCACTGGGCACTGGGCACTATAGGTGAACAAGAGGCCACTTTCTGGCACAGCAGCCTCTGACACTGTGTAAGGCACAGGGCTGTCCCTGACCCCAGGACCACAGAAGCATCTTCTATACCTCATCAGATCTTTGCACAGTCGGACGACATTGCCCCGATTCTTAGGAATTCACCCATCAGGGACAGACTGAACTGTCTTTCAAAGAGAACTGTTTATCCAAAAAAAGAAAAACAAAAATCAGTTGTCTCCTTTCTAAAATGATTGCCAATTTAGACAAGTATGTTGACCAGTGTCACAGGAAACGGATATGCTCTAGATTCCAAGAGGAGGGACTTAGAGGCCACTGCACAAATGGGGGCACAGTCGCCAGGTGCCACCTCATTTTCAAAACTGCCTTTGAATGCCGGGCATGGCAGAGCATGTAATCCCAGCAACTCCAGAGGCTAAGACAGGAAGATTCCAAGTTCAAAACCAAGCTATGCAACGTAGAATTTGTCTCAAAATATAAAACAACAAGGGCCTAATAATGGTAGAACACCCAATATGGGTGGGATCCTGCAAGGCAGGGGCCTGGGACAGAGTCTGAAAACCAGGAGCCCCGAAGGCATCCGCGTGCTTTGCACCTATTGACCAAGACAAAATTTGGCTCCATCTCAACAGTAGAGGCTATTCTCCGTGTTTACTGTATCTCTATTTGTTCCCTATATCTCCTGTTCATCCTGCACCTCCAGAGTTCATTTGGCATCTACTTGAGGTACCTTACTCCCCTATAGCCCAGATTCACAGCACACTTGGAGAAGTACACAGAGATCACCTCTGATGACCAACCACTAAACCGAAGGTAAACTCCAACACCTGTGCAACAGGCAGGAATTAGGGGGAATGCCCATTCTTCCACTTACTTGCTGTGTGGCCTCCAGAAAGTCACTTAACCACTCAGAGCTTAACTCCTCACCTAGTGTGGGAAGGAAACCAACAGGACCTACTCTACCACGCGGGCCCATTGCTGTTACAGAAAGCCAGAGGTCAGAGGCCCTAGGAAGAAAGTGGTCAGGGCACATAGTGCACGCCTGCCATCCCAACAACTGAGGCTGAGGCAGGAGGATCACAAGATCAAGGCCAACCCGGGTGACTTAGCAAGACCCTGTCTCAAAATTTAAAAACGGATGGGGACCTTCCTCAGCTCAGAGGTAGAGTGCTTTGGCCTAACATGTATGAGCCCTGGGTTCAACCCCAAGCAAAAAAAAAAAAAGAAAGAAAAAGAAAAAGAATCTAAACTAAGCAAACAAAACCTTAGGGTCCTCTCCTTAGAAAAACATAATAACACTGTCGTGTGCATTGTTGCCAATGATTCCAGGTGGTCAGTCGCCACAGCCTTTGACACTTAGACACCCAGGTTAAAACCCTGAGCAGCTGGGTGTGGTGGCGCACACTTGTAATCCCAGTAGCTTGGGAGGCTGAGGCAAGAGGATCACAAGTTCAAAGCCAACCTCAGCAATGGCAAGGTGCTAAGCAAATCAGTGAGACCCTGTCTCTAAATAAAATACAAAATAGAGCTGGGGATGTGGCTCAGTGGTCAAGTGTCCCTGAGTTCAATCCAGTACCAAAAAAAAAAAAAAAAAAAAAAAAAAAACTTGAGCAGCTACCAACTCCTCTGCTTCTACAGATGAGGAAACTGAAGCCCCAAGATGAGCAGGTACCTCCAGCACCGAAACTAGAACCTAGAGTCCTGCTTCCAGTTCAGCCCTCTTTCAGCCAAGCTGCCTATGTTTATAAGCTAAAAACATATTCAAAGCACTTGTCCCTGCGTATAATAAACATATTTTTGTACAGAGTTTCCTTTACCAAACTTCAGATGACAATAACGTTTTCTGTTAGTGTGGCAAGAGGGGAAGTAAAGAAAAAAACACAGAAAAGAAACACATAGCTGAGCCATTATAATTCAGTGTATAAAAAATAACTGCATTTTATTTCTCATTTATGAGTAGCCTAAGAGGTTGGTACCTTACATTCCAAACTAAGACCTATATTTAGAAAGCAGAACATAATCCCGCACTTTAAAACAGCCTTGATTGATTTCGGCAAAGCGCATCAACAGGTGAAACCATAAGATGAGAGGTGGACATGGAACTTTAAGAGTCAAGAAGGGCTGACGTCATACGAACCCAGGGCTCAACCTCAGCATCCCTGGAGCCGCAGCAACCAGGTTTCAGTACAGACATGACACCATCTGTACATGACGCTCTCGGGGAAAGAAGGACCCAGAAGTCAGTAGACCCAGACTTTAGGGTTTACTTCCACTGGAAGGGTTAGAGAAGCCAGTTCAATGAAATCCCGAGGCCAAGGGATGGGTGTCTTTACCAAGGGCATGGATGGGAACAGGGCACAGAAGTGCTGGCCATTGAAAACCTTAAGTACATGTGGCAACTCAGGGCAACTCATAAACCACATCTGGACCCTAATTTAACAAACATTTTGCAAACAATCAGGGATATCTGAATATGGGCCTCGTATTAGGTGACATCAGAGAATAGGTAATTCTGCTCGGGGGACGCAGGCAATGCGACTGTCCAAGAAGTTATCAATTATTTATACACACACTAAAATACATTGAAAAAATGACATAAGATCTAGAATTTGCTTTAGAAGACTTCAGCAGCAGCAACAAAAATGAACGAAGCCAGGTGGATCCTTGTTAACCATTGGATCTGGATGTGGGTCACCCGACAGTCACGCTACACACTCTACTTCTGTGTATGTTTGAAAATGTCCATGATTAAAAGGTAAAAATAAAACTATCTTTTGAAGTCTTTTCAGAGATTAAAAAAAAAAAAAAATACGGAAGCAAGCCAGGTGTGGTGTTGCCCGCCTGTAATCCCTGCAGCCTGGGAGGCTGAGGCAGGAGGATCAAGAGTTCAAAGCCAGCTTCAGCAATGGCGAGGCGCTAAGCAACTCAGTGAGACCCTGTCTCTGAATACAAAATAGGGCTGGGTGTGAAGTGCCCCTGAGTTCAATCCCTGGTACAAAAAAAAAAAAAAAAAAAAAAAAAAATGCAAAACTGTCTATTTTTCCTTGATTTCTTCAAGAGAAAATGTTCTTAAAGCAACCTGATCATTGAAGAGAAGCCAGGAGGACCTCTGGTTCAGGGATTCTCAGACCTGGCTACACATCAGAAACGCCCACAAAGCTTATCTCTACTACCAATTTTCCACAACCTGCCTCACACTCAAACTCTCCATTTCCCCCTGAGCAATGATCATTGTTTTTAAACACCACCAGAGATTCTGATGAAATCTAGTACCTTCCTACTCCAACAGCCCAGCCAAACAGTTGTTCAGCAGGGTTTGTGTTGCGAGCCCTCAGGGACAGATCACACAGGATCCCCCCTTCTCACTGCTATGCCAAGCTTAACGAAGTTCTCCACTTAAAGAAAAAGGGAATACCCAACTTGGTGCAAGTAATTTGCAAGGCTTTGATGTTCATTTTCATCAATGTATTTCCCACCAACATCTGAGAATACATTTAGTCATTTGTGTTGAGGTGGAACTTTACTGGGGGAGGAACCACCACCAAGTAAAATTTCCTGGAAAAGAGAAAATCCCAAGAAACCTGGGTGTCTGAGGCTCTGTGCAAGGAACCAGGGTGATTCAGGAGGGGCCATAGGGGTGACTTCGAAGGCCTGCTGGCTGCTTTTCTGGAAAGGAAACACTTACCTGGACAGAGTCCAGCAGGCAGAACCACAGCCTGTGGAGCAATTTACAGGGCATCTGGACTTCTGTTACCACCCTTTTGATCCCCATCTGTGATGCCCTCCTGAAAACAGGTTTTAAAGTAAAAAAAAAAAAAAAAAAAAAAAACCTTGTATGTTGTTACAACTTGTAAGTATAAAGAGTATTCCTGTTTTGAGCTTTGTTTTTTGGGGTGAGGAGGTTGGTACCAAAGATTGAACACAGGGGTGGCTTAACCAACTGAGCCACACCCCCAACCCTTTTTATTTTTGGTTTAAGGAGTCAGGGTCTTGCTGAGTTGCTCAGGGCCTCACCAAGTTTGCTGAGGCCGACTTTTAACTTGCATCCTCCTGACTCAGCCCTCTGAGCCGCTGGGATTGCAGGCGTGCACCATCGTGGTCCGACTACGTGTTCCCTTTTTTAGAGTGCGTAAAAGAAAAAAAGAAAGATCACCCAACCTCTAAACCCACCCAGCCTTCGCCCTCAGTTCTCTGGCAGCATCTCACATGCCCTTGTGTTTTATTCTCTCCCTTCAAAACCTGGGGCTCCACAGGTGCTGTCAGGACCAAGACTCCCCAATGGCCACGTGGCAGCCGCCTCGCTCAGAGGCGCTCAGGAGAATCACGCTCTTCACAACTCGTAGTGTCAACCTTTTCAGTTTGTCATTTTCATTTTGATGGAACAAGGGCAAAGTACATAAAGGAGTCAAATGGGCTGCACAAATTAAATTGTACACAAATTGGGGGAGGCTGTGGACGGGGACCATGCACACAGGCAACTCCACCTGCAAGGGGACGTTCAGAGCATTGATGTCTGACCTTGGCATGGTCCTTGAAGTCTCTCCGAAAAGACCAGAGCTGGGCTCAGAGAACAAATAGGTTCTTTCCAACAGCAGAATCTTACGAAATACTTTTCAGTTTTTAAACCCTAAAAAAATATATTAAAAATTCGCATTGGACATGTTTTTAGCCATCTGCTTCAAGAGCAGATAGATAGTTTCTTAAGTAAGGAACTGTTACTTTAAGAAAATGATAAAGCAGGGAAGATCCACTATATATTTTTTCAATCAGGAAGACTATGTTCAGGGATTTTCTCTAAGCTGGCTTTAAAAAAAAAAAAAAAAAAAGGAAATCCCAACACACCGAGCAGCAGACAATTTGCTTTTTCCTCAAACTGACAAGCAGTATCATTTTGTATTGGGATACTGGAGAATTCTTATTATTGAATGTGCCTTTATGGGTGGGGGGGCTAGCAAAATAAAAATACCAGGTATTAAAGTAAATAAAAATGGTTAAAGAAAATAAAAATGGCCCAAGGAAGCTCCAGAGTAATTGAATCCACTTACAAGACGAAATTGTCCAGAACCCCTGTGAGCCTGAGTCTGTCCCTCCCCTGTGAGGGCAGGTGAATAGCACTATTAAAGTCCTCCCAGACTCCAGCCTTCCCCCGACAGGGGCCTCTCTAAGGCCCAAGTTCAGGCTTACACTTAGTCAGTTTCTCTCAATAGTTCTTTGCTTTTACTTAGGGAAGATGGTCACTGAAGAAGAAGTGCAAAAGCCTCAAAATGAATAAGGAGAAGACAGTGTACGGAGACAAAAATTTCCAGAAGGTTCTCTCTCCTGCCAGGAAGGTTAACATGGAACCGAGGCTGCCACATCCGGAGGCAAAGAGGACGGGCATACAGAAACCGTATGCATGTTCTATCTCCTGGGGCCAATTGTAGAGATCACCTTGGACCCAAGGGGCAGCTCAATCTGCCCATCACCAGCCCCCGATGGGCCCTCAGCACTTGAGGGGCACCGCTGCTCTCAGAAATAACATGTTATTCCACTGGGTAGATGGAAGACACTCAACAAAAGTGCCTTCAGATGCTTAGTAAAACTGAGGTCACACGAACACTGAGTCATCGTGAACAAAGTAGCCAATACATTAATAACTCCAAAGGAGATGATCCATCCAGGCCCTTGCTTCCGTACCAAGAACTCATCTGACTTGGGCATTCACGGCTGTCTTGCCGTGGTCCCATGAGCTCATGTTCGACCCAAAGTATTATCTGCAGAAGGACGTGCTATCCCAGAACAAGGGCCGCTGCTGTCCCAGTCCAGGGTTTGGCTGGACCCTGAGTAAGAAATGGCTAGGCAGTCCACTGCACGGAGCTGTGCTAGTTTCAGAATGCCCTCAGAACGGCAGGGAACCACCCTGCCAGTCCAAGACATCGAGCTCCCACAGGCACGCAGGGCATAGTGGGGCGCCAGAGACAGTGACCTGGGTAAGAGACTGCACTGCAAGGGGGGGGCACTCAGCCCTGGAGGACAGTAGAGAAAGGACTAAACAGAGGCCCAGGATACCCCAAACCAAGCAGGGAAGCTGAGCGTCCACGCCATGAGCAGGGCACCTCGCAAAGGATATGCCACATCTTTGGGAGGCTGATGTGAGTTTGTCATGAGTTTAAAAATGGGATGGCGCCTTTTAAAATTTGCAAATAAATCAAAATATCTAAGCCTCCCCCTTGCACCCCCACCCCACACCACCCTTCCTGACAGAAACAAGGAGATGAGACTTTTAAAAAATTCCTTCACTTAGAGAAAAGGGGGGCAGAAGGAAAGGAGAGGAGCGTGTGGCACTGAAGACACATTGCTACCAAGAAAGAAGGAAAGTTCAACTGACTGACCAAGAGCGATCGTCCCAGACCAGAGCGCATCCCCTGCCACCTGCTCTGTTTGCTGCCTGTGTGGCAGAAGCAACCAACAGCAACCCTACAAACTCTCCCAACTTGTCCGGATCTGCAGCTCCCTCCATCACCACCAAAAACATGAAGGGGGCCGGACGCAGCAGTGCACGCCTGGAATCCCAGCCACCCGGAGGCTGGGGCAGGAGGATCACAGTTTCGAGGTGAGCTTCAGCAACTCAGCAAGGCCCTAAGCAACTCAGTGAGACTGTGTCAAAACATAAAAAGGGCCAGGCATGTGGCTCAGCGGATAAGCCCCCTGGGTTCAATCCCTGGTACCAAAACCAAACCAAAACAAACAAAACAAAAAAAGTGTAGGGAGCTGGGCATGTGGCTCCTTGGTGGAGCACCTGCCCGGCAAAGCATGAGACCCCAGGTTCCCTCCCCAGTACCGCCCACAAGCATGAGACCCCAGGTTTCCCTCCCCAGTATCAGGCCCACAAGCAGTGAGACCCCAGGTTCCCTCCCCAGTATCGCCCACAAAGCACACACAAAACCCAAAAAAACACGAGAAAAGCAAACCAAACCCTCTCCCTAACCCTGTGGCTTCTTTTTCTTTAATGCAAATGCAGTCAGTTTCAAATGTACTTCAAGGACACAGCGGAGTAAGGCGCCTTCCAAGCTCAGGAGATGGACCTGGGTTCTGGATCAAGTCCAACCGCCAGGCCCGGATGTGTGGTGGCGCAAGCCTCTCTCCGGCCACCATCACCTCTTCTGTCCAAGGGCACACCATCCCCTCTTCTGTCCAAGGGCACACAATCCCTGAGCTTAAGGCTTAAGCACCTTGTGCTTTACTCTCTATTCTTGAAGTTTCTCAGTGTAAGCAGAAACTCGCTGCTCCGTCTTTTGTTGCTGCATGTGTTTCCCAAGGGTGCTGCAACAAAGATCTCACAGTCTGGGGTCTTCAAATAACAGAAATGTCTTTTCTCACAGTTCTAGAGGCTTACCTGCCCCATCTTCACATGGCATTGTCCCCATGTGTGTGTCTCTTCTTTCAAAGGAAATCAATTATAGGTGTATTAGGGACCATGTAAATCCAATATGACCTCATTTAAAGATTACATCTTCAAAGACCCTACTTCCAACTAAGGTCACATTCACAGGTGTCAGAGATTACGCTGCCAACATGTCTTTCTGAGGGGCCCAGTTCACCCTCTCTTCTTGCTTAGCAGAAGAACACAGAGCACCACCAGAAATCCCCACAGTGAGATCAAGGGACTCAAGCTGTCATTTCTGAACAGATTATTTGAAAACCTTCACGGGTGTCTCCAAACGCTAAGGGAATGCATTGCATCGTCCTCAATCTGCCATGGCCCCATCATGAAGGCACTCCCAAAAAATTGCCACATCTCATCACCAGGGTAAACCCGTGGCCCATGATATGTAGGTCAGCATCGCACACAGAGGAGGAAGAGGGAACCAAGGTTGCGTTTTATAAAAACTCAATCGACGCGAACAAAGTGACCAGCTGGCCATAAAGCACACTTGCAGGGACAGCAGGCTTGTCCAGAGTGAGGCAGAAAAGACAGTGACAGCTACAGAGGGCAAAGGTGGAAGAGAGTCAGGCCCCAGGTAAACTCGTCCAGGTAGGAACGTGGGGAGGAAAGAAAGGGTGAGTCACAGGTACAGGAGTGACAGTGCCCGGCTTCACGGGGGTTTATTAGAGCTTTGTCACGAAGGCACGACGTCATTCAGGGAGATGTCTGGTGGGAGGGGAGACCACAGTGGACAAGCCGGACCTGAGACGCCTGTCCAGATGCTGAGCAGATCCCCAGAGCCACACACCCCAGGCCGCAGTAAGATGCCTGGAATGACTGTTCCCTAATCCAGGGGTCCCACGAGTATTCAGAAGGGCTGGCTCCCAATTTCTGGTTGAGACACAGGCAAACAGGACAGACCCCTGCCCACGGACACAGGACCCAGCTGGACACAGCCAGTGACTCCCCAGCTATGTGACCACCTAGGATTTTAATTAGGGCACAGGAAAGGCCTTGGAAGATCACACATGGCCAAGTGGATTGTTCCTATTTGGGAAGGATCTTCCGGAGAGCTGGGACTGTGAAGACAAGACCTCGCTCAACTCTTCCCCAGAGGTTTGGAAATCCACATTGACACACAACGCCCTGCCGGCTGTGGTATCCGGGCCCTTTGCGCTGCACAGAAACGTTCTCAACACACTGTGGACACTGGTTATGGGATGCTGATCGGCACCTGTAGCTGACACTCATCCCAGATGTCTAACAAAAGTTCAGAATACAAAGGATAATAAGAGTCACCTGGGGCAAGCAGTTGGGAACCATGGACCTGGGCCAACCTACCTCACAGAGGAACACACTGAACAGACACAGGACCACAAGAGGACTGTTCAGTTAAATGGAGGTGCTAAGGTTCAGAGAGGTACAGGGACTTGCCCAAGGTCACAGAGCTGGTTAGTGATCCAGTTAGCTCTCCAACGTGAGCTCCTAACACAGTCCAGTGCTCTGTGAACCACCTGGGCATTCTCTTGTCAATTTGCACAAGAACCAAGAGGCCGTCCCCCGCTCTTCTGCCCTCCCACGACACTCTGTAAATCCGGCACGTGCTGTATCACAGGCCCACCACAGGCTTCCCATGTGTGCATCTCCCAGCAGGCCGGAAACTCCCTGAGGACAGGGGTCCCACCTTCCTCCCCCTCTTTCCCAGGTGGTCAGCACAGGTCTGTTTACAAGTACAGACTCAACATGGGCCAAACGAGTTACAAGGAAATTAGGGCACCACACGAGGTGGGTACCATTACGTTATTACTTTAGGAATACTATTATTTCTGAGATACAGATCTCTAGCAATGGAGGAAACCACTAGAACAAGAGAACCAAATAGAGTGAACATAGAGGTATCAGGACAGATACTTAATCTCCCAAGACCCTCTCACACCTGGCACTCCTGGGCAATCTGCAAACTTTGCACATGAAATAGCACCAACAAACAGGACGGGCCCTCTGCTCACTAGGAAGGACTTATGTGGACTTCACCAAGGGTAATCCCAATGAGCAGGTAATGCAAAACAGTGTCCGTGCATTCAAAGACTAAAATCCAAGGACGTGCTGAGTTATTAATGAAGAAAAAAGACTGACCGTTTTAACCCTATTTTCAGAGTTCACATGCAGAAATGATAAATCACTTATAAAAAAAAAAACAAGAGTACGTTCCGAGACTCAATGAAAGAAAAAAAAAACAGCATGTAAATGGCACAAGTTCATGTCCATTTCCAGTTATTCAGAGTCCTAGAAGAAGGGGAGAAGCAAAGCCAGGCGCAGTAGTGCACACCTGAGGACCCCACTTTAGGGCCAGCCTGGGCAAATCTATGAGACCCTGTCTCAGAACAAAATTACAAAGTGGTAGATGGGTTCAGTGGAAGAGCACTTGCCTAGTATGAGGCACTGGGTTTGATCCTCAGCACGACATTTAAATAAATGAAAATAAAATAAAGGTCTACCAACATCTAAAAATAAAAAAAATTTTTTTTAAAAGTGTTTGGGAGTTTACCCAGCATGTGTGAAGCCCTGGGTTGGGTCCCCAGCACAGCAAAAAAAAACAAACAAACAAAAAAAAAGGGTGGGGGTGGGGGTGGGGGGAGGCAATGAGCTGATACAGTGAAGGGGATCAGACTGAGCGGCCAAAGCTCTGGTTCTTGGCACAAGTATGTGAGTTTACAGCAAGTCACTTACACTTCTTGAACCACAAACTCTTCCACCAATCAACTACTTCATCTTCTAGGACCCCAGTGACCAGTCACAGAAGCACACACCTGTAATCCCAGCACCTCAAGCAACTGAGGCAGGAGGATCACAAGTTTGAGGCCAGCCTTAGCAACGCAGCAAGACGCTGTCTCAAAATAAAAAATAAAATAAAATAAAGGGCTGAGGATGCAGCTCAATGACAAAACAACCTGAGTTCAATACCCAATACCAAAAAAAAACAAAAACAAAAAAACAAACAAACAAAAAAAACCACACACCGAACTGTTTTAGAGAACTCCATTTGCATCTACTATATACTTAAGTTCACTTTAACAAAGTGACAGATTTGGGGCATCAGCTACAATTAAGTAATTTCTACAGGGCAGGGGCCAGTCTCTTGCCTGGAATCTTTGGAACGGCCTCTTGTTACCCTAACTGTAAAGTCCTCCTTGCTCAGTGCTGCGATGCTGAGACCTCTGTTCTGTGCCGGCAGGGGGTGGTAGCAATGGCAGCCAGGAGAAGCCGGCAAAGGTAGGAGGAGGCTCATCTGCACAACTCGCAGTCTTGGGATGGAATGCAAACAGTTTAGGAGGCAGAGTCCTCTGTTGGAGGAAGCTGCTCTACAGGGAGCTGGGATCCCAGAAATAGTCCAACTTAACATGCTCCAAAACAGTGCTTTACAGCCCAACTCCACTATATTAAGTATGTGAGCGGGTGGCTTATGGCCTGCCCATTAGATCATAAGATATCTCCTAAGTCCCTATGATTTGCCAGGCAGCAGGGGACACAAAATGGGTAAGGCCCAAGTTCCCTATTCTCAGTCTCAGGACTGGGAAATGCAAAACGCTGGGTGGACAGACACTAAAGAGAGAGTTCCACTGCAAAATAAGCATTATAAACTAACAGACACGGTGTCTGCGGAACAGAGATTCAGATTCGGCTGTTTAATTTTTGTTGCTCATTTTTTTCTGTACTAGGGAATGAACCCAGGGCCTCCTGGATGCAAGACAGGCACACACAGCTATGTGCCCAGCCCTAAAAATTTAAAATTTGGAATGGCTTGGGAAAGATTTTCCAGAGGTACACGTTGGCTGGATCTTCCAAATTGATATGCAGCATCCAGAGGGACAGCATCCAGGCAGAGGGAACAGCATATGCAAGTGAAAGCCAGCCATGTGGCCATGTGAGCCAACAGGGAAGCCTGGGCCACAGCTGAAGGGTTGCAGCATCTGACTGACCACTGGAGAGAGAGGAGAGGAACACAGCTTCCTTTAAATAGTCAGGGGAAAAAACAGGAAAAGGAAGAGTCAAAGAGTCCAGGTTGAAAAGAGATGAACAGACATATTAATCAAATGAAGTAGACAGACTTTCTCTGGATTCTAATTTGAACAAACCAATCAATCCCTAGGACTAAACCCAGGGGTGCTCTAACACTGAGCTACATCCTGGTCATTTTCATTTTTTTATTTTGGGACAGGGTCTCACTAAGATGCCCAGGCTAGCCTTGAACCTATGATCCTCCTGCCTCGGCCTCCAGAATCACGGGCATCACAGGCATGTGCCACCATGCCCAGCTTACTCACACTCTATTTTGCTAAACAGTCGGATAAATTCTGTCACCAACTGGATTTTGGATGATTAGGAATCCAGGCTAATCTCTGGTTAGTATCATCAATGCTCTCTACTGTACATGTGTGTATATATGTATCTTTAAAAGTTCTTCTGTCTTAGAGATACATTCTAATACAATGATATGATTCTTGGGATTGACTTGAAAGTAAAGCAGGAGGTAAGGAAGGAGGGCTGGGAGGCAAACAGGATGAAACAAGACGGGCTACTTGTTAATGCTACACGGTGGACTCCAGTGACCTCTACCTTGAACTTCATACACTGTATATGCCTGTGATGCTACATTCTCCATTGTAGTTCATTATACTGTACCACTGACATTTTCCATAATAAAAAGTGAGAGATGGGGCTGGGAATATGGCTCAGTGGAAGGGCATTCGCTGGGCATGTAAGAAGTCATGGGTTCAGATTCCAACACCACGAACAAATTTTAATTAAAAAATAAAAAGTGAGAAAGAGATCCCTGCGAAAGAGTTTGTTCTTCGTCCTATAAAACTGGTTTCTCAGTGTTGGGTGTAAAGATGAATCATCTGGGGAGCCTGCTAAAATGCAGATTTCCAGACAGCCCCACCAGAAATTCTCTTGCACTAAGTCCAGATTAAGGCCCTGAAATCTGATTTCTCATAAAAACTGGAGATTATTCTAAAATTGGTGGTGGTAAGGGTCACATTTGGAGACACATTAGTCCAGGGACTAGGAAGTACCATAGGTCTATGCTAAAACACATCTGTGTTAAATTATCCTTCTGGTGCACTGTAAAGGGGCCTGAGGGGAGGCAGTAAAGCGGAGGCTGGAGGAGGCAGGAGGCTTCTGCCACGGAGAAGGGGCGGCTGCAAAGACCTCTAGGGCGTCAGGAGGAATCACCTGCCCTGTACCCTGCATGTCATGCCTGTGCTCACAAATGTCTAAGGTGGTACATACCTGTAATCCCAATGCCTTGCAGGCCCAGGCAGGAGGGCTGCCAAGTTCAAAGCCAGTCTCAGCAACTTAGCGAGACCCTGATCCACTTAGTGGGATCCTGTCTCTAGATAAAATATAAGGTTGGGGATGTGGCTCAGGGGTAGAGTGCTTGCCTGGCATGCACAAGGCCCTGGGTTCAATCCCCACCACCAAAAAAAAAAAAAAAAAAAAAAGAAAGAAAGAAAGAAAGAAAACAAAAATCTAGATAAAATATAAAAAAGGGCAGGGATGTGGCTCAGTGGTTAAGCACCCCTGGGTTCAATCCCTGGTACCGAAAAAGAGGAATGTCTAAAGGCTCCCCTGCAGCCTTTGGAGCCAACTCATGGATCCTTGGCATTCCAGTCTGCCTCCCTGATATTTCCCTCTCTACTCCACAGGAACCTCTGCTCAGTCAACTGGGAAGAGGGAAAAGCAAAAAAGTCACAGGCACAGGCTCCATATCTGGCTGTAGCCCCTCAGCAAGTCATTAAACTTCTCTGGGCCTCAGTTTCCTCATCTGTAAAAATACATGCTGTCTACTTTACAGTTGTCAGGAAGCTCTAAGGCTGTGGATGTAAATGTTCGCACAGTTCCAAACAGGCCCTGTGAAAACATCAGTAATCCATAATATCTACTCCCTCCTCTGTGTCCAAGCCAACTCTAATGGCCTAAGGGACCTCCTCCTTCCCTGTCACCATCCCTGGTCCTGACCATGCTGACCATCCAGCTGGTGAAACTCGGCCTCCTACCTAGCAGTGCTCCAGTGACCCTGCTAGCCCTTAGGGATCATCTTCTCCTCTGGAGAAGCCCATTCATTCTGGCCACTGGTCAATTCCCTGACAATCAGTAAATGCCCCTTTGTAGTCTTCCTGGTCTGTTTTAATTTCTGCCCCATCTCTTCTACCAGAGCAGTGTGATCTCTTTATATCTCCAGTCTCCAGCATAATTACAGTTTGCCCTGTTTTGAAAATATCAATGTCGACACATGGACTGGGATACACTGGTACCAAGAACCATTATCCAATCTCTCTCTTTTTTTTTTTGCGGAGCTGGGGATTTGAACCCAGGGCCTTGTGCTTGCAAGGCAAGCACTCTACCAACCGAGCTATATCCCCAGCCCTAGCCAATCTCTTGATCTTGAAAATTAGGCCAACCTGTGTTAGACAGCTGGCATTTATTTCTGTCTGGCTCAGGGAGCTAGAGTTCCTAATTTCTGGTACTCGGTCAACCCTGCAATCACAGGCGCCTTGAAGGCAGCCAGCAGGAATAGTAGCCACTAAAGACAAAGGTTGCTTGTTTGGGGACTGCCACCCCAAATCTATGGAAATGAATAAAAGAAAGATCAAAACATGGTGAACAGGAGAAAGAAGCAGAAGGGATGTCCAGGACAGTCTCCAAGTTCCCTGACATGCTAATCCCTATTGCCTGTGAGAAATACACTAAAGACGTGCAAAGAAAAAAACATCCTCAAAACTTCCTGATTGTTTTTCTTTTCAGTTCTAAAATGGCTTTTAGAGATGAAAGGCACCACAGAAATAACCGTGCTGAGATATGATTTGGGCCAAGCCTCAGCCCCACCCCGAGGAAGGGATGGTCCCAGCAGCTAATCTGACCTGGGGAACCTGCCCCCGTTTTGCCCAGGGATGAACACGCGACTCAGGAAGAGAAGAAACCCAAGTGCCTAGGTTGGCGCTGGACAGAGATGATGGTGTGGGTGTCACTGGACCCTGGGACAGTCAGGGATCACAGGGGTCAGCACCTACATCCAGCACAGGAAGTGACAGTGGCAGAAACCAAAAGCAAATGGAGGAAGCCAGGTGCAGGGAGGAGACTGGAACACATGTCCAGAGAAAGGCAGGAACAGGCGTCCATAGGGCCACAGAGGGACGGGAAGCAATATCTGGAGACCTGAGATGTGCTTTCTGGCTCTTCATCACTGGCCTGCTGGACTATGATGTGCCTGGAACAAGTGCTCTTCTACTTAAACCAACGGGGGCGGCTTTCTTTTCCTTGCAACTAAATATGCCCTGACTATAACGCTGTCCCTCAGGCTAAGCTAGAAACGATCCCCCAGGAGGACCCTCTCATACTCTATTTCAACCAACAGCAACTACTTAGGTCTGATTTATTACTGCTGTAAGCCCTTCCTCTGGAAGGGGGAGGGGTGGCAATCCCTTTTAAAGCTGGACTGATTCTACCCCGGCAGGGCCCATGTGTGCAGCTCCACAAGACGCATCTAGTTGGGTCAGCTTATCCATTCCCTGAAAGCAGGAGAGCTACCACATCAGTAACTCTGTTGCTAAGGCAACTGCTTACTTTCCATATCAACTGCAAACGCGTTGCCATGGAGACACATATACAAGAAAAATTCCTCTCTCCAGCCAGGGACCAGATGGCAGGGAAATGGCAGAAGTCCTGGGGTAGGGACTTTGCTAAATGGGATGTTTGCTGGAGTGCAACTCTCTCACCCTATCAGAGAGGTAACTGCCCTGAACACATTCTGAAGTTGCATCCTGGCTACAAAAGTGAAGAGGTGAGACAGAGGTTTGACTTCACCTTGTTTCTCAAGGAGAGGCAATCCCGAAACTCTCTTTCTTCAACCATACCTGTGCACTAACGTGTCCCACCTTTTGGCCTCTGCCCCAACTTCTCCATCGCACTTAAAACTCATCTATCAAACTTTCTACCTGTAGGTTCCACTTAGATGTTTAAAAGAAGGAAAAAAAAAAAAAAAACCTCAAATTTAACATAGTGGGAAGACAATTTTTGTTAGAACTCCTCTCCCACCTCCCAACCCAAATTTGTCCAAACATCTTCATCTGCAACCCGATTCTGGACCAAGCCAGCTTCGTTTTCATTATTTCTTATGGCACAAGCCACAGAAAGCTGCTTCCCCCTCTGCTCCCCTTACGTATCTCAGCCGGGCGTAGTGGCGCACATCTGCAATCAGCTACCTGGGAAACTGAGGCAGGAGGATCACATGTCCAAGGCCAGACTCAGCAACTTAGTGAGGCTCTAAGCAACTCAGCAAGACCCTGTCTCAAAATAAAAAGGGCTGGGGATGTGGCTCAGTGGTAAAGCACCCCTGGGTTTAATCCCCAGTATCAAACAAAACAAAAACAAAAACCCAACCTTGGCGCATCTCATTCTCCCATTTCTAATGTATTTCCTATGGGCCTTATTTCTGTTCCTTGGACATTTGGGGCCATGGCCACCTCCAGGGCCTTGGCTCTTACTGTCCTTTCTGCCCAGATCTTTGCACAGCTGCATTCCTCTTGCCATTTAAGACACAGCCCAGTCAACTCCTCTAAGAAGAGCCCCACTCTCCTTCCCACCTGTTTAATTTTCTTCACCGTATATATTACTATCTGTTCATAGATGGACCCGCTGTTTCACATCACCTCCTCCTCACCCAGTCCCACCCTGTGGATAATCCAGATCATCCAGTGACCCTGACAGGTTACCACTTAATCTCCAGCGCCCAGAACAGCATCTGGCCCTCCAGGAACATGCGTATCATGAAGGAACCACTGCTAAAATGACAGACTTGCCAAGTGCGGTGACATACGCCTGCAATCCAGCATCACAGGAGGCCGAGGCAGAAGAACTGTAAGTTGAAGGCCAGCCTCTGCAGCTTAGCAAGACCATCTCAAACTAAAAAATAGAAATGGCTGGGGATGTGACTCGGTGGTAAAGTGCCCTGGGTTTAATACCCAGTGCCAGGAAAAGAAAGGAAAAAAAACCTAAAATGACCGAGGCAAGGCATGTGAGGCATGCATGAGGCCCTAGGTTCAATCTTCAGCACCACGTATTAATCCATTAATTAATCTGCAAGAGCAGAATCTATATTTTTACTTTGCAAACTAAGTATTCTATCAGGCCTCAAAAGCACAGCTGTGGATGCCGGCTCTCGCTTCAGAATTGCATCTGTGGAAGACTCAAAGGACCTGGCGGGCAGCAAAGTATTCCAGAAGTGCTTAGGTGACTCCGTGGCCCAGCACCATGCCAGGCAGCCGGGACTCGGACTCCCAGATTTCTTTCCCTGCACTAGAGCCGTGATCAGAGTCAGCATTCACATGACTTGGCCTTTCCCTCTAAACACAAAGTACATGCAAATGTTGTGCTAGCTGGGTGTTTTCTGTCTAATGGCATTAGCTAAGTCACTTATCAGTCTAGTCCCCAGAGGACAGTCACGGGCTTCCAGAAGGCACTTCGTAGAGCTCCTGTAAATGGAAGGAAGCACTGAACCCAAGCCTGATGGGGCCCAGAGGACACAGCACACCCTGTGAGCGTGAAGGAAGGGAAGCAAGGGGACCCAGAGAACCACTCCCCCGAGAAGCAGCACCACCCTCTGCCTGTATCCACCGCCTCCTGCTGAGTTCACAGTGAAGGTACTCAAACAGGCAGGCACACTCTCAAAATCAAAGCCCTCGTTCTGTTCTCAGAACTGTCTGTAATCTTACACAGCGAACCATCGAGTTATTACTAAAAGAATAACTTTAGATGCTACTCTCCATCTTCAACCATTTACTGCCTTGCTTTTCTTCTTATCATACTTGGCACAGACTACATCTTCACCTCTATCAAGCTATTGCTTTTGAAGATATTAAATGCAATTTAACCAGAATATCTTGAAGCAAAATGCTGGTTAACTGGAATGTTTAGAAAATGGGTCAGCATCTCTGCTTTACTTAAGTTACCAGGGCAGTTTAAAGTTTTCCATTCAGCATCCTCACTCTTCCACCAAGTCCCTTTCTGATTGACATAACTTCTCAAACACCATTTCTTTCCTTGTCTCTGGTACTATTCTACCACATTACTTGGGTTTGCCAACACAGGTCTCATAAGCATCTAGACCTCTGTGGCAGAATATCCCGTGCTTAGCCAGGTGTGGTGGTGCATGTAACTCAGGAGGCTGAAGCAGGAGGATCACAAGTTAGAGGCCAGCCTGGGCAATTTAACAAGACCCTGTCTCAAAAGAAAAAGGGCTGGGAATGTAGTTCAGTGTAGGTCCTGAGTTCAATCCCCAGAATCATAAAGAAAAAGAAAGAAAGAAAACCTCATGCTTACTTAGTAACAGAACCAAACTGAATTTGGGGTTGCAGTGAACCCAGCTATGACTACATTTCCCAGCCTGCCTTGTTGCTAAAAGAGATCATATGATTGATTTTAGCCAATGACATACAAGCAGAGTGTTGGGTTTCTGGGAAAGCCCCTTCACCTTACTATCTGGGCAGGACCCCACCTTGGTCTTTCCCTGCCTACCCCTTCCTGCTATCTAAAATGAGAACAGGCCAGGTGAAGCCACTGTGGGCCAAGAAGAGACTTGAGAATGGAAACCAGCAATGCACCAAAGCCGGCAGAGCAGAAAGACCAGAGACGGGATCTCGGCTCAATTCCTCACTTGCAGCTTGTGAGGAATCAGTACTCTCTGGACTTTCTATGACAAACCAGTCAAGCCTCTTCCTAACTAATCCATTCTTGGGAGTCTCATTCCCACACCCAAACAACGCCCTGGGCACAATTTACTCAGGGTCTCCCCTTCTATAAGAAGAACCCAGAACTTGCACATTGGATACCCAAGGTCCTAGGTAAAGTCCCAGCACCAAGGGGGGAAAAAACTAAAAAAATTGCCCACCATGTTTTATCTCAGCCTCGAATGCCCCTCCCTTGGGAGGGAAAGCCACCATGCTCACTTCAGAAGACACTGGTCACTCGATGATCAGGCACACATCTGGTACTTATGGTGATTTACCTTTTAATGGGGGGGAGGTAACCAAGGATTGAACTCAGGGGCGATTAACCACTGGGTCACGTCCCCAGCCCTTTTTTGCATTTATTTAGAGACAGGGTCTCACTGAGTTGCTGAGGCTGGCTTTGAACTTATGATCCTCCTGCGTCAGCCTCCCAAGTTGCTGGGATTACAAGCGTGCACCACGTCTGACCTACCATTTATACTTTTTTTTTTTTTTTTTTTTTGTATTATGTTTCCTGTTTCCTTGGAATGCAAACTCCTAATGCAAGAACAGAATCTCACTTTTTACTTTAACTTCGATATCCTCAAATAATTCTACTGAAAAATCAAATACACCGAGGACCCCTGAAGTTCCCAAAATGGCAGCTACCAAGATACCAATGGCCTATTAACATGAAGGCATTACAATAAAGGCCACAGTCTAAAAATGAAATCCAGTATGAAGTAACGAATATGACCAAGGTCTCCAGCCTTACAGAGCTAGTTGGCAGCAAATAAGTTAAACCTGATGAAACCAAAACCTGTGAACAAAGACCTCTCTAGTAAACAAGGTGGCATCAACATAAACACTATATTACCTTTAAAATATCTATATTCATCTTGTTTCAAACAGTGGTAGAATTTTCCATAAAATATGAAACTTCCATTATCTTGCCAACACTTAAGGCATTAAGATGTAACACCAAAAAACAACAACAACAACAAAATTGAATAACCCAATCAGTAAATGGGCTAAGGAACTGACACTTTACAGAAATACAACTGATCAACAAACACATGAAAAAATGTTCATCATCTCAAGCAATTAGAGAAATGTAAATCAAAACTATGCTAAGATTTCATCTTGCTCCAGTCAGAATGGTAATCATCAAGAAAACAAGCAACAATAAGTGTTGGCAAGGATGTGGGGAATAGGTACACTCATACTGGTGGGACTGCAAATTGGTGCAACCACTCTGGAAAGCAGTATGGAGATTCCTCAGAAAATCTGGAATGGAACCACTATTTGACCGAGTTATCCTACTCCTTGGTTTAGAACCAAAGGACTTAAAATCAGCATACTACAGTGACACAGTTACATCAATGCTTACAGCAGCTCAATTCACACTAACTCAACTATGGAACCAACGTAGTTGCCCTTCAACAGGTGAATGGATAAAGAAAATGTGATACATATACACAATGGAATATTACTCAGTCTTAAAAGAATGAAATGATGGCATTTGCGGGTAACTGGATAGAACTGGAGCATATCATGCTAAGCAAAATAAGCCAAACCCAAAAAACTGAAAGCTGAATGTTTTCTCTGATAAGTGGATGCTGATCCATGGTGGTGGGAGGTGGGAGGGACTTTGGATTGTGCAGAGGGGAGTGACGGGTGGGGAAGGGGAGTGGGAACAGGAAGGATGATGGAATGAGAGACGTTGTCACCCTGTACAGATGTTTGATTACACTACAGGGGTGACTCTGCACCATGTCAGCCAGAGGAGGAAGTTGTGTTCCATGTGTGTACAATGTGTCAAAATGTATTCCACTGTCATGGATAACTCATTAGAACACATTTAAAAAAAAAAAAGAGAGACCATTCAGATGACCTGGGTAGGGCTCAGAAAGGGAGTGGATTCCTGTAATCCCAGTGGCTCTGGAAGCTAAGGCACGAGGATCATGAGTTCAAAGCCAGCCTCAGCAAAAGCAAGGCACTGAGCAACTCAGTGAGACCCTGTCTCTATCAAATGCAAAATAGGGCTGGGCATGTGGCTCAGTGGTCAAGTACCCTGAGTTCAATCCCCAGTACTCCAAGTGCCCCTCCCCCCAAAAAAAGAAAGAAAGGGAGTGAATTAAGGGCTGGGGTGTGGCTCAGGGGTACAGTCTGTGTAAGATATGCAAGGTCTGGGCTCCTTCCCCAGCACTGCAAGAAAAAAGAAAGAGGATGGATTCATTCAAATACATGACTTGTGCAAAAAGCAAAACCTATGACCTCCTGTTTGAAAAATAGGAGGTCAGTGTGCCAGCTTCCTATATCATTTACTGCAAAGATTACCCTGCAGCTAAAGTGATTTCAAAGAGAAACCCCAGTGCCGCCTCAGCTCAACAGGGAAGGTTCAGAAAACAATTTGTTGGTTGGATCTGCAGGCAGCGTTGATGAAGAGGCATCTGGTAGAACTACTTAGATGCCACAAATCTCTGCCAAAAAGAACACACCAGTCCTCAACAGCCGGGGGGAGGGGGAGACACTGACACGTGCGCTTATGGGGTACTGGTCCAGACACCTTGTAGAGATCCTTATCAAGTTCACCAGCATCTTCCTAGGAAGTCACTGCAGAAAAGCAATGAGACAGGGAACGGACTAAAAAAGGGGATCAGAGTACTGGAGGGAGGGCTTTTGCTGGAGACAGTCCACCAGCTAGGAGGCCGTGGGAACAACGCACTGGGCAGGGGGCTCCACAGGCAGCAGGCACAATACAATTTTGTATCCTTTTAGCACTTAGTATAGCAGGGACTTCAAAAAGCTTTTTGAATGAATAAATGTGCAGACAAGCAATAATCAGTAGACAAGAGCAAGACAAGAGAGATGTGCCCCCAACCAAGGCATCCGATGCCTGGCAGGATCAGGAAGGGGCAGGGTCTAGGAGGAGCCTGTGGGCAGGATGGGCCAGGAACACAGGCAAGGAGGTGCAATGACTTCTTGGGATCCCAGAGGAAGCGGGCATGAAAAGCTTCCTATTCCAGGGCGTGTGACATAGGGGTCTATTTATTTCAGGCCCAGCAGAGTCCTTGTTAAAGACTCAAGTCTTCTAAGGTGACCCAGTGGACACAGATTACAGAAAGCAGCCCACCCACTGGGCACTGGGCACTATAGGTGAACAAGAGGCCACTTTCTGGCACAGCAGCCTCTGACACTGTGTAAGGCACAGGGCTGTCCCTGACCCCAGGACCACAGAAGCATCTTCTATACCTCATCAGATCTTTGCACAGTCGGACGACATTGCCCCGATTCTTAGGAATTCACCCATCAGGGACAGACTGAACTGTCTTTCAAAGAGAACTGTTTATCCAAAAAAAGAAAAACAAAAATCAGTTGTCTCCTTTCTAAAATGATTGCCAATTTAGACAAGTATGTTGACCAGTGTCACAGGAAACGGATATGCTCTAGATTCCAAGAGGAGGGACTTAGAGGCCACTGCACAAATGGGGGCACAGTCGCCAGGTGCCACCTCATTTTCAAAACTGCCTTTGAATGCCGGGCATGGCAGAGCATGTAATCCCAGCAACTCCAGAGGCTAAGACAGGAAGATTCCAAGTTCAAAACCAAGCTATGCAACGTAGAATTTGTCTCAAAATATAAAACAACAAGGGCCTAATAATGGTAGAACACCCAATATGGGTGGGATCCTGCAAGGCAGGGGCCTGGGACAGAGTCTGAAAACCAGGAGCCCCGAAGGCATCCGCGTGCTTTGCACCTATTGACCAAGACAAAATTTGGCTCCATCTCAACAGTAGAGGCTATTCTCCGTGTTTACTGTATCTCTATTTGTTCCCTATATCTCCTGTTCATCCTGCACCTCCAGAGTTCATTTGGCATCTACTTGAGGTACCTTACTCCCCTATAGCCCAGATTCACAGCACACTTGGAGAAGTACACAGAGATCACCTCTGATGACCAACCACTAAACCGAAGGTAAACTCCAACACCTGTGCAACAGGCAGGAATTAGGGGGAATGCCCATTCTTCCACTTACTTGCTGTGTGGCCTCCAGAAAGTCACTTAACCACTCAGAGCTTAACTCCTCACCTAGTGTGGGAAGGAAACCAACAGGACCTACTCTACCACGCGGGCCCATTGCTGTTACAGAAAGCCAGAGGTCAGTCAGAGGCCCTAGGAAGAAAGTGGTCAGGGCACATAGTGCACGCCTGCCATCCCAACAACTGAGGCTGAGGCAGGAGGATCACAAGATCAAGGCCAACCCGGGTGACTTAGCAAGACCCTGTCTCAAAATTTAAAAACGGATGGGGACCTTCCTCAGCTCAGAGGTAGAGTGCTTTGGCCTAACATGTATGAGCCCTGGGTTCAACCCCAAGCAAAAAAAAAAAAAGAAAGAAAAAGAAAAAGAATCTAAACTAAGCAAACAAAACCTTAGGGTCCTCTCCTTAGAAAAACATAATAACACTGTCGTGTGCATTGTTGCCAATGATTCCAGGTGGTCAGTCGCCACAGCCTTTGACACTTAGACACCCAGGTTAAAACCCTGAGCAGCTGGGTGTGGTGGCGCACACTTGTAATCCCAGTAGCTTGGGAGGCTGAGGCAAGAGGATCACAAGTTCAAAGCCAACCTCAGCAATGGCAAGGTGCTAAGCAAATCAGTGAGACCCTGTCTCTAAATAAAATACAAAATAGAGCTGGGGATGTGGCTCAGTGGTCAAGTGTCCCTGAGTTCAATCCAGTACCAAAAAAAAAAAAAAAAAAAAAAAAAAAAACTTGAGCAGCTACCAACTCCTCTGCTTCTACAGATGAGGAAACTGAAGCCCCAAGATGAGCAGGTACCTCCAGCACCGAAACTAGAACCTAGAGTCCTGCTTCCAGTTCAGCCCTCTTTCAGCCAAGCTGCCTATGTTTATAAGCTAAAAACATATTCAAAGCACTTGTCCCTGCGTATAATAAACATATTTTTGTACAGAGTTTCCTTTACCAAACTTCAGATGACAATAACGTTTTCTGTTAGTGTGGCAAGAGGGGAAGTAAAGAAAAAAACACAGAAAAGAAACACACATAGCTGAGCCATTATAATTCAGTGTATAAAAAATAACTGCATTTTATTTCTCATTTATGAGTAGCCTAAGAGGTTGGTACCTTACATTCCAAACTAAGACCTATATTTAGAAAGCAGAAAACATAATCCCGCACTTTAAAACAGCCTTGATTGATTTCGGCAAAGCGCATCAACAGGTGAAACCATAAGATGAGAGGTGGACATGGAACTTTAAGAGTCAAGAAGGGCTGACGTCATACGAACCCAGGGCTCAACCTCAGCATCCCTGGAGCCGCAGCAACCAGGTTTCAGTACAGACATGACACCATCTGTACATGACGCTCTCGGGGAAAGAAGGACCCAGAAGTCAGTAGACCCAGACTTTAGGGTTTACTTCCACTGGAAGGGTTAGAGAAGCCAGTTCAATGAAATCCCGAGGCCAAGGGATGGGTGTCTTTACCAAGGGCATGGATGGGAACAGGGCACAGAAGTGCTGGCCATTGAAAACCTTAAGTACATGTGGCAACTCAGGGCAACTCATAAACCACATCTGGACCCTAATTTAACAAACATTTTGCAAACAATCAGGGATATCTGAATATGGGCCTCGTATTAGGTGACATCAGAGAATAGGTAATTCTGCTCGGGGGACGCAGGCAATGCGACTGTCCAAGAAGTTATCAATTATTTATACACACACTAAAATACATTGAAAAAATGACATAAGATCTAGAATTTGCTTTAGAAGACTTCAGCAGCAGCAACAAAAATGAACGAAGCCAGGTGGATCCTTGTTAACCATTGGATCTGGATGTGGGTCACCCGACAGTCACGCTACACACTCTACTTCTGTGTATGTTTGAAAATGTCCATGATTAAAAGGTAAAAATAAAACTATCTTTTGAAGTCTTTTCAGAGATTAAAAAAAAAAAAAAAATACGGAAGCAAGCCAGGTGTGGTGTTGCCCGCCTGTAATCCCTGCAGCCTGGGAGGCTGAGGCAGGAGGATCAAGAGTTCAAAGCCAGCTTCAGCAATGGCGAGGCGCTAAGCAACTCAGTGAGACCCTGTCTCTGAATACAAAATAGGGCTGGGTGTGAAGTGCCCCTGAGTTCAATCCCTGGTACAAAAAAAAAAAAAAAAAAAAAAAAGATGCAAAACTGTCTATTTTTCCTTGATTTCTTCAAGAGAAAATGTTCTTAAAGCAACCTGATCATTGAAGAGAAGCCAGGAGGACCTCTGGTTCAGGGATTCTCAGACCTGGCTACACATCAGAAACGCCCACAAAGCTTATCTCTACTACCAATTTTCCACAACCTGCCTCACACTCAAACTCTCCATTTCCCCCTGAGCAATGATCATTGTTTTTAAACACCACCAGAGATTCTGATGAAATCTAGTACCTTCCTACTCCAACAGCCCAGCCAAACAGTTGTTCAGCAGGGTTTGTGTTGCGAGCCCTCAGGGACAGATCACACAGGATCCCCCCTTCTCACTGCTATGCCAAGCTTAACGAAGTTCTCCACTTAAAGAAAAAGGGAATACCCAACTTGGTGCAAGTAATTTGCAAGGCTTTGATGTTCATTTTCATCAATGTATTTCCCACCAACATCTGAGAATACATTTAGTCATTTGTGTTGAGGTGGAACTTTACTGGGGGAGGAACCACCACCAAGTAAAATTTCCTGGAAAAAAAACAAATGTACCTGAATAGCCAAATGGGCTCTCACCAAGCAAACAATCAGGGGGAATACCTTTCCTTTTACTCAGCAAGCCCAGGAAAAAACCCCAAGTGAACCACCTAGGGCCAGTACCCTGGAAGTACCTGGCTACACCTGAGCATACCTGGGTTACCTGAGCAAACCTGGTAGTCATGCCTCTCAGCAGCCACCATCTGACCCCTGGGTAACCAGAGAAAAGGGAGAAAAGAGGAAAAACTCACAACTCTAGCCTTGTTCTCAGAGTATCACCAATGCTGGGAACAAACTCCTAACCACAAAACTGATCAGAAACATGTTAATACAGGTCAGCAAGGCTAGGAAGCCAGTACTCAACATTCACGAGATTAACGATCTCAAGTCCTTAAAACCACTCCCTTTCAACAAACCCTATCTGCATTTATCCAGACTGACACCCATCACCCCCCCACCAAACATGACTCCCAGAATCCAGTGCGCGGCAGGGAGAGGGTGGGAGAATATGGGAGTTCCTCCAGGTGAGCTGTCACACCTACCGCCTAAGACCAGCTTGCCACTCCCAGGGCTCCAGGATGAATAATCCTCACAGTCTGACAGCTCAAGGTGGAGTTGGCATTTAACATTTCAGACTGTGTGTTTGCTGGGTTACTTTTATGTGCACCAGCATTATGGCAAACAGATGCAGGCATGCTGTAACCTGCAGAATCCTTTACATCAAACTACAAGTCCTCTCCACTACTTTATCGGTGACAGCCTCTGGGATCCTGATGGGCAGGCACTTCCTTCTCTAAAGTCTAAGTCTAGATTGCTTGCTCAGACCTTTCCTTTTTTATCACAAGGACCCGCCTATTCAGAAGCTTTTAGTTTCATAGCCTGGGTCTTTACCGGGGCGCAATGAATCTCTTAAATTTCTAGAATATCTTGAAGCACTCGACAGAGCTGAGTCCAAAGGTCAGTCTCCAAATGGCCGATCTGAGAAATGGAGGGAAGGAGCTGAGCTCCATGGCACATACCTGTAATACCAGTCACTCAGAAGGCTGAGGCAGGAGGATTGCCAAGTCCAAGACCAGTCTAGGCAACTTAGCAAGAATTAGTCTCCAAGTAAAAGAGTAACAAGTACTGGAGATGTAGCTGAGAGGTAGAGTGTACCTGGGTTCAATCCCTACTCAAAAAGGAAAAAAAAAAGAAAGGGAAGAAGTAGATGCCTGAGGACGAGAGAGGGCTTCACTGACCTGGGACGTCTTCATTTAAACTGGCACGCTGGGTATTATAGCTACTTAAAAATAAGGACCTGCAGAAGGAGAGCCCAGAAGACGTGAACGTGCACATCCGCACACTCCATCCCATCGGAGTCAGGCTACTTGGTGGCCACCCTTCCTCCTCCCAGACACCACCCCCACCCCACCCGCCTGGAACATGCACTCTGGGTGAGCAGCATGTGGACACACACAACCAGTCCGAGCCAGGAGAACCATGGCTGTCCCACCTCCTCATACAAATTCTTCCACGTCAAAGACAAGAAGAATATCCTCAGGCTCAAAATCAAACAGAAACATGTTTTAAGACACAAGGACCCGAACCCTGCCTAGCCACAGGCCCCGTGCAAGGCAGTCCTGCACCAGAACTTGAATGTGCATGAACAGCAGGACACCAAGACTGGAAAACACAGTGATGAGAACACTCTGTGGATGGAGCTTTTTCTGGCAATTTATTTTAACCGTGGAAACACTGCTTTCCAGAGCTCCTATCTCTGGTGCACCTATTATATTCCTTAACACACAAGTAAAGCAACTTATTAAAATCGTCTTCTTTTAGCCAACCATGAAACGCAAGCTAAGAATTTAAAGTCAGAATTCAACTGTTTTAAAAGTCATGCTGAGCTGGGCATGTGGTGGATATAAGTTCATTTTTGGTGGAGAAAAATATGCAATAAACTGTTTCCAGACACAAGAGCCTTACCTGACTCCTCTCTTTGTCCACTTTCTTAAAACACTTATTCAATGACAAATTATGTCTCACGGAGTTTTTCCACCCAGTAGGTGCATTCGCAAAATACGGAAAATGTTCCAAGATCCAGTTGTAGATATCCTTCACTGGCAGGCGCTTGGTTGGAGAGTCCTCAATGGCCATAAATATGAGGCAGCTAAAGGAGTAGGGGGGCTTGCAGTTGGGGTTCTGCCTGGCATCGTAGGGCATGTCAGAGTGGGCTGGGGATGGAGGGGTGTCGTCGTCCAGGTCCTGGACGGGGCTGACACTCCTGAGGACCGACTCCCCAAAGCTCTTCAGCAAGTTCTTGCTCTCATGCAGCCAGTTCAGGTTGGTCAGCTCTTCATCTTCCATGGTCCCCTCTTCTAATCTGATGTCAGGCAGAGAAAAGTCGAGGTCATCGTCTTCCTGAAGGGCCTTGGAGAAACCACTGCCCCGGTAACACTGACTCAGTCCACTGGACACACTAATTCCTGAGCTTTCTGGCTTCTTACTGGCAGGCATGACTGGACCCATTTACGTGAAGGCTCCTGGGAGAAAGAAAGCAAAGACAAATGCATTAGTGAAACTCAAATCACAAAGGCAGCACGGGCCTAATCCTCCCCCAGCCCACCGAGCCTCCTCTCAAGGTCCCAGCTACATAAGGACCCCACTTTATGACTCCCACACTGAGCCACACAAACCCACAAACCCACCACACAGAGACAACACTAGCAAGAAAAATCAGTCCACTGTTTAAATAGCATGGTAACCCAATATTCCTTAACATAACTGAAAATAATTACACCATCTTTAACGTGCAAGTAAATCATAAAAAGAATGAGAAATTTCACCATCTCCCTAGATCTACGAAGACTTTCACCATGACCAGGGGGAAATCAATTATTACTTGGTGTCCTGGTTTCTCTGTAATACTTGAAGACATAGTATATAAAATTCTTTTGAGCTTCGTGATAAACGACAAAATAAGTACAAAGGAAAACTCCTATAGCTTTGTGCAACCAGTCTCATTGTTTATCTTAAAAAAAAAAAAAAAAGGAAAATACCTATGGCATTTATTTTATTATGTTTTTGAGATGGGATCTCCCTATGATGCCCAGATTAGCCAGATTAGCTGAGATAATAGGTGTGCAGCTGCTGCCCCCAGCTAAAAAATACGTATAAATTAAGGCCAATGGTTCCAGATTGAGTTCAGCCATTTCCATATAAAGATCATCACAAGGACCTTGGAACTAAATCTGTGGCCACAGGGACCATTAATTTGGTTGTTTTAACCAATTCCCCCTACCCCACACGAGTCATGACCAAAAACTGCAAACTTTTCAAACACAGCCTCAGCAACTCAGTGAGGCCCTAAGCAACCTAATGAGACCCTGTCTCAAGATAAAACATAAAAAAGGGCTGGGGGGGAGTGGCTCAGTGGTCAAGCTCTCCTGGGTTCAATCCCTGTTACCAAAAAAAAAAAAAAAAAAAAACTGCAAACTTAACAACATTTGGCAAGTCTGAAGAGGATGACAAGGAATTTTGTGGATTTGAACTTGAGTATGAAGCACATAAAATTTTATTGGGACGCCACACCCAGAATGCAAAAGCAAGAAATTTCAGACAAATAAATGGGAATGAAAGATAAGCCATTAACTAAAATTGGACCTTGTTGGGGAGTGCAGCTGGCAGCTTCAAGGCAGGAAGACAAATTCAACAAAAACTGTTACAGTATTCTATTCCCTCCCCGCACCCACCCACCCAGAACCATCCCTATTTTAATCAGTGACCCAGAACAGGGAGTAAAATATCTGATGAGAAAAACAAAGAGGTGGCAAATCACAAACAGGACGACCCCCACAGATAAAAAGCACATTCAACCCCCTAGCACTCAATATAAGCTAGAAGAGTGAATGTAACTAAAGTCTTCCACTCTCCCTTTGTACCGCCCAAACAATGTGTTTAGTTTATGAAGTGTCTGTTTTTAATTTTTTTCTCTTGAGTAAAAAGATCAAACGATTTACCTAGAAAAATGAATGAACACATCAAAAGCAGAGACGAAGCATTCTAAGCCTCTAAATGTCCATTCCCACCACTTCTGAATTAACTGCCGCTTCAGCTTGGCAAGCTCTAGCTTGGGCTTCTAGAAAGCGAGAGAGATGTGGGCAGCAAACCACCAGCCAAGCACAGCAGTAAACTACAGCACTTTCCCTCTTACCTGCTAGACCGGTGGGAGGGGCAGCTCTCTGGAACTGCTGCCAGATGTCCATCTTTAAGGAGAGAAAACTCCAATGGGGCATCATGGCCCAACCCAGGCAGGACAGACCGGATGCCTTGGGTTCATCCACTGGAGTATTTCTCTCTGACAAGGAAGCTACTGAGTTCTACATGACACATGCTAATTTAAAAAAAAAAAAGCTAGTATTTCTAGGTTTGGGGATAGGACAGACTTCTGCCCGCTATTGCTTTTAAACTATTTATGAATGAATCAAAGCCAGGTTTGTCTCAAAAGTTTCCTCAGACCCCATCAGAAAACGTCCTGATTTCCAGTACATCCACAGAGTAGACACAAAAGAGAACTACCCAGCCACTGAAGTCAACTTCAGCTCCAAATGAAAGTTTTATGTCTCCTGAGCTTCTAAACAGGAAAATTATATCATGGCTGACAGTAAAGTAATTTAATTGCACTGTTGCTATGACAACACGCTGCTCTCTTTCTTTTTAATTTGCTTATTTGTCAGTAGCTTCCCAAAGGAACTAACACGCTATTCTCCATGTTTTCTTTTGTTTTAAACAAACATCGCCAGAAATGTGGTTATACTAGGAAAAAAATGGCACTGTCAAGAAAAGAGGGTTTGGGGGTTCCAAACCCTCGGATCATTTGTCTGTTTTGTGCTACCCACAGATTCTCTGCGAACTGCATCCCAATAAATCCCTCATTTTATAGTAACAGTATGGATGGCTGCTGATCACTAGTTTCATGTTTAAAAAAAAAAAAAAGAAAAGAAAAAAAAAAAAAACCAGTTCCCAGAAACCACAGCTGAGGAGTTTTCCATTATTATACTCTACATAATCGCCAAATCTTTTTTTCCTCCTATTTGGTGGAGCGGGGTGGGGGGGAGTCTGGATCATGTGAGCCCGCAGTTAAGCAAACATTTTTAATCTGCTGCCAATAAGGTTGCTCCACCAATTCGCAATTAGTTTTCACTAGTGACCTCCTTACAACTTTTTAGGCTTGTTATTGGCTTACATTCCCTCTACACACAAAGACACGCGCATACCCTCTTTGTGTATTCTTGGGTTTTCTAAGTGACTTGTTTTCTTTATAGATATATGTATATATATATATATATATATATATATATATATATATATATTTCTTTTTTTTTTTTTTTTAAGGAGAGAATGCAGCGAGAAGGCTGTTTCTTGCCTGGTATCACAACGTCTCCAAATAACTGACAAAGACGTTACGGCCCAGCTCTGAACAGATGTTCGATGTGAACTTTAAAAAGTTGAGAAATTCCTCCCCAGTGGAGCTGGGCAGTCTGGAGTTTGGGGGCCCGGGGACAACCCCCCCCCCCGCCATGCGCGCGCGCGCACGCACGCGCTCCACTCGGGTCTACTGTACTTGTCAAAAACATTTCAAGGGGACCAGCGGAAGCGCCGATTGGCCGCTTCCTGCGTCAATCAGCGCCGTTGCCAAGCGACGGGAAAACTGCTCTTCTCCGCGCACACAGGGCAATTGGGAGCTCGCATACCTTCACTGCCGGTCAGATGTCATAAACCTTTTATTGGCTGCACGGCGGCGAGCCTTAAAAACAGATCAATAAAAGCCCGCCGACCCCCAACTTATCCGGAACCCAAGACGGGTTTCAAGGAGATGGGGTGAGGAGGGGTCGGGCCTTGGGGGTCTCGGGAGACGTTCATTGCGGGTGCCAATCTTGCACAGTTTGGGGGGGAGGGAATCTTTGTTAGGAGCCTGTTTTTCGTCTTGGGGTCTCCCCTGGATGGGCACCCCTTCCCCGACCCGAGCCGCGGGGATCCGGTCTCCGCAGACAATACCAACTCTGCCTCTGGGGTCTTCTCGGCAACCGAGGCACCGGGAAACAGCCCGCACGTCGGGGCAGGAAACTCTTCGGCCCGGGCAACTTCCCCGCTCCGGGGCTCGGCTCTCCCCGCCCGGCCAGGCCCCCAGCCCGGCCCTCACCAGGAGCTGCGGAGTCCCTGGTCTTCCGAGAGCGCCGAGGTAGTCACCAGGGCCGCCGCGGACGAGTCCCCCGCCCGCGTCCCCCCAGCCCTCGGGCGCCGGCGGGAGCGAGCCGCAAACTCACCTGGCCGGAGCAGGGCACGGGGGCGCGGGGGCGCCGCTGCCCTTCAGCGGAGCCGACAAACTTTCGCGGGCGCCCAGCGGGCATCGCTTGGTGGCCCCGCTAAGGACGCGCGGGCGCGGCGCGGCGAGCCCGGGGCGGCGGGCGGCGGGGGGCGGCCGCGGGCGCGGGCGGCAGGGGCGCGGGGGTCGCGGCGCGGCATGGGACCTGCGGCGTCCGCCTGGCGCGCCGCGCGTCCTCCCGCCGGCCCCGCCGCTCTCCCCGCCCCGTCCCGCCTCCCGCTCGCCTCCGCCGCGGCGCGTCGGGCCGGGGCGCGCCGAGCGGCGAGAAATTGTTTCCACTGCAAACAAAAAAAGGCGACACATGACCAGGCAGGAGGAGGGGAAGCGCGGGGAGGGAGGAGAGCCGAGGGGAGGGACGGAGCGGAGGGGGCGGAGGGAGCCGGAGAGAGGGAAAACGTGGGCCGGGCCGCCGGCGGCCTGGGGCGCTGGGCGCGGACCCGCCGGGGCGGCCCCTCTCCTCCCCCGGCGCCTTGGCCTGTCCTGGGCCCGGCGCCCTGGCGCGCCACGAGCGCAGTCTGGGCCTCGGCCCGGCCGGGCTGCGCGGACTCATCTTCTGCCTCACCGCTGGACCCAGGAGGTCGGCGTGGGCTCTGCGATCGGGGGCAGCTGCGGCCGTGGGCAGCGGGACAGGTGGGGCGGGCGGCGCGTGGCCTGTCCCCTCCCCTGGCTCGGGCCGCACGGGCGGGCCGGCGCTGCACAGCTGGCAACGTGTCGCCCGGAACGCTCCTACCCCATCCGCATGCCTTACATGGCTCGAAAGTAAAAATAAAAAGAATTACGATGCGAGCGAGGCTTATGAGGGTGAGGAGATTCCACTTCTCTCAACTACTGCGTCTTGGCAGAGCTCCCAGGGCCGCCCGGACCCTCCTCCGGCGCCCACCCCGTATCCCGGGAGCAAAGGCACCCCAGCTCCAGCCCAGGTGCCCAAGTGTCTGCCAAGGGAGGGAGGGTGGCCATTACAGAGTAAGAGGCGGGCCCTAAAGGCCACGCCGGTGGGGCCTCTCCAGTGGGTTGTGCTCAACGCCCCTGCTGACTTGTAGGCCTGGAGCGAAAACAAGTCACGTCTTCATTATAAGCTCCCAAGAACCGGACGGACAGTTTGCAAGCCACCCAGCAAACTGCGCAGTCACTTCTCCAAGTCTCCAGGCACCTCCAGAGAATGGCCACCCACTGTTAACGCCACATCAACCAGCTGCCTTTCCAGAGGATGAAAGCAGAGAGTCCAACAGGACACCCTGCTGGTGACATAAATAAAAATATGATTGCACATCACTCCCAGGTAGCTAAACTGGTAGGTTCCTCTACAGCGCAGCAACACAAGGCACTCCTCCTGCCACCCCCACCTGACTGAGCTCACCTGAGCCTGTGGACAGCTATTGTGATCTGTATGAAAACTACAGAGAAACCAGCCATGGGAAGCCCCTCTACAGGCAGTACCTTTTAACCTCGTCAAAATGAGGAGGGAAGAGAAGTGGAGGGAAATACCAGATTTCTGAAAAGTTTGTTTCAAAATATAAGAAAACCCATTCGAGAGCCACCCTATAACAAACCAAGATCATGGATGGTGAGTCCACACCAAGAGCATACCTTTCAGACTCACCCAGACCTCTTCCCAGCACTCTGGAGACCATTCAGAGGTGGAGGCCCAGAGTGGCCTAAGTCATCCAGCCCCACCCCTTTTATCACTGAGCACATGATGTGACCAACCCAGAGTCACCAAGTAAAAAGGTTGGGGGTGGGGGAGAGACAAATTAGGTCATCTCTGAAGTCTCAGGCCAGAGATTCTAAGGGTGGGAACTAGCAACCAAAGCAAAGACAAGACAAAGTCAGTCTCAGTGGCTCAGGATACTGTAGGTCCCACCCCTCCATCTGCATGTCACTTGAGAGTGCTTAATCTCCAACAGAGTAATCATCAGAGCTGACATGATGAACCTTTGTCCAAGCCCCTTTAGGTAGAGACTTTCGTCACAACTCATCGCAGGCCTTCCATCCCAGGTCCTAACCTTCCCAACCCAACACACTCACAGGAAAGCTAGAAATCTGTTTAAGTAGGAGAGACAGATTATTTTCGCCGCAGTCCTTCCTGAGTTCAAAAAGAGGTGATGTGAACATGAAATCTATCATTCTTAAAACTCTGTACAAGCTCTTAGCTCCTAAAATGTGAACCAGTCATCCCAGGTGAACAAAACCTTATCACACATAGCAAGCTTGGGCCCTAAGAAGCCACGGCAGAGGTGGAGAACGGTGAGGTGAGCTGCCTTCAACAGCTTGCCTGTCTTTCCCTCTGTGGGTTTTTGGTTTCTTGCATTCACTGACATATTTCTAAATCTCCCTCTCCATTACAGGAGTTGCAAGAGATGTAAAAGATGTTACCCTGAAAAGAAAGTGGTGGGCCGGCCCTGCCTGATCCACAAGGAACACGTGTCAAACTGTCTCTCTCTGGAATGGGGGCCCAGACCTTTGCTGCAAGCCACAATGGGCTTTAGAGTATACTCTGGGATGTGCTCCCTGCCATAGGGTGCAGGGGCCAAATTCATTCAGGAACTGCCTCATTCTCAATTCTCCTTTTGAACTTTCAAGTAGCCCTGTGTGTCCTAGCCTGCCCCCCAGAAATGTCAAGCAAGTTGAACCATTGAAACCATTGTACTACAAACACACTTGACAGTAGAATCCTATGTGTGCCCTGGAACTCACTTTGGGAAACACTTATTTTTTGATTGGGGATTTGGTAGAACCATTCTGTCGTCCCTTCTGGTCATGGGCTAGAGAGCCCATAAGTATTTGGGAGTCAGAGGCCTGAATCCTAGCCCATTCAAATCCAGTCTTGATGGGGCTCAGTTCTTCCTCCAAGATTTATTCATGGGATGGTTAAGAGTCCCTCTCGAGGCAGGAACAACCAAATGGATAAGCAATGATAGCTTGGCTGGGAAGACTCAAGAGACTTACAGAATGAGAAAGACCCAGGCAGGTCTAGAAAGAGGGGCTACTTGTCAGGCATCCTTCAAACAGTCTCTAGTAAAAGATACATAAACCAGAAGCAGTGGTGCACATCTGTAATCCCTGCAACTCAGGAGACTGAAGCAGGAAGACTGCAAGTTCAAGTCCAGCCTCAGAAACTTAGTGAGACCCTGTCTCAAAGGTAAAAATAAAAAGGGCTGGGAATGTAGCACAATGGTGGAGCACCCCTGGGTTTAACCTCTAGTACTGGAAAAAAAAAAGGGTAGGGAGATCATGAGAGGAAGCCCAGAGCAGGCAGCAGAGCTGTCTGTGTGGAACTGGAGTGTCTTCTGGAAATTTTTCTCTCCATCTCTCATTCCCTCTGAAACCATGTCTTTTCTCTTTCCTTCCATATATACTGCTCTACTCTTCTCCCTGCAGGTAGGCTTCCTTGCTGATAGCCACACACGGATGCTAGTGCCACATCCTGAGCCCTTCTGACTTTTAGATCCACCATCTCCAGAAAGCCTCAGGTTTTCCAATGGCTAGTTTAGATTCTCAGGGAAATAATCTCATTGTCCTAACCTGAGTCAGGTGATTCTGCCTCCTCCTAACAGCTGAGACAAGGGATATGGTGGGGCACCTGATGCAACAGGCCCGGGAAAGGGAGGGGAGATGACTTTGAAAGATATCTAATAAAGATGGCATTTGACCTGTGGAAACGCGGAAGGACTGTTCTAGACCTAAACTTCTCAACTGGGGATGCCCATCAGAACCAGCCAGAAAGCCACACCTCCTAGGTCCAATCTCCGAGGATAGAGCCCAGCTATGTGCACTTTGAGAAAGTACTGTGGGATAATTCTGCTTATAAATTGCTGTTCCAGGTAGGACTAATAAGTGACATATTTATCAAATATGACTTATCTATTAGAAGATGCTATCATTCATTGAACAAATATTTGCTATTTAACAATTACATGACATTGCATGGGGTGCCAGAAATATGAGGTCTTTGTCCTTCCAGAGCACAGATTATTGGTAAGTGTGCAAGCGTCCTACCACAAAGCATTACCAGCATTGAGAGGTTCCCATACACTGAGTTTGCAGAGTAAAGGAGCTTGCTGGATATTCTGCAGCCTAGAAATTATAGTATTAGAGATAGGATTCAAAAGATGAATGGGATGGTGGATCCAAGGTGAATTTGGAGAGAGGAAAGGAGAAAATGGAAGAGCAAAAGCTGGCAGAGTGGGCTGAGATGTAGCTCAGTGGCACAGTGTCTGCCCTGCATTCACAAAGCCCTGGGTTCGACCCCCAGTTCCAAAAAAAAAAAAAAAAAAAAAAAAAAAAAAAAAAAAAAATAAAGCTGGCAGAACAACTCAGAAATGACTGCAGTGATCCATGGGGGTGGAACTTGGTGGTAGATCACATGCTTAGGCTCAGGTTTGAGCTCCAGCAACAAAAACCAAGGGAATGAGGACTGTTTTCTTTTTAAATGTATCTTTAGAAAATTGGGGAGAAAGTGGTAAATAAGCAGTTTCCTCCCCCTGAAACAGCTATCAGTAATTTTTTCTTTTGTACTTCTTTATACTTTAACCTTTCTGCAATGACTGCTCATCATATCTGTAACGTTCTAGTGGTAAGGTGGCCTTTCTATCAAGCAGTTCTTCCGTTACTTGAATGTGCATCAGCATTACCTAGAGGGCTGATTTAAATGCAACTAGCTGGCCCCCACCCCCAGAGTTTCTGATTCTGAAGGTCTAGGCTGGGCCTGGAGAATTTGCATCTCTAAAAAGCTCTCAAGGGCTGCTGCTGGCCTGGGAACTACACTTTGAAATCCCCTGAATTCTAGAAAAATGGGTGAGATTGGAAAAAATGAAGGCAGGAGAGTCTTCAAAGGAAGAACCAAGATGATCTGTCAAATGATTGAATATGAGAAGAAAGGAAGAGATTAAAGTCAAAGATAACTCTTTTATCACGGGTTGACCAAGAGTCTCTTTGAGATAATGTAAGAGAATGCCATTTGTCATGCTTCAAAAAGAGCCTCACTTCTTTCCCTTCTGTGGAGAAGAGAGACCTGGAACCTCTTGTTGAGCTGGAAGGGTTGGCCCTCATGTGGCCTGCTGGTCACTCTCCCTGGAGGATGTTTTCCTCTTGTGTCTTCTTGGTGTTTATCAAGATTCTGAAGGGTGGGACCTGGGAAAGTCTTCTTAGAATTTCTCCAGCAGGGAGGAGAGCCCGGAGGCTTGTTCCAGGAGAAAAGAAGGGGTGGGGAGCGAGGAAAAGTAGAGCTGAACAGGTAGAGCGAAGCTCATTAGCTCAGGTGCCCCAGCCGGACCTGGACTTGTCAGGTCACCTGCTAGAGGCAAAGTGGAAATACGGAACCTACCAGCTCCTCCAACCATAAACACAAGTGTGAGCTGATGATCTAAAATCCAGGTTTAGTCAAGTCATGTAGTCAACAAGTATTTATTAAGCATCTAGTGACTCTGTGCCCAGTGTACTGAGTGGAAGAGAGTTAGAAGGAACCAGGGGAAATAAAATGTGGCACAGGCCATCAAGCGTAGGAGTCTGGGCAAGCGTTTATGAAGCAACCACAAAGAAACAAACACACACCACACCTAACACGGAGAGCAGAGATGCTGGGGCCTAGCAGTGAGACCCTTGCCAGGTTCACACTCAGACTTTACCTCTGGACAGACTTAGTCAGGGTCCCTAATTTCTTTCTCTTTACCTAGCTTCCCTACCTTAAAAAACCAGGGAAGGGACTGTAACAATACCCTCCTGTATTGTTCAGCTTTTTATCAGTATAACAAAATGCCTGAGACGATTAACTTGTAAAGAGATGAGGTTTATTTCTGGCTCACAGTTTTGGAGGTTGGAGGCAGGATCAGTAGGCCCTGATGCTATGGGTATGTGGAAAGATGCACATTATGGAGGGAGCAGATGGAGCAAAACCCTCTCCTCACAGCCAAGAAGCAAAAGAGAAAGTGGGAAGGGCCAGAGTGCCACCGTCCCTCCAGGGCACACCCCCAGAGACCTCAAGACCTCTCACAGGGTACTGCCTCTTTTTTTTTTTTTTTTGGTACTGGGGATTAAACCCAGAGGGACTTAATCACTGAGCCACATCCCCAACCCTTTTTTATATTTTATTCAGAGACAGGGTCTTGCTGAGTTGCCTAGGGCCTTGCTAAATTGCTGAGGCTGACTTTGAACTTCCAATCCTTCACCTCCCAAGAGGCTGGTTGGAATTACAAGGCATCTAGCTAGGTTCCGCCTCTTAAAGTTCCTGCCACCTCCCAGCAGCACCACCCTGCAGACCAAGTCTTAACCCACAGGCCTGAGGGGACATCCAATGACCAAGCCACACCAATATTTCATATCGTTGTGCTGAAGACTGAATAAATTAATATTTGTAAGGAATATAAAATGGTGCTCTGGAACACTAATTAGTCCGCTAATTTCGGTAAGTAAGTAAATATAAAGGAAAACATTGACATATTTGCATAACAATTTAGAATGCGTGTGTAGTATCAGGGATCATAAGTAAAAGACAAACAAAAAAAGTAAATATTTGCTAGAAAACAGGTTGATATTTTTCATTTATAACTCTTGCAACTCAATAAGAAAAAAAAAAAAAAAAACCATCCCCTTAATAAGCAGAAGGGCAAATTCTCAAAAAAGAGAAACAAAAATGGAAATACGCCCATGAAAAGATGCTCAACCTCGGTAAAAAATCAAAGAAATGTAAATGAAAGCAATTGTGTATCTCATTTCATCTATCAGATTGGCCCGGACTTAAAAGGAATTACCATGCCAATGTGGGCGCGGGTGGCACTGGGAAGGTGGCTTGATGTGACTCTACACAAGGGCAGTCTGACAAAATGGATTAAAATTTAAATGAGCCTACTCATTGATCCTAAATTGCCCACTTCTAGGAATTTATCCTGGAGCAATACCATAACAGGGCAGTTAACTTTCCCACCGGACTGAATAAGGAATAAGCTCCCGAAAGCAGGACTCCGCCCATTTTATTTAGCATTGTCCACCAAGCATTTATGCTAGGGCCCCACAGCACAAAGACACTAAAGATGTAGGGAATAAATGAACAGAAGGTTGCAACAATGTATTTAGGAGGGTTTTGCTGGGACCTTATTTAAAATCGTGAAAACTTAGAAATTGCCAAAATAAGAGGTTGGAGGCATGTTATTACACTATGTGGGCCTGTTCCCTTAGCTCCAGTGTATCTGCATTTTTCAGCGGTCTTAAGTTAAGGCTTCCCTCTCTGGAATCATTTTCACAGACTGTGTATGAAACAATTTGCGAATAGTTCATAAAGTAAGAGAGTGGGGACCAGCATGGTAACAAATGCCTGGAACCTCAGCAACCTCGGATGTTGAACCCAGAACTGAGGCAGGAGGATATCAAGTTCCGAGCTAGCCTCAGCAACTTAATGAGACCCTGTCTCAAAATAAAAACAAAAAGAGCTAGGGATGTGAGCATCCCTGGGCTCAATCCCCAGTCTCTCTCTCTCTCTCTCTTTCTCTCTCTCTCTCTCTCTCTCTCTCTCTCTCTCACACACACACACACACACACACACACACACAAACTCAACTGGAAAATTAACATCAAACAGGCTGTAAGTTCCATGAGAGGCAAGGCCCCTGCCTCACACTTCCCTCCTGTTCACTACACGTGCCACAGTGATAATAAAAAAATATCTAGCACTTCACCAAGAAGGCAGATCCCTCTCAAGCCTATATCTACCAACTCCACACAGATCAAAGACAAGTAGCCTCATCAACTCTTCCTCCTGCAGTGTCTGGAGGAGTCTGGCCTGTTTTCCTCTCTCCCTCCTGTGAGCCTGCCAAGTACCTTGGTCTCGTGGGTTTCAGCAGCGAAGTCTGCCCAAGTCACCCATGCCAAGAAGTGACTTCTCTCACTTTACTTTTTTAGAGGGATGTGAAAGAAAAAACAATCCATCTTTCCACGAGTCTTTTTAAAAGAAAGCAAAAGCTCCAAATTGGATAAACTCTCTGGGAAACAGTACACAGATAAAAATACTACCAACATATTCCCCTGCTGTACCAAGATCCCTTTTGGAGATTAGCAACTCAACTTATTACAACAGTCAAACCTGAAGTCTCTTCTTGGATGGTGGAGTTCACCAGAGTTTTCTGTTTTGAAACCCCCACCGCTTCTCAAAATAGGATCACTTGTGCATCGACTGATTTATTGTTTGATTGAATGATTATCCTCGGGATGGAACCCAGGGACTCAGACATGCTCTGCATGTGCTCTACCACTGAGCTGTACCCCCAGCCTTCCCTGCACTTTGATATTGAGATTCAGGTGCAAGCAAAACGTGCCCATCAATTATGAGACATGACGGCATGCTCAGTCGCATAGGGTGGGGGCTGGAAAGGAAGTAGCCAAATGGATTGCTAACTCTGTCTGTGGGTGCATCCAACAGCACCTCCTTTCTCTGTACTCAAAGCCATGTGACTCTAACTGGTTTCAAAGATTTGGCCCCCAAACAACCAGGCGTCCTTTTTAAGTTGGCATTTCTTCCAAAGAGGAATACTGAGCATCTTTTCTACATGCCTCACACAGCACTAGGCCAGCTGTCTAACAATATGGATCCCGGAAAGGGGTGCTGCCCACGTTGGTGACGGCAACCATTAGAGCCTGTTGCTCATAGCAAATGTCAGAGGGACCTCAAAACAGGGGACCAGGGATTTGGCCAAAGCATCCTGGACAAACATCAATGTGTCACCAGAGGTTACCCACAGACCCAGATGAGCATGTCAAGGAGTCCTGGACTTCTTGATGGAGCCCATTCCCAGGGAGTGCTTGTCAGAGCTCTCTAAAGGCTGCCCCCAGGCCAGGTTCAAGTTCAAAGGGAGGGATGGACCTCGTGACATCCTTTCCAAAGGAATCCCACCTGCTACTCGCACGCCTAGGCTAGTCTTCCACAGATACCAGCCTCCCAGGCAGGTCACCAAAGGCTTGGGGAGGAGGAGGCCCATACAAGAGCTCACTTTCTTGTTGAGCTCTGTGCTGGGAAGATGAAGAGGTAGGGAAGAAGTAGCGGCCATTCCCAATGATCCTGGACTGCCCTGTTGGCTGGGATCTTGAAAGACCAAGAAGTCTCCCCTACACCTTCTTTGCAGTGATGGGGCTTGAACCCAGAGCCTCACACACCTTAGGCAAGAGCTCCACCACTGAACTACCCCTCCAACCCCTTGAAAGTGCTTCTTGTCAGTCCCTTTGGCCTTGGGACTCTAACCCAGCGACTTGCTGTAGACTAAGTTTCTTTACTCACATCCTATTGAGGTTCAGAATCAAAACAATTCAAACTTACTCTGAAATAGCCTTCTCCCTCCAAACTCCAATGACATCCCCTTCCTCAAACATCCACCACCATGTGAGACCCTGGTTCCCCAGCTGCATGAGGACACCCAGCTTGCTTTCTGCTTCTGAGTCACTTGAATATCCAATGGCGCACCAAAGGAATAAATAATACATAGTAGTTGCTGGAGAAAGCTTATTTCATCCACTTCATTCTCTCCGGCAGACACAACCCAGTGATTTTTCTCCCAAAACTTCTCGTTTAAACTTGGGGGGCAAAAGGAACCTGAAATGTGAGGGTTCCTGGCCCAGCACAGGGTACGAAGGGAAAGGTTTCAATGAAATACAAAAGCCAGCGCAGACCTGAAGGGGAACAGGCAGCCCGACAACAAGACAGCCAACTGCCAAACTGTCATTTTGCTCTGCGGCTGAACAGAAGGCTCGAGTAATGACAACCACAAAACTCATTTAAAGTCTGAAAAGGTGACTAATGAGCTCATTCATGCTGGCTATAAATTATTCACTACAACACTGATCCCACTCAAGACAAACAGTAAAGTAAACTTTAAACACGGGCACTGCCGGCCCTGTGAAGTACAGCAAGTTGGGTCTGTAGAACTCCCCACAATGAAAGGCATACTTGTCTCCCCTCCTCTATTGTCACAGTATTCTTCTGTTTACTTTTTTTTTTCTACTGCCTTTAATCAAATTTAAGCAGACACAGCTGTTTCACATTTAGTTCTCTGTTTTTTTTCCCCATTAGTTATTACCAGCAATCATGATGCTCTAAAAATAGCAGCAAATTATATTCTCTAGAAATTGAAGGCTGACCTTAAAATGAAGCCCAGGTCTTCAGAAGGAATATTCATATGCACGTGTTGGATAAGTGACGGCCACGCACAAAGGCGAAACAAAAGTGCAAAGCATTTTTCACTCTTGGAGAGGTTTTAAATTGCTTCCCAATTTCCTTTGGTTCTAGTGGAAACAGGTTGCTTCCAAATGGCGTGAAACAGAACCTGCTTCCAATAGGCATGGCCTGGTGAATATTTTCATAAAAACATACACTCTTGAAGTGAATAAAAAAGAAATGTCTCAATCAGACTTTTTCAGCACTGAGAAACTCGGCAGCAGGCTTGCTGAGAACTCACTGTGTTGCTACACATTACTTTCAGTTTCCTGTGTAATATTAAATAATTTTAGCTCTTCTGTTTTTATAAACTGGGCCATTTGCTACTACTGTCACTACTAAAAGCATTACAATCACGGCTGAGTAGCTGAGTATTTCAGACCTTTTTCTTTTTTTAATCTCACTATTTTCAAGACATCCTAGAGTTAATAGTTTCAAATATATTAAATAGAATTTTTTAAAAAATAGTCCCCAAATAAGTACTTACAGTAGCGCTTGGTCAGATCGCTGAACATTATTTTTAAACTGCTTTGAATACTTTGAAAAGGAGCCACACAAAAGCCACAGAAAACAGTCATATTCAAATACCACCAGATGGAGGTTCTAACTAATCAAAAGTGAAAGCAGAAAAGTTTGGAGCTGAATGTGCTCTGCACACACCTCGAGATGACAGGAGGAAATGAATGGTCTCAGGCCAGGGCTCCTGCTAAAGGTAGGAGAAATAATACTTGGGTGGCAAATTCAGCCCAGGGCCTTGACTTCACCCTGAGCCTGGGCCAAACCGTCTCCATTTAAGGAAAACCTTTCACATTGTTTTCGCAGTTTCTTGCACATGAACTAAAGGTTTATCCAGCCATTTCTGTTGCCTGAAATGCAAAGCAAAAAAGCAAAAAAAAAAAAAAAAAAAAAAAAAAAAAAAAAGGTAGAAAAGAAGGAGTCCTGCAATATTTATAGCAAAGCACTTTGCCACCTCCTGACATCAATCATGACGGTCTCCACATGTTTAGCATTGTTTCGTTTTGTTTTTTTAACTCCATGTTCTGAAGCTAATAAGAAGCTATTCTTTGGGGTCTTTGCAAGAGTTCTTGCAGTTGTTTCTGGTTCTCTTCTGTTTTGATAGTTTTATCTATTATTTTATCTTAGGTTTTTCAGTACCAGGAATTGAACCCAGGGGCGCTTAACCACTGAGCCACATCCCCAGCCCTTTTTATTTATTTATTTTTTATTTTGAGGCAGGGTCTTACCAGAGTGCAGACAGCTTCACTAAACTGCTGAGGCTGGCTTCCAACCTGTGATCCTCCTGCCTCAGCCTCCCAAGCAGCTGGGGTTACAGGTGTGCGCCACCACAACCAGTCTTTATTGTTTTAAAAACTCTTAAATACACAGTGAAATTGGGTGGGAATTATCTGTTGCTACACAGGCATGGTGGGTTTTTGTTGTTGTTGTTTGATCAAATGATGTAAAAATCCAATTCCAACCAAAGAAATGGAAGTCTTAAGCAGCATCCTGTTGAAATCACAGCTGCGCCAGGACTCTCCACCAACTGGATTGCTGTCACCTCTCTGCGGAAGGGTGTGGACAAAGTATTGCTTTGAAACCAAGCCACGCATCCTGTCCTTCCTGGCAGCATGTGTGATGGGCAGAGTCACCTCTCCCTTCCTTGGTGAGAAACCCGGCAGGGCCTGAGATTGTCTTTTTTTTTTGGGTGCTGGGGATCGAACCTAGGGATTATAGTCATTATCCAGCCACCCATTGGTAGCTCTTGAGAGAGAATCATCCCCCGCCAACAGTGTGCTGGCTCCTATTTGTCAATGTAATCACTTGTTCCCACCATCATCATCCACCAAGAAGTGACCCAGCCACGGGGGAGCCCCAATTAAAGCCTACACCACACTGTGGGGACTTTCAATCTTTGACACAGTGAGCTAAATAAACCTCTTTCCTTCATAAGTAGCCTGTCTCAGGTATTTTGTTACAGTAATAAAAAGCAGATGAATACAGATACCATGAGTCTTTGCCTGCAGAGCATACCTTCTTACCCATGGTGCTCTTCCATCTATTGATATTCTCCAAGAAATTTTTCCCTAGATCACAGAATGTAATTTGCTGCTGGTAAACTAACTCTGAGGCTTCTTCTTCACAGTTTTTTGTGTTTGTTAGATTTGGTTTTTGCATAGCATTTTCCACTTGGCTACTAAACCTAAACACTTTCTCTCCTCTCCCAGTTAATTCCTGATGCACACCATTCAGTAGATGGACAAACATGCCTACAAAATACCAAACTGTCCAGGGGAATGGTGACATACCAGCACTGTGCTTTTATTTGAATCTTAAAAGATAAAGATTTGGGGGCTGGGCCATAGCTCAGCAACAGAGTGCTTGTCTAACTTGCACTCGGCCCTGGGTTTGATCCCCAGCACCACATGCATATATGTGTATACACACACACACACACACACACACACACACACACACGTAAACACACAAACACAAAGATTTTGAAAAAAGCTCATGATTGTCAACAACTCAAGAGGCCAGGCCTCAAACTCCAACTCTATCTGGACCTTCAGAAAGAACACAGATGTCCATCTGGCAACTCACGGAGCAGTCTACTCTCTCCAATCCTGAACTCCCCACCACCACCACAATCTACCAAATAAGCCTTCTTTCAATAGCCCATGACAAAGGTCTGATAGTTTCAAGTTAGTGCTTCTAGAGCCCAGATGTGTGACCAGACACAATTTTCAAACTACTTCTCTTGTTCTTTGCACTCAGGTGACGATTGTCTATCAACTGAGAAACCAGTGACCACCATACCACAGTTATTTTCCAGAAAGTAAACTGCAGAGAATTAGATCACAGCTCAGGTCAACCTTTGCCAATTCTGTAAATGCATTCAAAAAGCAGCCAGCCATGATGAAAATACACGGACTACACTATTAATCAGGCTAACTTCTCATATATCCTAGGCAGAAGGGTGAGACTCTGTCACCAAGGTGCCCAGTCCTACCAACTGGAGAATGAAAGGAAATATGTCCCCTTCTCTCGGTGGCTTCTCCCACACCCGAGCCGTCTTTACACGCATGGAACTCCCAAGCAGGCTCTGGCACCACTGGGGTTCACTGCTTCACGAAACACCTCCAATTTGCTTCCTTGAAAGCTTTCCTGGTGCCACGACTGGAATCTCATCTTCAGATTAGCCAAAGGCTGCATACTAAGCAGATGGAGGAGAAAGTTGAGGCCTGTGGTTTCCTTCGTGAGACACCCTCAGCTCTCCACAGGGATCCGGTTCCACTGCCATTTAGAGTGACTCTGGCTCCTGCCAGCATCAGTTCCCTCTGACTCCAAATTAAACCTCTCACAACTTCCTTGCGGCACCAGCTTTGCCGCAAAGGCTCCAATGCTGATGGTAAGGAACCTAGACCCTGCCCAGACCTTCCCAGAGAGCCAAGTTGCCTTTGCTGTGCAAAAGAGATGCCAGAGTGCGATTCATCCGCCATTTTTCCGGAGCTCCCGCCTCGCTTCCTCCATTGCTCATTTTCTTGATCAAAATCAACAACTCATGGGTAGGGAGAGAGTTACTAATGCCGACTGCCCTGACTTATCATTTAATCTAAACAGAGCTATTTACTTCCTAATTACATTCTTAGCTTCATAGTACTAGCCAGAAAGGTTTGTTTATTCATTACAAAAACCAATTAATGTAAGAAGAAAATAAAATCCACATGGTTAGCCCTAGGAAGGACTTTACTAATGGTGTCATGCAAGCCTCGAATTTAATGAAACAACTGAGGCTTAAAGAAGCCAGTGACTTACAGCCACGTGTCATAATGCGCATTTGTGGTTCCCACACCAGGTGCTTCTTCTCCTTCTGCTTCCCACCAGCACTCCCGATTTCCCAGCCTTCTGACTGGGGTGGGATGGATCCCATCATCAAATCCAGAGGTAGTGGAGTAGTTCAAGAAGGGCAGACCCAGCTGGGACTTGGAGGAAGCCGAGGCAGCTCCCCAGTTGTTGAGATGTCTGAGCCGGTCTTTCCATCACATGCAACCAAAAGCATCCAACCAACACCCACTGAGTTAGTGAGGAATACAATTTCTTTTAATTTTTTTTTTTTTTTGGCGGTGCTGGGGATCGAACCCAGGGCCTCATGCTTGCAAGGCAAGCACTCTACCGACTGAGCTATCTCCCCAGCCCCAAGGAATACAATTTCTTGACGTCAAGTCCATGGAAGTTTCTACCATAGTAAAGCCATTAACATTATGAAAGTTTTTTTTTTTTTTTTTTTTTTGGTGGGGAGGGGTAAACCTGGGATTGAACCCAGGAATGCTTAACCACTCAGTTACATCCCCAGCCTTTTTTTTTTTTTTTTTTTTTTTTTGGTGCTGGGGATCGAACCCAGGGCCTTGTGCTTACAAGGCAAGCACCCTACGACTGCGCTATCTCCCCAGCCCCCCAGCTTTTTTTTTTAATGTTTTATTCTGAAACAGAGTCTCACTAAGTTGCTGAGGCTGGTCTCAAATTTGTGATCCTCCTGCCTTAACCTCTGAGAATACCATATTTTGACAAGTTTAGTGGCTAGACCTGATAAGAGTAAAAAGATTCAGAAGAAAAACACCACATTATATGTTATCTTGAGCACTTTTGAAGTATGACTTCAGGTGTAAAATATGGCCGTGTTAATAGAGTATTACCAATGAATGCAGAATTCATGAATAGGGATTAGCTGTAGGGAATCCAAGGTTAATGCAGGAGGACAGGTCTATGTAGGACCCAAAGCAAAACAGGAATCCCACCAAGCTCTTAGAGCTTAATTGGAAGCTGGACCCACTTCTGGAGGGGAGGTGGGGTGGGGGAGGGGGCGAACAACAATATCTCAACTTTATGTCCCCAGGTGCCCAGTCCAAGATCATCATGTACAGATGACGACAGTCATAATACATTTATTGAGTAGTTACTACATGACAGGCAATGGGCTTAGCATTTTATTTGCTTCATGTTATAGGGTGCTCCCAGTGATCAGTATCAATGTGAGTTAGCAAATGACAGGAATGAGTGACTGTTGTACAAATGTAGCAAAGATTATATTTGGTGTACATGAGAACAGGTTCTTTAATAACTTCAAAATTACAAAATTGAAGAATGACTGATAATACATAAGTAGTAAAATATAATCTATTAACATGTATCAAGTACTCACAGGGTGCTTTAACATGAAATATTGAAGCTTAAAGCTCAAGATCCCTCTTTTGGCCTGGCCCAGTGGTATATACCTGTAACCCTAGCTACTTAGGGAGGTTCAGACAGGAGGATCAAGTTCAAGGCCATCCTGGGCAACTTAGCAAAATCCTGTCTCAAAAAACAAATGAAAAGGGGTGGAGATGTAGCTCAGGGGCAGAGTGCTTGCCTGGCATGCAGGAGACCCTGGGTTCCATTCCTAGTAACACACACATACAAATAAAAAAATTAAAAAAAAAAAGAAGAAGAAATGTAAATGCTATAAAACCTCATAGCTCATATATAAAAGAAACGAGAGAGAGGCTTCCCAAATTTGATAATAGTCATTCCGTATAAAAGCTTAACATTTTCCCCTAAACTATCAATAATAATATTAAAACACCCCAACCATTCATGCTAGAGTAATGAACAAATTATCTTGCTATTTTCTCTATAGCAAATGACATTCCAAAATCATCGTCACACGAACACATGTGTTGATTTTTTTAAACATATACTCGTTTGTGTTTTGTCTCATTTGAAAATAACGCTGACTCTTAAACTTTTTCCCCCCTTTTTCTTTTGGAACTGAACACTGAAAGAGATTTTTTTCATTTTTTTAAGTTCTGGAGCTGTGCCTCACGCCCAGGGCCCCACACATCCAAGGCCAGTCTTCTACCAGGGACTATCCACCCCAGCCCTGCGCTTGGTTTTGCATCTATAGTTGTGCTTTCCTGCCTTCATCTCCCTGAATTGAATAGGCTTCAAGCCAACCGAAGCCTGCATCCGCCCAGTGTGTGCCTCCGGGTGCCAGGCTTGATGCTTTCCCAGGACCATCTCCTCCAGCTCTGCCCACAGGTCTTTGAAGGAGGTAGAGATTACAGCTGAGGAAGCTGGGCCTCAAGGGAGGAGAGCCAGGACTAAGCAAGTAGTCCCGCTCCGGAGGGCTTCTAGTCCTTCCTAAGGCAAGAAGGGCCGGACTGAGGCCTTCCTTCCTGGAAGTACTCAGGATGGCCTGGGGATAAGTGGGAATCTCAAACCCTTGGAGCAGAAGGACCCTATTTCACTTTACTGCAAAGCTGAGGGTTCGAGCCCTGAGAGCAGACCCCAGCGGAACTTCACCGTGGGTTGCCTTTCTGCCATTATCTCTAGGTGTTACTTTTGGCTTAGGCGATGCTGACTAGCAGGCAGCAAGGCCCACACCAGGGCAGGTACACAGGCACAAGCGGCAGATTCGGTTGAATCCTGACTTCTTGGGGAGGAAGATGAGAGAGATGGACCTTTGTCTGGATGCAGAACTGGGCGTCCGAGCATGGCAAAGGCTCAGTTTCCCTTTCTCCCCAGCTCTGCCCCTCCCCCAGTCCCCCATCTCAGCCTCCTGGCCATCTCTCCCCAAAGGCTTCTGGCAGGGCCTTTGCCCCCCTCGGTGCCTCTATTCAGAATGACAAGACTGCATCTGCCTGGTGCTTTGTGCCCTCCTAGCCTCCCCTGACTGTATTCCAGAACCAGGCCCCCCCTCTCCAGCCCTCTGAACCCCATGTGATCTATCCACCCTCCAAGACTGGACCCACAATCTTTTGTATTACTTATTTCATGTTTAAAATGATGAAATCAAAAGGTGGTTTGTGATTCGCCTTCTTGGGATGGTTATTAGCAGAGCCAAGAGAAACAGGGAACTGCGGAACAATTTGCCTTTGACTTACTGGTAAATGAGTGTCACTGGTAATTACTGTTGCTCTGAATCACATTCGGGGGCTCACCCCACCTGCAGATGTGGCTTGGGTTCAATCCCCAAGGCCACAGAAAAGAAAAGAAAAAGGAAAGGTCACCCTCTTGCAGCCTTAGGCCCGCAGGTACTGGATCCGGGATATAGATATGCAAAGCTTTGGAGGGAGAAGGCCACCCAGTTTCCTGTCCCCAAGGCGGGCTGCATTAACATATCCAAGGAAACGGTGTCCTCCTGAAAGGAGAGAGGGGGCGGAAATGGGCAGGGGGTCAGGATAATGCAGAGTGACTACAGATCCACAGAGGTGAGAGTTCCTCCATTCCCTGCCCAGGGGCAACAACTGCATCTAGGAACAACGGGAGAGGTGGCTGAGATCATTTGCGTTTCCTTGGCCCTTGACGACCTTCAAGCCATCTCACCTTCCCTTTCCAATTCTTCTTCTCACCAAGCGACTTTCAGGCAGTTACCTTTCTCACTGTAAATACAAAAGCCTTCTGATCTGCACACCTGTCCCTGAGCTTAGTTAACAGGTGCATCTTTGAGACACAGGCCTGCAGGAGGAGAGTCCCACAGGAGGGGTTCTCCTTCCCTGCACCCTCCGCTGTGCTTGGCCACAGAGACCCACAAGACAATCCTATCTTCCTCGCGGGACAAACAGACATCTGCAGCCAGGAAGAGTGAGAAACCATTGCCGAGAGCAGGAGTGAAAGGAATTTTGTTTGGTCGCTCTGGGAAGCAAGGACTCCTCTGAAAGGAAGGGAAGTAGGAATGGCAGGACAGGCTGTGCAGCCCTTGCCAAGGCACCTGGGCTCTCTGTCCCTTAGTGTTCTCACCAGTAAAATGGGGATACAATACCATCCACCTAATAGGGACGCTAAGAGGATTAACTTCATTGATATACTGAAGTACCCAGAGGGTCGCATGCCACAGGTAAATGCTATTCAGGTGCTAACTACCATGACATCAAAAATAAAAAGAATCATAATAGAACAAGAGTTAAGAGTTGACAAATAGGGCCAGATGGGGGTTCAGTGATGGAACATTTGCTTAGGGTGGCCCTGGGTTCCATCCCCAGCACTGGAAAAAAAAAAAAAAAGAGTTGATAAAGAATTATGTGTTCACTTTTTATATCTCTCATTCCTGTCCTAACACATTAACTACCTAAAACCACGTGATCTTCTCAGAATGATTAAACTGTTTCTTCTTTTCTTTCTTTATGGTTTAAGCTCTAAGGAAACCATGAAGTCTTTCCCAGGAAATAGTTATAATTTCCTGAAATTTTCAACAACTACATAAGCCAACTGAAAAAGGTTGCTCTTCTTGGCAGGTCTCCCCAAAGAAGGACAAACAATGGTCTTGAAGCAACAGAACTGGAATAAACTCGCCCGGCCCCTATGATACAAGTCTCCATTCCAGGGGCTGTGAGGGGCCTTTGGAGGACACACCCTTCCTAAGCAAAGGTCACAGGACAGAGCTGAGGGCGCGGGCAGTTGGTTTTGAAGACACTGACTTTCAAAACTACCTGTTCTCAGGGACAGATGGCAGCCTCCCTAGCTCGCCGCTGGGTAGAAGGCTCACATCACTCTTGGCTCGGTCACCAGAAAAACCCGCTGGTTGCCGAGGGTGCTGACGGACCAGACAACTCGTGGGAACACAACAGCCGCAATTACGATTTTTCGTGGGATCCAGAATCAGAGGTAAGAAATAGGAGAGTCTGCAGATTGGAGGCGTAAACTCTGGAACGTTCCGGCTATGCAGGGAGCCAATGCAACTGTGCCCCTCCATGGTGGGAAAGGCACCAGGCTAAGGCATCCAGGGCTCATGTGCCCTGAATTCTCCTGTGTCTCTCCACTGTGTCTCTCTTGTGACCAGACCCACGTTCCCGGAAGACTGGCTGTCACTGCTTGGCTCTTGCTTCAAGACCCACAACTTCCCAGTTCTACCCCAACCAGTCTTCCCCAGCCATGGGCATAAATGACATAGTACCCTGTGCCCAACTGCAGGGTCTGCCCAGTGTTCAGCTGGGGAAATGGCTTTCTTTTTATTTTTTGGTACTTTGGATTGAGTCCTGGGGTGCTCTACCCCTGAGACACATCCCCAGCTCATTTTAGTTTCATTTGGAGACAGAGTCCCACTAAGTCGTCCAAGGAACATTTCATCATTTTAAAAAGGGAGAGAAGGCTGGGAGGATAACCCTGTGCTAGAGCACTTGCCTGCCAGGTGTGATGCCCTGGGTTCAATTAGCAGCACCGGACACACACACACACACACACACACACGAAGGAAATAGCATTTATAAGAGTGAATAACACTTCAGAAAAAGGAAAAGGGGTGGGTAGTGGAACATTCTACTTTGTTCCTTTTTTATTTTTATTTTTTTGGTAAGTGCTCCTCCACTGAGCTATATCCCCAACTCCTTTTTATTTCCGTAATCCCAGGGTGCCGGGGACTCGAACCCAGGCTGCCAGCATGAGAGGCAGGCACTCTACGAGATGGGCTACATGGCCTGCCCCAACTCCTTTTTAAAACAATCTGATCTAGTAATAAGAGAAATGCAAATCAAAACCACCCTAAGATTCCATCTCACCCCAATTAGAATGGCGATTATCAAGAATACGAGCAACAACAGGTGTTGGCGAGGATGTGGGGAGAAAGGTACACTCATACATTGCTGGTGGGGCTGCAAATTAGTGCAGCCACTATGGAAAGCAGTGTGGAGATTCCTTAGAAAACTTGGAATGGAACCACCATTTGACCCAGCTATCCCACTCCTTGGCCTATACCCAAAGGACTTAAAATCTGCATACTACAGAAATACAGCCACATCAATGTTCATAGCTGCTCAATTCACAATAGCCAGACTGTGGAACCAACCTAGATGCCCTTCAATTGATGAGTGGATAAAGAAACTGTGGTATATATATACTATGGAATATTACTCAGCCATAAAGAATGATAAAATTATGACATTTGCAGGCAAATGGATGAAATTGGAGAATATCATGCTAAGTGAGATAAGCCAATCTCAAAAAGCCAAAGGACGAATGATATCGCTAATAAGTGGAGGATGACACATAATGGGGGGGAGGGAAGGGTTAGAGTTAGGGTTAGGGAGGGGGGCAAGTATGGAGGAAGGAACTACTGTATAGAGGGTAAAGAGGGGTGGGAGGGGTGGGGGGAAGGGGAAAAATAACAGAATGAATCAAACAACATTGCTCTATGTAAATTTATGATTACACAAATGGTATGCCTTTACGCCATGTACAAACAGAGAAACAACATGTATCCCATTTGTTTACAATAAAAAAAAAAAATGTAAAAAAAAAAAAAAAAAAAACAATCTGATTTTTATTTTTAACTTTTTCTTTCTTTCTTTTTTCTTTTTCTTTGTTTTTTCTTTTAATGGCACTGGGGATTGCAGCCAGGGCCTTGTGTATGTGAGGCATACACAGCCCAACAATATCCCCAGTCCAACAATCTGACTTTGAGACAAGGTCTTGCTAAATCGCCTAGGCTGGCCTCTAACTTGAGATCATCCTGCCTCTGGAGCAGCTGGGATTACAGGCATGTGCCACCACCCCCAGCTACTCTACTGGTTTTGTTTGTTCTCTTTGAGTTTTTGTTGTTGTTGCTACTGGGGACTGAACACAGGGATTTTACTTCTGAACTACAACCCCAGGCCTTTGTGAGACAGGATCTCATAAATTGCCCAGGCTGGCCTTGAACTTGCAATCCTCCTGCCTCAGCCTCCCAGAGTGGCTGGGATTATGGTGTGCACCACCGACTGGAAAGAGAAGTAAAGCAAATGATTAGGGCAAAGAAGTTAAAAGGCAAATTCAGAGAACCACGGAATATAGACCAAGTCACCTGAGAAAAAGGGTCACACGAGGAACTAAGAGGGAAGATGTTGGAAAAGTAAAGTTTAGGCCAAATCATGGAAGAAGCTGAATTCCAAACCCACAAGTTTGGATTTCATCCTAGGCAATGGGGAGCTATTGCATATTCTAGGGAGGGTAGGCAATGACATAATAAAAATGGTATTTTAGAAAGATTGATGTGGTCGTAATGTAGAGGAAAAAGCAGAAGAAAGTGAAATTTACAGGAATTGGGCTTGAACATAGGGAACAGTTGTTGCCATATCAGAATATTCTTTTGACAGGGGAAAAGAAATGATCTTTGTTTTCATTATAATTTAACTTTTTCTGTCTGTATATCCCTAGTAACTTCCAGATGTCTTACTGTCTATCTGTTAATACCTAACAAATATGCAAAAACTGGAGCCCAGAAAGGAAAATATTTCAAGGAAAAAAAAAAAAAGGTCTTCTTAGTGTAAATTATCACCCTTCTGGGAGACACAGGTACATTGGAGTCTAAAGATTGGCCTTTGATTTCAAGTCACAAGAGGAGATCACTATAGTGAGCATGGAGGTGGTTGTCTCTCTCTTCCTCTCTGTCAAAATCAAGTTTCGCAATGTACAATCCCCCAGAACAGCAGCTAGACCATCTTTCTCTGCATCAGGTTTTAGCACAAATGAGACTGTGGGCAACTCCTATCAGGTCCCCTCCTGCCCTGTGGAAGTTCTGCCCCTTTTCTTGTCCCTTGAATAAATCCCACTATTTCACGCCCCCCCAAAAAAGCAAGAAGTGAGACTGTGCCCGTCCTGGGTGTCTACATCCCTCAGGTGCCAGATGTTTTGTCGCTTGCTGGTGGCTGCGCCCTGCCAGTCCCCTAGCTTCAGACACTCCTGCTGTGATCACCAGGTTGCTTGCTTCTCGGAGTGGACTGTACACAGGGCAGAGGTTAAAAATGCTGCTGCGGAACAGAAGGACTGGGTGGGGCTTGAATCCCAGCCTCTCCCACTATGTGACCTCAGGTTCCCAGCTTTTGGGCTCAGCTTCCCCACCTGTAAAGTGAAGTAGTGGGGCACTTACTTGGAAAGGTGTCATGAGCCTTAATCACAAAAAGTATCTGCAGAATGCTTTCATACGGTGACTGTCACTGTATAAGGCTCAATCCATGAAGTTGCTGTCATTTTGTTCCTTTGGAGTATGGTGAGGTTTGACTGAGTTAATCCAGGAAAACCAATCTCAGCTGGTTTTTATTTGCTGGGCAGGAGGGACTTCCTTCATTATCATACACCTAATACAGAAACTCATTTCCTCATTTGTGTCTAGCACCAGATTCCTGAAGGACTAGGGCCCTGGAGACCAAAAGTCCTCAGGGATTGGGGCTTTGGTATGATAGTCCAGCTGCTCTCCTGCCTCCTGGGCCCTGTAGCAGTCCCAGGGTTCTCGAGGGGCTGTGGGCTTGAGATTTCAGAGCTCTGTGTCAGAGGCGCCAGAGCCTCCCCGCCATGTTCAGAGAAATTCTGGGAGGTCCTCTGACTCATTAGGGACCCTTGCTGCAAGTTTAGGGAACAGCTGGATTTAGAACCTAGTTTGCATGACTTCTTTTTGTCTTTCCAAAAAGAGAGCAGTACACAATGGCACTCAATGGTACTCCTTTGTAATTCCAACAAGGCAGGAGGCTGAGGCAGGAGGATCCCAAGTTGGAGGCCAGCCTCAGCAACTTAAGAAGACCTCAGCAACTTAGCAAGGCCCTAAGCAACTTAGCAAGACCAAAATGCTGGTGATGTAATTCAGTGGTAAAGCACCTCTGGGTTAAATTCCCAGTACAAAAAAAAAAAAAAAAAATCACCCTTTTTTTAAATTATAAAAATTACAATGGTCACTGTGGAAAACTTAAAAATATAGAAAGATGCAAAAGGAATAAAAAGTACATGTCCTACTGCTCAAAGCATCTGCATCTCTAACAATTCAAACTCCTCTCGGGTTTTTCCATGCATATAACAGGATGAGATCCCAATGCAAATACACTTTATACTCTGCTATTTTCTACTTCATATTGTATGAAATCTGTTTTTACAACAAAATTGCAAGCTCCAGATAGGCTGAGACCTTATCAGCCCTGGTGGTCACTATATACTTCCCACCTACTATATGTCTAGCACATAGTAGGCACTCAATAAATAATCATAGAGTGCATGGTAACTCCACCCGAACTCTGGGCCACTCTTCTTTTGAATATTTAGGTTATTTCCAGTTTTCTGCTACCAGGAACAATGTCAGATGCACAGTTGTATATCTGCATCTTGTTCAGATCTTCATTTCCTTATAATGAATTCCTAAAAGAGGAGTTGCTAGGTCAAAGGGTATTCATACTATAAGGCCTTGGATGGCTGATGCCAAATTGATTTCCTGAAAGGCAGTCCTCATTTATATCCTCCACCAGTGATTCATGAGAGCAAAAAGCCTAGAGTTTTCTCCATAGAGATCGGCATGTGAGTTCAAGGGGAAACTGTGGAATCTTTAGTAGGTATTTTAATGAAGAATCGAGAACTAAGCTTGAAGTTCACTCGGATACCCAGCACCCCCAGGCAGCATAGAGTGTATTTCTGAACTTTTGCCAGCCTTAGGAGGGAGTATGCTAAGAGTGCCACGAGGAAAATTATCAACTCCCTACCAGCCAAATATATACGAGGCTGGGAAACACAGTCCAGGCCATGCCCGGGGAGCCTAGCAGGATCCTTGGGGCCCAGCAAAGAAAACCCAATCTTTCTGTATACACAGTGGCCCACACCAAATCTGCCTCTCTGGCACCAAGTCTGTTTTGCTTGACTTCTCTATAAATATCTGCAGTTAAAGTAAGCATCCATAGTGGTTGCTAGATGTCTTTTTTTATACACACACATGTTAAAGATACACCATTCACTTCAAAACCACACTTTTCATATTTGTTTCTTAGGAAAAGTTTTATTCTTCCTAACACCCAATCAGCAAACTCAATTCCCAATGAATGCATCTACCAGAGTGTTCTCAGTGGTGCTCCCCCTGTAAGTCAAGGTCATCTGTGAAAATGCAAACAGAGTTGTGTGGATCCTGATCCAGAAAATTCTGAGTTCGTGCCCTCTCCACGGCTGTGTCTACTGGGGAGCAGCAAGAGCCTCTGCCCTGCACCCCACCATGCTTACCCCGGCAGCCATCATATGATGATGAGCTTGGTCACCCCCAACCCAGGCCCTTCTCCCTCCTCTCTTCCCACAAGGCACAGAGCTGACTGCCCAGGGAAATCACTGGCTCCTCTCCAAAGCCTTGTCAAACAGAGCACAAAAATGAAAAATAATTTGTATTCTCTCCATAAGAAACTGGATCCAGAGCCGGGGAGGTAGCTGAGTGGTAGAACGCAGGTACAAGGCCCTCTGTTCAATCCCCAGCGTCACAAGAAAATAAAATAAATTAAAAGAAAATAAAGGAGTCAATCTTTTTTTCTGGATTTCTACTTAAGAAGGAAGGAAGGGAGGGAGGGAGGGAGGACTCCGTATTCCTACCCAAAATTACTGTGTCAGGATTAAATTCTGTGTCTTCATTTCTCAATCTTCAAAATGGGGGTGATTTCTGCCTCTCTCCTACGTTTCACAAGAATTGTACAAGGAACCAGAAAATATAAATCTTTCATGTGTTTCATGAGGCAAAGCACCTGTCTAAATCGGTGATACAGCTCAGTTGGTAGAATGCTTGCCTTGCATGCACAGGCCCTGGGTTCACTCCCCAGCACCCAAAAAAAAAAAAAAAAAAAAAAATTTCAATGTACTCCTTTGTAAGGACTTCCGCTTTCCTGCCCTATGGATTTGACACAGCTCTTGCAGCCAAATCTTCCCCTATCTTAGACTCTGATGGCAATATTATCAAAATATCTCCTAACATGTTGAAACGTCCATTGTTGCTTTGGGAAGATGGTACTGGGAACTGAACCCAGGGGCGCTGTAACTGAGTCACATTCCCAGCCCTTTGGATTTTTTATTTTAAGATCTTGCTAAGAGGTGGAGACTGACCTCAAAATTGTAATCTTCCAGCCTCAGGCTCCCAAATTGCCGGGATTACAGGCATGTGCCAACATGTCTCGACCATCTATGATTTGAAAAAAAAAAACTATATGGCTCCTCCAAATCAATTAATATTAGCCATTCTTTCCTTTTGTCTTTTTCCTCTAGACACATTGACATGCGCATACAAACATAAGCCCAAATTATTTCACACGACTCCAAATAAACCCCAACTCTCCAGGACTCAACAGATAAAAATCTCACAGCCGTGTTCACATTAATCCATGAAAAGAATGTGATTGTTCCACATTTCACCAGCGAGTCAACCAGAGGATTGAGAAACACAGGGAAGTCCCGATGTCCATGTTTCTCGTTTTCTCGTGATATGAACGAGATGGAATTTATCTGAGAAGAAAATGCCAAGGTGACATTTGGAATGGCCACGTTTGTGGGGGCAGGAGGCCAGCTTATGGGGAATTGTGCATTCTCCTTTGGAGTGGCGGGTGGACAGGTTGCCAGATCCCCAGCCCCATATGCACACAACTCGGCGGAAGCGCCACGGGGTCCTCCGGCCTTGCCCAGGACTGCCGCTGTCCTCAGCGGCTAAGGGGAGGTCCCCCTCAGGCAGCCTCTGGGGGACATGAGCTCATGGGGAGAGAGAGGAGGCCTGCCTACTGAAGAGACCCAGGTGGCCTAAAGGTCAGATGACTTAAGGGGAACCGGTCATGGGGACAGGAGTGGGAGCGTGGGTTCAGCAGGGACACAGCAGAAGACCAGACCTGGCCTCCCTGAAGCGCAGACACTGGCTGTGCCCTTGTTCCTACGCCCTAGCAGTGCTGCCTCAATAGTGGGATCTGCTTGCTGCGCAGGTGCGGAGCCGTTGTCCACGCCCATTCCCTTTTCTATCCTTCTGGGCAATCATGTCGGACCCAGGCTGGGCCAGGGAGTCATGTGGCAGCTCCTGACACTCTCCTCTCTTGCATTTCAGAGCTAAGGGACTGCAGTGGAGACCCACGCGCCAGGACAGTCGCCAGCATCCGCTCCCACCCACAAGAGTTCCCTGATGGATGCAGCTTTCGCGGCTTCCTCTTCCCTCCAGGTTGGTCAACTCTCTTGGCTGAACTTAAATAATCAATCCCCTGGAGCCTGACCCAACCCACCGGAAGTCTGTCTCAGCACCAGAACCGCTTTGGATGTCAGTGCCTTCATTTGCCAACGAAGGGGAGATCTGGTTTTTCTCTAAAGTTCCTTCCAGCTCTGAAAATAATATTCTCTACTTTATATTCTTAAAACTTTGTTCCCTGTGTCTTGAGCAAAAATAACTTTCCATGGTTTGTCTATTAAACTCATCTGAACACGAGTCGCGCCAGGTAAGTACTCCAGCGCTAACCTTTGCTTCCTAAATACACTGGAAACTGCACAGTGGGAAGGCAACATTCTCTCGCCCTGGGTTGCAAGAATGACAGTCTCAGTTTCCCCATCTGCACTCTGTGGGGCAGGACTGGATGGATCCTCGGGTTTCTTTTCAAGTGAAGAATGCAGGATTCTGCAAGCAGAAATCTTATCCTGACCAGTAATGGCTGGGAGAGGAAGAAAGAAGAGCCAGCGTTGATTGAATACTCCAAATGAGACACACACTGGTCTACAAACCAGTGTCTTACATTCGTACTAGTGTGCAAATGACTGACACTAGGCTCCTCCCCTAGCTGCCTGTCATTTTGCTACTAATGCAAGGATGTCCATGTCAGCCACATGGAGTAAGTCAGGCAAAGCTCTGCCATCAGTCCAGCCCCGGATGGTGTCCGATGGTGACCACTTACCATCAGCTGCAGCAAAGATGGTCTGGTAACACGATGCTCTGAATATCCTGCTTGATTGTCAGGAAACATAATTCCTCAAACCAGGGCCCTAGGCCACCAGCATACTGCCCCTTGGTCAACAATCCTGGAAATGGAGCTTTCGGACCATGTTAAAATTTAACAAGGCTTTCCTCAGGCTGGCCTTTGGATTGATATGTTTTCAGTTCTTCGTGTTACCTGTCAGTAACTTGTCACCTTGCAGATGTCAGCCAGTGAAATGGTTGGGATGAATGGGATCCCGGCAGGTCTCTGTTCATTCTGCAGACTTCCTATAGCTTGAGGGTGACAGTCCCATGTGTTAAGTCTCCATCACCCGTGCCTGCCTGTCTGACACTTCAGATTCACTTTTTTTTATCTTTGACTGTATTCACTCACTACCCATTTGAAAAAAATTTGAAGGCATCTATGTGTATATTATATGGTTTAAATTAAAAGAGTTTTTGAAAATTTTTTTGAAATAGGCTCTTCCTAAGCTGCTGACCTTGAACTTGTGATCCTCCTCCCTCAGCCTCCAGAGTTGAATTACAAGCTGCACTTAGCCTACTTTATGCCCTTTTTTTTTGGTGGTGCTAGGGATTGAACCCAGGGCCTTGTGCTTGACAGGCAAGCACTCTACAAACTGAGCTATATCCCCAGCCCAACTTTATGCCTTTTAAAAACTCTTTTAAGTAAGGCATCATGTCACACACTGTAATCCCAGTGACTTGGAAGGCTGAGGCAGGTGGGTCACAAATTCGAGGCCAGTAACTTAGCAAGACTCTCTCTGAAAAGGCAGGGGTGGGGAGCTGGCACTAGGATGTAGCTCAGTGATAAAATGCCCTCCTGGGTTCAATCCCTGGTACCACCCCCCTCCCAAAGAAAGAAATAAGCCCCTACCAAAATTCAACCTTCACTCCTTATTTTCTAGGGTTAAAAACTAGTATCCTGAACTCATACAGGTATCAATGCCAGTGTGCTGATGCCAGGGTCATTTCCTAGACCAGACTGGAGGGAAAGCAGAGATCTCTGGGCCCCAGGATACTAGCATTAGCATCAGGGTTACAGTGTGTCCCTAATGGACAGGGAGGGGAAAAGGCAGAAAGGCCAGGCCAGGAGCACGCAGAAAAAGGAGGCCACAGCAGCCTCCCCCAGAGATGATCTTGCTTCTTCCTAATTTTGTTTCGAAACAATGGGCGTCTCCTAATGGTGACCTTCCCAGGGAAGAGGAGGTGTCCGCTTTGGCTTGACTCACACCTGAGTGGAATGGCAGCGGAAAGTCCCCCTCGCAGAGCCACCTCCCTGTCTCCGGCGTTCCAGGGGAGGCAGGAACAAGCACCATGGAGACCACCACGGGCCCTCACATGAGCAGCACGAGTGCCAGGTGGCCAGGCTGGTCAGCCATCTGGGTGAGGAAATGTGCCTTCTCCAGCCTGCTGGGGAAGCCTGTCTGGATGGGAGCTTAGCTTCCATCAGCCAGCTTCGGGAAGTTTCCTCACCCTGGCTCCCGTGAAGATGGGGTCCTAGGAACTCCACTCTTCCCCTCACGGAGACCAGTGCGTCCACATCGAGTGGCCTGTGTGCGTGGAAACAAATCTGCCTGACCGGAAAACACTGGGAAAATGTTGGGAAGGGACTACAGTTTCAGGTTTCCAAAAACCTGTAAGTTTAAACCAGAAAAAGAAATGGTTTCAGCAATGTCTATCTAAAATGCAACCGTGAGACTCTTTGCACCTGGGATAACGGGCTTTTTTAATTTTTCTTTTTAAGTACTCTGATTGAACCCAGGGGTGCTCGCTCTACCACTGAGCTACATCCACAGCCCTGCCCTACCTTTTTAAAATTTTTTTTTTTTATTTTTTGGAGAGATAGCAGCTCACTAAGTTGCTGAGACTGGACTTGAACTTGTGATCCTCCTGCCTCAGCCTCCTGAGACTGGGATTACAGGTGTGCACCACCATGCCTGACTGAGATAACAAACATTTTTAAATGAACTTAAATTGTACCAAGTACAAAATAATGTTGTCTCTTTATAACTAGTTAGCAACAAGATTTAAAAGATGGGTAAAACCAGAGTGGGTAAAGATGTAAAGAGGCACTCTTGTTCAGTGCTGATGGGAGTGTTTAGCGCGTCTCATCATTTTCAGAGACATATTTGGCAATATTTATTAAAACTTAAAATGCCCGCTGGCTTTCATCCAGCAGTTTCCCTGACAGACCTAGTCACTGAACAGAAATACATTGTTATATTCTGAATATTTGGGTTTCCCCAAAATTCATGACTCTGAAGGGCTAGCCTCCAATGTGATGGCATTTGGAGGTGGGACCTTTGGAGGGTAATTATGTTTAAATGAGGTCACAAGGGTGGGGACCCCGCACTGCATTAGCATCCTCATAAGAGACAGGAGCGTTTCTCTCTCCACCGTGTGATCAAGCATTGAGAAGATGGCAGTGGCCACTGCAAACCTCATCAAAAAGTAGATCAGCAGGACCCTGAGCTTGGACTGCCCAGCCTCCAGAACTGTAAGTAATACACGTGCTGTCGAAGCCACCTGGTCTGCAGGATTCTGGGTGAATTTTGTGTGCATTTTGTTGCTATTGATGGTGTTTTGTTTGTCTTAGTGGCTTGGGTGCAAGCTAACAAAGACAATGGGGCAAAAATACACATGTTCAGGACTATTTTGGCATTGTTTGTAATTACAGAAAACTGGAAGGAGCTCCATGCCTCTCAATAAGGGGTCGGTTAACCAAAGTTGGGTAACCATGGTGCCCGCCTGTAATCCCAGCTATGCCAAGGCTAAGGCAGGAGGAGCCCAGCCTGGGCAATTTGGGGAAGCCCTGTCTCAAAATAAAATAAAAAGGGCTGGGGATGTATCTCAGTGGTAGAATGTTTCTGAGTTCAATCCCCAATTCCAGGGGAAAAAAATCTAAAAACTAAAATAAAAAGGTAGGCTGGGGTTCAATGGCCAAAGGTGGTCAGAGAAAAGTATATCACAGAACTATATGTAGAGTCCATTTTTTTTTTCAAAACATATTAGATGCTAATATTGTACATAATTTTTTTTTGGCTGGGTAGGATTTAAATTTAAATTTTTTATCATAAGTACTAGGATTTTCATGTTATTATTTTATTTTTTTTCTTTATTTGGGGGGGATTGAACTCAGGTGCTTTACCACTGAGCTACATCCCCAGTCCTTTTTATTTTTTATTTTGAGACAGGGTCTTGCTAAGTTGCTGGGGATCTCACTAAGTTTCTGAGGGTGGTCTCAAGTTTGTGATCTTCCTGCCTCAGCCTCCCAAGTCATAAGATTACTGGCATGTACCACTGCAGTCAGCTTTTAATGTTATTATTTTTTAACATTAAACAATAAGGGGAAAAAATGAAATTCTCCATCTTCACACTGTTTAATTATCTACAAACCCCATTCCTGGCCCAAGGTAATTCTTTGCCTTTATCTTCTCCTGGAGAAGGAGTTGGGATATGGTTCTTGTATGTTCTAGAGGATGGTGGTTGTAGGCTATGAATGTAATTCTAGGAATTCCATTGAATAAATGGCTCAAAATTCCAGCTCTTCAAATACCCCCACGCTAAAGATATTTTGTGCTTGAGAGGCAGCCTGTGTAATGATCAGAATGCGGGACAGTGACTCAGTGGTCAGGATAGGCAAGGGTTCCAGGTTTCTCAGCAGTGAGATCAACTCCTGAAGGGAGGCATCCTGATGTTGCTCACAGATGCATGGACCCCATCCCAACAGGCCCTCCTAAGAAGGGGATCCCAACCCACTAGCATCTGCTGAAATACTGGAGGACGAGACGGGGCCTGAGGTCAGCAAGCTGGAAAAGCAAACCTTGAAAGGAAAGCCCTGCTAGTCTCATCTGGAGTCAGTGCAGAGAGCGAGGAAAGAGTTCTGATGCTGTCGGAAGGACGGCCCACGTCAGAGGCTGTCACCTGGAGAGCTGAAGGTTTGTCACTTGGGGATAAGTTGGGTTGAGGGCACAGGGCAAGGACTACCACCATCTAAAGGGTGAGGCAGAGATGTTAAGCTCCCTCCAAAGGTCAGGCTAGTGCCTCACAGGTCCACCATGGGGTGATGCTGAGGGTGCTGCTGAGGAAGGGCAGCTGTGTGAGATGGATCCCCCGCGGGCTCTCTCTCTCCTGGGGCTGGGGTGGGGGCTGGGCAGGTGGGGGCGAAGAACAGTAAGGAGGCCAGACCACCAGGACGTCCAGGAGATGGCCCAACCTCTGAAGCCTGTTCCCAAGTCTGCTGAGTCTTAAAACTTCAAATTGTCAAACCCCAAACTGCCCCATTCTGGATCTTCTGCTCTAATCATACTTCCCTTCAACAAATACTAAGAAATAATGAAATCTCCTTAAAGGATTCAAATCTCTATAGGGATTAGATCCTAACCACAAAAGAGGCTCTGTGCCCTGCAGGTTCAGGGCTGTCATACTATGTCCTGGGTCCAGTGCTTCCCACTCTCCTAATTTAAGTGGGCATCCCAGCCTCTGGCAGGCCACCAGTGCCTGGTATAAACACCAGAACAGAGACCTCATTTACCTTGTTCCCCATGGCGTCCCCAGCAATGAGAATGCTGCCTGGCACATAGTAGGTGCTCTGTATTTTTGGAATGAATACATGAATGAAAGATTTAGTGGAAAGAACATAAGTTGAGAAGTTGGCCCTGGGCAAGTCACTTAACGGGGTTGAACCTTGCTTTGTCATCTGCAAAAGCAGACTCACAACAACCACTTTTCAGGGGTTTGGGAAATGTGGGAATAACATAAGGGAAGCATGCAACGCGAGTTGCCTGGTTCACAGTAGATTCTCACAAAATGGGACCTAAATTTGTATGGCCACGCCCATCCTTTGATCACAAGCACCACATAAAGTTGCACAATTCAGGTCTATGACTAGCCCTTTAGGAACTACTAGTTCATAACCAACATTACAATAGCCTCTTCTTCTTTTAAATATATCTATTTTTTATTATTTATTTAATTTTTTTATGGTACTAGAGATGGAAACCAGGGCCTCACTCATGCTATGCAAACATTCTACCCCTGAGCGACAGGTCCAGCCCCGGTCTCTTCTTTAAACCCGATGGTCCACCCATCTCTCCGTAAGAATGGCTTTATATACTTTATCTGTTGATCCCTTGTTTCCACAGACCATCATGCAGTTCCTATAAAGGTGTGTACAGCTTTCCAGAAGTTCTGGTTCACTCCAGGACCAAACTATTGAGGTTTAGCTCAGATTCAGCTGCCTGAGAGCTCAGCCTGTTTTCTTAGGGAAATCCAATATGGCACTGTGGCTGCCAGCATGGAATCTGCAGTCAGATTCTCCACGCCAAACCCATTCTTACTGTATGAGCTGGGGCAAGCTATTGCATCATTTGAAACCTCAGTATTCTCATCCAGGAAATGGGGAACAAGAGTGCCTCCCTGGAGAAGGATAAAAAGAATCAAGAGACCATGCTTCTCTTGCTTTGTGGGCAAGGAGGGACATAAATTGGCTCATTGACAGAAACCCTGCCAGGAAGAATCCTTTCCATGAATCCTTTCCATGAAGAATCTCTTTTCCATTTTTATTAGTCATATCATATAATCATTTGGGACATTTGGGAGAATAAGGAGTGAGTGCATGTGGAGCTAAGTTGGGAAATCTGTCCTGTCTGAACAGGACTCCTGATGTCAGAGATGAGAGTTGGAGGAAGGGAGGCAGAGTGGTCAAAACCAGAGGAGGGAGGAGTGTGGCTCCTCTTGCTCCCACAACCCCGTTCCTCCTGTACTCTGCGGGCCAGAACATTAATGGGAAGCTCGGCCACCAGGCTTGCGAGTACTCTGTGCTTCAAGCACAGCCCTGCTAGGCCTGAAAACAAGCTATGACCACAAAGTTATCCAGTGTCCCTCCAGCTCTGCTGGTCACTTGGTGTTGGGAGTAAAGCCCTCCCTGCTGGATCCATGTGAGCTGCAGCAATCAAGACCCCCCATTGGTCCCCGTCAAGGACTGCAGCCACAAGTTTTGGCTGATCCAGCCCCAGAGAAGATAAAGTGCTTAAATAAAGATTAGCCACGCTCGGTCCAGCGCCACTTACATCCAAGAGTCAAAGTCGATATTTGCTGAGTGGAAAAGGACAAAGAAAACAAATTCATCTGCACGCCGTCCAAAGAGCCTAGAAAAAGTGACTGCCTGCCTCTTACTTCCTCGTCTGCTCCGGTAAGAGGGCTAATAAGCTGATAGGTCCCTGTTTTGAGGGTAACTCAATATTCCGAATCACAAACGATCAGCTGGTTTCCTGAATAGGGCCATTGTGCAGGCTGCGTCCTTTAAGAAGAAACAGAGCAATGTGAAACGATCTTAGATTGATGTACAATGGTGATATGACCACACTCTTGCTACTTTAGAGGAATAGTCTTGAGAGACCTCAGAAAGGGCAGTCCTAGGGCTGGGCTGTGGCTTGGTGGTGGAGCGCCTGCCTAGCATGGGTGAGGCCCTGGGTTCGATCCAAAGCACCACATATAAAGAAATAAAATAAAGGTCCACAACTACCAAAAAAATTTAAAAGGAAAAAGAAAGAAAGGGCAATCCTAAAGGTCACACTGTGTCTTGCTTTTTTTTAAGTCCTGGGGTTGAAGCCAGGCCTCACACATGCTAAGCAAGCACTCCACACTGAGCTGCATCCCCCGCCCATCACGCTATCTCCTCACAGTGCACTGGGGAGCTGGGTCATAACAAAGGTCCTTTGAACCAGAGTGAATTTAAACCCACAACCAAACCACAAGCCTTTCATGTCCCATGACAGCATAGAGGTATTAGAGGAACCTTAGTGTCACCTATCCCATAGCGGTTACTTTACAGATAGGAGAGTGAGGGCCATCAAGGTGAAAGGACCTGAACTAGGACATGCAGCAGGTTGGGGGGGGGGGGGGGGCGCAACACAGCCCTGCGGAGGCAGCTGCAGAGAGCGGGCACTTTTGCTAATGGAGTCACTTCCTGTTGGTCCAGCATGGTGGGGAGTGTCTTCATGGAAGGCTGTGGGGTGGCCAGAGCACACTCATTCTTACTCCCGAGGGCCACAGCTTTCACGGCCCCTCGTCTTGGCAAGTCCTTCACATGCATCAGGAAACCCAGGTCACTGCTAGGGAGGCAGCTAACTGCCTGGGCAGCACAGTCCCTTTCTGAGACCGACATTCTCATGCCGGGTGCCCAAGCCTGAGGAATAGCTCCAGGGGGCATGAGAGGCCCACATCTGCATGGAATGACAGCAACTCAGGGTGGTCAGCCCTGCCTGTGGCAGGAGAGAGACACAATGAACGCTTTGCCCGACAGCTGCTGAATGCCCACGATGTGCCCCTGGCAGCACTGGCTGCACAGCACACTCCGTCCAGCCTTCGCCTTCTTTCTCTAAAAAGCCAGGAGGCTGACTTCTCCATGGGAGGAGGGGGGAGAGTGGCTGCTTCTTGCCTTTTGTTCTAAAAGACAGGGACATCCTAGTTACACCTTTTCCCTGAACATCGGTGAAGCCTTGCAGGCGTGTCTAACAGGCTGCTGCCCCAAAATGACATTCTCAAAAGGTCAGAGCCAAATACTACGGGCTTGGATTAAAAGCGAGCATTCCTTTTTTGGTGGATGGGTGCAGTTGAATCTATGTGGGATCCAACAACCAACAGGAATCCCACTCCCTCTCCAGAGAACTTGAAGGAAACATCTAAATAGCATCCCACACCTGGTTTTTCCATGTCTAACAAATGCCAATGATATGCAAACACAGGCACTTTGCAGGGAAACACAAGTTTGCAGAGCAGGCATCATCCTGTTGTCTTTTTGCTCTCGCTCTGCCTTGCAGGGAGGAACGTTGGAGGGCTGCGTCCAGTGATCACTCCCAGATCAGATCTGCACGAGTAGCAGGCATTGCTCAAAAAGACTGGAGCATACAGAAAATGAATGAAGTAGAACTATCAATCAATCAGTCTACCAGTTCCTACCTTGACTGGGCAATGAAGAATCCACAGAAGGCATCAGCCTGGCACCGGGGCCCTTGTCACTTGATTACCTGTTCTGGCTGTCTTCATTCCCTTCTCTCCTCTGGCATTTCTGGATGAACCATCCTTTCTCATCTCTACGCTGCACTGGCTAACTCCAACGCACCCCTTTCTGAAGATTTTTCCTTGATCCATCTTGAGCTCCCACAACATCTTCTGCCTGCATCCTAATTATCCATCCCCGGATCTCCAGATCTGCTATGTAGTAGGTAGTCAATTAATATTTGCTGAATTAATGAATCAGACATTCCTGAAACAATGAGCAGACTAAGTTTAAAAGAGATGAAGAGATGTCCACAATAGAACTGGTCAAGTCCTCCAGATGGGCCCGGGGTCCATTGGTACCATACGGTATCAGTGTCAGTTTCCTGCTAAGAGGTTAGCACTGGGGAAGCTGGAGGAAGGCTGTCGGGGTCCTCTCTGAGCATTGGCATCCTTAGGAAGCTGGTGACTTGGGAGCTGCAGTGCTGGACACTGGGGTCATGGCAGTGAAAAGACAGGGAGCTACCACTCTAGATAACTGGCCCTGTGGCTACTAAAATAAGATTAGTAAATGCTGACTTTTGCTTTCATAACTGTTCCTGACTATACAGTAAGAAGCTTTGAATTTCTGTTGGGTGGAAGAAAATCTGAAAGGTTATTCAAAATTCATAAAAAATATTGACTTTGAGGAGGAAGCAGGAATCTGCCTTGGGGGAAAACCCCTTTCCTTGGGGGAAAAAGAACACAGGGGTCCTTTTGTTGTAGGAAGGGACACTGTGGTGGGTTCTTGGGTCACACAGAGCCAAGTTCCTCCTCTTGCTTACTGATAGTGTTCACCATTCAAGGTCAGATGCATCAGGCGAAGGTACTAAGGGATCTGAAATAGTGCTATCAAATCCCTCTCAAAAGGAGCACATTCTGGGCTGGGGATGTGACTCAGTGATAAAGCACTTGACTCACATGCATGAAGCCCTGGGATCGGTCCCCAGGACCCCCTAAAATGGTGAGGAACACATTCCTTTATCATTTCTTTTTTTTTTTTTTTTTCCTATTTTGCCCCACCTCCCACCTAACTGTTGGAGAAGAAATTTATCTTGTTAATAGGAGAATAAGTTTAAAAGAAAAGATTCACACCCCTGCTCTCTCCAGAAAGCTGCATTTTGAAGCCATTGCGTCTTACCGGGAACAGGTGTTTTTTCAGCCAGGCGTGCTGGATCCAAGTTATGCCGATAGCCCTTGATTCTTCCTGAGCAAAGTGTGCGCCCATGGGGCATTTATCTGAGCCTCAGCCTCTGGGGCCCATGACACACCTCTGCTCCAGGGTCTGAGTGTTTCCGGGGTGTTTCTGTCACACTGTCACGTGTAGACAGCACTGAGCACGTGCGAGAAGTCACCAAGCAAAGGCAGGCTGCTGCTCCAGAACCTCATGGCGCTCTGGCTCTGAGTGACTTCCAAGGGCCTCTGGGCTGGCGCCCCCACTTGTGCCTTCCTCTTCATATCTTTTCCATCAGTATCTGTCCCCTCATAAGTCACAACTTAGTTGACCAAGGCCTACAAATTAATCTGCTTAAAGCAAACTGAGAGGTAAGGGACCAACACCTCCTAGGAACTGCCACTTTTCTGCCACATATAAGATCGCTAAACTACAGTGAAGCTCCGCTTGTTTTCCTTTACCCCTCCCTTCTGATCGATGGCCAGCACAGGGAGCGTGCTTTTTATGCCATGCTTGTCTAGGGTTCCTTGACTGCTCAGACAATTGTTTTGCCCACACATGCTAAACTTATCTGTCTTAGAAACGTTCTTGGAGTCCTAATTAAGAGCCAGTTCTAGGTACTGGGACTGGAGAGAAGAAACAAGACCAGGAGCCCACCAGGTCCCTGCAGACTAGTGAAGGACACAACCCATGACAGCAGTTACAGCCCAGCATGCTAAGGGCTATAACAGAGGTACAGGCAGGCCTCAGGGGGAAATTCCAGATACAAGCCCCCATCATCAAAGTAAACCCTTTTACGGAGGGCTTGGGGCAGCTGACTAAGAATCTCCACTATATCTGTTGAGTTTTTCCCTTCCTTTGGGGGTTTTCTCAGTTCAGTTACTATTCCAATCACCAGGTTGATCCCCTGGGGCATAAAACATGGTGGGTGCACACTGTTTCATTACTGAACCATCAAGGAGGAAGAAAGGGGAAACATCTGAATCCTCGATTAATGAACAGGGAGAGAAAGAGTAAATACAGAGCTTGCACGTAAAGAGACAATCACAGTGTGTGTTAGTCTACTCCTCATTGCTATAATGCAGTACCTGGAGTGGGATATTTTATAAAGTAAAGAGTTTTATGCGGTTCACCGTTCTGGAGGTTCAAGAGCATAGTACCAGCATTGGCTTGTCTCTGGTAAGGAACCCCTGGGCTGAGTCACCTCATGATAAATGGCATTATGGCAGGAGCATGGGTGAGAGGGAGAGATGACACAAGGAGACAGGGAGGCAGAGAGTGGGAAGAGTCCAGGCTTGCTGTTTAATGACAACCCTTTTGCCAGAACTAACCAGAGTCCCATGAGAATTCATTCGTTCTGAGGACAGCACGGCCCAATGACCTGTCACCTTTCACTAGCCTCCACTCTTAAAGGTCCCACCACCGCCCAACACTGCCACACTGAGGACAAAGCTTCCTGTGCATGAGCCCTGGGGATTCACTCACACCCACCTAACTCAGAGCAGCCTGCCTGACGTGGCGTTCACTGCGGCGCACACCACTGTTCGCGAAGGTGCCATCGTGAACTCAGAAAGGCCCAGCGCTGGGGGGTCTGCTGGAGCCTGCCAGGAACTGCCAGGCAGAGACATCGGCGAGCCACCTGCCCCTCCCAGTGACTCTCACCTGCCTGGACAGGGACTCAGCTGGGGGAGAGAGCGAGGGCTGGTCATTCCAGCAGAGGAGGTGAGGCCCCAGCGTGGCACCTGCCCCAGGCACCTCTGCGAGGGTCCCACGCGGGGCATGTGGTTTCATTACACATCACAGAAACGGGGCTGGGGATGTGCTCAGCAAATACAGTCACGAAAGTTCTCATGTGGAGGGGCCTCCCCGAGAGGGTCACGTCCCAACTTTTCTATTTAAAAGCACAATTATTTTCTTGATAATTTTTAAATATAGAAAAAAGGAAAAGAAAAAGTTTCATGGCTCCTAATTCAACCACCCAATCAGACTAAATAATGTAAACATTATTTAAAAAAACAAAAGGGCAAAACATCAGTAGGAGACGTAAAATGAAAGGTAAGTGGGAGGTGGCAGCACCTGTAAGAGGTGACCTAGGGAAGGAAGCGTTTACTGAGGATGTGCCCTTGAAGGGGAGACTGGGCCTTGTCTCTCTTTTTACTTCCCTGATATGAGGTAAAAGGCCTCTCGGCCACACGTCCCCACCATGAGCCTGCCTTGCCATGGGTCCAAAAGCAACAGGGCCAACTCACCATGGTCTGAAACCTCCAGTTGTAAGCCAAAGTAAACCTTTCCTCTTTCTAAGCTTACTATCTTAGGTATTTCTTACAGTAATGGAAAGCCAGCTAAGACAAAACATCAATTTCTTAGAATGTAGGTGGAGCTCAATGAACATGACTACAATTATTTACTACTATTCATCTTCGAGCCTTTCTCATATCTTCACATTTAAATGTTTCCCAGTGTGCCAAGACACATCATTTGTGCATTGAACTGTCCCCTGGGGATGGAAATTGAGACTGGATCCATGTGCTGTCACTATTAGAAACAATACAAGATGTCCTTATTCACCAGTTTTTAAAATTTTGGTGAAAGAATGCACAGGCTATATTTCTAAGGATAAACTTACTGATTCTGGGCATCACAGATTCTGGTAGATGTTGTCAAATGTCTTCCCAAGACACTGCCAAAACTAGAGTATGGGAGTTTGCCCCTCTCCAAAAGTGAATCTCTCAAAATTTACAATAGAGTCAAAGGAGGGAAAAATGTTAGTACTCTCTTTTTATTTGAACCTCTTTACATTACGAATGAGATTATGAACTCTTCAATTTACAGGGGAGTAAAACAGAGACCCAGAGGTCCCCTAACTGGCTCATGCCTAACCCTGCTAGTGCAGACAAGGCAGTAGTCAGTCTCCTGTTGGGAACCACCCTTAGACGCCCAGACCCAAGCACCAGGAGGAGTTTGATGATTTCGAATTCCTTCCTCTTTCCTTGCGGGGTAGGTTGTGGGGCATTTGGCTGCCTGGCTTAGGGTGAATGCCTCCCAGGACACCAGCAGTCCCAAAAAACAGGGAAGTCTTAGCCACACCCTTGGTCCAGGAAGCAGGGCTGTCGGGCTTCCTTGACTGGAAGGTTCCTGCCTGTAGACAACCGATAAAGAAAGCCTTGTCCCCACACTGCCTGCAGTTCCTCTTGCACTTCTTATCCTTGTCTCTGTTCAGTCTCAGAGCCAAGTGGTTCATCTGGTGCCTGGACCTTTCCATTCCTTCTCCCACCTCTCTGGGGACCTGGACTTCCTTAACTGGCAAAGAAAGCTCCTTAGTGCCGTGACAGGATCAATCCACTTCAATGAATGAACTTCTGTCCCCTGCCCCCCAATACCAATGCATGAGCAGAGCAGGGATTCACAGAGTAGCATGAGGGTGAGAGAGACCGCCCTCTACCTAGGGGAATGGACCCTGGCTCTCCACTTGCTGGCACTGACACTACAGATAAATCCCTCTAAGTCTCACTATCTCCACCTAAAGGAAACTGCACCTGCTTCAGTCTGCTTTCTGTTGCTATCAGAAAACCCGAGGCTGGGAAATTTATAAACAGTAGAGGTTCATCTTGGCTCACAGTTCTGGAGACTGAGCAGTCCAAGGACAGAGCAGTGGCAACTGGAGAGGGTGTGATAACATGGTGGAAGGTCAAAAGGCAAGTGGGTGTGTGCAGAAGAGGCCAAACACAGGGGAGGCCTCACCTGATAGGAACCTGCTCTCCTGGGGGTGACAACTCCTGAGAGAAAGGCATTAGTCCCTCCTAACTAGCTAATCACCTCCTACAGGCCCCACCTCCCGACACTGCCACAGTGGCAATTAAATCTCAACACAAGTTTTGGAGGTACAAACCATATCAGCCAAGGCAGCACCCATACCTGCCTGGCCTGACACGCAGGGTGATTTTGAGCACAGGATGTTGTGTGCATGACGATGTCAACTGTAAAGTACAACACAAAGGGTGGATCTCTGGGGACTGCACGCTGGTCTCCGTGGGCTTCCACATGAAGCAAGGTCCTCGGTCACACAGGCAAGGTTGTCCACCCTCACCATACACGCCAGGACACAGGTGGAGCCGGGTTTCCATCTCGACTGTGCAAAGATGCAGTTCATAAGAGCATGTGTACCCCAGCTAAGCCGGATGCAGCAGCTCCTCTGTCCGGCAGCATCGGGCCCCACCGTTCCACTTGGTGGAATTTCTCATCACACACTAGCATTCAACACAAAACTGGCTGTTTTGATGGGAACCGTCCTACCATTATTACCTATTTCTCTACTACTCTGTAAAAAATAAGAACATTAAATACAGCTCAACCTTGTCCCTTATCTCACTGCGGCCACCATAGGCACTGATTATCTCCCTGGGCCCAGAATCCGAGGAGCTGCTGTTTTGCCATTTGTAATTTTGAGGCTTTAGGCAAATCATTTAACCTCTTTATGCCTCAGTTTTCTCATCTATAAAAAAGGACCAGAGGGCCAAGGGAGTAGCTCAGTGACAGAGTGCTTGCCTGGCATGCACAAGGTCCTGGGTTCCATCCCCATTGCTGGGGGTGGTGGGGAAAGGAAGAAGAAAGAAAGAAAAAGAAAAAGGGGGAGCCAGAAAACAGCTAAGGAAGGGGTATAGCTCAGTGGTAGGTGCCTACTTAGCATGTGCAAGGACCTGGGTTTTATCCCCAGCCCGGGGTGGGGGAGTTAATGAGGAGCGTGGCTGCATCCAGAACACAGAAGTAAGAAGCGACTCAGGGTTAGTGCTCGGGTTTGGAGATGACTCTTTTGTCTGCTGAGACACTTTTTGTTCCTACCCAACTCCTGGCTCTAATCCGGATGGCTAAACCTGCTGGCAAAGCCAGGCCCTCTTGTGCAGATGAAAATTCCTTTTTGGGCCGTGAGGAACATAACTGAGGTCCTGATGGCACTTGTTATGCCAACGTCGCAAGTCCAGGCCCAAGCGTTCTGTTCTAATCAGGGAGACGCTCGGCCAGGGCTGTGCAGCAGTGTGGCAGGGACACCAGCAGACACGGGGCCGAGGAGTAGAGCTGGCCAGGGCGTGGCCGCGTGGCGGAGCCCTGGCCTGGCACAGGTAAGGCCCTGGGTTCAACCCCCACACCACCAAGGAAGAAAAGAGCGGCAGAGAAGAAGAAGAAAATGGAGACAAGGAAAACAGAAGCGTCTCTGATCCTCAAGAGTGAAGAACCTTCCATCCCAGTCAGCTCTAAGCAGGGATCGAGCCCCCAATCAGCTGGTTTGTTCTTGCAAGAAGGAACACGCATGGGCGCATTTAGAAATATGAAATGTATCATATCAGTTAAAACACCGAGGCAGTCCAGAGTGGACGCCAAGAAAGGAGAACCAAGGAACCGGGACCATTTCAGAGTTCCTGCCGAGGCGGAGCTTAGAAGCAGCCACCCAGCTGGTCAGGAGCGGGAGGCAGGAGGACTCCCCTGGATGTGTGAATAACAAGCATGCTGAATGCTCACCTTGGTGGCTAATATCTGTGTGTGAAATGGAGATTATGTGGGCTGGAGCCTGGGGCTATGCCTCAGTGCAGTCCCTAGAAGGTAGGTGCTGAAGAGATGAAGCACCCCTACTTCAAAAGAGGAGTCCACTTTCCTCAGGTGGATGCAAGGGGTCCTCTCATCGGTTCTACTCACTCGCTTCAGCTGAGCTGGGTTACTGCCCCTCTGCCTCTAACGTGGAGGGCAGATACTGAAGACGCCGCAAATATTTCAGCTCTTTCCCCGCCTACCTGAAGGTAAGTGAGGCACGTGACTAGCGCTGGTCAATAAAATATGGGTGGAAATGACCTGTCACTACCAGACAGTTTTGGGAAACAGCCCACACTTCACCATGATCTCCTTTGCCTCCGTCATGGGGGTGGAACGTCCCATCTGCCTCCAACCAGGGATGAGAACAAGAATAACATGGGCACAATCCCAGCCAACCTCCAACAGGTAGGGACAAGAAGCAAGGGGTAAAACTTCATTATTTTATGCCCCCGAGTTTTGGGGACTGTCTGTTACGCCATAACCCAGCTAAGCTTGAGTGGTACAGACATACAACTTAGGCACCAGGAAGTGACTTCCTTCTTCCAACTTAGTAATTCAATGTCAAGCGTTAAATTAAAATAGGCCGTACACCTATAGAGTTCCCTTATACTAGGAACTTAGCTGTTTTTTAAAAGGTATAAATGTGATTTTTAATTATGAGGAGGCAAACTCCTTTCTGGGAAGGTAAATTAGAAGAAGAAAATCCCCATAATCCCTCTCTAAGGTCACTTTACCCCTGATTCCTTTCCTGAGCCCAGTTGCAAAGGCCAGCCAGTAAAATCTGCTCCAAACATCGTCCCCGGCAAGGAGAAGGCCATCCTTTTCACGAACACCCATCTAATGCGCAAAGTTTCCTCCATGACGCTCTTGAGTGACAGGTGTGTTCATCCCCCCAGAAGTCAGGCGGGGCTGACCACCTGGGAGTCTTCTGTTTGCTTGATTTTCCCTGCTCAATCTTGAGTTTGGAAATGCAGCTCTTTGAACAAGACTGTAGGTTGACACCCACCAGAGTCAGGTTCCACCCCATTATCTCGTGCTTTTAAAGGTACATTTCAATTCATCAGTTTTTGTAATAAATAAAACATGAGGTTAGGACAAAACTTGTAGTGCTGCCCTATGCTCAAAAAATCCACAAGGTAAGTTTTTCTATAGCAAGATATATTGAAGCACATGTGTCTCACACAGCTGCGATGCTGTCTGGAGAATCGGCTAAGCCGATAAAACTTTCATCATTCTACAGAACAGGCCCCGTGGACAGAGGCTATTTACACGAACCCACTGATTCAATCATTTCAGGTCAGATTTATTGTTTTAGCCATTATTACTTTTTTCACGTATAAATCAGTACCAACCTAGTCATTTTAGTGACCAAAATAACTATACAAGATCTAGTTTCTTAGGTTGTTAAGACTACCATATCAGAGCCACCACCAGAGAATCAATAAAAATGTTCAGAAATAAATACAGGAGGGGAGGTGGAAACAACGAGTTGGGGCCAGGCATGGGGTGCTCACCTGTAATCCCAGAAACCCAAGAGGATAAGGCAGGAACATCACAAGTTCAAGGCCGGACTGGGAAACTTAGGAAGACTGTGTCTCAAAATAAAAATTTTAAAAAGGGCTGAGGATGTAGCTCAGTGGTAGAGCACCCCTGGGTTTAATCCCTGGTACCACACACACACAAAACCCAGTTGAATGTTAAGGCCAAAGGACCTGCCTACCACCCCATCCCCACCCTGAGCCTTATATTGACATCTGCATTCTGAGTTCCCAAGGTTCCCAGGACAGCCTCTCAGTCCCTCCATGTATATGTGGCAGAACCACTTGGATGTAATCATCAATTAAATTATTAATGAAAGAACTGTACAAATAAAAGCATCATGGTCTTTTACAGAGTAATAATTATTATTGTAAGCCAAGCAAATTGAATAATAAGAATCATCAGGGCAGTTTAGTGATAAGCTAACAATTTCCGGTAATCAGACCAAACATCTCTACTCAAGCTGTTTAATAAAATAAATAGCAGCTTGTTGACATTTTTGTTCAGTTAAGCACATAGATATCTAGGGGCTATATTTGTGTCCCAGGTAGAAGAACTAAGGAAGAAGAGAGACTGAATGATATAAAAGTAGAACTGGTATATGATGGTGGTAATATAGGTATATCCGTATTGTAAGGAGACAAGGACTCCTATGAATGACCTAATTTACTTGTTTATACATACATACATGCACATAGGTATGTATACTTCCATATGCATTACATGAATCTATATAGGTAACTATTTATTATTATAACTAACATTTCAGTTACATTCATGTGGGGGATAAAGCTATATGTTGTAGTAAACACAAGCCACCGCTATTTAGATGTGGTTATCAAGCTTCTAGCTACCCATGACACAGCTGTGTGCCCCTCTAAATGAGCACTCAGCAGGCCATTTCCTTATTTACCTAAGAGAGCCTCTGATGGAACATTCAAGAATCATACAGTCCTCCCACAAAACTTATTGCCCAATTGTCTACCAGTTTACTCACTGGTTCAGGAAAGGATCTGTCCATTCGCTGGATTAAAGTAATCACAGGGACAATTGATTAAATTCTAATTGGTGAGTTAATTCAGATCCTCCTCTGCTGCTATGACAATTTTCTGCCTCTTTTTGTTCACCTGGGAAACTGTGTGTCACTGTGAGGTAATGTATCCTCTGGTAGTCGTGGGGGATGTGGGAGTCAAAGGCAGGTAAGGTTCCTTTGCTCCCAGCAGGAAAAACATGAACTGAGGAGGAACAGGCGCACACTACTAGCTATTAGATATGTTCATCTCACAAACAAACACATCTTGCATTAGGGCCCAGGTGTTTGTTTAAAGTCCAACTGTTCGGGGGCCATTTGGCTGGGCTTTGGACTGATATGCCCTTTCCAAAGGCCTCTCTCCTCCTTCATGACATATTTGGTCCTATTAAGTAGACCAACTTGAAGGCTACGCTCTTGCAGGAGTTATCAACTTTGAAATAGCTCTTCCTCTTCAGCCTCCCTAGAAGGGGTCTCTGCTCTGACTTCTGGTAATTGCTCAGATTCTAATTCCATCCTGCTACACCCAAATGCTCTCACTTGTACAAACTCGATACCACCACTCATGGAGAGCTGAACAGTTATGAGTTTGGATCCAGATGACTCAGTCCCAGGTTAATGCTCAAATATCCATTCTGGGAGTTCCTATGCACACACCAGAATGACAGTAAAATCAGCGTGACACATAAATCCACACGTTAATGGCAACATGCTGGTCAGTTGGCTCGATATCACATTGTCCACAGCAAGGAAGCCTAACACCAGATTCCCCCAGGAGATAATGTGTGACTTGACATTCTTAACCCCAAGCGCTATCGACAGACGCCTGCTCATCTTTTCCAGTGCATTCCCCCCTTTGTAAACCAGGGAGAAAGTCTTAACTGCTGGTATGTCTCTAATACTTGCTAATCTTCTTTTTAATAAGAAGGATAACCCACAGGCTCTGGACCTCCAGTAACTAGTAGAAAGAGCCAGGAGGGAGGTGAGAGGAGGAGGAGAGAATGGCACCCAGGAGAAGGGACAAGAGAGCCCAAGGGTGCCCATCTTGGTTTCACAGTGCAATAGGATTTCAAAAGTACAGTTACATTTATGCGGCAATATATTCATTAGGTTATTGTCCTTGTGTAAACATCACAGAGTGTGCTTACACAAACCCAAATGGTAGCACTGACCACACGCCAAATCTGTACCGTGTAGCTGTGGCTCCTAGGCTACAGACCTACAGACCAAGTTACTGCACTGAATACTGTAGGCAACCGTAACGCAAGGGTGTTTGTGTATTTAAACATATCTAAACATAAAAAAGGTACAGTAAAAATGCTAAGCAGTAGGAATTTTTTAGTTCCATGATAATCTTATGGGACACTGATTGAATGTCTGTCACTGATCAAAACACTGTTACACGGCACACAACTAGTTTGGGGGTCAGGTGTACAATTGCCAATTTTTAATTTTGCCAAGTAATGATACTGAACTCATTATCTTCGAGGTTATTTTTCTCATGTTGCCATAGATTAGGGAAAAACTCGTCTTCAAACACCTATCTGTGAGTATTTATTTGATGTCAGTTCCCTGCCAGTCATCGGTTCAAGCAGGGCACCTTGGAACTCCCTCTGCCTTCCATACAAGGGCTTTCAGTATCTGGGAACTTCTGAAATAGACCAGAATGGATCCCCAGTCTGTGGGTGGGGGGTTGGAGGAACTGGGGATCACACCCAGGGCCTTGTGCATGCCAGGCAAGCACTCTGTGACTGAGCTATACGCTGGATCACCCATCGGAGAATTAGAACTTCTTTCTCCTTTCATTTGAGAATGCTTTACATTTCCTTATCTTCCTTCAGAGAATTTCTGTGAAACACCTTTTCTAAGGTGTTATATAGCCATCTCAAAAAAAAAAAGAAAATCAACACATTCTACACAGGATTCATTTCAATCCTTGATAAGAAGCATATATGCTCCTAATGGAAATGATTTCTACCAAAAAGGTGTGTTCACACTCTCAGCCTCAAGGCCTGCCTACAAGGGCCAAGAACACATCTGCAAAGAATGAGAATGCTTTCTCCAGCTGGCAGAAGCAGCAGAGAGAGTCAAGGACCAGACTTTCCATCCATCTATCCATCCTGAACCGACTCTCCAGTGAGCCAGGATGACTACGGGACCAGGGTTTGCAGCAACAAATAAGGATTTAGAAGAGCGTAATTTCTGAATTCTTGGAAGACAAAGAACATGTATATTAAAGTGGCTACACAGTGTCCATTTGCTGTGTGTCAATGGGTATCTAATCAATTTTTGTTATGTCGATCATGATAACATTGAAGAGAATAATGGGAGGGAGAAACGCTGAGACAGACATAAACTAATCAGACAAACTCCCTTATCCCTCCAGAGCAGACTATCTGAACTTTCATCCCTTGTAAACAGCTTACAAAGGGCCATCAGCTATTTGTTGAATGAACAAGTGAATGAATTCTCATTTTCACCTTGCTATCTTTTGATGCACAGAAACAACTGATTTAGACATCTTTTAGACCAATTCTCCTTTAAACTGAAGATGTAGTTTAATCTCATTTGCCATTACCAGTCCGGACCACACAGCTACCATAGGATGAGTGCTTACTATCTGCCAAGCACTGTGCCAAGAACTTTATAAGAATTACTTAATTCTCATTCTACCTCTATAAAGTAAATATCATTGTCCCTGTTTTACAGATGGGAGAAATGGAGGTCCAGAAATCATGCCTAAGGTCATTCAGCTAGGAGGCAGAAGGACTGGGACCTAAAAGATGACCGATAATGGTCTCTCCTGGCATGCACTGCCTCCCCTGGGGGTCTTGGGCCCCTTCATTGAAACCAACCCTGTGAGAAGCCATAACTTTTAAAGTCCCTGTGCTGTAATGGTGCTGCTGAAAACCCAGGCCACCCCCTTTCCTGGAAGTCAGCGTTGGTTTCATTGAACTTGAAAGTCCTGTGCAGTTTTTCGCCTCTCTTGGGAGCTCTGACTTCAGCCCTCAGGCCTTGGCCACAGGGCAGCTGAGGATTCTACTGCAAAGTCATTCTGCTCCATTTGCTAAACAGACCCCTCCCGGGACAGCCCACCCCTTCCTGGACAGCCAGTGCAACTCCTAAGGATGACAGCGAACCAAAACTCTGAACTTGTTTTAAATAAAGTCAGCTCTCCAGAATCACGAAACTTTCATGTCTGCTGGTGTTGGGATGACAGGGGACAAACGCTGGTGTGGAAGCTGTCCCCTGGCCTCCCCATATATTACTCTGGACTTTTATGGTCCTCCATTTCTGGATATATAGAATACAAACTCTTATCACAAAAACAATTGTGACAACCAAGTGTGATGGTAAAAATATTCTGTGGAAAAAATAAATGCCTGCTAAGACAAAGTTGTTAAGGCCAAACTTTCCCCACATAGTAGAGCTTATGGAATACTACAGTGGGCATTTACAAGGCCAAGTGTGCACCCAGGCGCTGTCTCTGTTAAAGGTGTGGGAGTTTCCATTTAATTAAATGTTTCCGGGAAACACCTAGAGCCATTATCAAAGTTGCTAACTGGGAAATCTCCCTGTGGGCTAGGAATCAGTTCTCAGGAGTCTTTTGTTTGGTTTGGTTTTTCAATATTTGGACCCCATTTATGACTCAAGCATAATTTTACTTAGTAATAAGTAATTAGGAACTGAAATTAATTGCCCAATTTCAGTTACATCTGGATTGTTCACACCTGATGTTGAAAGGCACTGTCAGGGCTATCAGAACAGGACAGATGTCACTGGCTGCTCTTAAGGAGCTTTGGCATTGAGCAGTTCATGATCACTGAAATATAGGGTTCCAGCCTTCCAAGACCGTCTTGCTCCTGTCTAAAAATGTCTTAAATAATGAGAACCACAAAGGAAACCATATTGAATTGAGTATGTTGACTGTTCACACCCTATAACCTGTCCAGCTATCTCTGCATCAGACTCCATTTTGAACATTTTTTTTCTGTGTATCTCATTTACTCCATTGTATTCATTCGGGTGGGGGGAGAAGAAGGCCTCATAAATGTCATTTCATATTCCAAGCAATTTGCTATAGGCAACTACACCATTACTTTGTACAAATAAATTTACATAAATCATTATTAGAATGTTTTATCTTGGCAACATTATTTGGTTCCCAGAGCACAAATTAAATGCATGCTTAAAGCAGAATATTTTAAAGTTATTCCTATATTGTTTATGAGACAGGATTAGAAATTTCCATCTAATCTTTCTTTCATAATGGAATTCCTTTCGTTTTCTTTGTACATTTAGAAACCACAAGTATAATTTTCGGAGGGGGGGGGTTTCCTGAAGCAACCAATGCAATAGATGACTATGTTTGGCTCATTTTCCAGCAACTGTTCCCTTTGATTCCTCGGGTTCAGTTTTGAACACTGATTAGAAAGGCCAGGAACCAGGGAAATTACAATACAGAGCCTTGCGTGTAGACAGCTTTTTGTTTAATATTATTTTGCAGGCACACTGCTCTTTGGTTGTGGTTGAGATTTTTCTTGCTTTCTTTCTTTTCTTTTTTAAATAAAGAGTTGTAAAAAACCCCTTGAACTCAATTTCTCCCGGTTGTTTGTGTTGGGGCAGCGTCTGTTTGGATTAACTGCTTGACACATGACAATTCTTCAATGGTTAGGGTTTTACTCCACCCTAGACTTCAAACTAAAACTTGTTCTCTATATAAAATGCAGTGCCCAGTTTTAAAACAAGCTGCTCTTGTCCATTTCAGGGTGGGGAGTAATGGGAAGGGACAGAAACAGAAGTCAGCCTTGGTCAATGAACTGTGGTGTAGAAGAGGCCTGAGACCTTTTTGGTTCAAAGCATTTAAGAATGGGTGTGAGTTCTCAACTCTTTTCTTCACATGTGGCAGCAGCCAGGAAGTCACATTCGGAAATAAAGCTACCATAAGATGCAAGGGGCTTATGGTCCCCAAACGTTGGATGCAAAGGAACCACAGTGACCCAACTCAACTCAGAAGGAGTGGGAAAATGACCCACTCATTTGTTGTGCTAATCCCCTGAGGTTTGGGATACTTTTAGTCTTCCTGGATCAGCTAATTGAAACAATTAGAACTCACATTCCCAACTTCTACCACAGTTTCCACAGTGAAACTGCTGGATCAGTTACCACACTTTGAGAACCACTACAGCTTAAACCCTCACTACATGTGGTCTGGAGCCAGTCAGTGTACATGTCATAGAACCTGGCTGAGGCCTCACCTGGGAGCTTGTCAGGAATGCAGGATCTCAAACCCCAATCTAGACCCCCTAAATCAGAATCTGCATTTTAATAAGAACCCCCATGTGATTTTGTTTGCACATAAAAGTTTGAGAAACTTGCTTTAAGTTGCTTCCAGTATCACAAATGCTCTGAAAATAGACAGCATTGAGATTTCCCAGGTCTGAGGCAGGGAAAAAGAGAAATTCTATAGAAATCAGAACTCTCAGTGGGGCATTGTGCATGTCTGTGAACCCAGCGGCTCTGGAGGCTGAGGCGGGAGGATCACAAGTTCAAAGCCAGCCTCACATTTCAGCAAGGCCCTGCCAAAAATAAAATATAAAAATGGCTGGGGATGTGGCTCAGAGGTTAAGCGCCCCAGGGTTCAATCCCTGGTACAAAAGAAAAAAAAAAGGGAAAGAAATCAGAACTCACAGATACTTATGGTAATCCTTCAGAAAGTATCTTCCCCAGCAAGCTGAAATCAACCTGGCCATATCTGAACTTGCTTATATGCACTCAATTCTGTATATTCAAAAAGTAATTTTTGGGGGCTGGGGAGATAGCTCAGTCGGTAGAGTGCCTTCCTTGCAAGCACAAGGCCCTGGGTTCGATCCCCAGCACCCAAAAAAAAAAAAAGTAATTTTTGATTACTTCCTTACTTCTAGAGGAAATAAAACATGCTTCTATTTTGTTGCACTAAACCCCTGAGATTTGGAAGATACTTTCTCCCCTAAGATCCCAGGACCTTCCCTGGCTTAGCCAGTTATTAAGATCAGAACTCACTTCTCCAACTTTTACCATAGTTTTCCTTCAGCAGTATCACAGAATTCTACCAGGCTGGGAAAAAAATGTTGCCAAGTTTGAATGTCATAGCTTGTTCATGGTAAGCCTTCGATGCTTACTTGATTTAAAACCAAATATTTATTTGGTTTAAAATGAAATAGCTCACATCCAGTGCCAAAAAAAAAGGAAAAGGCCCAATGTATAAGATTCGTTTTAATTTAGGGCTGACATGTTAGGCTAATCCTTCTTGCATTAACATTTAGGTTAATCCAAGAAGCCTGGATGCCTCATTTAAAGACATGACCAACACTATATGTGAGTTCCCAAGACGAGGTGACCTTGGTGATACATTAGTTGAAAATTTAAGGGATAAGTGGAAAAACGCAACTGGAGTATGATCAATTTCCAGTCTTACTCTGGAAAACCCCTCCCTTCTTCTCTTTCCTATTCTAGTCGCCCTCACCCTTCAATCTTCTTTCATTCCCCCCACCCCTTATTTTCTTTGCTGGGGATTGAAGCACTGAGCTATGTCCCCAGGACTTTTTGTTTTTTTATTTTAAGTCAGGGTCTCTCTAACATTTGATCCTCCAGTCTTGAGATTCGGGAGTCTCTGGGATTATAGGCAAGTGCCACTGTGCCTAGTTCAATCCTGTCCTCTTAATGGGAGAAAAGTGCCCAACCTCTAATTTTGCAAATGCTTGTGGCACACAGTTGCTCAGGCCAGGGGTTAGCAAACTTCCTATGTAAAAGGCCTGGTAGTTTATGATTTCTGTTGCTTAACTATGTGACTCAGTCATTGTAGTGCAAAAGCTGCCATTTTTTATTCAGAAATGAATAATCATAGATATGTTCCAATAAAACTTCAGATGCTGAAATTTGAATTCCATAGAATTCTTATGAGGCACACAATTTTAGTCTTTCTTTCCCAACCATATAAAAATGCAAAAAACGTTCTTAGCTTATCTGCCATGCACCAACAGGCTGTGGGCTGTCCTTGGCCCATTGGCCGAATGTAGTTTACTGACCCCTGGCCCAGGTTTAGAAGGGATGTAGCAACACTCTGGAGCAATCAGTTCAGTGGGAGGAGGGCACAAATACTGTTATTCTAGTTCTTCCATGGCCTGCTGGTTGCTGATCAGGGCTGTGGTTCCAGGAGGCCAAGCTACCCAGTCAATGAGGGCCCAGGCTCTTGGGCATGCTCAGGAAGGTGCAGTGTGGCCAGAACACAGCCTGACAGGAAGAGCAGGAAGGTTGGCTGACCACTGGGCTGCAGCTGTGGCTCAGTGGTGGAGCGCTTGTCTAGCACATGTGAGGCCCTGGGTTTGTTCCTCAGCACCACATAAAATTAAATAAATAAAATAAAGGTATTGTGTCCATCTATAACTTAAAAAAAAAAAAAATTGAAAAACAAAAAACAAAAACCTCAGCCACTACTGCCTTACCTAGCTGGATAAAAAACAACACTGGAAAGAGCCAGTTGTGGGCAGGATTTACTGCTCCATCCCCATCTTAACCAACTGTGGCCCCAGCTTTAGCCTTGATAACCTCCTTGACACCCTCCTTGACTTTGGGATTTTAGAACTCTCTAGAGATGCTCTATACCCCAAGGTACAAACTCACGTTCTTTGCTTATGCTGTCTACTCTTCAACTCCGCTTTCCTGCTTAGAATCACACGGGTGAGTGACAGGTGCTGATCTCACTCAGCCTCTGGTTCATCCTGGGGACTTGCCAAGCCAGGTATGCCAGGCAGTGCCTGGAGGAAGGGAGTCAGGTGTGCATGAAAAGAGCAAAAAAATCAGAGGGACAAGCAGAGGCAGGGTGTAGGCAGGTTCAGAGAAGCAGAAAAGACCAGCAAGGCAGCAGCCAAGCCAGAGTTAGGCAACAGTGGCCACTGTCCCTGGAAAGACACTGCCAACCAAGGCTCCTCCATGACAGGACAGGTGGGTCTTCCCAGTGGCTCTACTCCAGGATCCTTATGGGGCCAGACTCCAAGGGTGAGTCTGGCTCTGGCTGAGACAGAGGATCTGGGACACCACCAGGGCCCACAGGGTGTCCTTCCATCAAAGCACCATATCACCCTCCTCCAGCTGCCTGGCCGAACGACCAGCCACAAAGCTACCGAGGTCCTCCCTGGTCCATGACTTCTTCCCTAATAATTTCAGTCTCAATTCTGGAAGTCCCTCAGTTCCCTGAAGCAGAGGGTGACAGCTAGTGCACAACACTGCCCTAAGCTAAGCCCCACAAGGTGCCATTTTCTTATGATCACTCTGTGAACCTTCTGTGAGATTGTGAGCTGCCTGAGGATAGGAATTAGCCTTGTACTTTTTTTTTTCTTTTTTAACTTCATTTGTCCCAAGGATACACAACAGATGTTCAATAGTACTCATTGAACGCAACTATAAGGTACAAACCATTAGAAAGAGGACTACAATTAAACATGGTATTCTGGGAAAGAAGATAATTGAGAGGCCCGACAGTAGTTTCTATATGAAAATTCCCGGCTATGTTTGGGTTGCTGTGTGCATCTACACACACACCAGAATTTTAAGTAAAGATGTGATTCAATGTTTTCAATCATCTTAATGCCTAAATTGGATTGACCACATTGTCAGTCTGATCAGCTGCAAGAACTGATCATTAAGAAGATTGGGAGGAGGAGGGGAAGAGACCAATGGACAGAGAAACAATCAATTTTGCATTTGCATTTAGATGTAGCTTTGGAGTTTCCTTGGTCCCATGTGATCCCGTAGGCGTGGCAGGCTGGGGAAGGGAAGGCGGGTGTGATCACCTGAGTCCAAAGGGGTCCAGGAAACCGAGGTCAGCATCGCTCCTGCTAGCGTCACAGAAAGGACCAAGGGGCCTCCATCATCATGACAGGATGCTTCCAGAGGCTGGTGGAGAGGAGCAGAAGGAAGACCGGATTAGAGGAGAGGAACAGAGCCCTCACAAGCACGATGGATGTCCTCCCTGACCCGACCCCGGAGAATGACACACTTCAGTGGAAAAGTCGATTGCCACAGTACCTCTTTATTTCTTGGATAGTTATTGAAGCTCTGAGGCTTTCAGAATGGAGTGTTTTTGAAACTGCCTCATAGGGCGTAAGAGGACCCAGAAATCTGAAAATACTTGCCATAGACATTGCAGGATTATTCAGTTTCACTATGACTGTCATTGAGACATTGGTGAGACAATGTTCCTTTACCACTGCTGCTTCTGAAACACACGTGATCTAAAGGAAGACGTCAATGCACCAACAAGCACTCGAGGCCAACGCTCCACCCCCTGCACCAGCCTCCGTCCACTGGGTAAACCAAGTACCAGGTGCAAAGTCAACGACTCTCGACTCTGTTGTGAAATTCAGTTACTATGGCTGTGGTCCTGGAGATGAGCTGCCTGAAGGGGCTCCAAGTGATTGGGCGACAGTTTAACTGATACATTGCAAAATAAGAAAATTGGTACAAGAGAGAGATTGCATAGTATATTTTGATGGAAGATTTTTTTTTTTTTTTTTTTTTTTAGTTTAGGCTTCAAGGATGATAAGTCAAAAAACTCTGTAATGAAAAGAAGGGCATTATCCTATGAGCGTGAGTGTGAGAATGTTGGGAATAACATATTCATTGGATCGGTGGTTTTTGAACTGTGGTCCCTGGAAGAGCAGCATCAACATCACCCAAGAGCTTATTTGACATGTAAATTTGAGGCCTCAACCCAGGTTTTACTGAATGAGAAAATCTGGTCATGGGGCCCAGAAATCTGTGGGGTTTTTTTTTTTGCAAGACTCCACGTGATTCTGATATACCTTAGAACTTTCAGTTATCCATTCCTTCAAAGATATTTACCCTGCTGTAAAATAAAATTACCCTACTCGACTTCATGTTTACACTCTAATTAAATATGAAGCATTGAGCAAGGAACTGGGGAGGGAGGAAGAGTCACAGAGGAAGGAGATGAAGTCCCTGCAGGACATTCAAGTATCACATGATTTCTTCTACTGGTTAGAAGGTTTCAGAGACATTTGTCTCTGGTTGAGGTGGGGGTTGATGGCAAGGGAAAATGTCATGAAGAGCATGACAATAATAATGGGTTTCAAAACTGGTACAGGAGAGGGACAGGCAGGAGAAGTCACCAGAAGAAGCATGAGAGTCATCAGGGACTCAGAGTAACCAGGTCTGGCTGATACATGAGGAACTTGAAGGTCATCTGACAGAGATGAGTTTACTTCAAAATACAGAAGGTAAAAACCTGGGACCTGCAGCTTCTCTTCCTTGCATAAGACCACCAGCCTGCACTGAGGTTTATCTTCACAAAAACCCCTAGTCTGGTGCTAGATGACTGAAAGATTTCTATATCGAGTATACTTTTGCACTGCATTTTCCAGAATGGAGATTCTCAACTGCTTTAAGGATCCACACAGCGGAAGGTCTGCCCAGGAAGAAGAACACAAAAGAAAATTTTAAAGAAGGCACAAGAATGTGGATGTCACTGTAGCCTCGGGCTATTCTGTAAAGAAGCAAAATGTTACCACACCTAAAAAGTCCCTTAGGTCATCTCGGTTTTAAGTTTATAAAATAACTTCAGTTGATAGTGTTGTGCCTGAGTCTCCTCCAAAAGCTGAACTAACAATCGATATCTTCAGATGGAGAAAAGATATATTTCATAATCAAGAAGTTAGGACTTTTGCTTTAGACAATTAGCATACAGGCCCTATTTCCTGATATTGGTAGATGACTGATGAGACACTGATAATTTTTTTTTTTTTTTTTTTTTTTTTTGCAGTGCTGGGGATTGAACCCAGGGCCTTGTGCTTGTAAGGCAAGCACTCTACCAACTGATGTATCCCCAGCCCTCGATAATGTTTTTGATGTCACACCTGGCCTCTAAAACGAAGCTGGTTCAGAATGGCAATATCTGCTTGCTTATTCCAGTTCTGTCATTTCTTCATCTGAGGCATATGGACAAGGCACTAAACCCCTAAACCTTAGTTTTTCATCTATCTTTGAAAAAAAGCATTGGCCAGCCCTGCCCTCTTTGAAATTTAAATAAGAAAATAGATATAAAGTTTGTATGAAAATTATAACATGCACTCCTACACGGGCATATAGAATTGCCCTCCTCAATGAAACAGTGGGTACTAATGAACACTTTTTATTGTATTGGCCTTTGAAAACATAAAACTAAAATGTTCCTTATGCCCTTGGGACTCTCCTTTTAAGTGTTTGCAGATATAGCAGTTCTAAGGAACAAACTTGGCACCAACCAATCCATTCTCCCAAGAAACATTTTAAGGTAAATTTTTTACTTGCAATTTTTTTCTTTAAATTTTATTCCTGGGCTGGGATGCACCTCAGTGGTTAGCACCCACCTAGCATGCACAAGGCCATACATAGGTTTGATCCCCAGCACCGAAAAAAAAATTCTTTTTATTCCACTGACCACAGCAGAACCTCCATCCAGTTATCTTCCAGCAGCTCCTGGTGAACACAACTTGGTCTCCAACAACACCGACATATACGATGGCAATAATTTATCATCTCTGCAGTAGTTTAGTCCCAGATGGACCACTTTCTAATTTATTTCCATATGTAACTGGCAGAGAGATTAATCAGGCTTCCAACTCGGAAACCTGAATTGCACTTTATTCCCTTAACAGGCTAACTCTGGGCAAGAGAAAGCACACGTTTACATAGAAACCAAGAGTTCCTCTGAAAAAGCCTGTGAATCTCTGATAGGTGGCGTCACAGGCACGCACGCACATCCCTCCTGCGACAGTCAGCTCCTATGTCAATGTGGAGGCCAGCTCCTGCTGGAGATCCTCCTGGACTTCACATAGGGACAGTGTCTAGAGTAACTGGGCAGAGTCAGCCCATCAGGCCCAGGGCAGCCACGTGCCCCTCCCTGTTTGCAAGGCCGGGGGCTCGGGTTTCTGAAACAGAAGAATCTTTCTGCCAAGGCTCTGCGCCCAGCTGGCCCGGCTATGCAGTGCCCAAGCACTGGAAAGTATGTGCCTTCTTTTTTCCACTCTTTTTAAGGGTCTGAACTTGACTGAATTCAGCAGCTGCTGAGTCCTCAGCAAGGGGAAGGCTAAGGAATTATTAGCTTTGCTCCCAGGTCCCCTGAGCTTAATTCTTGGTCCACTTTGGTTTTCATTTTTAACCCAATGATATCAGCCTTTAGCAAAGAGTTGCTTAACAGTGTGTCGTGTGACAATGGGTGGAAAGTAAGAGTGGAGCTGATAACCCAAGTGGCACCCAAAGCCACCACTAGGAAGGCTCAGCAGAAGTGGGACACAGAGATCTGGTTGGCTGAGTCCACACACTTGGGGCTCCAACCAAGCATGCAGCTTTGCAGAAGTCACTTAGAAGTTCAGGTTCAAAATTCTCTCCTCTGTTCTGGGAGAAGTTTAGTTCCCCAAGGTCCTGTCCAACTAAAAAAATCTTATGATTCCATGAAAATGAAAACACTCAGTCATTCACCTGGTTACTGTGCTTAGCGATGCCAAACAGCAGGGAGTTTGGAAGCATCTGCAACCGGCCCAACAGGTCCAGATGCTTGGTGCTGTGACAGATTTAGGAATCTCAGTATCTAATAAATGGTCTTTGAGCAAAGAACATAAGCATTTGAGGATTGCTCAATAATCCTCAACTATCTTTACAAAGTTTTAAGATGTCAATTAAATATAACAGTTTGAATTACTATTCTATGTGTGGCAAAACCTACAAAAGTACATAAGCCATGGACCTTGTTTTTAGTATTTTTTTTGAATGTGGGATTTTATTTCATTCTTTTTTGTGTGTGTGGTACTAGGGATTGAACTCAGAGGTGTTCTACCTCTGAACTACTTTCCCAGTCTTTATTATTCTTTTTTTAAATTTTGAGACAGGGTCTTGCTCTTTATTCCCTTAACAGGCTAACTCTGGGTAAGAGAAAGCACGCGTTTACATAGAAACCAAGAGTTCCTCTGAAAAAGCCTGTGAATCTCTGATAGGTGGCATCACAGGCACGCACGCACATCCTTCCTGCGACAGTCAGCTCCTTATGTCAATGTGGAGGCCAACTCCTGCAGGAGATCCTCCTGGACTTCACATAGGGAACTACTTTCCCAGTCTTTATTATTCTTTTTTTAAATTTTGAGACAGGGTCTTGCTAAATTGCCCAGGCCAGCCTCAAACTTGGAATCCTCTTGTCTCAGGCTCCTAAGTATCTGGAATTACAGGTGTGGGCCACTGTGCCCAGTCAGACTTTGTTTTTATACGCTTACGATGTAGTTAAGGAGATATACAACTAATATATGTACGTATACACACACACATATATTTTTGAGACAGCATCTTCCTATCTATGTTGCCCAGGTTGGCTTTGAACTTGTAATCCTCCTGCTTCAGCCTCTAGAGTGGCTGGGATCACAGGTGTTCATCACTGTATCTGGTCACAACTAGGCTTCAAGGAAATACGCACCATAATGGAAGACAAAGAAACTGACACAGGAAGACGGAGAATGGCACTTTCACACCAATAGTAAGTTTCTGTGGAGAACTGAAATTTAAACTGGGCTGTTGGAAGCAAAGATAGAAATAAAGGCAACTGGGCAGAGGTAAGAGCAAGAGCAAAGGCCTAGAAGATTCCAATTGCGGCAAGGACACACTGTTTAGTGCCCTGGGGCAGCAGCACGGGATGCCCAGGGAAATAGGGAGGATGGGGGCTGGAAAGGGACTCACAGTAGAGAATCCTGGATACCAACCAACGAATTGGCCTTTACTCTGTGGTCATTGGGTGGCTTCAGAAGTCACTGAGCAATGGAACGTCCAAATGAGCTATGCCTCAGGAAGTTTATGCTGGCAATTCTGTCACCAGCCAAGATTGGTAGTACCTTCATTTTTCTTATTCATTCCATGTTGCCACTATTTGGAAATCCCTCCTTTTTTTTTTTTTTTTTTTTTTTTTTTTTTTTCAAATCAATTTCCTGGCAATCTGAATGGAAGCAATTAAGCTTGATACCACTACTGCCAGAGTTTTACCTTCAAATGACGGGTCAGTCTGGGGATTTACATGCAGGTAAGGTGTTTTTCTGTTCTTACATGGAAGGGTTAAAATAACATGACATAGACTGATGTCTTATTTTATTTCGTTTTCACACTGAAAAATATTTTGAGACGATGAGAAAAATACACACACAGGCCAAGGGTTGGGTAGGCCTACTCTAGCACTCCCAAACCACAAAAAGTGAACTTGCTACCCCAAGCTGTTCACTGAAACTTCTGATTTCCAGTTTCGGAGTTCCAACTTCATGACCTGGAGTTTCCAGGATCCCTCACACTCCATAAGAGAACATCACATGAACTCTCAGGCCAATGGTGTTCGGTCCCTCTGCCTGGGGGCAAGGGCAAGTGGCATCATTCACCTGTCCACCTTGACACGTGGGGATGCATGGAGCCCACACCAGAAATACCAGCACACGGGGAAGGGGGACTACAAACTTTCCACCCCACCAACCCCAAAGATGGGCTGGTGGCTTAAGCCTTCATTAAAGTGGGGATGGCAGCGGGCAGAGGAGTTCTTCCTCCAAGAAGGGAGCAGCCTTTGGCATGAGCCCCCATAAAAAAGTTCCCAGTGGAGGACACAGACTTCACTTCCACCTCAGGGTTGCTAAGACGGAGTATGCATGGACGCACCTGGGTGGCTTCAATGCTAACTTCGTTTCAGATCCTAAAAAGGTTCAATCATAAAGGCGAGAGAGTGAAAATGTTCAGCTGGAAAGTTGAACATTTCAGGGTTCAAGTACCTGATTTATAATTCAAAACCTGTGCCAGCCTTCCACATGCCCAGGTGTTCAGAAGCTTGGAGACCCCCAGAGGTGTTCTCTCAACATCCAATCAAATAATTACTAGAAGGTATAAGATGCTGTAGGTGCTGTAGATCATTCCCTGTGCACATAAAAATCAAAACAAAACAAAACAAAAAAACCCAGGGCTGGGGTTGTGGCTCAGTGTAGAGTGGGGTTGGTGCGGTGGAAAGTTTGCAGTCCCCTTAATACATGTGAGGCACTGGGTTCAATCCTCAGCACCACATAAAAAAATAAGCAATAAAATAAAGTTATTAAAAAAAGTCTCACACATACCAAAAGAGTTGCATGCACTGCTTTTTTAAAAAGTCCACCTATGGTCAGATAACTAATCTTCCTCAAATGAACACATCAGATTAAATTACTATGCCATTTTACATTCTCTTGACTAATACACAAATAATGAAATTACAGCATAAGGTAAATGTAGGCTGAAGCTGAATAACGGACATAAATAAAAATGTTTTGACATTAAAAAACTCAGTATAAATTAACTCCAACATAACTTGAAAGCTCCTGCAATCATAACATACACATAGAAAGCCATTAACCTAATACCTGGACTGCTATTCAAAAGTAGGGGTCTGGCGGGTAAATAAATGCCCATTTGAACGTTCCTCCTAAATTACCGTACAATTTGGTTGCAAAGTCACACACTTACAAAGTCTATCATCTTTGCTTGGTTGCTCTCTAACCAACACTAAAGTCATATCAGGCTACAATGTGGCGGCATAATATAAACACAGATACTGGCAAATGGTACTAAAAAAGTGGCAGCAAATGTCAAAGACAAGCCAGGGTCATCCTGGAGAGAACAGAGGTATTTACATAAGCATTCTGAAAAGACAATGGAGCCCCCATTTCCTTTTAACTGCACACCTGATCGACCTCTCTGCTCCTCAACTGATCATTTTTACATAAAAGCAATTTCTACAACGAGACATTCAAAGACCTTAGTTGCCATAAACTCAGCAGCTGTTACAGATTCTGTTGCACATTAGGTGTGCTTACAGACTCAGCTATTTTCAACCCAAGCCTTTCTTTCCTTACCCCTCACTACCCCCCACCCCCGCAAAAATGAGCTTCCCTGTCAATATCCTTCTTTGCTCTGTCATCTGCCAAGGCCATTTTCTTACCTTTGTAACTCACTCACATTTGTTTCGTTTGATGCTATTTACCCATGCCGGGACAATTGTTTGACTGCAATCTTGCAACTTTCAACTTTGCCCAGGTTTTGCTGTCGTGCGGAAGGGGAATACCGCAACCCCCGACACATTGCTCAGCTGAGCTGAGACCCATCTGAATCCGGAGCTATATTTTAAATTCTTTTACACTTACTTAATATAGTGCATGCCGCCTGTCCACTGATGTGATATCAGGAACCTGCAAGCTACTATTTCTGCAACTGTGTCACTGTAGATAGTCTGAAACATGTACGTAGCTGTTGCCATGGAAACAAACACAGCTAGGGTAGAGTGCCACGCTGTGTTAATTCCTTCACCCATGAACCCCAGGGGAATGCTAACATTCATCTTCTTTCTCCTTTAGTCTCACACTGCTTTAATATTTTTTTTAGCATTATCAAATGATGTACTAAATACATATGGTACACCTGGAAATATGGCTGGCTGACATGAGCCATGGTGCCGACCATACCTGCTGGGTGTCTGCTGTAAGTCGTGCAGCTCTGACATGGAGCCTTTCACTAACTTATCCTGGGAGAAAAGGAGAACTTCATCTTTCTCTTAAAATGATATGGGTAGGGCAGAAACTGTGGACATCTTTGTCTCCCCAGAGTGATTGTGGGATTGCACTAGCGTGCACACTACCCGCAGCGTGGTTTATGGGTGCTGTGAAAGGTGGAGGGAGAACCTGCAAACTTTCTCAAGTGGGTCCAGGCTAAGAGTTCTTCTCCCTTCTGACGTGAGCTGCTCTCTCAGGCTTTAGGGCCAATCATTTGAATTAGGCAAAAGCATAAACCTTCACCGAGGGTTCCGAACTGTCTCACTGGGTCTTTGTTCCTAAACTCACGCAAGAAAGCTATTAGTAGGGGTCAGTAAGGAGACGGAATCTGTATCATTCAGAAAGAAGTGTGATTTTCCTGTGATCTGAACATTCTCTCATTTGCTTCGAGTTCAAATCCCTGTCCTTCTCAATGCTTGGACCTGTGGAGAAAAGTCAAACTCTCTCCTTAAACCAAAAAGCCAAAATGTGTAGTGATTGGCACATTGGGCTACCTTCCCGTTATTTGAACTGGTAAGCCACTTTAAATACTGGGGTTATACTCATCACCGTAGACAAAAATAAGCTGTTCAAAAAATTTAATTACATCCTATCCCTTGGGCTAGTTAATAATATTCAATCTAGATGAAAATGGCCACATTTTAGATTTGCATGCTGATGTGCTTCACTTGAGTACAATTTTCACACTAAACAATCAATTGTAGGCTTTAAAAGTGCAGCTCCGTGACCCTGAAGTGGCATGTTTTAAAGAAACCACTACTTTATCAGTGGGGATTATGGCAAAATTATCCTATAAAAGATGAGCAAGATTTTCCTATTATTTTCCTAAATTGAATCATTCTTGGCTGTTTACTATGATAATAATAATCGACTCCTCCCTAAGATAAAGCAAAACAGAAAATAGACATACATTCACCTTACTGGTTAAGGAAAGATGTCTTTTTAAAAGCAATCTCAAGACGATGTTAGAGTTCAGCACAGAGCCTCATCTCTAGGTTTTAGTAGGGCAGATAGAGATTATCCTTTAACTAACTGACCAGTGCTTACAAACTTAAGGAGCAGAGCCATAGGAGTGCAAACAGGAGGTACGGACTGTGCCCTGCTGTTTCCACATCCCTCCGATATTGAGGTTTTTCTCATAGTTTACTTCATCGGACTATCACAAGAGATCCATGAATTAGTTTGGTGGGTGCTTTGGTTTAGATATAAGGTGTCCCCCCCAAAAGCTCACATGTTAGGCACTGCCAGAAAGTTCAAAGCAGAAATGATTAGATTTTTAAGAACTGTAACCTCATCGTTGGCTTAATTTGCTTGATGGATTAATAATATGAATGGACTACAGGGTGGTAACAGTAGGCAGGTGGGGTGTGGTCAGAGGAAGTAGGTGGGGAGGCATCCCTTGGACTATATCTTGTCCCTGGATCCACTCTATTTCTCCTTCTCTCCCCCTCGCCCCCAGCTTCCTGGCTGCCATGAGCTGAGCAGCTTTCCTCTGCCATGCCCTTCTGCCTCACCTCAGGCCCAGAGCAATGGAGTCAGCCAACCATGAACTGAAATCTCTGAAACCCTGAGCCCCAAATAAGCTTTTCCTCCTCCAAGTTGTTCTTGATAGGTATTTTGGTCATAGTGACAAAAGCTGGTGACTAATACACTGGGTATCACCAATCTCATCTCTCAGAAGATGCTCTAAAGTTCTGAAAACTAGTGACTGGTCCAAGGTCACAAGGAAGAACCTTGTCTTCTATCACCTGATCTAATGTTCTTTCCATGAGTCATGCTGTCCCCAAGAGCACTCACTATAACGGTTGTAAAGGACTTAAAAATAACTATAGCAACAATACTAAGACAAGGACAGAGTTGATGTGTCAGATTAATCAATTTGGGAGTTAACTAAGGCTGGTGGTTGAAGTTAGGCTCTCTCTCCTTTATCCTCACCCGCCCATTCTCTTCTCCCAAGGGTGGGAGAAGAGGGTCCAGCCTTTACACTGAGTTAACGCTGAGTCCCAAAGCAAATCATCTCAGCCTGCCCACAACACCCAGACCTAAGTCAGTACCAATCCTCAGAAAGGTGCCTGGAGTGGAAAGATGACTGTGTGCTCCTGGTGCTTTGGAGGCGAAAGGGGGATTGGGAGCAGCAAGAAGAAGTGATAAACTAGTCAGCTCCTAAGGAAGTAAGCCATTCCACATCCTGGGTATGTCTGTCTGTCCCTATCATTTTTTAAAAAATTGTGGCAAAATATATAAGACATCAAATTTAACATCTCAACAACTTTCAGGTTTACAGTTCAGTGATATTAAAGACCACTGTGCAACCGTTACTATCACCCAGCTCTGCAACTATTTCATCTTTTAACATTGAACTTTTGCACCCACTCAACAATAACTTCCCAGTGCCAACAACCCATGATTCCGCCTTCTTTCTCTAAGATTTTGACAACTCTAATCGCCTCCTGTAAGTGGAACTGTCCCATATTTACCTTTTGGTGACTGGCTTATTTCACTTAGCACAATGTCCTCACAGTTCATCCATGTGGAAGCATATGTAAGAATTTCCTCCCCTGCCCCCTGTTTTTCCCAGTACTGGCAATTGAACCCAGGAGTGTTCTACCCTGAGTTACAGCCTCAAACCCTGGATATCCTTCCCAGTTTATTCTTTGAAAGGACATCTCACTGTTGCTGAGGCTGTCCTCCAACTTGCAACAATCCTCCTGCCTCTGCCTTCGGAGTAGTTGGGACTACAGGTGTGGGTCACGACTCCTGGTTTTCTTTCCATTTAAAAACTGGATAATATCCTCTCACATGGACATACCATATTTTGCTTATCCATTCGTCTATTGGTGGGCATTTGGATTGTTTCCACATTTTAGCTATTAGCTATTTTTAGCTTTTTTTTTTTTTTTTTTTTTTTCAGTACTAGGGGTTGAACCCAGGGTCATTCTACCATGAAACTACATCCCTGACTCTTGAAATTTATTTTGACCCAGAGCCTCACTAAGTTGCCCAGGCTGGCCTCCAACTTGTCTTGGCCTGGGTTGGGCTGGGAATACAGGCGTGTGCCACTGTGTCATTTTCCCCCTTAATAGTAGTAGCCAGTTGGTATGAAGTAGTATTTCATTATCGTTTTGATGTGCATTTCCCTATTTATGAGTGATGCTGAGCATCTTTTCATGTACTTATTGGCCATTTGTGTATCCTTGGAGTATCATCTTTGAACTAAGTTGTTTGGTTTTATTGTGGTTGAGTTTTAGGAGTTCTCTATGTATTCTGGATACTAATCCCTTATCAGGTAGATGCTGTGAAAATGTTTTCTCCCATTCTGTGGGTTGTCTTTTGGCCCTGTGGCTTCTTAACCACCCTCACAGCCACCAGATGATGAAAAGCAGATTTCGTAGTGATGTGGGATGTTCCCTACCTCCTCCTCTGGATATTAAGAATTAACCGGATTTGGTCATGCTAACTTTTGTTGACAGAGTTCTTCACAGAAGTGAATTTTTCTGGACTATAGAACTGTTTCTAGGCTGGCCTGTCCATGAAGCAAAAGAGACATTAGTATGGGCCTTGTTTTGAGAGGTGTCAGGGAGAAGGCGGGGGAAATCGAGACTTTTACAAGGATCCTCCAACCCAAGAGTCAATGGCTTTACCCCTTCTGATGAAAAATTTCCAACATGGCTCACAGAAGAAAATGACAGATTAGGCAAAGTCCAAGGCTCATGATTTAGCCTGCTGTAAATATTTTTCATGACTAGGTTGGCGTAATGAGCCTCTGCACGTTGGTAGAGAGGTGCTCCCAGGAGCCAGCGAAGTGCAGGGCAGGGCGGGGAGGGGTCAGCCTCCAGGAAAGGCCACACTGAGGTGAGTTCCTCTTCCTCACATTCACGTTTTCATTTTCTCTGGCCTCTTCCTGCCCCTCCCTGGCTGTCAGGGTACCAGCTGGCCCTCTTGCTGTGCAAAGTGGCCTGGCTTTCACAGTTCCCTCCTGTTTTGATTCACATCTAATATGCCAGGGGCTGAGAAACCAAATAATAGAGCTGATTAGAATTTTGTCTGAAAAAAGATGAACACAGGCCTGAGAAAGTGTCCCTGAGCACAAAAATGTCCCCTTTTGGATGCCATTGACTCTAGGCTCAATTAGCTTAAAGCCAGTCACCTAATGAGCAATTTGCCTATAATTTAAAACCTTTTTGAGTGTTTTTACATGGCAATATCCTTTGATTTTTTCCCCCCATCTCTTTGGCATTTAAGGTTTGTAAATCAAGCCTTCTATGGGCATACCAGCTTGTTTTTAAATTTTAGTTTATGCTTAATTTTCATCTTTTTAAATTAAATTAATTTATTTGGGAGACTGGCAATGAAAGCAAGAACATTCAAAATGGAAGTGAAATTCTGGTGAACTGGTGAATCAATATGAGAACCGCTGTTAAGGGGACTTTAACATCTAATTTTCTTTTTTTTTTTAGGTCGCAAAACTCATAGGAAATGGGAACTCCAGTCTGACCAGAATGCTCACACTGACTCCTGGTCACCTAGGTCTCTCCTCCTTTTTCTTGTCCTGTGACTGCATAGGACTCTCACAGTTGAGGTTCCAGCTGCCACTCAGGGAACTCATTTTATGTTCTTGGACTTCGCTTTGTTCCCACCACAAATATAACTGCAGGTGCTACTGGGCAAAAGTCAACTTGCTGAGTCTTCCCCTGGGCAGGACTCACCTTCCCATTCTGTCCAGGAGCCTCCGCTGTGTTTGGAATGAACAGAGATGGCAAGAGAAGCTCCGGGGATCTTTTTCACAGTGGCAATGCAGAGATTGGGAAGTCTGCCAACCTCTCACCTAATAACCCAATGCAACATGCAGGGAGAGGGAGGGTCAAGGTCAAGGGACCTCCAGCATGAGTCATAGTAAGGGGACGAGCCCACTCAAAAGCAGAGGCCAGGAGCCTTGTAGCACACATGGTTCCATGTGTACTTTAACAGGAACCAAAGACAAGAAGAAGCCAAGCTGACCTGGAGATCAAGACAAAGCTAATGGACATACTTTTATCAGATAGCACCAGGGCTGTAAATGCAATGGGAAAACATTGTCAGAGACACTGGCTCTCTGGACAGAGTCTGTGGGCCACTTGACAACTCCCCAGAAAGCACGGTACCCTGACCAGAGTTCCAAGAAGGCTGGACAGCCAGTGAGGGTGGCCATTTTTCCGGGAACAGCCATGCTGTTGTTTGATAGGCAGGTGTGGAAGTCACAGGCCAGCTCCCAGAAAAGAGAGCCTGACCAGGAAGTCCTCGCTCTTGTGTTTGGTCAGGATTTGAGAACAAAATTCTTCCGGGAATGGAAACTTCTCCTTTTCATTCTGAAATTACCATTGTAAAGTTTGCTTTAAATATCTGCTGTTGGGGATGGAGCCAGTAACTGTCCTTAGTGTGATGAGTTTCCTCTATCTCTGCATAAGTTGGCTCAAGTTCACGTCCTCAATGGGGTCATGATGCCCCGGACTGGAAACTAATACCCAGCCATTGAGGAAGCTGTAAAGTGTATCTTTTCCTTTTAGGAAAATCTGAGTGTGTGATGGATCATACAAATATATTTAATCCTAATCCCTTCTACTTAAGTGAAAGTTTTTAAAAATCTTTTTACTCTTTTTAATTATAAATACATCAATAACAACAAAAAATAAGCAGAAGAATATTTTTGCAAAGCTAGATCGTAAATTTGTACCTTCAAACACTATAGGTTACTGTTTTTAAAGGAAAGCATGCTCTTGCTTTCAGACTACAAAGGTAAGTCTCCTTGGTCTCAGTTTGGGATATGTTGACAAGAGCATCTATTTCTTGGAATTTTACTCACAGTTGAGATTGCTGAAAGTTTACAGTTAAAAGAAATTTTAAAACTGACACATCATCATGTGTGTTTGTGGGTACCATGTGATGTTCCAATACATGTTACAACGGGAGAGGTTCAAACCAGGGTGAGAAGGTCTAACTCTTCAAGGGATCATTTCTTTGTGGGGAAATAATTCAAAATCCTCTTTTCTAGGCTTTTTGCATCACATATACATTCTTGTTATACATATGATATTAGAACTTTAGGACATTAGAACACCGACTGTCTCTTGATGCCTAGGATCTAACCTCTCCACCTCCCTCCTCCCATCCTTCCCAGTCCCTAGCGAAGGCTCTCCTACTCTCCATTTCCACGTGATCAACTTTTTTAGCTTCCACAGATGAGAGAGAACGCGTGGTGTTCGTCTTCCTGGGCCTGACTTATTTCACTTAATGCCGTGGCCTCCAGTTAGCAAAATACCAAAGGCCCCAGCACAATCAAAATGCAGGTCAATCGCATGAGGTAGAACACTGGGGACTGTTTTGACACAGACTAAGTAACACTGGCTTCCACTAAAAGCTCTGTCTGCCTGTTGGTTCACTCCTCGGGCACCAGCCCAAGACAGTGGGTGGAGTGCAGGCAGAGACCCAGGCTTTTCTGCCTTCTTCAGTGTCTTCTAGCATCTTCCCATATTCATGTGGTCAAATGTAACTTGCTACCTCCTGGTCCCTGTCCTAAACAGAAACAAATGGGAAAGAGAACACAAAGAATATGCTCCTTCATTTCCAAGGCAAAATCCAGAAACTTTACCCATCCCTTCCACATTCATTCATTGGCCAGAAGTTAAGTCCCTTGGCCACCACTGGCAGAGACTGTCCACCCAAAGCATAAGGACTCTATTAATGAAAGGAAGAAACAGGGGATTCATACTAGTAGACCACTAACCATGCTTTAAAACACTAAATATGCCCGGTGAGAAGGTGCATGCCTGTCATCACAGAGGCTCAGGAGGCTGAGGCAGGAGGATCGCGAGCTCAAAGCCAGCCTCAGCAAAAGAGAGGCACTAAGTAACTCAGTGAGACCCTGTCTCTAAATAAAATACAAAAAAGGGCTGGGGATGTGGCTCAGTGGTTGAGTGCCCCTGAGTTCAATCCATGGTATAAAAACAAAACAAAACAAAAAACCACTAAATATATCTTTGAGTACAAAGATATAAGTACAAGTTTACAAACACATGTGGAAATGATAAGCACCGAACACAAGAAGGTGGTCCAGTAGGGGGACAGGGAGAAATGAGACATCAAATGGGGATAGGGGCCTGCAGGGACAATTCGATTATATCTTGGATGTTTTATTTTTAGAAAGTACTTGAAGCAAACATGACAAATGTTGAGTTCTCCCAAAGCCGAGCGGTGGGCATGTGGGTGTTTTTGCTTTTTTCTGTTAGAATTGTATCATTTAAAAAATTAGCAAAACTTAGCATTATCTCAACGACCCTACTGCAACTCAACTCATCATTAAAATGTATTTTGCCCATTTTAAAATGCACATTTTCTACGTGAGAATGCTCAGAAATGAGTGCATCTGATTATAGTAGGCAGCACTTTTCCTCTTGGTGGAACGTTAAATAATCTTGCATTTTACAATTGATGGCAAGTTAGACTGGCAGACACACGACCTATAAATGGCAGTTCATATGGACCATGGTATATTTTAAATGGATAGTGGGGCAGAGGAGGGAGATGACTCACAAGTGGGCATCCCAAGGCCTATGGTGCTCTTACAGGTTCAAGGGACTTCTTGAAAATGTCCCTCAGATCCCCCCTTATCAAACTTCCAAGGTTGTTCCCAACCTGTGTCAGAGCTGTGATAGGGCATACAGAACACACACATCCAGACTGATTCTCTCTGCCAATGGAGAGAAAAGAGCCATTAAAAGCCACCTCTTAATAGTTTTAAAGAGCTAGAGAATCTCTTACTCTGGAAGAACCAAAAGCATAAATGTCACCTACCAACTAAACTCAACCTTGACTGGGAAGAAAGTAGTCTGATCATTTCTGGAACCAAATATTGGAAAGTCTGAGAGGACACAGCAGATATCTGTAGGCTGACAAGGCTATTCCCTGGTCAGCAGAGGAGATGGCAGAGGCGGCCACCAAGGCCACCACGATCCAGTTTCCTTGGATGTCTGATGTGCTACTGTTGGTCAGCCTTATAGAAAACTAGCTAAGAATACACTGGTAACATTGTTCCCTCAATATATCAAGATGTGAGTGAATCAAACTGGGGGGGGGGGGGCGGGGAGGAAATCCATACAGCTGGTTTTTATCTGAACACAGAACACCATTTATTTAAAAAAAAAAAAAAACATTTATGAAAGTTTTCTTCATTTCTCACATTCAGTTAGTATACAGTTGGCATTTTCAAAATTCAAACCTGATGTGGATTTGGAATTCAATGAAGCACATTGGAAGACATCTGAGTGAAGAAAAAAAAAAGTTCTAGCCATATGCTACTGGTGCATGCAATTGAATATTTGAAAGGTAATCTAGAAATGAGAATGCTTCCAATTCTCCTTACCAACAACAGTAATTCATAGCAACCACACGTGTCGTGGACAGAGCCACTTCCCCTTGTGAGAGACAATAGTGGGCTTGAGCCCGTGTTGGCCTTCTATGCCCGTCTGCAAAGGCACAAGTGTGGATTTCGATAGGTCACTGGACATCCAGCAGCTGTTTGGTCACTGGTGAGGGGTGTATGGTGACTCCTGCCTCACTGGGCACATGAACACATGAGAGAGTTTCTAAAATAATTGAGTTTGGTTAGCAACTGGATGAGAAGCCAGGCAACTGCTCACAATAGCCACTTCCCAAAGGCACTGACACCAGAAACAGACCTCCCCTACCAAGCCCACTGGAGTTGCTCCTTAGGTCTTTCTGTTTATCTCCACAGCCACAGAGGAAACGACCAGAGCCAACCACACAGCAGGGACCCCCCTTGCTGTGACACTTGTTTACCCCGTGACCAGGATGCGAGGAGACCCTGTGTTCCATCTGGGAGGTTCCCGGAGAGCGCTGGGTTAGCCCCGCTTACCTCGTCCCTGGACCATACAAAGCAAGCGGTCGCGTGCATTGCTAATCCACTCATGTGCATTCAGGGGACACCGACCTGACCCACACAAATCCAGAATCCTTAGCACAATGCCAGCTCACTCTCCAAGCCGCGAGTCGGGGACCTGACCGTGTGTTCACACACGCTGCGACAACACCAGGGGGGAGTCCAGAGGCTGAACGTCGTGCTTCCGGTGCTTTTGGAAATGGAAGGGGATAGCAAGACCTGACAGAGGGGAGCCAACTTTTACCACCTCATTGACAAGATGGGAGAACAAAACGATGGCTTTGCTCCTGTCCGCCACCCACACGGACTAAGGTTCCCATCTGCCCCGAATTAGGGAGATGTGTTCTTCCCAGAGGCATTAGGGCCAGAAATAGGGCCAAGAGCCACAGGTGTGTGTGAGCAAGGGGTGGGTGTGTCCACCACAGCCCCGGTCCGCCATCAGGGTCTCTACCTCACTCCCCCTCACCCAGCACAGACCTGAAACTAAGGAAGCCCCAGGTTTGTCAGGGAGAAGTCTGAGGAGTGGGTGCACATTGGTTGGCAGAGACCTTTCTTGGCCTGCACCTTTTATAAAGTGACACCCCACCATATCACTACTCTCACTGAGCGAACTCCCTGGGGTGCAGGCACAGCCGCAGGGCAGGGGTTTCTGCCTCCGCAGGGCAACAGGTCTGTCTTGAGACCTGCTGCCCAGCTCCTGGATCTAAACCCCGCTCCTGCCAGGAGTTTCCAAAGCAGACATGAGCTTGTCAGGAAGCACTTTCTTCCTCACCAGGGCACCTGCATCCCAGAGACCTAGGATGATCTCCACCCCAGGCAGTGAAATACAATCTAAGGTGGGACAAAGGGCTGGAAGAGATGCTTGCAGTGTGATGTGTGAAAGAGCTCCCTCAATGGTTTCCGCCTGGCTGAGTTGTGATGGTGGAATCTTATCTCTGCAGCCTAATGCAGCGTGACCAGGGGAGTTTTTGTTGTTGTTTGCTTTGGTCTGTAGGTTGCCTAAAATTACACAGCTAGCTAAACGCTGTCCCTGAACCCACCTGCTCTCCACAGCATGGACAGCAGCTGATTAGGGAGTCGTCCTCAGGTTAACCCTGAGAGTCTCCAGAAGTACAATAGCAAAGATCTGAAAGATACTGGACCCTGGTCAACACCGGGCTAATCTGGAATTCCAAAGCGGTAAGGTAAGACAGGTGATTGCACCACCAGTGGAAAACAGCGACAAACGAAGACTGCCTTCCACTAAGACCTTTAGCAAGTCAGAAAACATTTTTGAAAAATCCAAGAATTTGACCACGTCCAGAAACTGGCGCTCAGTAATCACGCCATAGTTGAGCAAGTGCTTTGCAGAAGCAGGTCTATTGGATTGCAAACCACACACCAACTCGCCTTAACTTTACTGGAAGGAGACATTCTAAACATATTCTGAAAGAGATCAACCCTAACTTTATTTAGGTCACACTGCTGACACACACAAATAATGGGAAGTGTGTGACTAATTGAGAAATGGCAAGGAAAGGTCAATGCCTACTTTATTCCTTAACTCACAGTAATGTGAGTAACACTAATAGGCATTTGCACTCTCCGCTCATCGATGCTACAGCCGTTGAAGGAACAGAAGGAGGGAGGTTCATTTAAACTCACTTTGAAAAAAAGCTCTGCCAGTACTTGGTGACTTAAACCTGAAAACCACACATTTCAGAACAGCTCTCAAATGCATTTAGATAATGAAGGCTCTGTCACCTACCTGTGGAGGAGAAATGATTATAACCCCATTTTATCAATAAGCAGCTGGATATTCATGCATGTGAAGTGATCTGCCCAAAGTCCCTCATTAGTTAATAACAGTTGAGCCAGAATTAGACTGTGAGGCTCCAGGCCGTGCACCAAGGTCACGGGGCTGTGTCTGTGGTCTCAGGAAGGGAGGCCAAGTATAGGATGCCCGATCCAAGTGTGGACGGTTCCATTCCATGAAATACCTATGTTTATCACGATCACGGACATTTCCACACACCCCCAAAGTAAACCAGCCTTCCTGTATCTGGACCCCAGCATCTGGAGCCATAAAGGACCTGGTAAGAAATGATGGGAACTTGGTTATTAGTGACTCACTGGGTCTGTGGCTCAGTTCAGAGCAAGTGCCCTGCTGAAGGCGGGTCAGTATTTGAGTGCACCATGCTCTGGCATGGTATGCACTCTGTACATTGCAATCCTTGGTTAGGAGGAAACAACATCTTCTCCAAGCACACTGAGAAAGACGGCCCAGGAATGCCATAAAGCCCAGAGGATCAGCCTCTGGATGCACCTCCCCACCTACACATCCCCAGGAGTGTTTGGTCTGATGCATGGCAAAGGTGGTGTTGAACATGGCACTCGCTCAGAGACACTGAAGAGCCCAGGGAAGCAGAGATTGCCTGTGTCACCGCATCTCCTTGCAGGAAAAACTACAAGGGAACTGAGGCCAACCCAGATCATTAGTGGATATACTTAGAGCAGCCCCGGGCCTTCTGAACACCAAGCTGAAGTTTATCAGACGTTCACCTGCCCACGGACCTGCAGGTTCTGCTTCAGCAGGGTGCAGGTGGGACTGAGATTCTGCATTTCAAGCAAGTGCTAAAGGGATGATGTCTGTGCTGCTGGGCCCCAGACCACACACTGAGCAGCAGGATCTAGAACACCACAACCTTCTGTGCCCTTGTGACTTCAGGCCTTTGCCCCCCATGCATGTGACAGACTGTGCATGTGGCAAAGAATAAAATGACTTGTGGCAAAGAATAAAATGACTTGTGGCAAAGAATAACACTCTTGCCATGGATAAGCCCTCTGGAGTCAGATCAAGTCCCTGGAAACGTCCCACTGGCTCCCACATCCTGCCATATCCTCACCCACCAGTTTTACTGCTCTGATCTCATCCTCTAGCTCACTCTGCTCCACCCTCCCTGCTCTTCCTGGGCTGGGTTACTCCACACTTGCTGTTCCCTCTGCCTAGAAACTCTTCTGCTGAATGTCTACCTGCCACAACCCCTCACCTCCTCCAGTGTGGAACCAGCCCTACCCCCTGCTTTAAAGCACTGAACCCCTGCTCATGTCTCCTGCACCCTCTCCTGGTCCACATTCTCCATTACTCTTACCACTACTTGAAAATTATGCACATTGTTGATTTAGTTACCCAGCCACCTCCCACTCACCTGCCACGCACAGAGGGCAAGCATTTTGTGTCTTGTTCTTTGCCATATCCCAGTGTGTGGCTTCCACAGGCATGTGAATATTTGTTAAATGAAGAAAGCATTTAATTTCTAATGAAAATTGTAAAGTGCCCACCATCATCCTCAAGAATGCTGAGGAATTGTTTGCTTACAGCTGATGTGAATGATGTTTTTCTTAACTGAACAAAGTCCCTTGGGATTTCCAAAGGATCTGTTGTCAAAGACGACAGTCTCTCCTGTAACCGTGGGCTTGTGGAGAAGGGCACTCCCATTTCCCAGTTCTTGGTTACCATTCAGCTGGCGGGGTTCCTCCTCCCCGCCATAGGACCCACACAGATGGGGGCCTGTCAAAATCAGCAGGCAGACCTCCCCAGGAGAAGGACCACCCTTCTCCCACACATGGAGAAAAGCAGGGAGCAGGATAGGCATGTACTCATTGGTGCACACACGACTCTGAGGCTCAGAGAGGTGACTGGTCCGCCCGGGGTCTTACTGCCTGCTCTTGGTAAGGCTGGAACTGGAACCTCCGCGTGGCTCCTAAGTTAACTACTCTGCTCCTCTTTACAAACAGAAGTCGGTGGCTGGATTGAGAATGGCTCCCGCTACACAGCTCAGGACAGGGATCCTGAATAAGTCTAACGACAGATATCCACGGAATCAGAGAAAACCTTCCGAGGAGTCAGTCCTGTGTGCGTTGACAGTGGCTACTGCTAAACAAGAGGGCTGCGTCCAGTGCCAGCCCAGCACCCACGCTACCCTGGAGCCTGGCTGCGCCCCTCACCAGTGTGAACCTCCACACTGAAACAGGTGGGCATGTGGGGAGCGCCACCTGCACTCCACAGGAACCACAGCACAGTGTCGGTCACCAAAACAGGACGATTCTAGCTTATGGATTACATTTTTAAAGCTGCAGGCTGAGATGTGAGATCAGGTTCACTACCCACCACCTTTCTCTAGAGGTTTCTCCTGTCCCACTCCGTCCCAAATGAGCACACCTGTCAGGGCAGGACTGGGGGTGCTCAGGAGTGTCAAGAGGATTCCTGACTCACATTCAATTCATCCCTGGGGTCAGGGACCTCAGAAGACCTGCCTGGTTTAGGACTCACGTTGTAATTTAGAGTCCAGTTTGCCCTGAAGCCACATCGGGGGACAGAGACACATTAGGTGTCTCTCTGCTTAGCTACAGCCACCTGTGCACATGCTGGACTGCCTTCTAGAAGATCCAAGTCAGAGGTGATCCTTAAAGACACTAGAACTGAATGAGCCCAGGCATGGTGCGGTTTTGCAGTCTTTTTGTGAACTGTGCAGATGAAAGGAGCAGTTTGCGGCCTGTTTCAGAATGGCCCACCCTGTTCCCAGCTATCTGCCTCCAATAAAGGACAAGCAATTCTGTCTGCATCCTCCTGAACAGGGCATGAAGCCACAGTGAGGGGCTGGCATGACCGGCTGCATGGGAGCTGAAGGGAAGAGTGACTTTTTCTCTAAGTCCATTCATGGGGCTTGTGAATTAAACGAACCAGAGCAAGATTAACAAGAGAAAAAAGCATGCACATTTTATTTCATGTTAATATTTTTCACAAGGAAAGAAGTGAAAACCCTAAAGAAGTGTTTGGGACCCAGGGGCTTATATACTGCTTTAACAAAAGCAATAAATTGTGGAGATAGGACAAGACAAAGAAAAAAGGAGTTTAGTCTGGGGCGGTAAATTATGGGAAAGTCACTAGGAAATATGTGAGGGAAATTAATGGAAGATAAGGGATATTCTAGTAAGAACGGGTACGAACTCATCTGATATTAAGCTCCTCCCCATCTCTGGTGATAAAAATATCCTCTTCCTGGCACAGGGAGGGTACCTTTCTTCCAAGAAATATATGCCCTGACTTTAGGTAGAAAGAAGGCAGAGAACCCTCTTGCACCTGCTGTTTCCCAAGTGCCTTCAACCTGAATAAGCCATGTGTCCACATGACATACTTTGGGGTGGCCTGTTCTGACCCCTGCAGGGCTAAGAAGCCAGCACTGTTGGGTGGCATGGGGGCAGACTTTCACATGTCAAGAAGCAAAGGAGTGAAACAGTAAGGAAACAAAGTGGTTGCAGCTTCCCCAAACCCTGCTTCCAAAACGTGGCTTCCCGCGTCTCATACTGTTCCCAACACTATCAGGTTTTTAGTTTGTTTCTCATCCCGAAACCCCTATGTGCTCTTTCACCACCGCTAACAGTCTCACAGCCCCCTTCTCTCTCCTCTCTCTTTCCCCCCTCTAAACACACACACACACACACACACACACACACACACACACACACACACAAGCCCTCCCTCCACTTAAGAGAAGACGGTATGGGAAAAGCCAGGTCAGGGAAGATGCTCGAAAAAGAAGAAAGTGATAAGAAAAAGGAAGGTGGAGAAGGGAAGAAGCTGTCCTAACAGCTGGCCACCAAGCACTCGACTCCCACCGCGTGGGGCCGATCTTTCTGGAACAATGGAGTGACCTTCTGCTCCTTATTGCACTTTTCTGCTACAGGTCTCAAAGGGAACCAGCTATTGTAAATGGATTTGCCCTTGGCCTCCGCATCAATCAGACTTGAGACCTGAACCTCTGTGATTGTAAACTGACAGCCGTCCTCACTTGCTCTGTGGGGTGGACCTCTGTGTCAATCACACACCAAGATGACAGTAACGTTACCTCGATGGAGTGCAATTAAAATTGCCAAGGAACGTCCCTTATCACAGAATCTTGCAGCTCGAGTCATAAACCTTAGAAACAAACATCGTCTACTGTTATCCGACTTTATCGACATGGAGACCGAGGCCCAAAGAGGTTGGTCAAGGTCACGTACATTATTAGGAACACAGCTTGTGCCAACTGTCAGGACAACGCTCTTTCCGCTACTCACACCGCCTAGCACAACTATGTTTAATTTTAGTTCATCACACATTCAGTGTGCGCTTTCGAGGAATGTTATAGTCCCCACTCCATCTGTGCATCTGCCATCTACTAGCTTCTCTTTATTCACTGCTTCCCTGGTATCTATCTGCTGCACCCTCCTTAAAAAAATAGAAGAGAGGTCCGTGGGTTTGAATTGATCGCCATCTGTTGTCATTTCGACGGCCCTGGGATGGCTAACTCATCTGTGGTTGAGAATGCTCCATCTTCTTCTGAAGGGCCAGTTCTAGATCTACAATCCACTTTGGGCAAGGTCAGAAAAAAGATTTCTTCTAAGATTTACAGCCACTAAGAGTAAGGCCACCATTGTTGACTTAGGGCACATACTATCGCCTACTTAGATTTTGCTTTAAATACAATTAGGACTGTCCAGTGGAAACCAACCAGTCAGGAGAACATGTTCGGTTGTGCATAACTGTTAAAATAACACATCATGAAAAGTTGAGGACAGGGCTGGGGGTGTAACTCAGAGGTACAGAATTTGTTTAGCATGTCTGAGGCCCTGAGTTCCATTCCCAGAACTGGAAAAAAAAAAAAAAAAAAAGTTGACTGAGTTTGAACGGAGGCTGCTGAGCTACAGTGTGAACTGTTTCTGCAGCTCTTGGAGTCTCCAGAGTATTTAAAGGGTCACAGCTGTGACAGCATGGTTGCCCTTGGGACACTGGAGCATTTCCACCAAAGCCTACATCAAAAGCCATACCAATGGAAAGGGATTTCAAAATGCCACCAAGTATGGGGGAAAAACCCCAGCAAATATCCAAATAATTAAGGAACAATCATGTATTTCATTGTGCCTCTCTGGGAAGCAGAGCGCATGGTATCATTTTTTTGTGAAGCAACAATACACGGAAGGGTGTGTGATTTGTGTGCAGATGTTGTAAGTACCGAGATGGCTATCTGAGTAGATAAATGCTTCAGGAACTTTGAGCCTTAGAAAAACGAGATCTGGCTAAAGTTTCTCCTCTCTCTGCCCTCTTGGTTGCTTTCATCTTTTCTGTCTTTACATAAGTCAGGTAAAAACGGAAGCTCTCTTCTAAGGTGTAGAAGTAAAGAAACCAATGAAATTTCAGAGATGAACACACACTTAGAATCTCCATGCAATAACTGGTATTTCTGCTGTAACGTAAGTTCTGACTTCTGTGATTAACATGCCACTTAGGAAGATATAATAATATTTAGTGACTTTCCAAGGAATGTGAAACTCTATACTGGGCACCATGTCTGACTTCCTATGGAGAAGATGCTCTGGTCAAGTCTCACTGCTCTTAACTCCTGAACTGAACTGTTCACCTTGACACATCTGGTCTAAGACCTGGGCTTCTCTCCTCCACTCTCCCAGGGACTGACTTGTGCTATCTCCAGGACTGGTCACCTTTGGTCATCTTCTTGGCCACCACCAAGACTGCAATTTCAATGTCTGCAGTTCTAGATTGCTTTTCCAACTCCAGCTGAAGACCAGGTTCTCCCACCTTTCATGTCCCCCAACCAAAGGGACTCACATTCCCCACTCCTCAGGCAAGAACAAGGCCCCTAGAGATGTGAAATATTAAAGAAATGGAGTTCACATCCCATGCCTTTCAGAAGTTTACCATGTCAGTAGGGCCATTTAGGATGGCAGGTGCCAAAGAGGTGATATGGAGAAAGAGATGAAGAGCAGTCAGGGAAACTGCTGTAGGGAGATGACCACGCACGAGGGGATCATAGACAGGTGCAGGGCATTCCTTAAACTACCCTCTGAGTGAGCCATCTGTTTCTTTCCAGGATCTCATGGATGTTTAATACTGCAAACATGACTATGTCAAAAGGTCGCAGAGCCAAACCCATTAGACTTTAGAAAAGGGATTTGTAAAAATCAAAAGTGTGTGGAGAAACACACTCTCCATCCATCTATTCACTCAACAACTGCAATTTTACAATTAATGAATGAGTCACTTTAGGACATATTGATATAAAAACAGGAGACCTGTGCTCACCGAGGGATGCAGAGCCTAGGCCACATGGTGAGGGCTGGAGCAGCCATTGCTGAAGCTCTACCTTCTCTGGAAACTGCTTTCTGCTTTCAATTCCTGTCCCTGACAGCAAAGTCCACCAACACTCAGGGTGAATCTGAGTGTTGCATATAAGAGCCAAAGTCCACTCAGGTATGTAGGCCCCTAAGTTATGTATTTCTTTGCTGAAAGCTGAAACCTGTTAGCTCAAAACCCAGCTGGTTAAATTTTTACAAACTCAACATTTTTTGGCTATTTTTTCAATAGCCCAAACAAGCAGATTCTTAACCATTTAGAGCCCATTTTATATGCTCCACAAAACTACAACCAGCGTTGGGCTGGCCAGGGACAAGATAGAGACATTGTGGTTATAAAACCCTAAGCAACAACTGCCTTTGGAGCAATCTGTCCCAGGGATGCCCTGCCATGCTGCTGAGTGACAGACATTACCTAGACATGATCTGGACACATGGAAGCCCCCTCAGTGGTTCCCCTCCCTTGGGAATTCCCTTGACCTCCCCCTCCTCTGACCTTTTACAGACTCTTGCCCTGAAGGACTGTCTCACCTGCAAGTCTACAAATCTACCTAAGTGTCATCTAACAAAGTTTTTATATACTCCTGCCACTTTCCAGTCATATCTTTTTCTTTGATCATCTTTCAATCCCCTGAACTCCCTATACCAGGCTGCCATGTTTACAAATGTGACCCTGTTCCCCTATGGCTGACTGGAGGAGGGAACTGGAGGAGGGGTACACACCTGATTCAAGCTAGTCAGTCAGATTATCTTTCTTGGGAATACGCAATTTAGAGAATGGAAAACAATGTCAGACATCCAAGTATCCTTATAACTAGGTTCTCCTTTCTCCCTCCCAGCCCTGCCTAGAAAAACTAAGTTTGTTTGAAGGGGCCTCTGTTACTTGCAAGGACACCATATTAACTAATTTTAAAACAGAAATAAAAGAAATCAGCATCGGGAAAGATTACTTTCAACAACTAATGATCAGGGAGGACTATTCATGTAAGAAAGAAATTGGGAATGGGAAGTGAGCCTTAAAGAATGGGTTCTTCATAAGCACTCATCTATAGAGGTGTGAATGAGCAAGACAGGTCTGCTTCCAGGAAGAAAGTGGGCCAGAGAGCTAGAGGAAAGAGTCAAGTTGGAGGGATGGGGAGGAACTGAGGTCAGACAGATAGACCGAGCCCCAGCATGGATACCTGTGGGTGCTCCAGATGCAAGCCAGGGATCCCAATATCGAAAGGAAAGAAAACCATATTGTTTATGTCCTGATGTCCCGAGTGTTTGTGGTACATGCTGAGAATTGTGCTGAGGTGACATGCATCTGTTCTGGGAAGCTAGAAAACTGGAGACAGGGCTGTGAAAATAAAGTCTGTTCTCAAAAAAAGAGTCAAAGGCAGGAGGATGTGGGGGAAAAGGTTCAATCATACATTGCTGGTGGGAATGCAAATTGGTGCAACCATTATGGAAAGGAGATTCCTCAGAAAACTTGGAATGGAACCACCATTTGACCCAGTTATCCCACTCCTTGGTTTATACCCAAAGAACTTAAAATCTGCATACTGCAGTGATGCAGCCACATCAACGTTTATACCAGCTCAACTCAATAGTTAAACTATGGAACAACCTAGGTGTCCTTCAACAGGTGAATGGATAAAGAAAATGTGATATATGTATATCACACTTGTGATATACATGTGTATATATATATGTATAAAATGTGATGTATATGTATATATATTAGTATATGTGTGTGTGTGCGTGATGTAATGATGGAATATTACTCAGCTTTAAAGAAAAATGAAATGGAATTTGCTGGTAAATGGATGGAGTTGAAGAATATCATGCTAAGTGAAATAAGCCAAACCAAAAAAACCACGGCCGAATGTTTTCTCTGATATGTGGATGCTAATTCACAACAGTGTAGGGGAGGCTATGGAAGAAGAGTTACTTTAGATTAGATAGAGGAGAGTGAAGGGAGGGGAAGGGACCTAGGGGTAGAAAGGATAGTAGAGTGAAACAGACATTATTACCTCATGTACATATATGACTTCATGACCAATGTGATCCTACAATATGTACAATCAGAAAAGTGAGAAATTACACTCCATTTATGTATGATTTATCAAGGTGCATAAATGCATTCTACTATCATGTATAACTAATTAGAACAAATAAAAAAAATAAAAAATAAACAACTTAAATGAATTAGACATTATGAGTCTAAAGATTAAAAAAATAAAAGAAATCAGAAATAGCAGGACTAAAGACAAAGAGAACCACAAAAAGATCTGTTTCCATTTATCAGAGTTCAAATACATGGGGATTTCCTTACGGATTGGACCTCTGTGCTGGACACCTTCCATGCTCCCCTCCAGATCCATCTCTCCATCTCCTCAGTGCCCCAGGAGGTTGACCTGTAGGGCCCTTATTGACAGCTGCCCCGCCCTCTGTTTCCACTAGGGTTTGGCTAACAGGGTACACCAACAGGGGAGGTTGGGATACAGGCTGATGGGCTTAGTTCCCTAGCAGTATGTCAGGTTGGTGCCCCTTCCTCAAGGTTACACTTCCTGTGGGGAAATCCTTCCATGGGGTCCTTCTTTCCAGGCTCCACATCTGCTCTCATTCCTTCCTCCTTCCAGTCCAAGGAAGACGACGTACCCCTGCTATTCATATCCTCTGATGCTTCATCACTGCCTGTGGTTTCCCTCCAAACCACACTTGTGTATAGAGTCTTTCCTTAAACTACCCTCTGAGTGAGCCATCTGTTTCTTTCCAGGATCTCATAGATGTTTAATACTGCAAACATGACTATGTCAAAAGGTTGCAGAGCAAAACCCATTAGACTTTAGAAAAGGAATTTGTAAAAGCAAAATCTCTGGAGACATTTTTAACCAATCAATATGCACTTAGTTTAAGCAACAATGTAAAATTTGCATCTTAGATAAAAGAATGTGTACTCTTCAAATATCCATGGACAATTTTGAACACGGAACAACTATCTTCAACAAACATAGCAAAAATGGAATATTCTGAACCAAGCAGTTTGGAACAAAGTCATGAAAGAACATTTGCAGGAAAAAATATTTTAAAAATACAATTAAGCAATTTTAAGGACTGGTAATCAGAATACGCAAAACAAAGCAACAGGAATTGTCTCTTTTCACCTGTCGAATTAATATAGATTTAAAATGTAAAAAAAGAAAAGAAAGAAAAAGCAAAGTCAAAGGCAATCAAAAAGATTGATCTTGAGATGACTCTGACATCATAGTTAACATAATAATTTAAAGACATCATCATTTAAAGGCCCATCAAAGCTATGCATATGATGCTATTCTATGCACATGATATTTTATGGAAATGAAAACATTATGCAAATGACATAAAAGAAAGAATGTTCATAATGAACAACAACTGATCAGAAACTCTTAGTAAAATATTTTTAAAATTAAAAATTTTTTCTGAATGTGGTTCAGAAAAGAATGGAAAGGACAAAAGAATCTATGACCTCAAAGACAAAACAAAGAATTATCCAACCTGTAAAGCATAGAGAAAGAAAGAATTATATATATATATATATATATATATTAGAACCTTGGGGACCTGTGAGACTGACTACTCATCCATCTATCAGCACATAGCTATTAAAGTCTGAGAGTAGAGAAGAAGAGAAAGAAGAGAAAAATAATGAGGCTTCAAGATTATTTGAATAAATAACAATCACAAACTCCCCAAATTTGGTTAAAGACATACCTTTCCATGTTTAAGAAACTCAGTAAACACCGAGCAATACATACAAAGAACACCACACCTAGTCATATCATAAACAAACTTCAGAAAAAGATTTTGAAAACAAAACAGGGTGAATGCACCAAGGGGTAGAAAACGCATTGTGCATAGAAGACCAAAGGCAAAGATGACAGCAGATTTCCCATAAGAAACTATGCAAATTAGAAGGCAATGGAGCTGTATGTTTAAAGTACTGAAAAAAAAAGTCAAATTAGCATTTTATACCCACTGAAGATAGTTTTCAAAAGTGAAAAAAGACTTTCTGATGTGCAAAAGTTAAAAGAATTCATCACCAGCTGACCTGCACTATAAGAAACATTGAAGGAAGTTCGTCAGGCAGAGAGAAAGTACTACTAGATGGAAATATGAATATAGATGAAAGAATAAAAAACACCAAAATGATAACTGCTATAGTTTGAATTTTAAGTGTTCACCCAAAGGCCTATGTATTAAAGGTCTGGTCCCCAGGGGGTGCTACTAGAGGCAGTGAAACCATTAATAGGTGGGATCTAGTAGAAAGTAGGTAGGTCATTGAAAGTGTGCCCCAAAAGGGACTGTAGGATTCTTCTCTCTTCCTATTTTTCTCCGACCATGAGGTGAGTGCTCTGCTCCACCACCTGCTACTTCCATGATATGCTGCCTTAACACAGGCCCAAAGAAATAGGGCCTGTTAATCATGGACTGAAACCTTCAAAACTGTGAACCAAAATAACCTTATCTCTTTATAAGTAATTATCTCAGGTATTTTATTATAATAATGGAAGGATGAATAACAAAATAACTATGCAGGTTAATGTAAAAGGCCTTTTTTTTCCCCTTACAATTTAAGTTTCCCTAAAAGATAATTAACTGTTGAAATAAAAATAATGGCAATGGGTGGCGGGGTTAATAAGGAACTGAGAAGTAAAACATGACAGCAATAGCACAAAGGCCAAGAGGAAAGAAATGGTTATGTATTCTTTAAAGATTCTTATACATTAATTAGTATAATATCACTGGAAGGTAGACACTGATAAGTAAGAGATGTTTACTACAAATGGGAAAGCCACTATTAAAATAATATTATTTTTATGTTCATTAAAATGATAAATAAGAGAAATATGACTATTAAGGAGATGAGTAGAAAATAATACTCAATCCACAAGGAGGCAGAAAAAAGAAAACAGTAATAAAGAACAGACTGTCATAAAATAATGAACAAAGTAGATAGTTTAAACCAAATCAAATCAATAATCATAGTACACACAAGTAGCCTAAATAGCCCAATTAGAAGACAGATTGTCAGATGGGACAGAAACATGAGACCAAACCATATGTTGCTTACAAGAAAGCCATTTTAAGTATACGGCCACAACTAGGTTAAAAGTAAAAGGATGGAAGATGATATACCATACTAACATCAATAAAGAAAGGTGGAGTAGCTTCATTCATATCAAAGTAGATTTCAGGTCAAAGAACACTACCACAGTAAAGAGGGTAATTTCATAATGATAGAGGGAGCCAAATAATGCAAAGAACAGAACAACTCCAAATATTTAGATACTTAACAAGAGAGCTTCCAAAATACATGAAGAAAAGCAATAGAATTGCAAGGAAAAACAGAAAAGTCCACAATTTTGGTCTAAGATTTTAACAACCACCTCTCAATAATTGAGAGAAAACTAGACAGAAAAGTTAGTTAGGATACAGAAGGGTTAAACAACACTATAACTAAATTTATCTCATGTCAAAAACAACACACTCAACAACACAAGATTACATCTTAAAGGGCCTATGGAACAATTACCAAGATAGACCACATTCTAGACTATAAAACATGCATCAATAAATGTAAAAGTATTCAAGTTCTGCAAAGTATGTTCTCTGACCACAACAAAATTAAATTAGAAATCAATAACAATGATATCTGAAAAATTTCCACATATTTGAAAGAAAAATACAGTAGTTTCCCTGTATCTGGTGGGGGGAGGGGGATACATTCCAAGTTCCCCAGTGAATCCCTGAAGCAACAGAAGTATCTAACCCTAAGAACCTGTTTTTTCCTGTACATATGTATCTCTGATAGAATTTAATTTCTAAATTGGGCACAGTATAAAATAAACAACAACTAAAGATAAAATAGAATGATCATAATAATATACTGTAATAAAAGTAATGTGAATGTGGTCTCTCTCATTCTTTCTCTCAGTAGCTTCTTGAACTGTCTGTAGATCTTAGCAACCTTAATATCTAATTTTTTTCTTTCTATATTAAGTTGAAAACTTGCACCTTTTCACTTAGAGAAAGCACTTTTTATAGCTTTCCATTGGCCTATCTGAATTGCCAGCATCTGTATTCTTATGTTTGGGGACTATTATTGAGTAAAATAAGATTGAACCCAGTAAGATGTGAACAAAATTGAACAAAACAAGATGAACACAAGCAGTACAGTACTTCAACTTGTCTCAACAGTTGGGACAGCTACTGAGTGACTAGAGGGAGGTAGAATACACAGTGTGAATATGTTGGACACAGGGATGATCCCAGCACCAGGTCAGATAGAGCTAGGCGCACAAGATTTCATCATGCTACTTAAGAAAGCATGTGATTTTAAACTTATGGATCGTTTAGTTCTGGAATTTTCTATTTAATATTTTCAGACCAGGAATGATGGTAGGTAACTGAAACTGTGGGAGGTGAAACTGCAGATGACTGGGAACTACTGTGACAAACCTCTGGATAATCCATAGTCAATGAAGAAACTAAAATGAAAATCCAAAAACATTTTCAACTGGATGAAAGTGAAAACATAAAACCATAAATTTTGTGGGGCACTGCTAAAGCCGTTTAGAAGAAAACCTAAAACAGTAAAAGCTTTAGTCACAAAGAAGGAAGATTTAAATCAAATAATTTCAGCTTCTTCCACCTTAAGAAATGAGAAAGAGTGAATGAAAGCCAAAACAAACAGAAGAAAGGAAACAGTAGAATGAAAATCAATTAAATACAAAACAAAAAATAGGAGGAAACAGTGAAATCAAAAGGTGATCCTTGGGGCTGGGGATATAGCTCAGTTGATAGAGTACTTGCCTCATGTGCACAAGGCCCTGGGTTCAATTCCCAGCACCACACACAAAAAAAGTGATCCTTTGAGAAGATTAATAAATCTGTAATCAACATTATTAGGGAAAGAAGGAGAGAAACTACAGTTATCAGGAATGTTAAAGGTGATGTTGATAGTTATTAAAAGGACAATAAAAGGACCTTAAGAATAACTTTATGCCAATAAATTTAATGATTTAAATTAAGTTGACGAATTCCCTGACTAACAAAGATCAATCAATAAAAGAAACAGATTATCTAAATAGGCTTAAAACTATTAAAGAAATTGAATTTGTAGGTAAAAATCTTCCAACAAAGAATTCTCCAGGCCCAGATAGTTTCAGTGATGACTTCTACCAAACATTTAAGAACAATAATAGTGATAATTCTATACAAATGCTTCCAGGAAATTGAAAAGGACAGAATGTTTTCCACTTTTCTCTGTGATTCTAGGATCCTACAATATACTAAAACCAAAGATGATATACAAGGAAAGACCAGCATCCCTCATGGACATACATGCAAAAAATTTTAACTAAGAGCTTAACAAACCAAATCTCACAATAAATTTAAAAGATTATATTGGACCAAATGGGGTTTATTCCAGTAATACAGGGTTGATTTAATATTAGAAAGATCAACATAGCTGAGTGTGGTTGGTGCCACACACTTGTAATCCTAGCTACCTGGGAAACTGGAGCAGGAGAATCCCAAGTTCAAGGTCAGCCTCAGTCACTTGGTGAGATCCTCAGCACCTTAGCAAGACCCTGTCTCAAAACAAAAAGTAAAACAGCCCTGGGGATGTAGCTCAGTGGTAAAATGCCCCTGGGTTCAAACCTAGTGCCCAAAACAAAAAATAAAACCAGAGAGATCAATATATTTCACCCCAGTAACAACTAAAATGCAGCCATATGATCATTTCAATAGGCATAAAAAGAACACTTGACAAAATCCAACACTCTAGCTAAAATCTGTTAGCAAACTAGGAACCGAACTTCCTCAACTTGATAAAGAACACCTTCAAGAAAAAAGCACTACCAGAATTTATCATATTTAGTGTGTAATGAAAGACTGTCTGTTTTTCCCCCAAGATCAGAACAAAGGCAAGGTTTTCTACTCTCTCATTTCCATGTACAAACTGTATTGGAGACTCTAATCATGCCCTTATGTAGACATAAGAAAAGAAAATCAATAAAAGTGATCAGATTAGAAAAGAAATAAAACTATCTGCACAGTATGCCATCATCTTATAGAAAATTTAAAAAAACTATAGAAAAAATCTTAGAACTAATTAGTAAGCTCAGCAAGATTGCAAGATACAATGTCAATATGTAAACGCAATTGCATTTCTACATCTTGGCAAAAAAAATTAGAAATTGAAATTAAAAGTACAATTAAAAAAATTGAAACACTAAGGCATAAATCTGATGAAAGATGTATAAGACCTGTATGATAAAAGTACATAACATTACTGAGAGAATTTAAGGATACAAATAAGCAGAGTGATATACCACGTTCATGAATAGGAAAATTCAATATCATTAAGATATTAATTCTCCTCAAATTGATGTAAAGATGCAAAGTAATCCCAATCACTATCTCAGAATTTCTTCTAGCAGTTGCCATGTTGATTAACAATTCATATATTAGTATAAAGAATCCAGAATAATCCAAACAACTTTCAAAAACAACAAAGTTGGAGGACTTATACTACATAACTCTAAGACTTATTATAACACTATAGCAATTGAGACAGTGTGGTATTGACATCAAGATAGACAACTAGATCAATGCAGCCAAACAGAGAATCCAGATACAGACTCACATAATGTAGTTAATTTATTTTGAACAAAGGGACAAAGTAATTTAGTAGAGAAAGGGAGTTTTTATGACAAATGGTTCTGTAACAATTTGAAAACCATGTGTAAAAAAACAAAAAAAAATACCCAACAAACGTCAATACATACTTTGAATCATATATAAAACTTAGTTCAAAGCGAACCTTGGATCTAAATGTAAAAGTATAAAACTTTTAAATGAAAACATAGGGAAAAAAATTTTGCAACCTTATGTTAGGCAAATACGTTGTACATAAAACACTGAAAGTGCAACCCATAAAAGAAGAAAAAATAGATAATTGGAATTCGAAATGAACAACATCCACTCTTGGAAAGACATAGCTTATAGAATGAAAAGATAACTCATATATTGGGATAAAATATTGGCATATCTGAGGTCTGATAAAAAACATACCTAAAATATAAAAACACTCTCAAAACTCAATAATGAGTGAATAACCATGCCAACAACATAATGGGACAAATACTTGAACAGGCACTTTACCAAGAAGAGATATTAATGGCAAATAAAAACATGAAATTATGCTGAAGGATAATAGTCATCTATTAGTTATGGAAATGTCCTTCAAATCTCTAATGATATGCTACCACTGCACACTTATTACAATGGTTAAACTTTAAAATGATTAATCATACCAGGTTTGGGCAAGGCTGTGAAGCAACTGGAACTCTCATGCACTGCTGGTGAGAATGTAAAATGGTAAAAATTCTTTAGGAAACATTCGGTAGCTTCTAAAATAGTTAAGCATATGCCTATGAAATGGCTCAGTCATTCCAAATCTTATGTTTTTTTTTTTTTTCCCCAAAAGAAATGCATATGTCCATGCAGAAATCTGTACACAAATGTTCACAGCAGCTTTATTTGTGATAGCCATAAGCTGGAAACAATTCAAATGTCCATCAAAATGTGAATGGACCAAGTGTGATATGCCTGTGCAATGGAATACCACTTACCAATAAAGAGGATGGAAGTGTTAATGCATGCGAAAACATGGAGAAATCTTAAAATAATTATGCTGAATGAAAGAAGCTATTCACACCCCACTCAGAAAAGTACACACTATGTGATTCTATTTATGTAACATTCTAGACACTGCAAAGTAATCTACAGTGACAGAGGCAGATTAGAGGTCACGGACCCACTTGTTAGAGGGTGGAAAGGAACGAAAGCAGAGATTACAAAGGGGAACGAAGAAGCTTCTGCAGGTGTGAAAAGGAAAATTCCTCAGCCAAATCAAATTGAGTAGAGTTTATTTGAGCAAAGCAAAATAAAACGATTTGTGAGTCAGCCAGCTCCCAGAGCCGGGGCAGGTTCTGAAAACGCTAACCAACAACGTGATCAAACAGCAGTTACAGGAGCGACTCACTGGCCATTGGCTCTAGGGCGTCCTGCAACCACACAGAGCTCAGTTACTGTGATTAAGTTCTATATGGGTTTAGTCTGTGGGAGCCAGTGCAGGTGCCTAGTCCACATCAGCGGCCTTTTACAAAATTGTATTCAACACGTGACAGAGACCGTCATTACCTTGGTTGTTATGTTGGATTCATTATGTGTAGGCATATATTGAAACTTACCAAACTGGCCACTCTGTGTGCCATATATTCTATATCAATCACACCTCAATAAAGCTATTCTTTAAAAAAAAAAAAAAAAAAAACTACCAGATACCTTCTTAAATACCTTTCTACCAAAGTATCTTTGCAGAATAAAAGTAATAAACCTGTAAAGGGTCTGCGGATAGGACCCATAAGCTTTTAGCTACAAACCCCAAATTTCTTTGTTGCATGCTATATCCTAAACATCATGTAATGTAACTTCCATAAATGATCTCACATTTATTTAACGTATAACAATGGTTAATATTAACCACCAGTGATGTTGCACATTTTCACCCCACACATCTTTAGGTTAAATTGATACCACAAGAAGATACCCTGTCTAGATTTTGGCTTTGCTTATCCTGGGCACAGAATTAAGAGGAGTGTAAAAATGTTGTAGCAACACAGTTGCAGAGTCTGGGTGCACTACTGTCTTTCTGTACTGCTTCTGTCTCCCCACTCATTTTTTTTTTTTTTTTTTTTTACTGGAATTGGGGTAAAAAATGTATTTTTCAGTTAGACACTGCTTTCCTCGTTTAAGTAAGCAACACCTAATGAATCCAAACGTGTGTCACTAATACAAGATACTGCAGGATTTATTATGGCCTTCAGGTTTCACGACTGCAGAGAAAGGCAGGGAAGATTTTCAGTGGAGTAGCCCTCTGAATGAATAGTCAGGGTCCACAGGCTCACATGCCTGCCGCTGTGTCTTGTGTACTTAGAAAGCGTGTGAGCAGAACATCAATGAATAGATCTGATTATTTGAGCTCACTTCTTTATGATAAACAATTGGTAATTTTATAATGCTTTATAGAGGTTTTAAGTAAATACACTTCTTTTTCTCTAGAATTAAGGAACCAACGGAAAATTACTTTTTGAATGGTACAGAATGGAATTCATCCAAGCAAGTTCAAATCTGGCCAGGTTGACTGCAGCTTGCCAGGGAAGATGCTGTCTGAAAGATTATCTTAAGTGCCTACAAGTTCTAATTTCTTTAGGACTTTCTCTTTTCTCTTTCCATGGACCTTGTAAAATCTCAACACTATCATCAGATAATTTAGGATACTGCAAGCAACTTAAAGCACATTTCTCAAACTTTAACATGCAAATAAAATCACATAGGGAATCTGGACAAAATGCAGATTCTGATTCAAGGGGTCTGGATTGGAGCTTAAGATTCTGGATTTCTGACAATTTCCCAGGTGAGGCATCTGCCGGGCACCATGACACATACACTGCTGGTTCCAGACCACGTTCATCAAGGGCTTAAGCTGCGGTGGTTCTCAAAGTGTGTCAACAAAACCAGTCGCATCAGGAACTTGAGAGAGAAAGAAGTTTGGGAGGATCCTACCCCTACCTCCTAAATCAGAAATTCTGGTGGTGGAGCCCAGCAAAGGTTATGAAGCCTTCCAGGTGATTCTGAAACATGCCGATATTGGGGAACCACTGGCTTGGGGAATGAGGAATGCCTGGTGAAAAACAGCTCCATTTCCAAAGGTCTGCAGTTCTAAGAGAAAACCATGGAAGCTTTTGGAGGAAGCCTAGTATGGTGGACTATTTTAAACCAGAATGTGTGTGCATTTTCCAAGCAACACCATCAGTTCTAATTTTTTTTTTAAGAAAGAAATTGCCATGTTAAACGCACAAATGTAGAAGCCTTCTTGTTGACAAGGTACAATATACACACCAGCATCACCAGCAGTTCCATCTTCACATATTTATAATAAACATGTCACAACCCTATTTTTTAAAACCCTCTTCCCTCTCCAAACTCTATGTTTAAATTAGAACACATAAAACTACATCTATTCTTAAACTTTACAAAGCTTAAATAATGTTTGAGAACATTACAAAATGGTCAGGAAAACAACATAGCCACTGATTTAGAGCAGCAAAACAAAAATCTATCTGTTGGACAAACAACAGAATCAGGGGATCCTATTTATGATGGTGTTGGCAAGCGGGCTTCGCCCTACGTCTAATCAACACTGATCACCCAGTGAGGTCAATCCAATGATTGTTTTGAATAATTCTGCCACTTATCTAGAGATGTTTTCTTTAAAAAAACAAACAACTATTGTAGGTACCAGATAAACAGGATCAGTAACCCAGCCTTGAGAGATAAACTGACTCATAAAGGTAGGAGGTTAACATGCCAGATTCAATAAAAATGGGGGAAAATATTGATAGGAACAAGCTAATGTTTTGCACCGAGGCTCTCCCAAAGGCCACACAGAGGAGGGGAAGTATGTAGAAAGTAGTCTCCACAAAAAGGGTAAATAGGCACAAATGACACCATGTTGCGTGGGCCACATAAACTCAAGGCCAAATTATTATTATTATTATTATGCTTTGGCTCCATTTCTGCCATGCACAGAGGCAAGCTACATACCTCCCTTCACACCTGCCTTCCACCCCAGCTGCCTGGCAATGAGCATTAACACCAGCAGATGGTCCACACAGCCTGGCCCCTCCAAGTGTGATCCAGGGCCACATCATCAGTGACAGCTGACTCCCTCGGGCCCCACCCTGGTCCTGAAGAACCAGAATCTGCACTTTAACAATATCTCTAGGAGACTTGTGGGTACTTCATTTCAAGACATGCTGCCCAAACCTGCCTTGGGGCTTGGATCCACCTGGATTCCCCACCCCTCTGCCTCCAGTGACTTCTGACTTTATTTCTGGCCTTTTAATCTCGGGCATTGCTATGGGCCAGCATGGTCACTTCATAAATGTTGGTGTGCAAGTGAAGACGCTCACTCTAACTCACCCCAGACTGACGTACCAGCCAAGGAAGAACACCTTGCAAGAAACTCATTGTCTTTACCAGAGCATATCTTATTTTGGACAGGAAGGTTGCAGGAACAGAATTCCTCTTGTTTTACAAACCAGTCTCATTAAAGCCAAGTGAATTATTTAAGGTCAAAGCTTATTATTAGCAAAGTACTGACTAAAAGCCATGTTTCTTCTTATCTATCTTATAGCTACGATCTGGTGTTCCCTGGAAATTCTGAAAAGGAAAGAGTTACACATGCACATAAATTGGAATATGCAGTCCTGACAGTCTGATCTGTCATCAAGAATCTGGCATTATTATTTTCGTTCTTTCCTTCTTCCTCTTTTTGTTTCTTCTTATCTAGTTGTGTTGGTTTTTAGAGTTTTTTTGTTTGTTTGTTTGTTGTTTGCTTACAAGTAGCAAATTACCATCCAGCCTCACATCCCCCAAGACATCCCTATACTCAGAATTTGCCTGCATTGGATGTAGTTGTTTTCTTTTTTCCTTACTATGGAATTCCCATAGAAAATAGAGACATGGGCTGGGGATACAGCTCAGTTGGTGGAGTGCCTGCCTCGCAAGCACAAGGCCCTGGGTTCAATCCCCAGCACCGCAAATAAAAAAAAACAAAAACCAAAAATAGAGACATGCCTCCTTTTACTGTGCTTTACAGATGGTGCATCTTTTTTTACAAACTAAAGGCTTACAGCACCGCTGCATGGAGCAAGGCCTCAGAACTGTTGTCCAGCAGAGCATGCCCACTTATTTCATTACAATTTTTCATATTTTCATGATTTCAAAACTTTTCATTATTATTATATTTATTATGGTGAGTTGATTGGTGATCTTTGAGGTTATCATTATTTGGGGGGGTACCATGAACTGCACCCATATAAGACGGTGAACTTAATCAAGAGATGCTTGTGTGGTCTGACTGCTCTACCGACCAACTGCTCCCACACTTCTCTCCCTCTCTCAGGTCTCCCTAGTCCCTGAGACACAACAACACTGAACTTCAGCCATTGAATAACCTTACAGCAGTCTCTCAGTGTTCGAGCGGAAGCCACGTCTCTCACTTTAAATCAAAAATTATAAATGACTTAATTTGGTGAGACAGTCACACTGAAATGGAGATGGGTCTAAAGCTAGGCCAGGTGGCCAAGTTGCTCTTAAAGGAAATTAGAAGTGCTACTCCGGCCAGCACAGGAACGGAAGAAAGGAAATCAGGAGGCGTCCATTGATGCAGCTGATGTCACCGTTGTCTTATTTTAAGAAATTGCCACAGATACCGTAACCTTCAGCAACCACCACCCTGATCGGCAGTCATCAGCATCCTGGGAAGACTTCACCAGCAAAAAGTTTATTATTGCTGAAAGCTTAGATGATTATCAGCATTTTTGGCAATATTTTTAAACTAAGGCATGTACTTTTTTTAGACATATGATATAATGCACACATACTTTTATAGGTTACTGAAAAACCAAAAATTCATGGAACCCACTTTGTCACATCGCTCTCTTTGTTGGGATGGTCTTGGAACAAAACCTACCACATTTCTGAGGTATATCTATACTTTTTGCTTTGTCTGCGATTTGGGGGAAAAATTTCAGGACTCATTTTTGAAGGAGACACTGCAACTTTATTCTTTACCCTTTCGAGAGAGGAAGCTACCCAACCAATCCAAGTCTGAATGCTGTCCTTAAAGGCTTTTGCTCCAGATTCTTCTAGCATATGTAGGATAAGGCTTCCCACCTAATCCCCTCTAGCAATTGGGTCCTTACTGCAAATAACACATGGAAAGAAAGAAATAGTATAGTTCGAGCAAGTGCTTCTCAAATTTTCCTGGTCATTAGAATCCCCTGGGGAGTTTTTAAAAATCCCCATGCTTGGCCACATCCTAGACCAATTAAGACCTAATTTCTTGGTGCAATGTGCAGTTAGGCACCACGCTTCCCCAAACTCCCCTGGTGATTCCAATGTGCACCCAAGTTGGAGAACCAGGTGGGGCAGTGACACCCGCTAACCCTCGCACGGTGCCCCGAGGTTGGGTGTCTCCATGGGCTCCCTCTCCTCCAGTGTTACTCCATTCTCCCCACATGCCAGGCAGCGGAATCTCAGGGGATAGATTTTCATCCACGTCCCAGAATTTGCTCATCTAAAACAGCTGTTGCAACAGGGGATACATTTTTTGCAATGCTCTTTCTTCTATTTAATGAAGAAATTCTTTCTCATCCCCTTCATATTCCTTCCCATTAAAGCATAACCTACAAAGAGCGGGTGAATTACACTTAGGCAGTGACTATAAAGGACAGCTCTTTTATCTCAATGGAGCATTTTCTCTTTATGATTCCATTATTTTATTCTGGCATGACATGCCTAATGTCTTAAGTATGGTACAGCTTTTCTTTTCCTCCTCCTCCCCCAGTCCTTTCTTAAAAGTAAGGTGAAATTTCAGCTGAAGTCAACTCCAAAAGATCTTCCAAAAAGAGTCCATATAAGAACATAGCGGTATTTATTTTTTATGAGCAGCTGAAGGCTGATCAAAACTCTCCTCCCAAGTCACAGAATGCATAACCCTAGCATTTTTCAGGACTGTTTCTTGGCACACGGAACACAGGCCAGGACATGGAATGGCATTTTATTTTAATTATTATCCTTGAGCCTCCTGAATTTTCAAGCAGCAATACTTAAAGACACCCATTCATGGCTGGTGGGTCTCTTCAGCCTGTAGTAACCCAGTATGCAGAAAATACTTTCGCTAGAGAAAGTTCATTTGCCTTTGGATCCCAATTGCCCATGTGTGAACTTCTGGAAGTTTACTTGCCTTCCTTTGTCTATTCTGCTTTTTGGCAACTCCTCTTAATAAGCCAACCCCATTCAAGATCTCTCCCCTGCTCCAATCCACCTCATTACATCCTCTTCAATGTCCCTTTTACCTACTCATTATTATGGATCTTCAAAGGCACTCCCCAAAAGGATGGAGTCAGAGCCACGATTGATTTTCTGTTAACATCAGAAGGGAGATTTATGTACACGCCCATAGAAACATACACTGTCCGTAACACCCTGTTAGTACAAAAGAATTGAAGTCATATATTCTACTCCGTAAATTTGGTTCTGTTTAATGATAAAAGACCACATGATTAAAGACGAAGATTAAATAGCTGTAAATAACAACTTTTGCTAAGGTTATTGGAGGGAACATGCAGTCACCAGCCACAATATTGTACATGAGAAGTGAGGAGCAGATGCCAAGAACTTTCAAGATCTTTTTTTTTTTTTTTTTTTTATTGTAAACAAATGGGATACATGTTGTTTCTCTGTTTGTACATGGCGTAAAGGCATACCATTTGTGTAATCATAAATATACATAGGGTATTGTTGTTTGATTACTTTCAAGATCTTCACAGCACTGCACAGTGGCTGTGGGGCCAGGGAACCCAAGACCTCAGAGACCAGGGTTCAAATCCTGGCTGTGCCACCAGTCTAGGTCCTTAGGTCAGATGTTCAGTCTCTGTAACTATCCCAGTCTCTAAAACGGAAAAAATAGCAATAATGGCCTTCGTGACTACTGAGAGTTAAAGTGCTTAGGAAGTAGAGAGGAAGTATTAGTTACTTCAATGACATTTTTAAATTTTTTACAACAGTGTTTTGCTATGTTGCCAAAGCTGACCTTGAATTCCTAGGCTCAAGAGACCCTCCTGCTTCAGCCTCTTGAATAGCTGGTACTGCAAGCATGTGCCACTGTGCCCAGCTCCAACTCAAACAAACTCATGAGCAAGAGGAGTAGGTATTATCTGCGTCTTACAGATGAGAAGAGTGAGATGCGTAGAGATGAAGTCTTCCTCCACAGTTATTTTTCTAAAATGCAAAATGACTGTCCTCTCAGTTTTAAATTCTTCAGTGGCTCCCATCACTGGGAAATTACAAAGAAGCATAAAGTCCAATCTCCTATAGCATAATCCCTTGGATTTTTTTCCCTGAAACTCAACACGAAGTCAATTTTACCACAAAACCTTCCTGCAGTGCCACAGACAGCATTGCTCCTCCCTCCTCTGGCTGGCTCTCTACTTGAACACACTTCTAACTTAGTGCCAAGGGTATTTATCTGAGACCGTTGGTTTATATGTCTGACTTCACACTTTAAACAGGAAGGTCCTTGAGAGCCCTATTCATCTTTGTTGTCCCAGGCTAGCACTAGACACCTGGTAGATTCCATAACATGCTTGATGAATGGATGGATGGATGGATGGATGGATGGATGGATGGATGGATGGATGGACAGATGGATGGATGGATGGGCAGATGAATGGAGGAATAGATGGACAGATGGATGGATGGATGGATGGATGGATGGATGGATGGATGGGAAGATGGATGGAAGAATAGATGGGTGGGTGGATGGGGATGGATAGATGGATGGATGGATGGATGGATGGATGGATAAATGGATGGGTGGTTGGATAAGCAGATGGACGGATAAGAGGATGGATGGACAAATTGTCCAAAGCCACAAAATAAGTAAAAGTAGGGCCAAAGCAGACCCTCACATCTTCCAACTTTTTGGGGGACACTGTCCCTTAGCCCCTCTACTGCCTTTGCCAAGGTATGAGTGATATTTCCAAAAAGAATGGTGAATCAATCTCTGACCCAGAATGAATTTGCCATGGAATGTTAAACCTTGTGTTTAAAACAAATAAAAACAAAATTGTGTGCACTGACATGCTTATCAATATCAAATACTGAAGTCTAGAATACATGGAAGGTGAAAAGGGGACAAGAGGAAACCCTATTGGGTAACATCAAGTTTCTTCTTGAAAAGTGCCTTAAACTGTCAGGATCGTAAATAAAATTAGATAACAATAATAATACCATATACCACGGTTTATTACCACCCTTTCTTTGGAGGCTTTCAACTGGAACTGAAAACACAATTACTAATTAAATTAGGCAACAGGAGGTATCATTTTCCAAATGGAACCCTAGTGATGTAAATGAGTTACTGCAGCTTCTCAAATTTCTCTCTGTCACCCAAAGAGGGGGTCATTCACTTGGCTGGAGTCACTTCAGCAAGTAGGTTTGCATAATGCATTTTTTTCTTTTATTTAAAGTGCAGTTCATTTATGTATTTTCTAAGTAGTTACTGTAGCCACTAAAAGGCCACAGAGGAATTGAGATCCGTTTTCCCCTCCAGGAGCATCATGTGCCCAGGTGGATGGAGAAAGGCACAGATGGTAAAACCCAGACATGACTGGGGCAAAACGTCAAAGTCTTGAGGGAGAGAATGTGCGGGAGGAGAATCACGGTTCTTGTCTTGTAGGAGTTTGGGAAGGAAATAAAAGCAGTCTTAAAGTGGAGACAGTGCGAAGCAGAAGGCTACCATTTTAGGGGTCTGAGAACATTCAGGTTTTGTTTGTTTTTTCTTTTCTTTCTTTTTTAAAAAAATTAAATTGTATACTACAATGCACCAAACTTTCCACTTGCTTTTTAATTGAAGTCTTTTTCAAACTGTACTATATTTTTTATTTATTCATTTAAAAAATTGTTTTTGCAGTACTAGGGATTAAACCCCAGGCTGCTCTATCACTGAGCCACATTTCCAGCCCTTCTTACTTTTTATTTTGATACAGGGTCTTGCTAAGACCGAGGCTGGTATTGAATTGTACTTTTCAAGGAATTAGAAGGGAAAAAGGCTTTCCCTGGTTAAATGGAAATTTGGGGAAAACAAAATTAAAATCAAATTTGAATAATAACACTTTTTCCCTGAAAGACACTCCAGAACCTGCATAAGCTAAAGTGAATCCAGAATCTCCTGGAGGGGATAAAAATGTGCAGATCTGACCTAGTTAATTAAATGCAAGGTTCTTTTTGTTTGTTTGGTAGGAACATCTTTCTGGCTAGCATTCTGGAGAGCACACATGGAAAATACTGGTCTAATAGAAATGACATATAAATCATTCCCCCCTGCTTATTTTAAGGACTTAATCTCAATTTAAAAGAAAAAAGGTGGGGCGGGGGAGCCTAGCATGGAAAAATAAAGGGGGTGCTTACAGCAAGCACCCAGAGCAGCAGAAGGTCTTTGGGAACCGCTCATCACTTACACTCTGACCTGGGCTTAAAAGCTGCTGAAGCTTTCTGGACTACAGTTTCCACATCAGTCAAATGGGAATGATGACAGTTCCTGCCCCTGAGGGTTAAGAGGGAGAGTGTTTGCTGAGAAAGGTCAGTCGAAGCATCCAACGTGTTCAGGAACCCTCTCCAGAGACACTGAAGGGCGACAGGGAGAGGCCAATTAGAGCTGGTCCTCTGGGCTGTGTTCTTACAATGTAACCAAAATATATGCACCTTGGATACAAGAGAAAGTCTCAAAGTGGGCCACTGGGAAAAGAAAGAAGAAGTGTAACAAAAGGGGAGGAAGGTCTGGAGAGAACTCTCAAGCTGGATTTCCAAGGAAATGAGTTTAATATGAAATTACAAAAACAGTGCCCTTGGCTGTTTGTACTTTTCTATGAAATCTGATAGCCAAATATCACAACGTTATCAACAGAAGAAAGAAAAGGCAAAGAGCAGCAGGATAAATACTTTGACTTGTGTTCTCCCTCGAACCCTTCAAATCAGTGTTTGCAGTACGGTAGCAGAGGGAAATGCAAGACCCACATTAACTTTATAGCAGATTTTAAGATCCAGGATATTTTTGAGCAAATATATAGAGATGGTCACAAAGGCCAGGAGTAAGTGACCGTGGGGTATGTGGTTAGATCAAGTCCTTGAAAACACATGCTTCACGAGTCAAGTAAATCAATTTTTACCACTGCCTTCTAAAAACTCTGCCTAATACAGATCTAATACTAAAGCAAATCCTCACACTGGAGTTTCACAGTACACATTAAAAAAAAAGCTTGCATATAAAGTTGCCTGGGGACCTAAAGCAACCACTTGGAAAGAAAAAGAATGAGTTATTTCACTTTAAAAGTCACATTTTGTTAGGATAAAATGCCCAAAGACTGCTGTTGATAGAAGTTTGTATGGAATATTCCTTCATATGTGTGGAGTCAGGTGGGGTCTTAGAAATGTTTTTGTTGTCCAGAGATTTTCAAGAGTAAGCTGGAAATGTCTAGTAAGTGAAGAATCAAATGAATGAATGAAAGAATGAATGAATAAATAGACGAATTAATTGGCCTAGCCACAGTGTCTCAGACTTGGAAGAATTCTAGGATTTCTAGGGTGGATGAACAGAAAATGATACCCCCAAGTACAGCATGCGGAGTAGGTGGAACTGCAGAACTCTGGGTAGGCCTTAGAACAAAGTCTCTTTCTGACCCTCTGCTATCCTTCCTTCCTCTGCTCCCTTCCTGCCCCAGGGCAGGCCACAGAAACCAGAATTCCTCTTCCCCAGGTATGGACATTAGAGCCCCTCGCCCCCAAGAGCCAGACAAAAAAGCCAGAAATACTAACCCTCCCCACCTTTCTGTGTAGGAACTGGTCATAAAGAAATTCCCTGGCCCACCTTGTCTGACCATAAGACCCTCATTCTAGAAGGCGTCCTGCCCTATGCCCAGCAGGAGGAATGTGCCACAGAGACACCAAAGAGAATCTGAGCAGACAGGCCCTGCTGAGTTTTCCTCTCACTCTATCACCAGGAGCTCTTGGACACTTTTTGTACACTCACATTTCTACCTGGTTGTCCATGCTTCGTCAAACCTAAGCACGAAAATAGAGAGTTTCCCCTGGGTATCTGGGTCTTCATTTCCAAAGGCCCCATGTCATATAAAACTTTGATTAAGTAAATTTGCTATGCTTTTCTCTTGTTAACCTGTCCTTTGTTTTAAGAGTGTTGGTTGGGCTCTGATCACACCTTGGTGCCCCTACCCTAGCTATTGAGGTTTGGGTTTGGACGCTGTCAGGAGGAGCTCACTAACTGGCCCAGCAAGTCTCTGGGTTGTGATACAAATTAATGGGCCACAGTGGGTCACTTCCAGAGGTTCCAATTTATCCAGCATATTTTCTGTTGGCAGTACGAAGGCAGGTGTCCCACAGCTAACACCTGTAGTTCAGTAGACAGCATCTGGTCACCTTATGTCTGAGAAAGTACTTATCACAACCTGTGATTGTCTTATTTGCTGACCATGGGTTTCTCCCACCTTTAAAAGGTAACTTTGTGGAAGTAAAGCTCTCGCCTGCTGCCAGCACCTGGCCTGGTACCTGGGCACACCTAGAATCAGGTTGTGGGAGTGAGTGCTTTTCCTCAGTGAGTTCCTAACTCCTTGGGTGGGTGATGCCGGATTTGGGTCTCTGCTCTGCCACCCTGACATAACTGTGCATCCCTGGGCAAATATCTTCGCTTCTCAGGTCTCCTCATTTGTAAAACTGGGCACTTAAACTACAATCTCAACACTCCCCCACATGAACAATATTCTGATGACCAGGGAAAATACAATCCCAATTACCTGAGATATCATTATAAAGTTGAAAATGATCAGAACAAATGAATACATGCATTCCAAGGCTGTTTTATGTGTTAGTGGTGGTTTTGTCCAGTTAGCGAACTTCTCTATCAAATGACCAACTGTACTTTTCTACCTTTGACCCTTAGAACGTGTGTGGCTGGTAAAGTGGCCAGCATCCATCCACTAGGAAAGGTGCGGCCCCTCCCTCCCTCTCCAGGGAATTTCTGAAGCCTGTTTATAGGATTTCTAATGTGAGATGCAAATGTCATTTCATTCAACGTCATTTGGGGGGATTTTGATTTTTCCTGCCACCAATGGGTTAATGTGCTGAGATATTCCTTTGTTTTTACAAAGGGGCAAGGAAACACATTTAGCTGATACAGTCCATTATTAAAATTGCATTTCAGCAGTGGCAAATAACTCCAGCCACCTGACGCTGGGCTCCCGCATCATCTTCCCTTGCTACAGCCCAAAGCTATTACATTAAGAGCATAAGAAAACAATAGGGCTGACAGCCACAAACTCCCCTGGTAGAGGGAAACCATCAATCCAGCTGGTGAAGTATTTAGCTACAAAAGGAGAAAAGACATTCTTTGATTGAAGGATAAGAGGAAGGAACACAGAGATGCTTTTCAATCAGAGCTAGATAGGGTAGACTCAAAGAAATCACGGCTTCAACAGCTGGATGGCGAGTCTGGCCACTGGCCTTGCGAGGGCTGGAGGTGGCACGTACACCCCGAGGGGACTAGAGAAGTTTGGGGGCAGATGAGGTCACTCGGCTCCTTGCTCATCTTGCTCAGGATCTGCACCCAACCCCTGGGTGGTAATTTCTAGAAGAAAAGAAACAGTGAGCTTCCTTGGGGGCTAAGGAGGCACCAGACCGGTTTCTTTAGCTTCCAGAGTGTTAAGTAATATTAATAAGCTCTACGTCTTTATGTAGAAGTCAATGAAATTAGTAGTAGTGTTTAGAAGCCAGAGACATGGTGCCAGGTTATTAAACAAAACAAAACAAAAAACCCCGACTATTCTTTTCAGCTAAACTCGGGCGCCGGTTCTCTGGGCTAGAATAGTAGTGTTAATAGATTCCGCCTCGACTAAAAAGGGAGCCAGTGGCAGAAAATCTATTCCTCCAGCAAGGTTGCCGGGCAACGAGCAAGCTTTTGGCATGTGGCTGATGTCTCCAGGCAGCCCGGACTACACAAAGTAAGCTCTTCCATCACTTACGACTAACTTGATTTTGATGGATTAAAACTGAATCAAAATGTACTGTAACTTGCTCACTTCCAAACTCAGGAATCAGGCAAAGACAGAAAATATCCCAATGCCCAGCTAAAAAGACTAACACTAGGATCCACTGAAGTTCATTCTAGAGGGTGATAAATCTGGAATGAACACTAGTAGGTAAGTGATTTTAAGATCAATTATATCCAAAAGCAATGGGGGAAACAGCATTCAAGAACATTTTGGCTGGGTATGTTGGTGTATGCCTATGAACCCGTTGGCTTGGGAGGCTGAGGCAGGAGGATGAAAAGTTTGAGGCCAGCCTAAACAACTTAGTGAGGTTCTATCTCAAAATAAAAAGCAAAAAGGGAGTGCTGGCCATATAGCTCCTCTCGTAGAGTGCCTGACTCTAATGCTGGAGACCCAGGTTCGAGTCCCCAGCCCTGTGTGATTGTGCAAATACCAAACAAACAAGTGCATCGCAAAAAGCAAAAAGGGCTCGGGGGGTGTGCCCCTGGGTTTAGTAGAGTGTCCTTGGGTTCAATCCCCAGTACCACACAAACACACACACACAAACACACACACACACAAACACACAAAGCGGGGGGAGGGGGGTGAAACATGAGCATTATAAAGACGGAACTTTTGGGATGGAGGATGTAGCTCAGTAGTAGAGCACGTGCCTACCGTGCATAAGAGTCCGGGTTTGATCCCTGGCACTGAAAAATAACAAATAAATAAAGATGGAGCCTCAGTGTACTAAGGAGTTTTGGATTCAGATGCATTTCTTTGCCTGGCCCTATTTGAGTTGCACAATCTCATTTTTTTTTTTTCTTTTCTTTTTCTTTTTGTGATGCTGATCAAACTCAAGCCTTTGCCCATGGCTAGGCACACTCTGATTCCACTGAGCTACACCCCCAGCTCCTGAGCTGCAATTCTTCAGCAATACCTTCTGTGGCAAACATCTGAGGACATCATTAGCTGGTGATCAACATGTTCTACACTTCTAAGGACTCGGAGGTCCCACACCTGCACGGTAGGGTTATAGAGAAACGCAAGATTTTGAACCAGGCCTTATTAACATTCAGACATAAAGTAAGATGGCTGCTTCTTACCAACCACGTTCCCCCTCAAAAGATTACTTAGGTGTTTCCATGTTCATTTGTGAAAACCGTCATCAGGAGAGACTGACCCAGTTGACAAGAAATTGGTGGAGCTGACAGCTCAAATGCCTTGCCTGTCCTTTCTGGGGACCCTTATATAAAGCAAACCTCCCACCTGGTCCTGAATGCCATAAAATGCACTCACACTTGTTCTCTAACGTTTCTTTCTCTTGGAGGAAAACATCCTTTAGCGCATGCATAATGCATCGCCTCCTTCAGTAATAGCCTCTTCAAACAGCTGCACACACCTGCCCTGACAAGGTTCTTCCTCTTCTCATGCAACGCTCAACCCGTGACCATTGGGGGTTCAGGGCCACCAGACAAGAGACTGAGGGCAAATGCAAGCAGACCAAAGAGACAAGCAATTTTACCCACACATCTCCCAGGGGCGTCAAGTGAAACCAAACTGTGCCTGTTGGCTCCTAATGCACACAATGCCCAGGATCTTAGAGGCGCTTGCATGTTCCAGCCATGGAATGTTCCATTCGGGGCCCCGCCTGCTCCTCGTCCATTATGGATCCATTATGCCTTCAGTCAGTTTCCATGTTTCTTGAAACACATTAAAATGCACTGCAGGAGCTAAAAGCAGCCTCCTCTGAAACCATTATGATGATAAAATGCAACTTGATGGAAATTGATATATTATTATTGCTCCCTAACAAGACATACACCCCCAGGAAACAAACAGTTGTTAGTTTTAATATGAAAAAGAGACTTAATGGGTATTCCCTCGAGCTTGCAAAGGTGGCTGAGCAGGTGCATGGCACTGCCAGCCTCCATCAGTCTAATGCTTGCCCCTCCTCTAAGGTCTAGACTAAATGCCACCCTAGAAATCCTTGCTGAGCCTCCTTCCCATACTAATTTTCCTGTGTTACCTGTAGTTTTTTCTCTGTGTGGAATAATTTCTACTTCATATTAATCCTTTGCATTTAACCATCCTTCTTCCTGCCACATGTGTGTTCCCAGGTATGTGCAAGGTCAGGGCTGCATTCACAGAGTAGATGCTCAATCAATATTAGATGATTTGGATTTTCACCGACAGAGAACAAAGGGCATCAATGCAACCCTGGAAACCAGGATTTTTCCTTTTTTAACTTTATGGACAATCTGGGTTATCTGGCCAAATCATTAACTCCATGACATAGAAAGAAGAGTCTTTGGTATGAATTCAATCAGCCAACAAGCTCTACCCTTCCTATTGGTGTGCCCCTGGGGTGCCCTTTGCTCCCTGTAAGGAATCTAGCAAAGAGTGGTTCTGCAGAGGAATGATTTGGGAAGTAGAGGCGATAGGGATATTCAAAGTTAATGTTTTTTTTTCCTAGTGGCTTCCTTTCTTAACTACTCACATTATAAAGTAATAAGAAATCTATTGTATAACCTGGGCCCTTTTCATATATACATGCGTATATGCACACATAGGTATATACATGCACACATGTACTTTCACACACAGTATCGATTGTCAATTGTTGATTACTAAGGGAATGTTCCCTTTCCTTGATGAGTTTGCAAGGTTTTCTTCTTTCAGATTTATCGATAACAACACCCCATTTGTTTCCTAACCAAACATCTTTATTTGTGATTATATGTTATTTCCAAGAGTGTATTCCCCCCTAAAGGACTATGAGCTCTCTAAGGTTGGAAACTACTTCTGTCTGTGCTGTACTGCATACTCATTGTCTAGCACTAATCCTGATATGGATGGGGCACCCAGTAAATACGTGTTGAATGAACACTGCCTAAATTAATTAATTGAGAAATGAGTACCTAAGTGAAGTTCCAGTTTGGTTGAAAGTTTTCCATGTATGACTAGAGATTAGAACTAAGCTACTGATCCTACAGTAGATTTTGCTTTGAAGAAAACACAAACCATAATACTGAAGGTAGCTCTGCTTTAGAAAAGTGTCAGGAGCCAGTCTTTAACTCTAGGAGAGAAAATTGGAGGCAAAAGGAAAAGCAGGCAAAGAGAAAATGTCTCATTGTCTCGTTTGAAGAGAACGTCCGAAATCGGGTATACCTGTAGTCAGATGCTCATGACAGAACTCTTGAGTTGAAGGCAATCATACATGTATATTTTAAATACAGATTTGGGACAAAAAGCATTCCTACCTACTGAAGAGTAGAATTCTTCCACTTGCTCCCTCTTCTTGCTGACTCTTCCTCTTGCTTATTTTCTCCTTTCCTTGGTCTCTGCCCTGCCGTGACCTAAGACTTTCTCATACTGTATTTCAAATAGTTTCCTTATTATTCATTGCATGTATATTTATGTTTGTCAGAATATATGTTCTGACTTTTTTTATTCAGAAAAAAGCATCCTAAATATATGCAAGTATACAGTAAGACTGCATACTTTAATGGGTTATAAAGGTGTATGCATATCATTATAGTATCATCTGTTTATTTACTCTTGCTAACATCACAGATTAGCTGAGATAAAGACCAAACAATAGATAATTTTAAAAATTACTCATATTTGACTCTATGACACCAACAATTTATTACCAAGTAGACTTCCTTTCTATTCTTCCTTCTATTTAATTTAGGCTTTGAAGACTAATTTATGTTTCAAAGTCATGTGCTAACTGATCACATGGAACAGCATAAGTAAAAGTATTCTGTAATTAAAAGCCTAATGCAAACCTAAGTTATTGCCATAATAATGATTTTTCTCTTCAATTTATCTATATATGTTTATGTATTATACAATCTAGGTAGTCTAACCTAATAGTTTTCAACTGCTCACAGCCCAATACTGATCAGGGACAAAGTTTTCAAAATGAGAAATACTGGAACAACATAAAAAGCTTCTTAAAATAAAAAATGCATATGTATCCCCCCCCCCTTTTTGGCACAGTGGATTGAACCCAGGGGTGCTTTACCACTGAGAGACATTCCCAGCCCTTTACATTTTCTTTTTTTTTTTTTTTTTTTTGAGACATGGTCTCAGTAAATGGCTTAGGGCCTTGCTAAGTTGCTGAGGCTGGCCTTGAACTTGTGATCCTCCTATCTCAGCCTCCAAATCGCTGGGATTATAGGTATGCACCACCACACCTGGCTGCTAAATGTAATATATTTAACAGACTGCTCTTTAGTCTGAAATGAAATTCTTACTGATTTTTGGCTTGTCTTAAAGATCTTTTGTTTTATGGGTAACAAATGGCTATTTTTAAAGATCTTACTTGACAAGAAAGCAAAAAGGAAATTTGAAATTTTATGAACCCATAGAATCTCAAAGTCTGAAAGAAGCTAATTTAGGCAGGCAATGAAACACAAACGTGTTCATCTTCGGTTTCAGGAGAGAAAGCAAGGCTCCCCTTCACCATCCTCAAGTCCAGTCCCGAGGACACGTGAAACATCGGAAGGGGCCTCCCGGGCTGCCGGCACACCAGCACCTACTGGCTTGTGTGTTCCCTTCATTTTCCAACAGCCTCCGTGGGCAGCACCATTTTAGAAGAATCCCCAAATCTTAAAGTAGGACCAGGTGGGGGCAGGGCGAGGGAAGAATTGAATCCAATTTATTATAGGCAAAGAGACTTCAAAGTCTCCACCGGATGGTTCAAACATCCATAGCAGAATTGGTATTTCTTTTCAGATTCGAGGCATGGCCAAGTCACACAGGCTCACTCCCAGGGTCCAGTTTTCATCTTGGAGGCTGCAGCCCAGACAGGCTCTCTGCCCTTTGATCTGGATAGAACCAGAGTGTTACAAATATGCTTGTATTAAGCTATCTCCAGGCTGCCTGAGGGTATCAGTCTGGAATGCAAGGATGGGCGCTTCAGACCGGCGAGGCTCCAAGTCTTCATTCACATTACATTTTTTTCTGGCAGGCTGGCTAATGCTCCTTCTATGGAATGCAACCATGTGATGCCCCTGAGCCACAGTAATGCATAACAGCATCATAAGGCAGGACTAGAGAGTTTTGTCTCTATTCTGCAGGCCAGGATTCAGGTGAAGGACAAGGGAACTGTAAGCCAGAACCAGTATCCTGGATCATATGTTCATTAAGCAGCCCGCAGGCATTTACCAAACACCTATGAGTTCCAAGTGCCAGGCTATGAGACACAAACAAAACATCATAGTGTTGGACCATCAAGGCAACCGTATTTCTCCACCCACCTCTGGGGTCAATGACTCCCCTTCTCCTCTCAGACCTTCTTCCCCTAGACTTGACAGCATGAGCCTTCATTTTCAAAATCCACATGTATAAAAGCCTTGCTACAGGGCTGGGGATAGAGCTCAGTTGGTAAGTGCTTGCTTGCCTTGTATGCACAAGGCCCTGGGTTCAATCCCCAGCACCACAAAAGAAAAACCCCCCAAAAAACAAAAACCTTGCTCCAGTCGGGAGACGTTCAGGTGAAGGAATTGTGCAGTCAACGGCAAACATTCCCAACTCTCCCACTATTTCCCTATTTCCCAGACAATTTACTGAAAATCCTCCACCCATTCTTTATAGGTTGAGGGCATCTGCTGTGCCAAATTGTCTGCGGATGACAGAGAGAAACCAACATATTCTGCATTGCCTAAGGATAAAAATGCAAAAGGAGAAACAGACACAATGCACTACACCTATGTGACTTGCCACCAAGAAACATTAAATGATGGATGATCAGAGAGGGAGAGAAAGCAGCTCATTTTATTTTTCACTAGCTCAAACCACGCCAGCCAGGGTCCCTCCAAAACAAGAACTCCCAAGTCCATGGGTGACTTCGAGCAAACACAGAGATGGTATGATTGACAGCACTCTTCACTGGCTCCTCCAAATGGAAAAGACACTTTTTTTTTTTTTCTTTTTCTTTTTCTTTTGCAGTGCTGGAGATCAAATCCAGGGCCTCTTGCAGGCCAGGCAAACACCCTACCACTGGGCTACATCTCCATCCCTCGTATTGCTTTTAATATCATGCTTACTGGACATTGTCATCCAAAACATGATGTAATTATCATAAGGCAGAGAGAGAGAACCTGTTCTGTGGGGCAGGCCCATGCAAGCTTGAGTCTCAGCAGACCCACGCTAAAGAAATGATCTCCTAGTTCTCGGTGAAATACGGTGGGACGTGCACATGAATGTTTCTGGATGGCCTAAAAAGAAAGAACCTCTTTCAGAGAGCAGAGACCTTAAACATCTTCTCAGCCTTTGAAGTTATGCACACTGACATCCTTTGGTTCCTTGCCCGGGGCAGAGGTTTAAGCTTTAAGACTCCATTTACTTACCAAGAATCGTGGAACTGTTTTCACTGTGGCACGAGGCAGAAAGGCTGAGTCTTTAAAACAGCAAATTAGAAGATGATGAGGTGGGGGACAGCCTTTACACGGGCACCCCGCTGTGCTAAGGGGCTTGGGAACTCTAGGTATAACTTTCTGGGGCTAATTTCCTTTCTTTTCAGTCCTCTGCACTATTCAGATCAGTCTCCTGATTCTTAAGTCAAAGTCACAGAAACAGGAGTAGGTTTGTGCCTCCTGCCACCCCTGGGCCAACCTGTTCAGCCAAAGCCTGTCCCCCCAACACCAGCAGCAGGCTCAGTGTGCAGGGTTACAGCAGTGGGCCAGCAGACAGACTCAAGTCCAGGTGAGGCCACAGCAGGCGCAGGCCTCCCTCAGGTGCCTGTGGGGAGGGCACCACCCCTGAGGATTCCCGCTTGAGCAGCAGCATTGGGAAGACCAGGGTGAGGTGGGCTCTTCAGGGGGTGCAAGATGAGTCGCGGAGACAGGGGTGCTGGCAGGACTTGCGGTGAGTCCTCCCTGTCCCATCCACCACGGGAACCCTGCACGCCGAGTCTGCTGCTGGCCCAGTGCTGAGTATACAGAGGGCCCTCAAGACATGCTGGTGGAACAAAGGCTGGTCACTCCCTGCTCCCCACTTTCTCTTTCCTCTCCGCTCTGCCCATCGTGGGTTATAGTCTTTTTAGAGCCTCACCAGGCTCCTTCCTGACATGAAAACATCCTCTCGCCAGAGCTCTTTGGTATGACTGGTTTCATTCTAAACGTGTGTCACAACAAAAGTTCTTATGCAACACCCCAAAAAGCTGGAAATCTAGTAATGGTCACCTAAGGAAAGGTGAGAATATTCTATGCAGTTGTTATCGGGATTCGGTGATCTCTGTAAAATTAGTTCCTGAACCGGAGCCAGACACTTGAAGGAAAACACGAGGAAATCTGTTGCCTCGAGATTGATCTTTTTTTCTTGGGAGAACTTGCTGTCGCCTCTGCAGCACTTGATGTTCGGATAGGCCTCGGGCCAGTCATTGTAAAGAGCATCTGAAAAGCCACTCAGGGTGCCCAGAGCGAAGCCCCACGCAAGAGGCCCTGGGTTCGATCCCCCGCACCACGAACAAAGAAGAGACAATCCCCCAGGACGGTGAGCTGGGTTGTTGTGTGAAGGATGTGACTATCTGTTCGCCTAAGCAAGGCTGCACGCAGGAAAAGTGCTGGAGAAACACTGGCTCAGCTCGAGCCCCACCAGCAAGTACAAGCCCGAGTTCACGGCCTGTCGGTCTCCAGCCTTCTCCCTGACTTACAGGTTTGAATGATGTATAAATAAGCTGAACCCCATTCAAACAAGCCAGCGATCGGAGTTCACAGCAGAAGTGTAAACATGACCCTTGGTTTAAGTTCGCCTTTAACTCCAAACTGTCTATGTACACAATAAAACAAGGCCTGGGTGGGGGCCTGGAGGGTGCCGGCCACGCGGCGGTGGATTCCCTAATTGAAGGCGGTGGTGAGTCAATACGAGGGGGCTCTTCCAGACACCCCATTTGGCACCTGTTCATGGGAAGCCTCTTGGCACTTGACATCTTCAAGACACCACGCCTAGTCTGGGGAATGTGTTTGGTTTTCCTTGCAGAGAAGCCACAGGGGTGCCCCAAATTACACAAAGGGGGACAATTGGGTAAGGAAAAAAAAACTCTAAAGCAGTGCTTCTGGTTAATTGAGTTGGAAGTCAAGCGTAATTAAAATGGCCCCTTGCTTAAATAATAAGAAAGTGAAAATTTAAAAAGGTAAAATAAATACAGAAAGTAAAACTCAGGAGGTGAAATGACCACGTACTAACTTTTAATGTCTAATAAAGCAGGAAGGCAGAACTTGAGGCACTTCTCAAGATGTTCAACAGCCCAATTAGGAAGCTGGCCCCTGAGCAGCTCCCTTATTACCTGGGAGATTAATTCCCGGGACACAGCCCCTCGCGTCCTTTCCAGCAGAGCTCCATCGCTCCCTGAAGAGCCAAGGGAAGCAAACATCTAGGTTAGGTTTGATGCTCACACTTCTTCAGGGTTACTCAGATCTCAGAGATAAAGATTGGCAGATCAAGGGAAAAGCCAGACATGACTTCTTGGTTCATTAGAATGGTGAAAATAAAATCGCTTTCTGCAGCTGTGAAGACTCAAGTTAGCTTTCCAGAGCCCAAATGTAAAGGGAAAAACTTAACAATCCAAAAGGCGGATGAAAGTCAAGCATCATAGAGGGCAGAGAGAAAAAAATGGAGTAGTTCTTCTCACGTGACTTGCTTGTTTTACTTTAATTAATTAATTAATTATTTTTTAAGACAGGGTCTCACTATGTTGCCCAGGCTGGCCCCAAATTCTTCCTGCCTCAACCTTCCTAGTAGCCAGGAATGTACCCACTGTACCTGGCTTGGCATTTTATTTTATTTTATATTTTATTTCTTTTTTAATGGAAGGGAAGAAGAATAAGGGCTTTGTTCCTTTGGTTGTGCTTTTGAAAGACTTTTGTTCTGTTTCAATTTTTTTTTTTTTTTTTTTTTTCGGTGCTGGGGAATCAAACCCAGGGCCTTGTGCTTGCAAGGCAAGCACTCTACCAACTGAGCTATCCCCCCAGCCCTGTTTCAATTTTTTTTAATTGGTAATACCAGCATAAGTTACAAAATTCAAAAAAGTCCAAAAGGATATAAAGTGAAAAGTAAGTATGCGTCCCACCCCTGGTGCCAGCCACCCAGCTCCACTCTCTCAGCAGCAAAAACAACTTAACAGATGAGAAACCACAAATCTACCACACACACACACACACACACACACACACACACACAAAACCCAAAAACAAAACTAACAATATAAAATGAAAGAAAGAAGAAACCTAAAGCAATCACCAGATACCAGCTATGCATTTCTGGCGTTTCTGCCCTTTCTCAAAAATAAATAAATAAATAAATAAATAAATAAATAGAAAAATGTTTTCTGTAAACTCCTCTGCACTCTGCATTTCTCAATGTACTCTGGAAAATACTCCACGTTGATACATACAGATCTGCCTTATATTGTACAGATGCAAGTACGTCTGTAGGAGAAATGTCAAGAAATGGAACTGTTTGGCCAAAGACATGTGCACTTTCTATTTTACCTAATATTATCAATTTGCTCTTTGTTGCAACTGTATCCGTTTACACTCCCGTCTGCAAGACAGGCACTCCTTACTTTTTGCCTGAGTCAACACCGTATTATCAACTATTTTGAACTTGACCAATCTGACAGGTAGAAAAGATCTCTTAGCTTTTTAAAAAATATTTCTCTTATTAGCAGTAAGAAAAATCAGCTTTTCATATGTGTAAGAGACTTTTATGTGGTCTTTTCTGTCAACTGCATGTTCACATCTCAGGTGAGTTTTCACTTCTGTTCTTTAATAATGGCAGTCTCTCTAGCAAATAGCATCCAAACGGTCTTTTGTTTTGTATTTTATAGTTTCCTGAGCCCATTCATATGTTTTCTAATTTATTAATCACACCAAACTAGTAAGGACACAGAAAATATTATTCCTACTTTGTACTTAAGGGGGCCAAAGTTTCATTGGTTGGCATGTTTGAACAAAGACTCCATTGTAAATTTGTAGCCAGAATTAGAACTCTCATTGTTTGCCTTTAATCTAATGATGTGTCTGTGTGCTTTGTTACATTGAAATGCCTCTTAGATTGCGGGGTAGGGGGGGATGAGAAAGAAATATTCTTTTTTTCTCTAATGATACATTTACACTTTCTATTTACCTGGCTGGTTTCCACTGTGTATCAAGAAAACAAGGGATACTAAAACTTGGGTCTCATCTTATAATTTGGGCCAAAGCCTAAAAACAAGCATCAGACTCTGCACATCACTGATGCCTCAACCTATTGTTACCGGGGGCAGAATACAGCGGTGAGGAGAAAGGAGAGAGGAACAGCTGCACACCCCCTGGAGGTACGGACCCCGGCCAGGCCTTCCAGTACTGAGCAACATGGGAGAGAGGAGGCGCTGACTCCCAGGAGAGTGGAGAACACACTCAGGGAGAGGTCCCAAGTCGCAGGGGCCTGCCATTGTTTGGCTTATTGACAGGAATCCTTCTGGATTCAATCTAGACTATTAATTTCCAAGTATTCTCTGGCTTGACCCTGGGAGTCCAGTTTCTACCAGAGAAGAGCGGTGGGGTGGGAAGTGCCCAGCTGATTTGGGGAAAGGAATAGGAAAAGCTGCATTCTGGCCCACAATGAGAGGTGCTAGGGCCAAAAGCATATAGCTAAAGGGTGGAATAATAAATAAAACAAACAAACAAACAAAGTAAAGATGAAGGCAAAAAAGGTAGCATGAAGTTCCGAAACAGAATGTTCTGTCATGGCAAGTGACACAAGAGGAGGGTCATTCAGGGAAGCAGCAGTGCAGAAATCAAAGAGGACAGGCAGACGGTCTGCAGGTGCTAAGACAGTTCACTGTCATGGGGCACAGGCATGGCTGAGCACAGGACTCTAATTCCTGGGGTTCCCAACCAGGTAAACCAGATGGGGGGTTTAGGCCAGGAAACAAGATAGGATTCTGCATGCCCACTTGGAGAACTGATAAGAGAACCAAGACTCAAGGTCAAGGCCAAACTAGACAATAAGGTCCGTGGGATCCAAGTTCCTTAAACACTGTTTCAGGTCCAGATGACAAGCCTGTCACTCAGGAAAGGCTGATTGGCCTGGCAGAGCAGTGGAGAGAGCCCAGGGGTCCCTGTCAGAGGCAGGGAGGACGCAGGCTGAGTGGCACTGTCACCACGGCATGGCACACTCTGCAAGCTAGCAGGTAGGAGGGTGACTGTAGGGCCAGGTGGGCCCTGAGCTGATTTTCATTCCCTGACTGACAGCTAAACCCATCTTCTGCAACCTGCTCAGCCCCAGCACGCTTGACCTTCTCTCAGCAGGAAACCTCTTCCTATTTGTTACTTCTGGGTCTTACCTGCCTTCCATGGGAGGACACAGAGCTGCCGACAGGTAATCAGGAAAGTACAATTACTAACAGGCAGAACTCATGATCTTCTTTTTTTTTTTAAATATATATTTTTAAATTTGTTTTACATGACCGTAGAATGCACTTTGACACAGCATACATGAATGGAGTGTAACTTCTCATTCCTCTGGTTGTACATGATGTAGAATCACACAGATCGTGTAGCCATACATGTACATAGGGTGATAATGTCCAACTCATCCTACTATCCTTCCTAACCCCATGCCCCCTCCCCTCCCTTTACTCCCCTCTGCCTAATCCAAAGTACCGCTATTCTTCCCTAGCCCCCCCAGCCCTTATTGTGAATTAGCATCTGCATATCAGAGAAAACATTCCGCCTTTGGCTTTTGGGGATTGGCTTATTTCACTTTGCATGATATTCTTCAGTTCTATTCATTTACTGGCAAATGCCATAATTTCATTCTTCTTTAAGGCTGAGTAATATTCCATTGTGTATATTTACCACACTTTCGTTATCCATCCATCTGTTGAAGGCAACTTCATTGGGTCCATAGTTTTGCTACTGTGAGTTGAGCTGCTATAAACATTGATGTAGCTTGCATCATATTCTTGATGTGGGTACCAGGATTTCTGTATATAAATAGCATCCCCTTAACACTGAGTGGAGGAAGGAAAGACCAAGTGAAGTCACCCTTATGAGCTCTGGGACAGGGAGGCAACAATAAGGCAACTGCTCTAGCTCACGGATAAACTTTGGGGGAGAGGAGAACTTCCACAATCGGGTGGGGCCTGCTAGGCTGGTCTTCCTTGCAAAACCAGGAATGACACAGGTAAGGGGCTGGCCAAGTGGTGGCCCTGTGCAAGTGAAACAGGAGCCACCTCCTCCCACAGTATGTCTTGACTAGACGTGAGGAGGGGAACGTGTACCCTGGTTCCCTATAGAACTTGATCATGATACAGAAGCTTTGAGCAGCAAACACCTGGTCCTGTAACCCACGGCCTTCAGGAACCATGGTGTATCTTGTCACAGATTTTTGCACTGACTCCAGGGCCAGTTGACCAGTCTGAGTGTCATGACTTTATAATGACCTATCATTAATGGGTTAACAATTGACACTGCCCAGCAAGTACCACCTGTTTCCCAGTGATTTATTTTTTGCCATCCTTGAGGATATGTAAAAGTAAAATAAAACCAGCTACCACTCACTGAATGCATGCTGCAGGGAAGTTGCTGGGATGAGCACTTTACATCAATCCATTTGGCCTTCAGAGGCGGCCGCGGACTTTCTCAGGAAACCTTCCAATCAGAGAAGAAGTGAGGTTGAAAGCAGGGCTCCTCTCCTACCCCTGCTTTATGATCTCTAGACAAAATTTGCAACAGAGGTGGTCTCTCTGCCATGCCCCATGGCTGGACCAACTGGAAGGGGGTGGTGCTGAAGGACAGGAGGGCCATCTGGGTGTCTTCTGGTTGAAAATCAGAAGTGCCGCACCTCAGGCTGCGGCAGACTTGGCCTCGGCTGAGGTGACTGCAGGGGCAGAATGGCCAGAACGGCCCCTGGCAGGAGCAGACGGTGGGCTCCATAGAGAGAAGGGAGATGTGCGGCGGTGGCCTTGGCCATGGCAGCTTCCACGGAAAAGGTGTGACCTCAAGTAATTCTGATGGCTTTCTGCACCTTCAAAGGCAATGCCTGGCTTCACAGGCAAGTGGGAAACGAGGGAGCAGAGGAAGGAGCTTCCAAAACCACGTGACGATGTGTAACTGAATAGCAGCACTTGTGAGAAAGAGTGTCCACTGTGAAGACAGTTGCACTGGTTTTGACTTTAGGATGGTGTGGGATGCTGAAAGAAAGTGTGTGTGTTTGTGTGTGTGTGTGTGTGTGTGTGTGTGTGTGTGTGTGTGAAGGGACTCCAATGTAATGATGTTATCTTGTCATGACATCAAAATAACAGGACCCTCTTTTGTCTCCCGGGCCTCCCGAGGGCTAGAGCTGCTTCCCTTCCTCAGCTTGTCATCGGGAAGCAGGAGTTTAACATTTTCCCATTTAACTTCTCAGAAGCAAACTACTCTTAAATAGACGGCACTAATTTTGCTGCCATGTTATAAATTCTTGGTTAAATTATCCAAATCATAGGTCCAAAGAAGAGAGTCAATTATCAACAGATTTTGAGCTGCAGGGTCATTCAGTATTTTCATGTGGAGAAAAAAGAAATACATAGGTTGGACATCCCTTATCTCAAAACCCAAAATGTCCCCAAATCTGAAACCTTTTGAGCACCAACATAGGGCCAAAAGTAGAAAATTCCACACATGATTTCTGTGTGTGGCAGTCAAAAACACAGGTACACCAAGAATATCATATACCCTCAAGCTACGTGCATAAGGTACGTATGAGACAAAGGAATTTCATGTTTAGACTAGGTCCCATTCCCAAGAGATCTCATTTGACTATGGAAAAAAAAAATCTGAAATCGGAAACACTTCTGGTCCCAGAGGTGGCATTTCAGATCAAGGAAATGCAACCTGTACTCATATTAGCCCCCAATGGAATCTCTAGCTTTTTATTCACGTCAAAACAGGGATGCGCAGACCTAACATGTGGGAGGAAAGTGTACAGTAGGAGCACCCAAAGGGGAGTCAAAAGGAATTGAAAAACTATATTATTATCAAACTGTACAATCTGCACGTTTTGGAATATGTGTGAGTAGATTGTACCAAGTATTTTAGGCAACATGCTAAGATTGACTTTCAAGTTGTCATCCACAGGTTCCTCTGATCCTTCTCCCATACCCACCCTCATTTACGTGGCTCCCCTGCACAGGATGGTGGAACAGGACGCTGGACCAGAAATTTCCTGCCCCCACCCCAGTTGAAAACAATTCTGTCCTCACGTACACTTTCGAAGGGTTATTAGGAGGACATTACACACATCTTGACACTGTCAAAACCATGCTCTCTTAAACTAACAGAGGACGCTCCGTTGCAAAACATGCTCGTGTTCTGTCCTGATGAGACGGCATCGAGAGAAAATGAATCTGGACCACTTCTGAAGGGCGACATTTGCATTCCCATAGCAATTCACTTATCAACTAATTTAGTTTAGAGTCAAAAATCAACACTGCTGTCAGAGAGTTTATTTCTATCCATTTAAGAACTTCCAGACTAAAGAGCCATCAGTGGGAATTTTAATGTCTTAGGAATAGGGAGAAAAAAAGAGAATCTAAGTAGCACGCCCAGCAGTGAGGATGAAACTCTCCATCCATCCGGCAAGTTGTCTAGGGAGCAGCTACTCTAAGGTTTGTTCCACCCATGCATGGAGGAGATTCCACAGCCCAGAACTGCGGGGTGCACAGTCCCCTCTGAGAAGACAGTGAGAGCTATTAATTAATGACCAGCTATCAGCCAAGCGCTGTCCTGTGTGATTTACTAAATTCATCCTCCTCCGGCACTATCATTAATAGGTCCATTTTACAGAAGAGTAATGGAGCACATGAACTGATGCCTACTTGAGGGCTGGTGTGGGGCTCGGTGGCACGGCACAGGCCCCAGGTGGGATCCAGTGCTGTCTGTGGGACCTCTCCTGCACGAATTTCAAGTGATTTTCATTTTCTATCTCATATGATTCTCAGAACCCAGCAGGGCAGGCAGGATCCACAGTCTCTCACAGCCATACAAGATGGTAACAAGGGAATCAGGGCTTTGGTAGATGGCATTCAAAGGCCATCCGTCCCTTGAGATCCAAGTAAGGTATTCTGCAGGGCTCCACTGCAGAGAGTGGGGTCTGTGTACCCGAGAAGGAGGGGCGAGGGGCGCAAGCCCTGGAGGGGTGGGTGCGTTTCAGAAGGCAGAAGGAAGGGGACGTCACCTCGGATGGCAAGAGGAGCCAGAGCAAAGTGTGGAAGAGGGCAGGGGATGGTGGACTGGGGGCCAGGAAGGAGGCCTGCTTGGTCTGAAGGAGCCTCAGTGGGGCAACTACAGAAACAGCAAGGCAGGAAGCAGCGTTGCAGAAGGTGGGTTTAGAAAGAGGAGACCCTGGAAGAGCCAAGAGTTAAGGAGAAAGGCCGCACTGGCGGCGAGTCAATTACGAACCCTGTGGAATGCTGCACGGTCTAAACTGCAGTCGTTCCAAATGTAAATGATTATAGAATGAACATAAAGAGAACCAACGTCCTTCACATGAACCAGAGGACGTCCAGGAATACATGTCCACCATGCAAAGCTGGTCTCTGAATCACTTCTAACTCCATCTTTTCCCATGGCTAATCCCGGGATGGACTCACCTACTCTGACTCCGGCCGAAAGTGAGAGCTGCACAGCATCATCATTAATAATAAATGGAAGGGACTCAGGTTCCTCACTCGACAGGAAAAGCATAAAGAGAACAAGCCCTGGAAGTACAGTTCAAGGTGAAAGAGATTCGCAGCTGTTAAATGCCTCCCAAGTCCCTCCATGGAGAACCCGACCCAGCCTTACCCGCTACATTTTGAATTATGTCCTTCAAAAAAGTTATATCGAGGGGCTGGAGCCGGAGCGCAGTGGTGGGGCGCTTGCCTGGCATGTGTGAGGCCCTGGGTTCGATCCTCAGCACCGCATAAGTAAATAAAATAAAAGTATTGTGTCCATCTACAACTAAACACAAACTCTTTTAAGAAAAGTCGTATGGAGGTCTTAACTTGCAGAACCTCAGAAGGGGGTATCATTTGGAAACAGGCTCTGGTAGAGGCCATTGGTTAAGAGGTCGTATTGGAGTGAGCTGGGCCCTGAACCCCACGTGTCCCTATAAGAAGAGAGGAAACAAGGCAACACATGGGGACAGGGGCACATGGTGACAGAGGCAGAGGCTGGAGGGATGCTGCCTCAAGCCAGAGGCCAGCAACCCCAGAAGCCAAGACAGGGAGGGGCAAGTGTCCCCTGGCGCCTTCCAACACCTCCATTTCCAACCTCCCTGCCTCCGGAAGGGCGAGGGAAGACCTTTCTGTTGTTTTGAGCCCCCAGCCGCAGGGCTTCGTTATGGCGTCTCTAGGAAACGAATGCCTCTCATTCCATTTTTGAGAAGTAGGACATTAAAGGACAAATTCAGGCTCCTCCGGGACTGGGGGGACTTGGGGTGTGGGCTCCCTTCTGCAAGCCCCCCTCCCAGGTAACCTCCCTGGACCCACGTCCTCATCTTCCAGATGAAGTGTCAGGCTGGAGGAGCCCGGGGGCCTGCTTCAGATTCCAATCTCCCTGATTCTGTCACATCACAGCCCAAACCAGCCATGTGCTCGGGCGGATCTCCCGAAGGTGAGACTATCCCAGGGCTGAAAAAAAAAATAGAAAGCGCTCGGAAACTCCAGAAACCCGGGATCGGTGGAGGAAGTCAAGGAGAAAGTGCGCAGAAAGAGTCATTAGCGGTGGTGGCTGCGTTTACCATATGCCACACAATCGTTCCATCTTCACGTCAAACCTGGCCCGCAGCCCTCTGCCACAGCCAGTTAACACAAAGTCGCTGGGAGCTGCCAGCCGCAGAAAATTAATACTCGGGATGCGCGAGGATCCCGGCCAGCGCCCTCCATGCAGGGCCCAGCCTGCGCGGTCAAGGTCATTCCACCAGAAAGGCGAAAGACGAAGCCCGCTGCGCAGAGAAGGGAAAAAGGGAGAAGAAAGGTTGGTTGCCCTCTGCCCCCCACCCTCGGCCAGCACCCGGCCGCTGCGCTCTCCCACGGTTCCTGGCTGGTGGGCTCCTCGAACCGCTAGAAACTAACCATCAGTCAAACAACCCGCTAGTGAAGCCCAGCGAGGAACTCCTGCAGAAGGCTCGCGCACGCACTACTCCACCTTTTTTTTTTTTCAAAAGTAAATTGCGGCTGTCAAATTACACCCTTTCATTACTGTCACCGGCTTTTTTAAGAATGGCTGATCAGAAAAGCCTACAGAGGTATTTAATCAGATTTTTTTCCTCTCTCTCTTCAAATGACCTAATGTTTTGGTATGGAACTGCTGCCAGCTCATGCTGGGTAGAAATTTAGCACTGTCAGCATTTAATTATTATTTTATCAGGGATTTCTTTACTTTCCTACAGGGAAGAAATAGCTTAAAGGTTTTTTTTTAAAAAAAAATGTTCAACAAATACTTAGCTTTTAACATCACAGGATGCTTGCCTTCAGTATTTTGCTTTGTCAAAAATTACTTGTCCAGGACATGGGGCATATCACAGGAATGTTCTCTTAGGTTAGTAAGTGGTCCTGCTATCACTTGCTTCAATCTTCCGGGACACAGAAGCCATGAAGTGAAAATTGCATTCATTATTCCAGTTTGGGGAGATGAGAATATTCATGACTCATTCAAGTTTGTGTGACAGCAGCTACTCCCTCCAGACTCCTCCTGGCCACAAAAGCCTTGAATGAAACTTCTTGGCTTTGCAACTACCTCTCCTCCTCCTCCTACCAGTTACTTGGCCTTTTTCCACAGACATGCCAAGCTCTCTCCACCAACCCCATGGCCCTTGCACATGCCGTGACCGCAACCCGGGAGCTCTTCTTTAGGAGTAAGAAAGTGGAAAGGAGAAAAGAGAGCAAAATGGGAAGAGAAAGAAGACAGGTGTGTGTATGTGATCACCAATCAAGAAATGACCCAGGGTCACAAGTATTGTGGCCAATAATGGTGGCACAAAGGCCAGATGTCTAGGTATGCTTCCTGAAACTGGTTTCTCTTTCATCTTTAACTTCTTCCTTGTCATTCACCCAAAGTCTCTTTTAAGAAAAGCAGTCATTTCATCATCAACACCACAAAAACACTCAACTCTTCATCTTTAACCCAGTTCCGTTTTCCTGTCTTTGGAGTCCTGCTCTGTGAACCAGCTGGGGCTGCCTGGTGGACACAAGCCTTAGGCGACGTTTTATTGAGCATCTACTGTGAGCAAGTGATTGTGTCCCCAACTAAGGGTACCCCGTGGTACAAACTCAGACACAAAGTGGCACTCGAGGGAAGAGCCACACGTAGGAAGAAGGCTAGTCATTTGTCAGGGCATGGTGCCATTCACCAAGAGCAAGGAAGAGCCAGGTTACAATGGCTCCCATGTGGCAGCTACAAAAGGTGACTTGTGCCACGATATACTTTCCCCATTCCCGTCCTCCCACGGCCCCGCCCCCTGGTTTTAAATACCACGTCCTAAATGTCAGCATTCCAGGGCCGAAACTTCCCTCGCCCCTTCCATTCCCATCTACCAGAAGGTTCTCTTCATCTTTACCCCTTCAGTATGTCACCTTACCCCAGTCCACGGACATCCACCTGGTGTCCATGGCTGCACTCCAGCTACCTCCAAACCATTCTGCACACGATGGCAAGAGGGAGCTCTGGACCGATGCCTGGCATGCTGCTCCCAGGCTATGGCTTCTCAGGCAGGTGGAGCAAACCCAGTCTCCTCCAAGGCCATCCTGCCCCCGGCCAACTCCTAGGTCCCTGCCGGTGTGACACTCCCATGTACGGGTACGGCTCCGTTCTCACAGACATGCCCAGCTCCTTCCACCAGCTCGGGCCTTGGCACAGAGTCCACCCTCAGCCTGGAAGCCCTTCTGTCCATCATTTGCATAGTGAGTTCGTTCTGGACTGCAGGACTCTGTAAATGTCATGTTCTCAGAGCTGGCCCCTAACACTCCTTTCATCACTTCTTATCACAATTTGCAATTGTTTGTTTACTTGCTAACTATACAGAAATTCCTTGCTAACAAGGGGCCCCTCTGTCCTTTTAACTGCTATAATCTCAGCAACTAATATAATGTCTGGCACAAATGAAAAATGCAACATTTTTAAATGAATGTGTGGCTTATTTATTTTTCAACAATGTGTATCTAACCAAAAGAAGCTCCTCTATGCATTTATACCTGGTTTGAATCACAGGCGTCTTCGTCTAGCTTGTGTTGCTATAACAAAACACTTGAGACTGAGTAACTTATAAAGAAAAGAGGTCTATTTGGCTTACGATTCTATAGCTGGAAAATCCAAAGAGCTTGCTGTCAGTATCTGGTAAGGTTTCCCTGGTACATCTCAATGTGATGGAGAAGTGGAAAGGGATCAGCCCACAAGCAAAAAGTGCCAAGCACATGGGGGGCCCCTGCTTTATACAACTTGTTCCCTCAAGAGTAATCAAACCACCTGAGCCCCCATGACCTAACTACCTTCCACCAGGCCTCACCTCTTAATGACCTACCACCTGATGACACTGTTATACTGAAGGTCAATCTTCCAGGATGGGAGCATTTGGGGACAAAGTGATACAAACCGCAGCAGAGCGCTTGGCTCCTTCTGAGAGAACTTACGTGAGACATTGCATACAGATGCCACCTTGAAGTTGCCACCCTTGATTTTTCTTTCTTTTAACTCCCACTGTCTAACCCACATCACCCACGGGCAGCACAGGACAGAGGGCTGGAGGAAGTGGGCGCCCGCTCGGAATCAGGCAAGTGTGCGCTGGCGGAACTGCACGGTGGCACTGGTGCCTGGCAGGCCAGGACAAGTCTTCCCGTAAGACTTCTGCTGGGCTCTGTGGAGCTGCATCTGCTGCCTCCTGCTATTTCCATCTCCCGGAGGAAGAGCCACTTCCTCCCCGAGGCAGCTGCGTCTCAACACCGAGCACGGGGAAGTGAACTGATTCAACATGAATGGCTGCTCCAGAGTCCACCGGACAGTGGCCATCAAACTCCCAGGGACCTTGAAGCCACCAGAAAATCTTGGTCAAGAAAATTAACTCAATGTGTACTGGTTGAAGCCAGACCTTGTTCTCGGTGATGGAGATCGGCAGGTAAAATTATAAAACAGCTCCAGCCTTTCAGGACTCCCAGGCCAGGGTGGGAAACCATCACCTGCACGTCTGTGCACACGTGGCCTCAGATCCCGGCCCAACAGCACCATCACCAGTAGCTCAGGGGATCTGGGGTTGACGCTGTCACAAGGAGGGACCCCTGAATGTCTGCATCTTGCCCGCCCCTGCCACCCTCTCTCCTTCCCCTTACCTCCCAGCGAGCTCTGCCCAAGGAAGAGGACCTGAAAGAACCAGTGTGACTCTATCGAGAGCAGAGCAGAAGGTGGAGCTCTGGCCAGGCTTTCTCAGCCGGCTGCAGGTGACAGAGGAAACGCAGTGGTCACAGTGACTCCCTGGTCACAGTGGAGGCCCCGTGCTCTTGCCCACCTCTGCCCAGAGGCCACCTCACGTCCTGCAGGTCAGCACATCGGTTTCCCATCTGTTCCGACCCAGGGTCATGGAGGGCAGTTACGGGGTGCCACGGTGCACACCCCGTGAAACGTAAAGCACCTTTCCCAAGTTACAGATGAGGAAACTGCCTTGGGAAGATGAAAGAGCTGGACTGCTTTTGGTCTCGAAGCCATGGACAGCTGAGGAGGACCTAAACCCAGGTCACCCCACCTCAGGTTCAACTGGCTCTCTCTGCCTTGAGCCCAACCACGGGCACAATGCCACATGTGAGGAGTGGATTTTACAGCAAGTTTGTCATCATTGTTGCCATTTCTAGAGATTTCAGATTATGGTCAGATTTTAACAATAACTATTCCAGAAATTTAAATAGGAAAGTAGAACCCGAAGTCGCTAAGAGCCCACGTCCCCAGCTCTGCGCTCCAAGGTGGTCCCCAGAAACTTTTGCTCAAAACCTTTCCACTCTTGCTTTGAACACAATTCTAATGAGTTGTAGCGTCTGCTTCCTTTAGCCTCTCTATAGGTAGATGGAGTAAGTGAAAACAGATTTCCAGAGGGAGAGAGAGTGCTCACAATGAAACGTGATAGACTGAGCATGAAATACCAGAACATGGAAGCTGGCAGACTTCTTCTGTAAAGATGAAGATGAGACAGAAAGACGTGGTGTACCAAACCATCTCTGTGGCAACAACTCCACTCTATCACTGCAGCTCCGAAGCAGCCACGGAACTACGAAAAGGAGTGAGTATAGCTCTGTGCCAATAAAACTTTATTTACAAAGACAGGTGGCAGGCCAGATTTGGCCCCCAGATGAAAGCTTCAAAGTCAACACAGTGTTAGGAATTTGGGGCCATTTCCTAAAACGATTCCAAACCTCTAGAGCTTGTAAGACACCTTGTATTACTAAGCAGCATGGTCTGTGATCATCCAATCATAGAAGTGTAGAAATCTCAACAACAGTGGAAATCTTATAGTCCAGTTCCTCATTTTCACAGATGAAGAAACGAATGCTCAGAGCTGGCTTGCAAAGGCCACACAGATAACTAATGGCTGAATATAAATTAGAACTAGAATTTTTCCCCCATTCCATGCCTATTATTTTAGCTTTTTTGGTAAAAATGGCATGGAGGAAAAACTCATTGAATGAAAACGCTACACTCTTGATGCTAAGATTCCAAAATTGCTGAAACACACAGTTTCAGAGGTTGGCTGGTTTGCTTCTTCCTTCCATATTTTTATTGACACATCATAATCGTACACAATGGTGGGATTCATTGTTATGTATTCGTGGATGCACAGTTCTAGGCTTTATAAAGATGATTTTGAATCATCAAGACAAAGGTTAAATTAGCTTTCATGGACTCAGAGGAGATAATTTCAAAAGTCGTACTAAAAATAAATTTCAAATAATTTTTAAAAGTCTATATATGTGAAGCTCTTATTCTCACTTGCAGGTGGGAAATAAGTTATCACTGTCCATTAGGATAAGAAGACAAGCCTGTCACTGTGTTCGACAAGTCGGGATGTGCTCTGGGTAGCCCAAGAGTCAGCTCCCACTGGCAGACCTCGAGTCAGCTCTCAAACTGCTGGACACCCTATATTCGTTCAACCGCCTTCTCCAGCCGAAAAACAAAAGCCACCTTCATGCTACCTGTCCCTTTCTGTTCATTAGCGATGTCTTCTGCTTCTTTTCTGAATTAATTAGGAAATAAAAATAGAACCCCTGACATGTTTATAAAGATTCAGAGAGCTGGTTAAACATGAAAGAACAGAGGTTGGGAACACAGAGGTGACAAATTTTATTTCTGTGATGACAAGTTAGAGTCCTCCTGCCAGCTGGCCCTTGCAGCAGCCAGAAGCGTGCACCTGTCTACAGAGAAGTCAGCGGGGAAGGGGGAGCTGAAAGGGCCTCTGGGGCTCAGTGGCCTTCCACGCCATGCAAACGGGATCTAAGTGCAGGGTCACTGCACAGAATTCAATATGGAGAGAGTCCCGACAGCTCCTGGCAGAGGTGAAGGTAGAGGTGGTCCAGTCCCTGTTGACAAACCCTAGACCAGGGCTCTGGTTTGGGGAGTCCATCTCTTCCCATCTCCTGCCATACAGGAAGGAGGGGAAGAGGTGGGGAGCATGGTGCTCCTGAGTGTCCCTGGGATGTACTTGCAGCCCGACCGTCCTGCCAAAGGAAATGAGAAGCGATAAGTGATCGGGCCCCGATTAGATCAGCCACCTTGGGAAAGGTGCTGAGCCAGAGATATTTCACTGAAATAAGGAGAAACCTGGGAATAGATTTCTGGCAAGCAATCCTGGAGTAGATAGGGTCTGAATTGGAAATGGATTTCATGGGCAGATAAAGTCTAATAAATGGCAGGTCACTCAAAAATCATATATCATCAAGTCTCGTACAGTCTGTGAAGTTTGTTATCAATAATTTAACACGAGAAGAACCGAGCCCTTAGCAAATATTTAATTTCAAAACATACCTACTGATTTACTCTGATACAGTATACATAGTATATTAAAAATATATTGCGAGAAGCCAAATGCCAATAACGCTGCGTTCAGAAGACGAGCTACGCCTGTTGATTTCTGAATATTCCATTAAAGGTGGCACTGGGCCCTCCACCCAGGGTCAGTCCTCCAGCCACTTCTAAATTGGGCTGAAAAAAAAAGTGTACACAAACATTATCTGAGCTCCCATTCCCAGGCCAAGCTGCACGCCAGTCGCCACATGTATGAGGATGAGGGGCCGCATCCGACTGTGCTTGCTGGGAAAGGGTGGGGCATCTATTTCAACAAAGGTCCCCAGCAGCCAAAGAGTTGGGAAGCAAGAGAGTGATGTCCTTGGTCGCTGCATGTTCTGTTGCACCCACTCTCCCTGCAGCTGCTACTTAGCCATTCCATCTGCTCCAAAGACCCTCCTTACCACTTCCTGGTTGAAATGTGTTCCCCTGGGCAGCCAGTGTCAGGGATGAGGTGCCAGGGAAATGGATGCTTTCTAAAGGGAGGGTAGTTCACTTCACCAAGTTAGCAGCAGAGGCAAGACCTCACTGGGACCAGATCCACCGCCTGGTAAACACCTCCCTGTAACTTTCCAGTTCTTCTCTTGGGTGCTAAGGGCTTGACAGGAGTGTGTCTGGTGGCCAGCAGAGAGCTAATGGGTGCTTCTCACCATCCCCCACTCAGGAAGTGTAAAGGGGACACCTGAATTGATAGCCGGAGGGAGCTACGATCCCAGGACTCGACTCTATGGTCTCAAAGTGCCCCTCCACTGGACGGGCTGGAACAGCGCTGCCTTCAGCTGTCAGCAGGATTCCCAAGCTCTCTCCATCCCTACGCTGGAGTCTCGACGGAAAGCTCTGATTGTCCAGCAGGCAGTGCCAGGATGGGAAGAGAAGACTGGCGAAGGTCAGGAGGCCTGCCACACCCCTTGTCCATGCCTGGAAGGGTGGCCCCAGGCTCTTCCACCTCTCAAAGTCCCTTCTCTGTGAAATTCAGGATCGCCTTATGGCTAGAAAAGATGGATTTCTTAGTTTTTCTGCAGGCTGTACCTTTATGGGGAAGGAAGGGTGTCCCAGACCTGAAAGCAAACCCCCTCCTACCACGTCCAGCAGCTTATCCCACACAGACACACCAACAAGGGCCCCCAGACCCTTGACGGCATGGCCCAGGCAAGAAAATCCAAGTCCTCAGGTTCGAAGTGACATGCTAAGAACAGGTGGTCAAAGCTGGACTCGGTTTCTCCTTCCTGACCACAACAACCCTCCTTGCCTGTCATCCATGATAAAAATCCCCCGCTTCCCTGAGCCCAACTGGGTCCCCGAGAGATACTGACTCCAGAAGAGCACAATTAAAAAGCACTGAATCTGTGACTTTGAAGGACCTTACCATCTGGTCAGGCTCCTAGGTAAGCTGGTGACCACCCTCTTGACCCCTCTGATTCCTGCACCAAGGAGACATTTGCCTGGGGTCTGGAAACCCTGGTTGGGGCTGGGGTCAGGGATGAACCCTAGGACAAAGACAAGAGAGGGGCTTGACGGCTGCCCACACCCCAATTCTGCTGGAGGCAGGTCCTCTCTCCAATGCGGATGAATTCTCTGCAAAAAAGGCCCCGTCTGCAACTCATGGTTGAAGCCAAACACAAAGCACAGCTCCAGAATATACAAACCACAAAGTATGTAAAAGTCAGCCGCGCTCAGGTCCCTGGCTGCTGCTTAGCGACAGTTCTCTCTGCTGGCATCTACCGACTCAAAATTCAACCTGGGAGGATATCAGTGCTATTTAACAGTGACCTCTTATTTGGGGTAATGCTTCTACTTTTGGAAGCCCAAGGCAATGTCATGGGCACATGATCAATTAACTGGTTGGAGAAATAACGTGGCCCATGATTCTGGGTTGGGGTGTCCACTCCCAGTGCTTTGAGAAACTCCAGTTCTGCAGAGCTGGGGGCCGGAGACTTACACATCCACCCGATAAAACCTTGGCTCTCAAGTTAGGGTAAGTGGGAAGAGAATCAGGTGTTTGATTTTTGCATGAGGTCTCACAGAAGCAAATTCCACTCCCAATGCCATAAGCCACTTATTTTCAGTCTGTTTCTGACGCCTAGGATGGCTCCCAAGTTAATTTTCCAGAGACACCCATTTTAGTCAACTCTGGGAGCCCCAAGAGCGGGGGGGGAAATGTTAGAAATATCAAAACAGCCACGTGCTCCAGCATTTAGCACTTTGTAGAACAATTTAAATTTAGTGCATTTAGATGACTTTATATTGACTAATTTAGAAAATTGTGCTTTAGCAGACTTAGCCGGCTGCTTTTCACTGCCAAACTAAATACTCCACTTTAAAATACACCCCTGCGTACTCATGTGATTTCTCCTTTTAGGCTAGGAATGTAATGTTGACATAAATGTCAAATAAAATTAATGAGAGAATGGGCCCTCCAATGGTACTCCTGTGAGGGGAATTGTTAGCAGGGACCTTTGAGCCCAAATGTATATATAATTATATAACACTCATATGAGGAAAGAATCTGAATGTTAAGCTTTAGCAAATTTATCACCTTTGTCAGAAATGCTGTTACCTACAAAAAAAAAAAAAAAAAAAAAAAAAAACAGGTTGCAAGTAAATTAAGATGAAAATATCATCAGATTAGAAGTCTGTCACAGCAAGCTACTGCAGAATTAGTAGGGAGGCCCATCTGCTGGGTACTGAGCCCTTCCCTTATCTATAGAGCAGTCAGATCAGACGTCTGCTGCTGGGCCAGAGTACTTCCGCTGTTGACTGTGCAAATGCACCTCCTCCTGCCCAACCCAGCTCCTCCTACCCCATCCCTCCTGACCAGCCACTTGGGAACAGCAAAAATGGCAGTTAGAGCAATAACAGGTATTTTCACTCAATAGTCAAGGCACTGGATCCCGGCAGAGCGGCTGCCTCCATTCTCAGGCTGATAGAACTACTTTGTCTTTTATTTGCAGTCTCAAAAATCTTCCCCAAGTACAGTAGAATCACAGAAAATCACTCTCATCATTGAAAAGAGCCGTGTGCTGAGGGAGTAGAGCGGAAAGTCTTCTCTTGTCAGGTAAAAGGCTCGGAGTAGAATTTCCTATAGACACAGGGGAAACCTGTATTGACCCTGTGCCCAGGAAAAAGGCAGGCAGGACGGGTGCACAGCCCAGCTGACGTCCTGCAGAGGACCGCAGAATATCTAGGGTGCCTGGGGAGGCCTGTGGGGGCAGTTTCCAAGAAAACAGTCTTTGTGTTTTATTTTTCACACTTCCAAATGAAATCCTAAGGACTGGATGCCACGCATCCCATCCCTTTTCCATGTTCTTTCTTTGGACACTGATCTCAAATATGATCACACAAGTTTCAAAATCCATAATGTTTTCCCTAAATAGATTGATAAGGATAGGTTTCTATGTCTTTCCAGCTACTGAGATTCCCCCATCTCCTGGAAAACCCCAGAAAGACCAGCATGCTCATCCTGAGGGTGAGAGGAACGATTCCTCCAATGGTGGAACTCCCAGAGGAATCCACCAAAACCCATGAATTTCTTCTGACACTCAACGTGTCTTTAAGCCCCACACACAATTCATATCATGGGGGGCAGACCACAGAGAAAGTGCCAGCTAAATTACAGCCAGGGAAAGAAAACTACCAGTTCAAACACTCACACACCTCTGTTTACTATGAGGTAATCCTTACTCAGGATCATTTGCAATGTCTGCCGAGGACCCAGAACATTCTCCATTTTCTTCTCCTCCTTCAGGCTATCAGTTCATAATGAACAAATATGGAAATTTTTCTGAGGGGGAAGTCCAACTACCAAAATAACTCCTTCATAATTCATACGTGCAATCACAACGGTGATTACTAAAAACCTGAAACAGTTTCTAAAAGCCTAAAGCATTAATTACTCCGTTAGATGTCAGGACTCCGTGAAACCCTATGACAGCAGGTTCCTCGGGCGAATTAAATCATGTGAACTTGCGGTGGGAAAAGAGGAATCTTTCCAGGGTGGATGTGCAGGCTGGTAAATGTGTGCTTTCCAAGAGGGGTGAGCGGTCCACAGATCTGCAAGAGCTCTATATTTCAACCTTGAAGGATGTATAAAAGCGAGGGACATGCCATTGCAAATTGAATTTATGCTGGGATGAAAGGTAATATGTCTTCTGAAAGCCCTAAAATGAATGAATGATATTATTTCCATTAAAGGGGGACTGGCATTCCTTGAGCATCTACAGTGCATCCCCACGCTGTCTGGTAACATGCTTCTGCTCTGTGAGGCCGCTGCTCCCTTCTCCCTCCACTTTAGTGAAACTCCTTCTTGGTTACTTTTGCTAGCTCATCTTTCTTGGTCCAGTCTCTCTCTTAGAGGCCCTTCTCTGTTCACTGCCCTTCTGTTGGGATGAACTTACTCACTTTTACAGCTGCAGACATGACCTACGTTGTGATGACTCTCAGATTCTACCATTCTCCCAGGAGCTCTAGAGTGAAAGAGCCAGCTGCCCTCTGGACCAGCCCAGAACCCTTGACCTCCACCAGCAGGCCCCAGTCCATTCCCCCTAGTCTTCCCACCCCCAGGAAATGATATCACCTTGTGAAATCCTAAAATAATCCTCTATGCCTCCCTGTCTCTCACCCTCCGCTTCTAATCCACCAGCAAGTCCTGCGGACTCCTTCCAGAACACACCCTGAGTCTTCCTGTGGCTCATGGGACGTGTCAACGTCACGCTACCCGGAGCCCCTTCTCTCCCAGGCGACAGCGGTCATAGCTGTGAACTGGTCTCCACTTCCACCCTCCATGCAGAGTGTTCCTTTTAAAAATATGATGTGGTGACTTCTTTGCTTGAAATTCTCTAGCAGATTTTTGATAAACCTGGAGTAAAACCCATACTTCCCTTGTCTATAAGACCTGGTGTGATGGCCTGTCACTTCATCCCATAGGCATTAAATAACTCGGCAGCCTCCAGCCACACTGGTCCTTCTTGCTGTTCCTCACACACATGCTGGTCCCTACACAGGGTCTGTGCACGTATCATGTCCCATTCAGCTAGCCCCTTATAGCCAGAGTACCCTTCCCTGGCCACCCTTGTCAAAGAGGCCTCACTAGCATCCTTTATGGTTATTTTCCTGTGTGGTTATTTTCCACCTACCATATTGAGATAGGAATTGGAGATAAGAGAGAGATATTACGTCTCAAAGGAAACACCCACGAACCACTGACATGTATAAAAAGTACCTGGGAACAATTGCAACTCCTGATATGACCTTGATTCATGCCCTTAATGGTGTTCTTGTCTGCAAAACCTAATGTGAGAGCAATACGCAAGCACAGGGAAATTGGGCAAAATTGTGTAACTCTACCCTGGCTCCACCTATAGTCCAGCCCCTAGCAACTGTCCCTCTGTAAAGATCAACACCCTACACCAATGGGTTGCTGTCTTTCCCCTAGAGATGGCTGGAATCCGCCCTCCTTAGTACCACCTGCTAACCAATGGCGCAACTGGAGCTCCCTGCGTTCGTTCTCCCTTCCTTACTTGACTCCAAAGACATCTCTTGAAATTGCCCCCATTCTCCCTCGAATATGTATCTATTTCCTAAATAAATGTCCCATTATGCCTTTGACATGTGCTGGAATTCTTCTCCATCAAGGTATGCCAAGAGCTCTGCTGGTCCTGAGTCCAGTTCTCACTTGTCTCCTTCTTCGGAGATGTCTCTTCTCCCAAGACGATATCTTGTATATTTATCTGTTTAGCTGTTTCTCTGTCTTTTGAATGGAAGGGTGGCAGGAACCCTGGTCATCCTTCTCTGCTCTCCCTGCCACCCAGTAAACACACCCAACAATATTTACTTAATAAGCACACAAAGGAATAAATATATCTCCCTCATTTTTTAAATTTTATGAGATAAGATTATTCTTATTTTGAAGAAGAAATATTGAAGACCCCAGGGGTAAGTGCAAGGTCATTCAGGTACCTGGAGGCAAAGCCAGGATTTGAACCTGAAATTATCTGACTCCACCCATCTTTCTAGTCTCAAGATGAGTAGATTCTAGAGGAGTCTAGAAAATCAAGAATAAGAACTCTGCTCTTAAGATTTTCCAGAAACTGACTATCTGGAAACTTATATTAGGTTCAGGATTTCTTCTCTGACCACAATATCCTCATCTACAAAATAGGTGTACAAAATGAGTTTCTAACAGAGATGTTAGAAAAAATTATTTCCTTGCTGATTACAAGGTATTTTGTAAACTATTATGATTTAGATATGAGGTATTCTCCCCAAATCTCATGTATAGGAAATGTAAGAATTTTCAGAGGTGAAATTATTAGATCACGAGAAATGTAACCTAATCAGTGGATTAATTGACTGGATTAACTGGTAGGGTGTGGCTGGAGGATGTAATTCACCGGGGGCATGCCGCTGGGGTTTGCATTTTGTCCCTGGTGAACAGAGCTCCCTCTCTGCTTCCTGACTCATGTCCTGAGCTGCCTTCTCTACATACCCTTCTGCCATGATGTTCTGCCTCACCTGGGGCCCAGAGCTATGGAGTCAGCTGAGCATGGACTGAGCCTCTGAAACCATAAGCCAATGTAAACTTTTCCACCTTTACATTTTCTTAGGTCTTTCGGACACAGCAATGGAAAACTAACAAGAACACTCTTGGATTTTTTTTTTTTTTTTTTTTTTTCAGGATAACCACATAGAGTATTTCTAACCCAAATCTGTTCTGTGTTCAAAAGAAACCACCATGCAGGACTCTCAGTTAAACTAGGTAATTATAATAATACAGAAAAGGGTCCAAAATACCGTCAAGGACCAATAAGTAAAATAAAATAACTTTTTTTTTTTTTTAAAGGAAAATTCTGGGCTGGGGGTGTGCTCAGTGGCAGAGCACTTGCTTAGAATGTGTGAGGCCCTGGGTTCAAGCCCCAATACTGCAAAAATATTAAAATGAGTTAGGACCTTATAACAGATATGAAATCTACTGGAAAATTTAGGCAAGGGAAGAAAATGGGTGATTTCTAGAAGGTTCTTCATCTCTTCTGTACAATTCTTTGACCTAATACCTGATATCCTGAATCACCTTCCAGAATCAAGACAGCTCTCCCCCAGATACATGTTCCCTATGCACCCTGACCTGATTTTATTCCTAGGGGGAATACATTTGTTCCATTACTGGTGCAAGCTGAGTGCAAGGGACATAACACTATTTCTTCTACATCACATTAAATTTGGGTCCCAAGGCCTAACTTAATGGAAATTGAATTTTTATGGGATCTTCTCCTTTTGTAAGATCAGAGAAACATGTTGAAGGCTTACATTGTACCCAGAAAATAGGAGAAAAGTCTACAGCCTCAGTTCCCAGGGCCACCTACACCATGCTCACCCTCCAACCCTTTCCTGCACTGGCTCCAAGTGCAGTCCTTGGTCGTGACTCCCAGGGTCATGGTGCTTAATGTTAAGTCCCTCCAGATCCTCATCAGGATGTGTGTTTGTCTACTACAGGATGGTGTGCGGGGCTATGGGTCTTTGCCTTTCCAGAGAGTCCCCTCAATTCTCCTTCTCTCTCCTACAGTTAGAGAAGTCTGACGGCCCCTCAGCATTTCCCATCCTGAACAGGGAGTCCTTTCTGTGTCCTTGAAGCCAGCATCTCCCTTTCTCACATCCTCGACCTTCATCTGGTTTCCTAGTGAAAATCAGAGTGTCGGTTGACTTCCAGGTATCTGAAAACCCAACCGTCAGCCCCAGGACACAGAGAAATGTGACAAGCCTCTGAGACAAGAACACAAACACCTCACTCTTTCCTTGGGAAGGAGAGAGAACACTAACTCTTTCAGGTCTTCTGCCGCAGCAAGAATAAAACACGCAGCAATGGGCCGTCGAGCATCAGACCATATGTTCCCCTAATCATCTCAACCAATCCCACGGCTCCGAAAGTCCTCTTTTTGTGGAGGTGACTCAGTCCTTACTTCCACCCTGGCTCTCCTTGCAAGCACATCTCTGTATCCTCACTGCCTGCCACACGTCCAGCAGGCCACACATGGAACCCTGAAACTCAGCACGCCCAAGATGAATCTCCCCGTTCCCTTTCCAGTCTTTTCTTTCATGTTCCCTCTGTTAATGGTCATGCATGGTATCTGGCAAGTCGTCAGCAAGCAGTAAACATCTCTTTTAAATCAGCGTATGAACAAAAAAACAGCTTCTTAGAGAAGGTCAACTCTAGCCCAACCATGACCCTCAGTGACCTGCTGCCAAGCTCACCTTTCCAAACAGCAGTGTTGGGCTATAACTGACCATGAGCACACCGTGGGACATTTTAATATGCGAATACACTTGTGCAATTGCCACGTCTGAGTCTCCTCCTGCCCCTTTAAACCCTCCCCTGCCATCTCCGGGCAGACGCTTCTCCACTTTCTGTCCTTATGCATTCATTTGGGTTTTCTAAATTGCAACTATTTGGAATCACACAATATACACTTTTTTAAATTTTTTTAAAATTTGTTTTAATTAGTTATACAAGAACAGTATATACTCTTTTCTGGTCTGATTTCCTCCACTCAACACAATTATTTTGAGACTCTTTCATGTCGTTTGTTACCAATAGCTCATTTTTATTGCTCAAGAGTGATCTACAGTCTGGATCTCCTGCAATTCACCTTTCCGTCACCTGCGGATGGGCATATCTGGTTTGGGATTATTCTAAATAAAGCTGCTATGAAAATTTACAGATGAGTCTTGTGTGAATGTATGCATTTGTTTCTCTTACTCTGGAATTCTCTATGATTGGAAAGGATAGATAACGTGATGGGTGTGGGTTTATCTTTTGAAGAATCCACGTGGTTATACCATTGTACGCTCTCACCAGCCAACAGGCAAGAGTGTCAGTTTCTTTACATCCATGCCAGCATTTAACGTGGTCGTTCTTTATCACTGTATCCATCCTAACAGGTGGTGGGCATCACCTTGAATGTCAAGTCCCCAGTGACTAATGACGGTGAGCATTTTCACTTGCTTATTGCTATCCACGCACTTCTTTGGCAAAGCATCTGTTTGAATCACTTCTCCATTTGTTACTGGCCCATCTCACTTTTCAACATTCTTTTTCCAGGATCTGCTTTGTGATCCATTTCCTCAGTCAGACTCAACCCCTAAGCCCCTATGCCCACGCCACACACTCTCCTCTAAGCTCTTGAGAACACTGTCCCCTTTGCTTCCAGTCACCCAACACCACCTCACCTACAGCTTCACCCGCCCAAACTCCGTTTATCCTTCCAGTTCCAAATGAGCAGCCACATCCATCCTCAGCCTTTCCCCAGCCCAGTTTGAAAATAGTGTCCTCTTCATCAGAACTGCTATATAGCTCCCTCTTTCCTGCCATTCTGTTCTACTTAATTTTACTTATTGTTGCTTTGAAGTAAAAAAGCTTATAAATAATATCTGCTTTATTATGTATCTATTAGAGATGCCTATTCCCCCAAATAGCTGAGATTTATTTTACTCAAATTCATTCATTAAACACATACTTACTGAGCATCTACTATGGGGTCACACATTTGCAGAGATACTTGGGCTACCTCAGTGAGCAAAATAGATTCCAAAAACTTCCCGCCTTTATAGAACTGACACTGTAGCAGAGGGAAATAGACAATAATAGTAATAACGAATAAATAATAGACACGACAACTAAGCACATCAAATAGTTGCTAAAAGATGAAGAACGTTTAGCCGAAAGAAAAAGTAGAGTAGGGAGATTGGGAATGCCAGGGGTGGTGTGGGAGTGACAGGTGGCAATTTAGCAGTGTGATCCGGGTGGGTTTAAATGAGAAGCAACATCGGCATGATCTGGGATGGGGGCCGTGCAGTTCCCTGGGCCTACTTACCTGTTTTTCCGGTCTTACAATCTTCCTCTGCTCTACAGCCTGAGGCCTTGGGGCAAGATCTCTCTCTGACTTAGCGTGCTGTTCAAATGACTTCGCACCAGTGCTTGGCACAGGGAGAGGGACAAGAATATCTGTGGTATGGTGAATGGATGAGAGAATGGATAAATGAGCGAATGGACAGGCTTCAAATCTGCTGGGAAGATGTCCAAAAATAAAAAAGCAAAAGTAGGAAGTGAGAAAAGAGAAGAGGAGGTGATTTTGAGATAAAGGATGCAAAAAAGCTGAGGCTGAAAAGGAAAAAGAAAGAAAAAGTTACCGAAGCATCTCATGGTGGAAACCTTCAATGAACTCTGGAGCCTTTGGATTTCCAATCACAAAACCAGTGTCAGAAGATGGTGTGGTCGGGCTGGGGTGTGGGCCAAGCCCTGGGTGCATCCCCAGTACCACCAAAAACAACACCAGGTGACTTCAGGGGATGGTGGGGTCTGCCACGCTCACGATGCCTTAGCGTAAGGCTGCTGAAGACTATGTCACCTCCAGAAGTCAGCTCCTCAACTTCTTGACTCCAAGTACTCACCCTGATCATGATTCCAAATGTGGGTGCCATCTTGAAATAGATGAATGAAAGAGTACACCGTGGTTCTGACTGTTCATTTCAGGATCTTGGAAAATATTTAATTACCAATGCTGGGGAGGGGGGCAGGTTCAAAGTAAGCATGCCAAATGAGTGCCTTCCTGGAAACCGGCTCAGATTCTGGGCCTTTCATTGCCTCGGTGCGCCTCTACTGACAGTGAGTGTCTATCAGTATTTATTTGCTGAAGATAACACACAGATTTGATGCTAAGCTTTTAAAGTCAATACGAAGGGGGAAATGTTGCCAATTACACGACCCAGTGGCCACACCACACAGTGTGCTCCTGAAGGCCTCTATAAAGAACTCATGGATGTGTTAGTCAAGGTTCTCAGGAAAACCGAATCGGTAGATGCGCATAGATTTAGAGAGAGTTTTACTCTAAGGAATTTGCTCATATGATTATGGAGAGTGGTCAGTCGTCAAATCCGCAGGCTGACAGCTGCAAGCTGAAGACCCAGGGAGGAGGTGAGGTCTTGGCTCCAGTACAAAGGCCATGGGGAGCCAACTTCCCTTTTCCTTAGGAGACCTCAGTTTTTTTCTCTTAAAATCTTCAGCTGATTGGGTGAGGCTCATGCACATTACGAAGAGTAATCTGCTTTTCTTAAAGTCCACTAATTTAAATGTTAATCTCATCTGAAGAATACCTTTACACCAATATCTAGACTGATGTTTGGCCAAATATCTGGGTATTGTGGCCTAGACAAGTTGGCACATAAAATTATTCATGACACTGTGCAAGTCAGGGTTTGCAAACTTAAATGTCCACAGGAGCCAAGCAGATAGACTAAGTGTCAGATGACAGGAAATGGTGGGGATTGGGGTCAACTGGAGGGCATGTGTCTCATCTAAAGGCAATCATATTCAAAAATTTTTTAAACCTCTGTTTGAGAGAAGGAACAATTGTCTCAAAATAAAAGAAGTCACTGGGCAAGGTAGCACATGCCTGTAATTCCAGCAGTTTGAGAGTCTAAGGCAGGAGGATCACAAGCCCAAGGCCAGCCTCAGCACAGGCTCTAAGCAATTTTGCAAGAACCTGTCTCAAAATAAAAAATAAAATGGGTTGGAGATGTGGCTCAGTGATTATGTGCCCCTGAGGTCAATCACTGGTACAAAAGGGGACGAGGGACAAAAAAGCCCAAGCTTGGGTAAAGTAACAAATAGCAGTGGAGCATATAGGGGATTTTTGTTTTAGCATCCATCACTACAGTATCTACCAATACCACTCAAAGTCACCAAGATAAAGCACAGTTGACTGAAAACTTCCAGCTGACATCATATCAAATATAGAACTCTCTAACAATTGGGTTCAATTTGGGAACCGGTCAGACAACCCGCCATCCTCCATAGTTAACCACGTTTGGTCAGTGTTGGGAAGCAAGAGATTCAAGGTCAAACTCCTCGTCATCGGCTGTCCTAGGTTGTTAGCAGGGCTATGGGTTAGAGCTGCCATCTCCACAAAGAAGTGCTTGACAAAGTTATAAACCCAAATAAAAGGCATCCAATCCCCATGGGCAGAGCTGACCATCCTCTGAATAAACAATATCTTCATGGCAACTTGATATCCAGACAAAGGGGCCACGGAGTTCCTATGACTGACATTCTTCCAGCCTGGAATTTTGTAAGACATAATCAAACACATCTTTCAGAGAGCGCACGATGTCTAGCCTGCAGTCCTGTCAGTTCTGAGTGGACCTCAGATTAACTAGTTGCAAAGCACATGCCACTAACTAAAGGGCCTGCTGTGTAGTATTATTAACTGTAAAACCTTTTAAGGTTGGGAAACATCTACCAAAAAATTAAATAATTTAAAAATATTTGAATCTCAGCCATTTCTTTTTTATGTGTGTGTGGCAATAACTAACTAGCAGAGCTGACTCTTCCAAATGTGCACCCCCAGACCACGGGACTAGCCCCGGATTGTCTTTGTAGAAGACAACGTGTTCTTCTAATCTCTAGAGAAGATGTGCTCTTCTTTCCAGACCACTGTGAAACCAAGCATTTTCACAGTGAAACCAAACTAAAGCATTTTCAGTTTGCCTGCAGAGGTGGGCCACTTAAAAACACAAGGATCTTGCGGGGACATTTAGTAACTTCCACAAAACCAAATAACTGATGAAAATCCAATCCGTCTCATTAGAAAATCTCAGGATGGGTTGTGGCTCTGTGGTAGAGCACTTGCCTGGCATGTGTGAGGCCCTGGGTTTGATCCTTAGCACCACATATAAATAAATAAAATTGAACAAAAGATCCATTGACAACTAAAAAATATATTAAAAAAAAAAAAAAGAAAGAAAATCTCAGGATGGCAAAAGAACTGACCAGGCTTAGACAATTTCCCAATTACTGAGGACAGGAGAGGGAGAAGGGTGTCCTGAAGACTGCGAATGCTTAGTGCTCCTCATGATTCAAGGTTCCCTGGCCCACACAGTCCTTCCCACAGTCCGTGGTCCCAGCCTGAACTGCACCCGGGAGACACTGTCAAGGCCAACCCAGGACCGGAAGTTGGCTGCCTTCTACCCTGACACCACTTAGCAGCAGCAGCCCAGAGGCAGTTTCTTAAAATCTGCCGTGAGAATGAAGCAAGGGGCAGGTGAGGGGCTCATGCTTCTGGTGACTTATTTTTAACAATAAGCCCATCCCTTCATATCACCAAGCTCAAAGGCTATTTTAAGAGCACCCTGACTCTGCTCAAAGAGGAAGAGAAACTCAGCCCTTCCAGCGCCTCGGAGCGTCCCCTCGCCTTCCCTCTCCAGGAAGTCTGTAGGCAAGGCAGCCTGGCTGCAGCAGACAGAGGTGGGCACAGGTGAGCGGCTGATGCCCCGCAGGGTCCAGGCTTCCTTGGCAGACAGCCAGGGGACAGGAGCAACCCACCAAGAGTTGGAAGACGGTGGCACTAGCTCAGTGGTGGAGCTCTGGCTGCATACACGAGACACTGGGTTCCGGGGAAAAGAGAGCGCGCGCGCTGGACGTGGCACCCAAGCAGACGTTATCACTCGAACCTGCCTGCTGTAGATGCTCGACGATAGAGAACATTTAAAACACTTCAAAATGCAAGGCAGAGTGCTTCAGTGGTTAGGGAGGTAGACGTCCATCAGTCACTAATGTCTCTTAAGCCCTGGTCCTTGGCCCTGCGGTACACTGAAGATGTGCAAGTCGTCACGTCTACCTTCAGAGAGTTCACATAAGCCCACTAGGACAATGAGGACAAAAGAGGAAATGACAGTCGGTGAGAGACACAGAGCAATCTCTGGAAGACCGAGATACACGGAGGGATGACAGCCCAACTCGGCATAACGGAGCTGACACCAAAATTCCAGCCGAGGAGAAAAAAATGGATTAGAAGTGAATCGACTCGCCCTGCGGAATCCTAGAAAGGTTCAGGACCTGAGGCATCAGACGGCGGAAGGCGGAGTTGGCGAAGCTAGATGGTCCTGACCGCACCCTCCCCAGTGGGCAGGACCACACTACCTCCCGCCCCGCCCACGCCTTGAGGACCCCAGCACCAAGGGAGCAGGGTGGGACCCAGTCTGTACACAGAGGGTGAACATTTAACTCCACGTAATGAACAGCAAGACCCCGGAGCCCTTGCCCCGCTGGCTCTCAGGATCCCAGCACCAGGGCCTACATTCCCTCCTCAACATTGGGAGGAGAAGCAATGGCCCGCAGAGATCCTGGAAGCTGAAAAACCCCCCAAGGCTCCACAGAAACGCCCTTAGTCCAGGAGCCACCGTGAAGTTACACTTAAGAAACAGCTTCCAATAAACCCTTGGGAACCATACCTTTCAATAGGAAAAGAAACCCAAAGATCACCAGGAATTTGAAGAAAGTCTCCACTGTGAAGTTAGATACCCAAAATAAGGAAGGAAGGAAGGAAGGAAAGGGGGGAGGGAGGGAGGAAGAAAGGGAGGGGAGGGAGGGAGGGAGGGAGGGAGGGAGAGAGGGAGAGAGAGGGAGAGAGAGGGAGAGAGAGAGAGAGAGAGAGAAACTGCAAGGAAACAGGGAAAGAAGACCAAAAAGATCCTAATTCTCTAAGAGAAGAAAAAAAAAACGTCATTCTTGTTAAAAAGAACAGGGTGTTGTAAAAAGAAACAATTGAAGGAAAATTAAAATTTCTTGGAAATTAAAAATACAAAAATATGATTTAATAAAAAAATTAAAACTTCAATAAATGATTTGTAAATAAAGTGAAGGAAATGATCAAGAAAGGAAGGTAATAAGAAACATGATTAAGAAAAGAGAACAAAAAAAAAAACAAAAAGCTCAGTCCAACATTCAACTAATAGACTTTCTAAGAGTTCAGAGGAAATGATCAGAAGAAAATGACTGAACACAAACACAAAAGAAAGCAAATGTACACACAAAACCACAAAGTCCACAAGATTCTTCTTCCAATTGCAAGATCTTATTAAATCCACAGAATTATTTATAAAGACACAGGGTTATAGTATCATGCAATTTCACACCAGGGATAAAATTAAAATTCTGAAAGCTTCCAGAGAGAAAAAGATCTGTTCACACAGAGACGATGAACAATCAAAATGGCATATGGTTTCTCAACAGCAACAACAGAAGCTGGAAGTCCATGGAGTATTGCCTGTGAAATACCCAGGGAAGATGATTTTGAACCCATTATAAACCTCACCAAACTACTGATCAATAGGGAAAATAGACGAGATATTTTCAGAGATTAAGTTCTTGGAAAATTTACCTCCAGTGTTTACTTATTGTCTGAGTCCATTTTATGTTGTCATAATAAAATACTTGCAGCTGGGTATTTTTATAAGGAGATGTATTTGGTTCATGATTCTGTGGCTGGAAGATCCAAACAGCATGATGTTGGCTTCCTCTCAGTGGCCCCCAGCTATGTCCCAATATGGTGGAAGAGCAGCCAGGGAACCTGCTGAGCACAGAAGACACCGAGCACATGGAGTGGCCTTGTTTTATAACAATCCACTCTCGTAAGAATAAATCCAGCCACATTTCAAATTCTGTGTGTATAGATGTGTGCGTGTGTGCGCGTGCATGAGCACATCAGATTACACTCTCATCGGACGTGGGTATTTTCCAGCTGGGGATGTTCTGAATGATGCTCCTAGGAACACCCCCATCTGCAATCTTGGGTACACCTCTCTTCACTTTTTTAGTGAGTCCATCCAACAGGATAGAACATCTGACTCAAGGAATCCACCTATGTTCAATTTCATTGGATAACACTAATTCGTTTCTCCAAAGTGGTTCTACCAATTTACACTCTCACCTCCGGTGCACAAGAATTCTCATCTTCCAAATCCTCACCACATTGGTAGGGCAAGTCGCTTTTCATTTCAGGCCTTGTGGTGGACACACAGGCACCTTTCCTCTGGTGTCTCATTTCCTCTTCCCTGAAGACTTTTCAAGTTGAGCAACTTTCCCCATGTCTCTCGGACATCTGGAAGTCCTCTTTTGGGAAGTCCTGGTTTACCTCTTCTTGACCATTTTTTATTGGGCTATTTTGTCTTTTATTGATTCGTAGGCATTCTTTGCATATTCTTCATGCCAGCCTTTTATTAATCATAAATGTTCCAAATATCTCTAAATTGTCTTTTACTCTCTTAATTGTGGGTATGAGGAAGAAGCATTCTTCATTTTAGTACAGTCCTATTTTATCTGACTTTTCCTTTATAATTGGTTGTTTTAGATTCTGTATAGGAATTTTTTTTTTCCAAACCAAAATCATGATTATACTACCCTACATGGTCTTCTGGATGTTTTATTGTTTTTTGTTTATTTTCCACATTCAGACATGGAATTTACCTGGAATGGGTTTTGGTGTATAGCAGAAGTTTAGGTCAAGTTCTGTGACTCTTCTACGTGATATCCAAGTGTCCCAGGACTGTGTACGAAAAAGACTGTCCTATCCCCACTCTCCTGCAGGGACATTTCTGTTATCACCTCCATATCCATGTATGCCCCACTCTTTTTGGACTCTCTTTTTTCCCACTAGTCTACTCTCTCCTTACTCCACGACATCCGGCTTCGACCAGTCCAGCATACAAGACATCCTAACATCCAATGCAACAAGCCTCCTCTTGTTTCCTTCCTTCAAGAGTGATCGCCTGATTCTTGATCCTTGGTGTTCCCATACAAACTTTAGAATAAGCCTGTTCATTTTCACTGAATCCCTCTGGGGATGTTGACTGGGATCGTGCTGATTCTATACATCAGTTTAAGATGAATTGACATCGTTCAAGGCTTGAGTCTTCCATCTGATGAGCACCATCTATGCCTCCATTTATTTTTTAATCTCTCTCAATCATGTTTAAAGTCTTTTAATATAGGTTTTTTACGTATCTTGTTAGATTTATTCCTAGGTATTTGATTATCTTTTATTCTAATGTAAATTCATTTTCCATGTGTTTATTACTGATAAATACCCAGTCCTCCCCCCAAAAAGAGAGAAATACAATTTGTTTGTTCATATTCATCTTGAATTCAGAAAACCTGCTTAATTCACTTGTTAGTTGCAACAACTAAAATTCCTTTTGAATTTCCTACGTGCACAGTAACTTAACCTCCCAATGACCGACTTTCATTTATTCCTTTCCCAGCCTAATACTTTTATTTCTTTCCCTTGCCTCATTACACCAGCTAGGAGCTGCTCAGCAATGATTAATACAAGTGGTGATGGATGGTATATTTGTCTTTCTCCTACTTTCTAAAGGAAAGTTTTAACATGTCATTAATTAAATATGATGTTTCCTACTTTCTAATGACACAGGATATTTTTGTAGATGCTCTTCGAAGACTAAGAAAATTTCTCCTTACTAGTGTGCCAAGAGTATTCCTTTTAAATCATCAGGAATAAATGCTGGACAACACTATATATATTTTCTCCATCAATGGAGATAATCACATGAGTTTTTCTTCATTCTGTTAATACACTGACTTGTATTAACTGATTCTCAAATATATTACCCTAACCTTGCATTTCGGGAAAACAGCCAACTAGATCATGATGTAGTAATTTATTGCTGGATTTATGCGGCTAGTATTTGGTAGGATTTTTGAATTTATATTCATGAGTGAAATTGACCTGGGATTTTCCTTTCTTATGTATTTGTCAGGTTTTAGTATCAAAATTCTGCTGGCTTCTTAAATCAAGTTGGGAGTATTCCTGCTTCTTCTATTCTCTGGAAGAGTTCATGGAAAATATGTGTTATTTCTTCCTTAAATATTTGGTGGATTCAACAGTAAAACCATCTGGGTCTGAAGTTTTCCTTATGGGAAAGTTTTTAATTACATATTCATATGAGTAGATATAGAGGGACTCAGACTGTTATTTTTCTTATACCAGTTTGGATAAGTGGCATTTAAAAAAACTTTTGTCAATTTCTTCTAACATTTCAAATATATTATCATAAGGTTATTTAGTATTCCCCTATTATCTTTGCAATATAGTTATATCCCTTTTCATTCCTAATATTGGTTGGTTGTGATTTTTTTTTCTTGATTAGTCTTACCAAGATTTATTGATTTCATTAGTTCTTTGGCTCAGTTGATGATGTTTGTTTTCTATTTCATTACTTTCTTTTCATGATTTCCTATTTTTACAATTTAGTTGGTATTCTACTTTTAATTTATTGAAACGAATGCCGAGAATATTTACCCCTAAGTCTTCCTTTCTTCCTAACAGATGTATTTGAAGCCACAAAGTGTTATTTTAGTTGCATTTCACAAATCTGGATAAGTCATATTTTCATTGTGATTTCTAAACATTTTCTAATTATCATTGCCATTTCTTCTTTGACTCATGACTGTTTAATTTCCACGCATATGGGTATTTTTCCCTTATCTTTGTGTTACTGATTTATAACAATATCATTGTGGTCAGAAAATAAACTATGATTTAAATCCTTTGAAATGTGTTAAGAATTGCTTAATGACTCAGAATATGAAAAACACTGGCAGATATTCGGTGTGCATTTGAAAAAAAAGTATATCCTATATTTGTTGAGTGCAAGGTTTTATAATTAGATGTTTGCTAATTAACTTTATTCAAACTGTCTATATCCTTTCTCTTTTTTATAGTGCTGTGGTTGTATCAATTATGGAGAGAAGTGTGCTAAAATTTCTAACTTTATGGAGACCTATAATTCTCCTTGTTGTGTTTAATAAGTGAATTGAATCTTTTTCATTATGAAACATCTTTATCTATAACAGTGTTTCCTGCATTAGAATCTACTGTCTTTGGTATCAGTATAGCTACACAATCCTTCTTTTGCATGATATGAATTGTTACATCCCGCTAGATCTGGTCCTTCTATCTTTTTTTTAGAATTTTTTTGTAGTTGTAGATTAACAGAATGCCTTTATTTTTTTATTTGTTTAGTTTTATGTGGTGCTAAGGATCAAACCCAGTGCCTCGTGCATGCTAGGCAAGTGCTCTGCCAATGAGCTACAGCCCCAGCCCCCCCCCCCCCATATTTTTGTAAGTAGTATATAACTTTTAAATCTAATTTGATAATCTTTTGACTTTTAATTAGTATATTTAGTCTACTTACATTTAATATAATCGCTGACACATATGGACATAAATCTGTTATCCTACTATTTTGCATTTTTGTCACCTACTCTATATTCCTTTTTCTCCTATTTCCCAACTTTTTTTCCCCTGTGGTACTAGGGGTTAAATCCCAAAAGTGCTCTACCTCAGAGCTTATCCCCAAGTTCTTTTTATTTTTGAGACAGGGTCTCACTCACTGAGTTTCCCATGCTGGCCTCAAACTTGTGATCCTCTGGCCTCAGCTTCTCAAAGAGCTGGGATTATGGGTGTAAGCCAGTGTGGCAGCTTATTTAACATTCTTTTATCATTATTTTACAGATTATCTAAAGTTTAAAAAAAGTCATCCTTTACTTATTAATGGCTAATGCAAACTAGTTCTTTATAACTTCCTGTACAAGAAATTTGAACAATTCAATTTCATTAATTTCTTCAGATTCTTCCTTAATCATGTTTTATTCTCTCTATATATTTTAACTACACAACATAATTATTATTAGGTGCAGTCAATATTTATTCACATTTAACTAATTATTATTTCTATTGCTCTCCATTCCTTCCTGCATCTCTGAACTTTAATCTGATATTATTTTCATTCTATCCAATGGAAGCCCTTTAATGGGATTTCCTTTACTATGCATTAGCTTATGATAATTTTTTTCTCCAGTACCAGAACTGAACCCAGGGCTTGTGCATGCTAAGCATGCACTTTATAACTAAACCACATCCCCAGAATAATTTTTTAATACCTTTGATGTTTCATTTTTGAGAAATCTTTTTGTTAAATAGAGAATTCATAGTCAACAGTTAGCAATTTGAAGATAGCATGTCACTTTTTTCTGATTTTTATTTTATTTTTTAAGAGTCAGCTGTCAGTCTTATTGTTGCTCATTTAAGAACAAAGGAGTGTCCACTCCCTTCATTCCAATTGTCTTTTCAGCTTTTCTGTATTTTTGCTTTCAGAAATTTTGCTGTTGGTTTTTGTTGTTGTTGTTGTTAAATGGTTGGGGGTCACAGGTCCATGGCTTTATGTCATTTGTTAACTTGGAATATTCTCAGCTGCTTTTCCCAGTAATCTTCTGTCCTACTTTCTTTTTGTTCTCTTATTAAACAACCAATTACATGTATGCTAGACATTTCCACCATACCTTACATCTTTCACAGTCTTGTATTTATTTTCCATCCTTTTACTCCTTTATGCTTTATTATTATTATTACTATGATCATCATCGTCATCATCGTCATCATCATCATCATTATTTTCATGTTGGCGATTGAACCCAAGGTCCCACTGAGCTACCCTCTCAGATCCCTTGCTTTATTTTTGGTATTTTCTTCTGTACTATTTTCCTGTTCATTAATTCTCTCTTCAGTGGCATCTATTCTATTGATCCTACCCATTTGGTTTTTTAAACAGCTTTTTTTAGTGTATAATTTACATACTATAAAATTTATCCATTGAGCCAGGCAGAGTGGCATATGACTGTAATCCCAATGGCTCAGGAATCTGAGGCAGGAGGATCACAAGTTTAAAGTCAGTCTCGGCAATATTAGAGAGGCCCTAAACAACTTAGCAAGACCCTGTCTCAAAATGAAAAATAAAAACAAGCTGGGAATATGTCTCGGTGGTTAAGCATCCCTGGGTTTAATCCCTGGAACAAAAAAATTAAAAATTACCCATTGTGATCAACGGTTTCAGCAATCAATTCAATTTTGCAAACATAACTATCACCAACTCCAAACCTACAGCATTTACACCATTCCAAAAAGTTCACCTTTGGACTTTAACTGTAGTATGCATATTTTTCAATATAGATGTATTTGGTTCCTATTTATAATTTTCAGTTCTCTGGCAAATTTTCAATCTTTCAATTCTTTGAGTATATTAATCACAGTTACTGATTTATGTGTTGATATTAGTCCTAAGAAGTGACCCAAAAGCTAGGGTCACCTCTCTGGGCTGTCTACCACTGCCCTCCCCCAACCCAGATCTTGGTTTTGCTGTTCCTCATTGTTTCTGAGGAGGAATGCTTCCAACTTGATTTTTTATTTATTTATTTTTTATTATAAACAAATGGGATACATGTTGTTTCTGTTTGCACATGGAGTAACAGCATACCATTTGCATATTCATACATTTACATAGAGTAATGATGTTTGATACATTCCGTTATTTTTTCCCCTTCCCCCCCACCAATTTTTTTTTTTTCTTTTTTCATCTTAAGCAGCTTTTCTCAGCTGGACAATTGATTTGAACAAACCTGATCTATGACTGCCAGAAACACCAGCTACCATTGTAAGCAAGGTGATCACAACTTATCAAACACATGAGGATGATTTTGAAAATGAAAGTAGGCATTATTTGTGAATACATTAGGGTAGTATAGTAGATATAAACCAAAACTAAGATGAACAAATCAGATTGCACGGCTACCCCAATAATAATGCATGGAGTACTTTGCTACAAAAAATAATTTAAAAGTTACTTTGGTCGTATGAAGAATCTGAAGGTGTTTGTTCTTCTCTTGGTGATGACTAAGTATTTGATATGAAAGACAGATTGGAACATTTTCTCACTGTGGAACAGACCACTCAGCAGCTGACTGCATCAGCAAAGGGAGTCAACTATTATACTCAGCCTGCTGGTTCCTGGGCCCTATACCTCATTAATGTCTTTGGCTGAGATTTGGTGTGTTGGTAGAGTCTTGGGAACTTTTTCAAATAAGACAGATTTTTTTCTACAAAGTGTAAGAGAGAAGTTTTAGAGTTGAGAAGAAAGTGTACCCAATTGCAAGATGGGCCCTATGCTCCCTTCCCTTTCACTTTATTAGCAATGCGATCCTTTGCTCTATCTGCTGGAAATTCTGTCTTCTCTTCCAGGAAGGGAACGACATAAGAAGTGCAGGGCCTGATCTGTCTGAGCTTTTCAAAGAGCTGGATCTGCCTCCTGGGACATCTTCTAAAGCGAACTCCTCTGGGCGGGAAAGCAGTTCTCTGACTAACGCCAGAGCGAAGCCAAAGGAGATGCTCCATCAAATGAAGCAGAACTGATGTCTAATTATAGACCCACCACATCTTGTATTTTCAGCCTGTCCCTTCCTGGAACTTTGACGATGCTATTCAGGATATCACTTCCTATTCTTAATCTGCATATTTCAGAGGACTTGATTCAAAACAATGTTTTGGATACAAATAGTCCAACACTTTTCCAAAACACAGGCTTTATTGGCATATAAAGTCATTTGCCACATGCATTGTGCTTACATCCTAGCAGGTGGATAATAGATTAGAGTTACTAAGGTGTCAGTGTATTTTCCCATCCATAGAACACTGCAGTAAAGAAAACTACTCAGTGAAAACAAAATATGATTCCAACAACTTAAGTCCATATGTCATTGTCATTATAAGCAACAGGAAAAAAAAAAAAAATGAAGCATTGGAAACATTGGGCCTAGCAACAAAAATAATGAGTTAAACTCAAGTACCAACAACCTAGAGTCCAGTTCAGCTGAGATTTTCTGTGGCCATGGGGAATATTCAAGAACTCCAAGCCTCCGCTTGTTCATTTACTAAACACTGGCCTGGAATCAGGTCCTCCTCCTTCCCCAAGGCTAAATCCAAAGGGAAACTGAACACGAGGTCCTTGCTAAAGGACCTGAGACAGCACGTGACCTTCGCCTTTAACATCATACACATCATCTAGAGCCTGGCCACCACTCCGTCAATCAAAATGAACTGTCAAGGTCTTTGCCCATTCAGAGAAACTGGTCTACGCTCCCTCATCTAATCCCTCCAAGGCAGGGTCTCACCCACAGGCTCATCTCCCTGTGCCCAGCCCTATCGGCACCACACTCTGGAGACCTCAACGAACGTTTCCAGATGACTAAACGAATTCTCACAGCAATCCAGAGGAAGCAGAGGGCTCGTGTCAACATACTTCAGAGGACACCACAGAGAAAGGCTGATTTCATCTCTCATGCAGATACTACTCTGGTTTGCAGGACTTTCTCCAAACTTCAGGGATTTATCTTCTTTTCCAAATTTTTATTTTGGCAAATTTCAAACCCCAAGAAAAGTCGAAGGAATAAGACCAAGAGTAATCTGCAAACTGTAACTACAATCAAAACATGTTCACAGGCATCTGTTTAGAACAAGAATGTTCTCCTTCATTCAAAGGTTTGGTTTTTAAAGAGCACACGGTGTGTTCAAAATTGAGTGGTAGGGGACCTTTTCAAAAGACCAGCACGACTTTCACACCTTCAAGGAATATATTACATAGTTGGGGCTTTAAACTGTACCAACATGAAATAGTTCAGGATAATTAAGTCCTTCACTGGAAGATGCTCATTTTAAGTGAAATTGATGCTCAGAGAAGTGAGAAATCAGGTTGGGCTGAAGTTTCAGAGAGGAAATATGTGGAAGAGAGTGACTGTTTATTCAACCTGTTCCTCCATCTTCCTGGGCACACATCTGGATTATGATTTTTTCGTGTATTTTTTCCCCAGTACTCGAGATTTAACCCAGGGGACTTTAACACTGAACTACATCTCTAGACATGTACTGACTGATTGATTGATTCATTTCTTTAGAGACAGGGTCTTAACTAAGTTGCTGAGGCTAACCTCAAATGTGTGATCCTCCTACCTCAGTCTCCCAAGTAGGTGGGATGACAAGCATGCCCCAGTGCACCTGGCTGGACTATGCTTTTCTAAAACCCCTATCTGTGAGTCACTTGTGATCACCTTACTGAGTACCAGCTAATGGCATGGGAAAGGAAGTGGAATGTGCCACATCTAAGCCGAGCCAACAGAAACTAGTCACTCAGTCATATTCTTTCCCCTTTCCACTGGTGGAATTCAAATAAGTTCAGTGACCTTGGGAGCCGTGGGCTGAAGTGGCAAGTGCCTAGGGTTCTAAATCATCAGTGAAAGAGGGCATCTACTCCTCAGGCCACCCACTTGGGACATGTGAGAGGTAAACCTCTATTACTGTGATTCATTACACTATTCTGCATTGGTTGAAGCAGCAATTGTTTCCCCAACTAACAAAAGGTAGGGCTTACCAGACCCCTGAATATTTGTGGAAGGAAGTGCTATTTTGAAATAACCAGAGTGCTTTTTCTTAACACTCTAGGAGAACTTGAGCTTCTGTTTTCATAATGAAGCAGGGCACAGGGGACAGCAGATAAACCTGGAGACACTGACTAAGCCAGGGCCCACCAAGAACAGAATACGACAGCAGGTGCTCAAGCAAAGAAAGGAGTCCAAAGAGCTACCAACCGCCTGTCTCCAAATTGGCACTATGTAGAAGAGGTCGGTCTTCACTAAGGATGGGCAACCACAGACAGTCCTTAAGTGGGTTTGGAGATGCCCTGAGTACTTAATTGATTAGAATTTTAAGTCCTTGCTTTGCAGATTGGGAATGATCCTGGGAGTGTGGCAAAGAACTGAAGGCTAATCCTAGAGTAACACACCTATAACTGAAGCCTCAAAGAATTCCCACTGAAAAGTCTCCTGCAGAAAGGAACAGTAAAGTCATACAGAGCAAAAGGAAAGACACACACCAAGCACTGGGAAACAAAAGACCATGAGGGGCAATCAGAGGAACCTGCACGGCAGATGCTGAGTGTCAAATAAATGTTGAATAACCATGGAAGCGCCCAAGTGTGCAAGAGGTGAGCAAGATTAGAGATCAGTCACAGGAAACGGGAGAAGGTCCAAGGAACCTTCTACACCACAGCACAGAGACGCACAGAACATCTGAAAGAGGGTTAGCCAGAGAGAAGACAGAAAACCAAGTTTAGCATTTGAATTAGAATGACAGGGCAGGGACTCTGAGAATCTTCCAGAACAATGAAAAAGTCATTCTGCAAATTCACCAAGTCTTCGAAACCCCCAATAACTACAGACATATTAAGAAATCTACCTCAGAGTACTTTTACCTAATAAGACTCAATTTTAAGAGCAAGAGGAAGAGACTTTTTGCAACAAGCAAATACTGAGAGTCTTTTATCGATCTATTCTCACCGAATGAAATCTAAGAAGAAAAGGGATGGGGTAGGAAGGAATTATAAGCAAAGAACGAGGTAAATAGATGGGCAAATCTGAACACACCTTTCCAGTTTTACATAATGATATCTAATCTTTGGGGCTAGAAAGTTTTTTAAAAAAGATAAAACTAAAATGCTGGACAAAATAATGGGACCTAAGTCCCATTATTAATGGGAACTGTGATTGGAATTAAGTGGCCTATGATTCGTGCACAGTTTAAGAGGAGAGAGAAGACTAATTAACTTTGGTTTTGATACCTATACGTGCTAAATTCTGGGAGAACCACTAAAGCCGAGCACTGTGGTGCACGTCTGTGATCCCAGAGGCTTGGGAGGCTGAGGCAGGAGGATCTCAAGTTCAAAGCCAGCCTCAGCAATTTAGGGAGGGCCTAAGCAACTTAGCCTTAAACCTGTCTCCAAGTTAAACATAAAAAGGGCTGGAGAAATGGCTCCGTGGTTAAGCACCCCTGGGTTCAATCCCTGGTATCAAAAACCAAACCAACCAGAATAAAACACTTCCAAATGACTAGAGAAAAATATATGAAATAAGGGGAAAATAACTTAATTTAAAAGAAGTGAAATGAGAGGAAAAAAAAACAGGAGAAGCAGGAAAATAAAAGTGACAAAAATAAGATAAAAAAACTTTGGAATATATTTGTCATTACAGTAAATATAAATACAGTAGGTATTCCAGCTGAAAGATAATTATTTACAGACTGCATAAAAACAATAACCAGCTATATATCATATGTAGAAGATGCATCTTAACTATTAACATGCATAGAGTTTGAAAAAACAAAGAATAGAAAAATAAGTATCGGGGCTGGGGATGTAGCTCAGTTGGTAGAGTGCTTGCCTCACAAGCACAAGGCCCTGGGTTCAATCCCTGGCACCGCAAAAAAAAAGAAGTATCAGCAAAAACTAACCAAAGGGAAGCTATTTGTGTCTTCCTGTTGCCTAATATAGTTATATCCACATCAGACAAAATGGACTTTAAAACCAAAATTATTGTGAGTATTTCTTCAGAAAAAGAAAAAAATCTATTTCCCAAGAACACAGAAGAATGCTAAATATGTTGACAGCAAATATGTCAAGAAAAAAATGATACTTCACTATTTTAGTTGGGGAGTTTAACATACCCCTCTCAGTTAAAAAAAAAAAAAAAAAGATCAAGCAGAGAATCAGTAAAGTAGAGCACAGTTAAGGAGTTCTGAGTTCAAGAAAAGGGAAGCAAGGCCAGGCATGGTAGCACATGTCAGTAATGCAAGAGACTATGGAGGCTGAAGTGAGAGGAGTCCAAGTTCCAGGTCAACAACTTAAAAACACCCTGTCACAAAATAAGAAAAGGTCTGGGGGTGAAGCACTGGTAGTAGTATGCACCTGGGTTCAGTCCCAGTACTGTTAAAAAAAAAAAAAAAAAAATTCAGAGAAAAGAGAAAAAAGGAAGCAAGCATATAAAGTGATATTAGGAATAGAAAATGAACTGTGAAGTCCCAGAGATTAAAAATAACATCAACGATAGGCTATTATAAATAATCATAATGCCCCAAATGTTAAAACCGAGACAAATTCTTAGAAATGCATAAATTGCTAAAATGGATTCAAAGAGAAAGAGAATACCAAAATAGTCTTACTGTAAAAGAAATAGAAACAGTTCAGCTTTGAAAAACAAAGCTTTCTGAAAGAAAACACCAGTCCAGGCAGGCATAGTGGCACATGTCTGTAATCCCTAGACTCAGGAGGTTGAGGCAGGAGGATCACAAGTTCAAGGCCAGCCTCAGTAACTTAGCAAGGTCCTAAACAATGTATTGAGACCCTACCTCAAAATTTAAAATAATAATAATAATAATGGGTTGGGAATGTAGCCCAGTGGTAAAGCACCTCTGGGTTCAATCTCTAGTACCAAAAAGTAAAAAAGAAAAAGGAAAAAGAAAGAAAAGAAAACACCAGTTCTGGATAAACAAATTGCTTCAAGCATTCTCAGGAATACATAATTCCAGTCTTTTACAAACTATACCAGACAGTGGAATAAGAGAACTCTGACTTTAGAGGTTAGAGCAACGTTGACAACCAAAACATATTAAGACGAGAAGCATAAGACTTCTTACCCATGAACATAGATGCAAAAATCCTAAGAATCATGGTGTAAGCAAAAAGAAATGCATGGAAAAGATACTCTCATAAAACTAAGTTGACTTATTTCAGAAATGTGAGGTTCGTTTAACATTTTAAAAATTGACTAATTCACCACACTCAAGGAGAGAGTCAGATAGATAGCTCAATGCGCGTAGAAAATAATTTTATACTATTGGACGTCCACTGAAGATTTAGAAAATAGTGTATAGAAAAGTGGGAAATTTAAAAAGAACTTATTGGAGCTGACAAAGGGCTTCTACACAACGCCTTGACAGTGTCACAATTCAGAGTGCAACTGTAGGACATTCGTGCACCCATACCAACAATCACTGCTTCTCTTCAACATGATTGTAGTGTTTTTTTTTTTTTTTTTTCAGTGCTGGGGATCGAACCCAGGGCCTTGTGCTTGCAAGGCAAGCACTCTACCAGCTGAGCTATCTCCCCAGCCCTCAGCACGATTGTAGAGGGTCTGGCCAGTGCTGTAAGGAAAGAGAAAGAAAAAACAAGGACAGGGACTGGCAAAAAACCTCAATGCCATCTCTTGCAAATGACTGTCCACGTGAAAAATCCTAAAGAATTTACAAAAACATAATAAGGTTAATAAAAGAATAATATACAAAATCAATTTCACTTCTTGGGGCTGGGGTTGTGGCTCAGTGGTAGAGTGTTTGCCTCGCATGTGTGAGGCACTGGGGTTGAGTCTCAGCACCACATATAAATAAATGAATAAAATAAAGGTCTATCAACATCTAAAAAAATTTTTTTAAATAAAATAATCAAACGGTTAAAAAATTTCACTTCTTGAACATATGCATAACCTTTACCAAAATAACTAGTTTTCAGGTACATACCAAGCATGTGTTCACTAAAAAACATCATGAAAATCCAAAACTGGCACACTCGCAGTATAAACCATGGGGTGGGGCAACAAATTATTACTACATGCAACAACCAGTCCCGCCTGGACCCTCAGAAACACGATGGTGTGCGCGAGAAAAATGCACACCAAGAGGATATACTGTACGATTACTTGCACGAAGAGTTCACACACAGGAAAACCTACTTGTGTTGTTCAAAGTGAGGAAAGGGATGGCCTTGCAGAGGATAGTGGCTTGGGGGCACAAGGGGGACGCTTTGGGTGCAGGTAATGCTTTACTTATGGATCTAGGTTCTGGTCACATGGGTATGTTCATTTTTAAAAAATATCATTGAGCTTTAGATTTGTGCTCACTTTCTATATGTAATTCAATAAAAAGTTTCCCTCGATCAATTAAATATCTATATAACTATCAAGAAGCTGCTAAATAGATACAGATCAAACTGTAGGCCTAGATACAAGTATACATATGATATATGTGTATATGGTATTTATGCATCTATTATATGTGTGTAGAATATTTTTTGTGTGCACATGTATGTATGTATATGTAATATAACAAATAACTTTACACCTGCCTCATACTATATACAAATAAATAGTCCTGGGTCAATCAAGACTGAAATATGACAGGTAAACAGGGACTTCACAAATGAAGAAATATGTATGTCATATTAGCCTATTTTCTGCTGCTATAACAAAATAACTGAAGTTGAGTACTTTATAAAAGAAAAGAGTTCTATTTAGAGTATAGTTTGGGGAGCTAATAGTCCATGATTGGGCAGCCCCAACTGTTCAGTCTCTGGTGAAGTTTCCCGGGGCTGCATCACAATATGGCAGATGGCATCATGGTGGAAGCACACGAGAGAAAAGATCTCATGGTGGGACAAGAAGCCAGGGAGGGAACAAGGGGCCATATTTGCTCTTTTTTTTTTTTTTTTTTTTTTAACAATTTCTTCTCACTTGGAACTCACTCCACAAGACCAGGACTAATCCTTCCCAAGGGTAACGGCCTTCACTAGGCCCCACCTCTTAAAGGCTCCACCACCTTTCCCACCACCACGCGGGATCAAGCTTCCAGCATGTGAGCCCTTGGGGGACACACCCAAACCCTATCCAACACGGTCATGACCAGTGCTCACCAAGAGAAGCTCAGTCTTGTTAACAACCAGGAGAATTAAAACGACAATAGATTGTTTCACATTTAATAGGCAAACATCCTCAAGTCCGACAATATTAAGTAGAGTTAGAATATAAAACAGCAGAGATACTCATTTACAATTGGTGGGAGTGTAACTTTACACTACTGAAAACAACCCAAAGCATTAAGAGGCCGGGGAGCATCGGCGCTCAGGGTCTGCAGTGCCCAGAGGAGGCCGTGAAGAGATGGCCAGGCCAGCGGCTTGATGGAGAGTTGAGCTGCTGCCAGTGGGCACTGGGCTGGGGCCGCCTTGGAAAGAGTAGCACCAGGTTCCGATAAAGCCAAGACAATGACCAGACACGTGGTTTTTGTTTTGTTTTGGTTTTGTTTTTGTTTTTCACAAACAGAGGATCATTTATTTCATCCTAACCAGTGTTTCTTTCATTAACCAAAATGGAATGGAATAATACATTAAAGGGTAGCAAGAATAACATCTTGGGAAACCTGTGTTTCGACTCCGTGTTACTGTATAAAAGCTTCTGCTTCATTGTGGTAGGGACTTTCTCAAAACAAAGGAAAGCTTTCTCAAAACAGGGCACCATGGTAGGAGCGTGCACATGCACAGCTCTGCTGTAACCCTGCTGCAACTGTACACTGCAGAGCAGGAGGCCCCATCGGAATGTGTGCTACTTTCTACAGGAGACAAAGAGCAGGCAGGTAAGGAGTAACCAACAACAGGTAGATAAGACATCGTCTCCTGCACGAGATGCTCAGCCTTTGGATACGATCCACTGGGCCAGCACCGGCACTAGTAAACACTGCTTCCTGCTGAAGGCCCGGGTGCCTGTCTCTCGAACCACCTGTACACAAGCGTACCTTCATGCTAACTAGACTCTCATCAAAATGCATCTACAGCTCTCTGTGGGTCTTTGAAAAACCACAGCTACACCAGGTGTTAGGAAGTCACAGCCCTCGCCCACTCGGGAGCTGAAAGAGCAGCACCCAGGGGCCAGAGACCAGCGCTTGAGAGCAGAGGCCACCCACCGCAGGATCCTGAGCTCACTCACCTCCGAAAGAAACCAAAGGAAGGGCAAGATCATCACCCTTTCCCACGGACTCCATCGCGGCAAAGACGTGGGGGCGGGTGAGCGGGCGACCTTAGGCCGGGGCACTGCCCTCCCAGGGAGACTGAGAGCAGAGACACGGTTTGGATCATCAGGTTCCCCCAAGTGTTTAAATGGGAGTGATCAACAGCCGTCCCTCTTGGTGATCAAGAGCCAGTGCTGGGGAGGAAGGCTGGTGGTAGGCAAGATGAACCAACTGCATTTTCTCTGCACCCAGAGTTTTTAAGTGGGCAAAAATGGCAACTCTGTGACACAGGGGTTAAAAAAAAAAAAAGCAAAGGTCACAGTTGGGGAACAACATGCACAGCGCAGGAAAGCCGGAAGGACAAGAGGCAGCAAGTCGAGGGATGAATGAACCCTATCAGGTCTGGGCAGGGGCGGGATCAGGTTACCCAAGGACTTGAAAGTTAGGCAGAGGAGGACAGAGTGGGCAGCAGGGAGCCACCTAGGTCCTCAGTAGACAGAAGAGATAACAATATTAACAACATCATGAGGAAGACAGCTCAATGATTTGAGTTCAAACTATGTGCCAAGTGCTGCTCAGGATCCCGTGTTTCAGCCTTCACAATGGCCCTAAATGGCCCTTTCAGGATCCCCACATTATCTATCGAGTTCCATTTCCATATTACTATAGAAACAATCCCTCAGACCTGAATCTCAGGTTAAGTAATTGGCTTACCGTCACACTGTTGTAATTGGCAGAAACAAAGTTGGAAAACAGGAAGTCTAGTGTTGAAGCCCATACTTTGAGAGTGGTTTGGGGGCAGAGTCTTCAGAAGCAAAGGAAGGAAGGAAAGTAGCCAGATGGACAGGGCCCCTGAGGTCACAGGTAGCATTCCTGCTGAGGCACCAGGACTGGAGACAGGGGTACGAGGTGGATTTAGGAAAGCAGCAGGGGGTCCCGGGCTAAACCAGATGCATGAGAGGTGAAAGGAGGGGCTGGCCACGCTTCCTACCCTGGGAGACTAGGAGGACGGTTGTAAGAGGAAGAGTGCCCTGACCAACCTCTGCGGAACGTATGGACTCCACGCCATCTCGTTCCCATTTTTCAGACTAAAACGAAAACACTCTTTCAGGTCCTTCATTCATTTTGAAGTTCAAAGGACTATTAAAAATGAGGATTCTTCTAGAACACCTTTGCCTCCAAGGTCATAGAAGGAGCTCAGGAACGTGGAGAGGGAGTGGAAGCTGCTGAGGCCCTGGCCTTGTCCCCTGCAGGCCGCACCTTCTCAGAGCATGGTAGCCGGGCCTCCACGGCTACCAGGGGCACCTTCTCCGGCTGAAGCCTGCTCTGCCAGCTTGCATGCAGACCTCACGTGGTGGGATCGGCACTCCCGAGAGTGGTCCTGCACCCGTGACAGAGGGCACCGTCCCCACAAGCTCTCTGCCTCGTCCCCCACTCCAGCCTGCTCCTGACATCTTTCTGGGATCATCCTTCAATCATACCCACCCACCAAAGCTTTCATTGTTAGCGTTTAAACTACAATGAAAGGCACAAAGGAGGGACATCGCTTGGGTCCGTCTATCCGCTTAGAAGATGAACTTCCAAAGAGGCACAGGTGTGGATATTTCCAGTTAAAAACCGGATGAGAGTTACAGAAAGGTGGTATACTGTCTGCAAGTGATTTCTTCATCCTCTATCTTTTTTCAAAGGCATAATCCCTGGTATGCAGTAGCTGCTCAATAAATGCTCTCTGAATAAATGTGTGGATAATTTCCCTGAATTTATATATGTACTTAGCCCTTGTCAATGCTTTACTATGACTTCATGCACGTGACCATGTGAACTCAGACCTATGAAATATGAATGAGTTTCATCAAGTTCTGATCATCTGCCTGACCTCTTCGAGAGATGTAGAAAGTGTCAGGCACATACTTCACCGAGTATGTGGACATCTGCTCCTCCTAGAAATCCTTGATGCTGGACACTTCTAGGATGTAAACGGGACAGTCTCTCTGAGCCCAATCTCCACACTGCTGTTTTGGCACAATCTCCTAAGAGAGGAGGTAATGAGAGTAGATTTGATGATACTCAAATATCATCTCCGTGTTATTCTGCTCAATACTCAAAAGTCCTTCCTGGTTTCACCTGATCACCTGCCTTTTAGGCACAGTGGGATGCTCGGCGGATGACTGGACTTACAATTCCCCCTGGGACTCGCATACAAGCAGAGCTCCCTGTTCAGATGAGGGAATCAAACCGACCCCTCCCCAGCCTGGTCCCTATGAACCCCCATCATATCTATATGACTCAGGAGGAGACAGTCCCAGGAGGAGATACCAGACAACCTGCAGATGGCTGAAGCCAGTTTCTTTATGTGAAAGGGAGGAGATGCCACTGTATTTGCACCCGAGTGTGCTGAGCAGTTCACATCAATTATAAAAGTGAGTGTTGTCTAGGAAATCTGTTTTTGTGGGTTAGAGATGCCACCAACAGTTAGACTGAGTATAATATTTTGGTAATTCAGGAAAATCGTATCCTGTGGTTAGAACTTTTTTTTTACCAAGTAAGGGAATGTGCTCAGGGGTGGAAGGAGGGAAATCTAAAAGATAAAGATGAATGAAAAATAATCACCGCCAAGGGACCTAAAAAGTCCCTCCCGTCACTAATGATCAGATTCAGGAACCGAAAAAAGCCAAGAATCAAATTCTTGCCATTATCACAGCATATTATCATGGACGAGCCCCCATAACACCCCCAGAGGGAGACCATTTCAAGTGTGGAAGGGCTGCCATCAACCCTGGAACAGAAACTGTCAGAGGAACAATTGCGAGGTCGTCTTTGGGGTGGAGAATGCCTGGGATCTGGAGGTGAGGCTCGGGATGAGGACTAGTTTGTACCAAAGAATGTGTGGCCCTAGGAATGAGGTTGCTTCAGCTTCTCATCTGTACAATGGGACACTGTGCGTATAAAAATTATGATAGTAGAAGTACATTAATACTAGGTTACTATGGGAATCAAGCTCAGTAATGGAGGGGCAGCACCTGACACACCAGAGCTCCTTCCCATGTGATAGGGCTTTCCTCTATCACCCAAGAGGGCCACACTCACTCAGAGAAACTTTCTTTTTCTACACATTGTCTAGTCACAAGAAACACTAGGAAGGTCATAATTTAGATACATGTATCATCTGGTCATTACAGAGTAATTGATCTCATCTTAAAGGTGCAAGGAAATCTCTCAAATCCTACCTTGCATCATATTCTAAACTCCCGTCTATCGCAGGGCTAGCTACTCTCTGAATCTTTGCATTTGCAAAGGTACTGGGCACACACTGTCACATGTGCGGAAGTCCTCTACTAATAACCTTGGTGATGTCCTGGCACACATCATGTAGTTCAAAAAGAAAACCCCCAAAGGCACAGGAGGGCAAGGCCTGCTCCCATTGAGGCTGTTATCATGAACGTGCCCTGGACGCTTCCACTGGTTTCCAGGACTGCACACACTCATTCTTCTTTAAAATGCAGGTGGAAGGAGAATGAAAAGCTTTTTCCATACGATTCCAAGAACGTAAGTTATCCGCCATCATTTTGACCCACGACCACAGACAACTATTTTGTGCTTATACCAGTTGCACCTTCATAGAGGAAATGCTTTCTTTAAAAAAAAAAAAAAAAAAAAAAAAAAAAAGTGGTTGGAAGCTCTGTGGCTTCCTGGAACACGGATTCTTTTAATTGTGATCTCTAACCCCATGCAGGTAGAAGGGCCATGGCAAGCACAAAAGAAGTAACAGGAGAAGGTGGACAGGGACCAGTCCTTTCCACTTTCATAGACTCCCCAAGTGCAGTCCCCAAAAAACAGTGCAGGGAGACAGACAGTGTCCCTAAGAAGCCAAACTCTACTGCACACAGTTCACCCGAAGTCCCTGTTGATGTCTTCTTCCCTTCAGCCTGGGCATAGAAGAATCGAGCAGTTATAAAAATCACAGGGAGAACTCAAGGGGATTCCTCTGTCCATGGCCCCGAGAGACCTGGTAGACATAAAGGGGACAACTGAGCCCAATCTCCATGCTGCTATTTCAGTACAATTTCATGATAGAGGAGATAATGTGAGTATATTTGATGATATTCAAATATCATCTGTGTGTTATCATTTTACTCAACACTCAAAACACTACTGAGTCTGCCAAGCAGATTTATATAGCTTGGCAAACTTTCATTTCATGAATGACACTTAATATGAAATTATTTTCACTGACTAATAGAATAACAGTAATAGAACAGATCCCGAGGTGATAATAGATGGTACCCCTGCCTTCCAGGAAAATTACAACCATCTCAGACATTTCCACATGATGCTCCTCTAACTTATAAGAAAAGGGGCCCTTGGTTTATAAGTAACCTCTACAAACACCTTTTCCCCTTCTCAGCATGGACTCGCCCAGGGCTTTCCATACCTGTGGCCAGTTCAAACTTTTCCTATTTGCTTGTGGGCTTCTCTCAGTTTATCTTATCAACTACCTTCTTCCTGCCCACTCTGAGCACAGGTCCTTAGAAAATGTCAAGGCAAAATTCTCTATTTAGCTAAGAGAGTACGGGCTCTGCAAGAAGCTCCTCCTGGCCTTCTTTAGAGAATATCTGGGCATTTTAAAAGCAGCAGTCTCCAACTGTGTTGGCAGGGGTTCTACAAAGTTCTAGGGTGAGCTCCAGGCACACCCCAGGGGTGACTGCAGGCTTTCAGCTCCGGGTTTCCCCAGAGTCGCTCTGTTTTTATTCAACTCCTATATTAGAGTCTTACATAAGATTCCACTGGGTGCTAAATATAAAGCAAAAATGATGTCTACACAAATGTGTGAAAAACATTGCAGTAACTGGTTCTCTTTCCCTCCGGCTCTCTGAGGCACCCCCACCCCCACCCCCACCACCAGGCTGTTCCCTGCAAATGGAGGTTTATATACTCCTGTTCCTTTAAAGAAGTTTACTCCTTATTCCCCTTTCCAAAATTTGAAACATACATAAGTTGAAACAATTAAATACACTTACCACTAACAGCCCCCAAATAATTCAGATTTAGGTACAATAATTGCTTTCAAGGTTAAGATCTGTTGTGCTCTAAACTGGCTTTAGTCTACCCCACCCACGTTGGACCCTTGCCATCCATCTTCAAGGCTGTCATATACCTGACATGCCAACAAATTTTTTTTTTTAATTTTGTTTTTAGTTGTTGATGGATCTTTATTTTATTCATTTATTTATACGCGGTTCAAAGGAGGGAACCCAGTGACTCACACATGCTAGGCAAGTGCTCTACCACTGAGCTACAACCCCAGCCCCTGATAAGTATTCTTGATGAACATTTTTCTTATTTATAAGCAAAGAAAAGAATGAAGCTGCCTCTTTTCCTTTACCTCTCCACATCAATCCAAACTCAAGATTGGCATTTAGTTGGTATTCTGGAATAATTATTAAAAATTTATCATAGCAATAAAAAAAAAAAAAAAACCCTCCAACTTCAGTAAATAGTAACTATCTGACAACTGAAAATGAACTGGAATTTTATTGACCATCTTGTTAATACGCATTGGTAAAATAAGTTGTATATGGTAGTATAACAATCAACTTTTCTTTTTTTTTTTTTAAATCATGATCAATTTTTAAATCCTGAAGTAAAAAAGAAATACAGAAATGCCAAAGATTTGAAACAAATTAACTGTACTCCCCAGAAGTCCCTTTAGAAATGAAATGTTCTGAGAAAACTATTTGACCAACAATGGAGAATGAAGGTAAATTCTGGAAACCAACAAATCCCATTCATTTCCTTCAGTTTGTAAAAACAAGCAACTGACCCATTTCCTGCCAATGAACATACTTGCAGATAAGAAAGCTCCCTACAGGAAATCCTTTGCTAAGAGACCAGTTGTGCCATTAAACTTAACCTTCTTCACCAAGTACTGATGAGTTAAATATTTGATAACGTGGGATCATGAAATAGACACTAAATCACCCAAATGATGCTGTGCTGCCTGTAAGTTCTTCATTTCCTACAACTACAATGCAGGATATGAAATGAACACTAAAATACAGCTAGGAATCTTTCTACCTCCTCCCTCCCCCAATACAATTAGTTGATGAAAACAAGGGAAATTTGATGCTCTTGACTATTAAATGAATGTCTTAAAACTGACCATTTTTCAATTAAGACAAAGCAATACAAAGCTATAAATTATCATGTTGGAAAGAAGATATTTCTAAATGAGTATCAAGGACCTCAAATTTAAAGAAGGCCATTTACAAAATCAGGAAAACATAACAAATACACTTGCTGCACATTCACAAAGTTAACGATGACCCCTTAGGAGAGGCCCTCCTTGGTTATTTTTCACTTAGCAAAATGAATGAGTGGGGAGGGGGGGCGGCAGGAGGGGGTCCTCCAAACTTTTCTCTTTTTTTTATTCTTCTCACTGTTACCAAGATAGTGGAAATAGTTGCAACCATTATTTTAGGAACCTCTAAATTATCCTAAAAACTAAAGCACTCTTCTCCATCCACAAAAGAGAAAAGTAGCCTAAATCAACTGAATACTAATATTTGCAATTTTGAAACAGTATTTCCATTTAGGAGTTTTTCCTTTCTCTGCTCAGCTACCGAAAACACCCTCCCTTATACTTTCCTAGAGCACTGGACAGTCTTAATGTTTCCCCTGCTTGCCACCTGACAGCAGGGGCCCAAAATACCACAATTCTTTAAGTTCAATTGCTTCAGTTCAACTTTGAACCCTCTTGCAAACAGAAAAGTTCCATTATACCTTCCCCAGATGACTCTTCATCCACAGGTGACATTCTAGCCTTTGGCAGCTTTCAAGAGTTTTTTTTTTTTTTTTTTTTTTTTTTTCCTTTTCTTTATTGTTCTATCAGCTAGACAGACAAATCAGATTCATTCCAAAATTAAAAGCTAAATACTTTCTTCTCAGCCTTCCCTTTGCACAACTCAGAGGTAGCAAAATGCTAAGTAAGCATAAGTGCTCATCCTGGCTTTCAGACTTTTTCCTGAACTATTTTCAATAAAAATACAGTTATGAAATCCAGGAGACTGCATTTTTGGTTGTTGTTGTAAAATGACCTTGATTTGACAGGCAGGATCTCAGGTTTCAACAGATGCTGTGGGAAAGCTTACAGAAGCCAGCGTGTTCTCCAGGCATCTGCGATGACATGCAGGGTGGTTTTTTTTTTCTTTTTTTTTTTAAGTGGTGTAGTGGTAGTGTGTGTTATGTGGTGGGGGCGGGGTGGGGTTACTCTTCTCAGTTTCCATAACAACCATGTCTCCACTCATGGGTTATTAGATATCATCCACTTCCTGTGTCTAAATTTTTAAACCAATCAGAAAAGTGTTTATACATTTAACAACTTCTAGGACGGCACTTCTTTAATGAGACACTTTAAGGCTAAATGAAGACGTCCGTGGGCTTACAGTTTGTCTTATAAAAGCAACATTTCACAACCTTCAGCCTTATATGTTGAAGAATGCCCTTTTCTGTGGCTGTGAAATGCATTCTCAAAGCAGATGCCCACAATTTCTTATCACAGTGTACAAGCTGATTTTGATGGTTAGCTCTTCATTGTCTTTTTCTTTCACTGTTGCAAGACTTAGATTTAGTGCGTGAAACATGGTAACGCACAAAGCACTTAAATTATCAAAGTAATGATACGGCGAAGTATCCATCTGCTGATTTTGCTATTTAAATACTCTGATCAAAGAACGGTTAGGAAAAAAATTAATTCTAAGTTGAACAACTTTGCATTCTACAACTCAGAAGCAAAAATCATTGAGAACGTCTTGTAAAGTGATACATCTATCAATGGAAGCTAGTAGCTGACGTCTGCAAAGAAATTTGTCACCAAAATGGCCTACTTTATCTGGATAGAAACAACAAGCAAAAATTAAACCTAAAGCTTTCTCATGCAAACTGCAGCAGGATTAAAAAAAAAAAAAAAAAAAAAAAAAAAAAACAATCTTGCAGAGACCCATGCACAAGGAGGCTAATCTGAAATTATGGCACCATTTTAAAAGAAGGTTTTGGGTGACTGTTTTCCTAAGTCTCAATCTAACTGACCAATCAGTGTGAGAGTTAGAGCGGGCTCCAGACATTTGTGCCGTCTTCAGAGCTGGGCACCCTCAGAGCCGCTCACCCTGTCTAAGGCAGAGCTGGCGATCAATGAATAACCGGGAACAAAAGGAATATAAGAGGATGTCTTTCTTAGCAAAGGAAAGCGATTCCCTTTTTCCTCAATGACCGGTCGCACCCTGCCTACGACAGCTCCACACGGGAGCTTCCACCAGATCAGTCCTTTGGGATGAGACACATTTTGCATTTGCAATCATGTGTCCCAACTGCTAGCAAATGTTTCACCTTAAGCACAGCCCGTGACGGAAGGTTCCCCGAGCCCAACCAATGGAAACTAATAAATTAAATAAATTAATAACCCCACAATTAAAAGCTCCCAGAAAGACGGTGCTTCCCTTTCCCAAATGTCACTCCCAGAGTATAAACAAAGCCTGAAATACACAGTTTCTTTAGCCTCCTCAGCTGGTAATCCTGCTTTTTCGCCTCAAAACAATGTTGCTCATAAAAGAGAAATATTCTTGCTGCTTGCAACGGAAACTCTCATCTGTCTGTGTCATATCAGGATAAGCAGTTACAGTATTTGAAGAGAGGTTTAAACTGCCCACGGATGTGACAGTCTGTTTATAATTGATAGCCAAACAGTTGCGACAGCAATGCTGTAAACTGCCCCAGCCAAACTCCACATTGAACACGTTAGTTCCTTGAAAATAAAAGTAATGCCGGGGACCCCACCAAAGCGGGCGGCCCTCGGAGTCATTAACAGGATCACATCCATTACCTGGTGATTTTCATAAATATCCACTTGCCGGTAATTTTTTTAATTGTATTTTTTTCCCCAAAAACACCTACCTACAGATTCCAGAGAAACTTTTTACCAACCCCCCCCCCCTTTTTTTTTTTAATGAACTTACTTTTGAGACAAAACTAATGAAAATAAAGCAACTTGCCACCCCTGGATCTTTCCCATCTGGGGCCGCAAGCTATAAATCAATCGGAAACTAGGTGGAAACGTGGGGGCGGGCACCTCGAACCCCCCGAGGGTGCCCCCGCTGCAGCAGCGGGCGGCGCGGCGCCTCATGACAATGCTAAACCGCGGCGGGCGCGGGAGGCGGGAGCGAGCCCCGCTTTCGTTACCTTCGATCGCCCGCCCCCCCGCTGCTCCTCGCGGCCGCATTGGGGGGCTGCGGCGGCGCTGCACTCGCGGGTGGTCCCGCCGCCGGGTCGCGCCGTCTCCCGGCCGAGCTGCAGCGATCGCGGCCGGAACCCGGGCTCCTGCGCCCGGCGCCCGCCCGGGGTCGGCGGCGCGCTCCCACCCGGGCCCGGAGCCCTGCTGGGTCCTAGCGCGCGCCGCCGCCCGCCCCGCGGCCCGGTCTGCAGCCCGCACGTACGGCAGGCAGCTCCGGAGCCCCGGGAAACCCCGCGAAAACCGCCCCCCCTTCAGCCCCTTTCCGGAGCCACCGCGGTCGGTGCGGGAGAACCGGGGCTCAGCGTCCAATCCCGGCCGAAGATGTTAAAAGGGAGACACTGGCTACCACCGAACTCGCGGAAGGCAGATGTTAGTGTCTGCAGCCCCAGTTGTAAGGCACTGAGGTTTGTCCTGGGCACTTGTGATGTCGTGTGCGTTCACGCGAGGCAAAAGACATTACGTACGGAATCGATAAAGAAAGATTTCAGAAGTAAAATGCAAAAAAAAAAAAAAAAAAAAAAAAAAAAGTTGAAAATCCGTGCGCTTAAAACCACGTTTTAAATAGTTTTCCAGTATTTTCCCCGTTAACAGGTCCTTTCTCATGTTGCTTTCTCTTACTTTATAATACGCTATTTTAAATAACAAAGCCCCATATGGCTAAGCGCATAGTCATTTGATTTTCAAAAGACCTAAAAAATTGCATCAAAATATGCACTCATGTCTCTCCTAAGAAATCAACGAGAGAGAATTAATGGTGGCATATGGCGTGCCTCATAGAGAAAACTTAATTACAAATTAAAACAAATGCGAAAATTCACAAATTTCGTAAACTGAAAGTAAATTATGATCCTAGATTGATACACAAATCAGCTCATGTACAATTAGGAAGACTGTAAGTTCTCCGTTTCTTTTTCAGCACAGGGGAAAGGCAGTTTGACACAAATTCATATCAGAGCCCCCTGGTTTGCCCCCAAAAGGGCTTCCAGCAACTTCTTGGCTCATTCATTTACTGCAGGCCACCTGGACAGCAACTTTTCATCTTGTAAGTGCTCATTTAAGAGGACAATTGTATTAGCTCTTAATTCAAAATAATAGTGCTTTGGTTTGAAAAGCCTGTTGGAAAGCCTTAGAGACAGGAGTTTTCTTTCAGTCTTTGATATCACCAAGTTTGAAGGTCACAATTCTGTAAAACTGCTCCTAGTAATGGTACTGTGGTTTATAGCAAAAAGAAAATCAAATATGTGCTTTCCAAATTCTATTTTTGGAGTAGAAAAAAAATCCCTTTGAAAAGTACTCTTGCCCTCACCCCTTCCAATTATAGCTAAATAAATGTAATGGAAGATTTTTAGTATTAATTAAACATCAAAGGCACCCCTTCTGCTGACTTATGTTGTAATATGTTACACTTGTAGATCTTCAAAGTACTAGAATATACATCTCATGTGATCTTTACCACACCTCTGCAAGAAAACAGATAGTCTAATCCCCAATTTTCAAATAAGAATATGGAGGTCTCAGAAGGTAAAGGGACTTGTCCAGAATCACACAGCTGGGGAGCAGAGCAGCTGGAATCCCAACCTTGGCCTCCAAAATTTCCCACAGGCGGTTTCAAGTACACCATGTGACCTCGCAGCTATTTCTCCATAAGCACTGTGAGGAATGAGGTATCCAAAACAAAACTGCAGGTAGGGTCCTTTAGTCATCCTTTTCTTATCTGAAGCAGAGTAGAGATTTACAGCCTAGGAAAACGAGGTTAGTTGAAAATACGTTGCTCTCCACCAATGAAGAAAGATGGCCAGTGAGACCTGCGCTGGTCAGATTTCTGTCCTGGGGCTATCTATCCAGGGTACCCTGGCAGACAGAAAATGTCTAACTAAGTTGGAGCAAGGCTGCAGTCTCCCATGTATGTACCTCTCTGCTCTCTGTCAGAGACTAAGAATGGGCTCCATTTTACACACAGAGGAGTGAGCTTTTCTCTGTGGATATTGGTTACCTAGGTGCCCATAGTGAAAGACTTCCCAACCCCTGAAAAGTCAGGGTGTTTCAAGTACAAGGCAGGTACTGGTGAAACCAGTGACACCTGGAGTCCACTGGGCCTCCACGGAGTCCGTCTCAGCCTCCTGCACCCATTGGAGTTCTGTTTGTAGCAGCTCACTTCCTCCTCCCCTCTGCCAAAAGGAAACGTAGCTTCTCTGTTGATGCGTCCCAGCCCCCATGAACGCCAGCCAGGTGGGGTTAGATGACATTTAACCCAAAAGACAGAACCGTTTTACTCTGAAAAGGGATGCCTTCCTTTTCTTGTGTGGTTCCTGAGGAAGGAACTAGGCAAGACTCGATCGATTGGGAAGGTATGTGCAGCCCTCCTGGGGAATTCCTTGGAAGGATTAATGCAGAACTTACTTGATGAACTCACATGACCCCTTTGTTGAAAACCAGTATATTTATAGTCATACCGTTCACATGGCCTTCAAATGTTGCAAATGCTGGGCTCAAACTCAGCACAGATAGGAGGTGATGAGATGCTGAGAAGAAGCCCACTGGCGAGTGGTTCCTTAAAGTTAGGACACACCAGAAGTACTGGTGGAAAGAAAGCCTGTCATTGGTTCATTTGTTCATTCACCCAATCCCGAAGACATCACCTTGAGCACAGTACTGTCCTAGGCTCTGGATATAAAAAATAGTGTCCTCAAAGCACTCCTCGTTCTATGGACAGCAAAGTCGCAGGCCAGTGGCGTGAGTGCTGCAGTCAAACCACGTCTCGGGTGCCCATGCTCAGTGCCCACTGTCCCTCTTCTGGACCAGCTGTCCTCTGAACCGTTCTTCCACATCACTCTCAGCCCTGCCCCCTCTTCTGTGTGGCTGGAGTGTCCCTTTTACAGACTGAGTTTCACAGACTCCTGGGTCAGTTGGCTAGTGGTGGGGTGGCCAAGGAGGGGCACTAGAGGGAGAGAGGAGAATGACCCAAAGAGACAGGCCAGAAACTCTTCCCCTCCCTGTTGCCTCTGATGGCATCGCCAGCTGGGTCTTCTACTGGGAGACCCCAACTCTGGGCTCAGGTGATACTAAGGTGATCTCAGTAAGCTTGGGAGTGATCTTTCTGCTGGGACAAGTCTCTGGGCACCTTCACTGCGACAGATACAAGAAAGGGGAGAAGCAAGTTCCCACCGGAGGGGACATGGCAAAGGGACAGAGGGATGACAAAGTGAGCCAGGTCAGAGTGCTGTGTGGAGGTCAGCATGGCTGAGATAAAGGTCTAACCTGTGGAAGTGGCGTGGATCCTGTGGGGTGCAGGCAGGGCCCACATCCACCAGACTCAGAACTTGATCGTGACTTCCACAAGCCAAGCGCCTTTATCCCCCTCAAAAGTCCCCTTCCAGATGTCTCCATCTTTCTGAACCTGCTCTGTTCTAACACATTGTTAGTACATGTAGGACTTCTGTTATTGTCTATCACACACACCCATAGAAGTTCTGCAGAGCCAGGAATCTTTGCTTTGTTCAGTGATAATTTATTAAAGTATAAAACATGATAGGTGCTCAATAATTTTTTTAAATGAATGAATGAAGTTAGTAAGTAAAGTTAGTAAAAGAAAAAGTAATGTGTATAAATCCCAGCAGCTCGGGAAACTGAGGCAGAAGGATCCCAAGTTCAAAGCCAGCCTCAGCAATTTAACGAGGACTTAAGCAACACAATGAGACCCTGTCCCTAAGTATAAAAATATTTTAAAAAGACTGGGAATGTGACTCAGTGGTTAAGTACCTCTGGGTTCAATTCCTGGTACAAAAAAAAAAAAAAAGTAAGGTGTGTATGCATGTGTGTATGTGTGTGTGTAATTATATACAATGATACACATCCAATTATGGAGGCTGAGAAGTCCCAAGACTTGCAGTGGACAAGCTGGAGATCCAGCAGAGCTGATGAAGATCCAGAAAGAGCTGATGTTTCAATTCAAGTCTGAAGGTAAGAAAATCTGGTGCCCCAGATCAAGGCAGGCAGGCAGGCGGGAGGAGTTCCGGGTTAGGCAGGGGATGGTCAGCCTTTTTTTCTGTTCTATTCAGTTGAAAATTGGAAGGGGTCCACTCACATTAGTAGGTACAGTCTACTTTACTCAGTTTACCAATTCAAAGTTAATTTTATTAAAAAAAAAAAAAAATCAAAGAAACAGTCAGAATAATATTTGACCAAATATGTGGCCACCCTGTTGCCCATGATTGTTCACACATACAATTAATGTCACGGTTTTGTAAGGCACTATTGAATTTTGCAAGGATCATTCTAGGAACTCGTGGAAGATGATTTAGATCTGACATGATGTACCTGACAGGAGGCAGGGCCACTTAAAGGAGGTTATCACTGTACTAGTTCTGATGCACACCTGAAGGAATCCATTGTGGCTTAAGAGGACCCTCCAGTGCCCTGGGGGTGAGATGTGATGTTATACACACTAAAGGCCTCAGACAGACACAACTCCAACAGAGGTCAGTCAGAAGCGCAGTGTCCAGAGAGGGACACATGGGACGACTACCATAAGAACAAGTGCCTCCTGGCCATCTTACCTGCTTGGTCAGAGCAGACACCAATGGGTTGGCTCCCTGGCTCTCATTTTGGGAATCTCTCAACCCATGTCCTGCTGTCAAGACAGAGCAGGCATCTTATGGTGTGGTCACAGCTCTGGCCTTGGGGTGGTCACCTGACCCCACGCACAGCCAGTTAGAGTCCTCTGGAATTCTCCACCAAGCCAGGGGAAGTGAGCCCCCTTCCACTCCGGTTGCCAAGCAGCCCAGTGCTGCCAGCAGCCACATCCTCAGTTCATAGGCTTGCGAGGTGAATAACACCCCAAGTATTAGTCCAAGCATAATGAAAGTCTCATATAAACTTTGGGTTGTCCAGACAAACCTTTTCCCCTTCCATTGCCACAAACGGTTTAGAATAGGCTGTATATTTAGCCACCGTTTATGTACACAGAGATGCACAGAAGGCCCACTGTGCTGGAGAGAACCCCTAGCGCTCTCTGACTTTCTAGACATAGGTGGTACCAGGTTGCACTGAAAGAAAGATTTTCCACTTGCTTCTCCGTGTGCTTGGAGTTGTGATAACATGCCTCCTGTCCCCACCCGTGAAGTCACAGGCCTCAAAGTTCTCCACGAAACTGAGAACCCTGCCCTTTCACTTCCACACGCTTCGGGGGTGGGGAAGTAGCGAGCGACTTAGATGTGATTATTTTCACCCCCCATTTTGTAAGGGATTCATTGCCTCCCACAGGTGACAGTACTGAATCACTACAGTGTATCCACGCTTGTCAAAAGCAATGACTGCAGCTCCCTTCGATTCATTCATATCTTTAGTATTTATCCCATTTATCCTTTCGTGGGCCAAGTGCCGGAATTTGCAGAGGGCCCTGCCTTGACGATAGTGGAGGATGGGTGGCTTCTCCTCCTAACCCTACCCTGTAAGGCCACTCGTGGGATTGGCCACGGTTCGTACTCTCAGACCCATTCCCCAGCTTTAGCGCAGGCCCTTGAGGAATTATTTATCCTGAGCAGAGCTGCAACGTAGGTCTTGAGAGGCCGGCGTCAGGCAGAATGCTGCCAAAAACAGTCCAACCTGGCTGGAGGCCAACCAGCTGGCTGCTGAGCCCAAGCCCTCTCCCAGCCTCTCCAGACTCCCCTTTGTCTCCCTTTTCAGCTGTCTCGCCTCAGGTAATGTCGACACTCTGCAGCTCCTCGGCTCTTATTATTCCCACATTTCAGATCACTTTACACACGTTAATTAAGCCTTGAAACACTCAGGAAAGAAAAACCCAGGGCGAGTGGGGATGTTTGCACTGAGCTCCTCCCCAGCGCTCTGGCGGGAGAACAGGCCTGGCCGACCAACGGAGAACTTCCCCAACTAGCGCGCAGGTTGGGGTGCCCAGAGCTGAAACGGACCCCGTGCATCTCACCAGATCCCATTTCATTGTTAGAAGATGATTTCCCACTTTGGGGTCACCTGTCACGGTCAGTTCAGATGATCTCTGGAAGGTTGGTCCTGGGCAAGTCCACCAATGGAGAGAGACAGGTTGGGGAATGTCCTCAGTACTGTCACAGTCATGGTCATGAGTTTCAGAACAGAGAGGCCTTAGTTAGTATCCCAGTTCTGCCACTGCCCAGCCCAACTGTCTTGCAAACATGTCTCACTGTCTCATCTGTAAAGTATGGTCGTAGCCACTGGGCCCTATTCCCTTGATTCCTGAGAAGGATGACATCAGATTATGCCAGCAAATATCTGGCCCCTTGTTTAGTATATAAGGTGATAAATGTTGTGGTCTGTTTGAGCCTTCTCTGTGTCTAATCCCAGTCAGTCTGAATTAATGTAGTTCTGCTATAGACGGGTTGGACTTTTAGTTCAAATGGATGCTGACCTCTCTCATTGACAAGAAATGTGGGAAATCCAAATAAAGCCTGTAGTTTAGTTAATAGTTGGTACCAGTGTTAATTCTTCAGGTTGTGGTTGTCTGAGCGACTGATGTTACAGGAAGTTGGGTGAGTGGAATACAGGAGTGCTTCCATTCCACACGATACTAAAATTCTTTCAAAAATGCAACAGAATCAGTAGCGGCTACACAGAAGGTGTAATATGTCACCCTATTTTTAGTGTGTCATATGAAAATACCTCTATAGCACCCCAAATAAACAAATAAATGCCAAGCCTTTCGGTACCAAAAGGTGTTCTCTACCTGTTATCACCACCAAGAAAAATTCTTTCGAGTTTCCAGTGTCTGCGAGGTACCAAATTGTATGTGAGAGTAGCAGACATTACCATCGGGAGGAGACGGTGGCCTGTGTGGAAGTCATTTCAAGGTAGCTGTTTGGATGTGAGATATTTGATAACCCCACCATTTAAACTCCCAGTGCTTTCCTTATTTCACAGAAAATGGATGGCTTGTCAGTGAATAAGCTCCAGGCTTTCCCATTTGGTGAGCAGTGACTAGGGGGAGCAATCCTGACAAATAATACCGTAGATTATACCACTTGCCACTCTGAGTACAGTTTCTGAGATGTTCATCTTAAATTGCTGAGGATATCCTTTCTCTCTAACTTCATAGGGACCAAAGGGCTTAAATGCTTTTTCCTTCCCTTATGTCTGTATACCGTGCAAATTGCGATGCCCTCATGGGGGGTCAGGAGATTTTCATTGAGTGGCTGTAAGTTTGGTTAAGAACCTGGTCATAGATCCCCTCACAGAAAGGGAATATAACATGGCCTCATTACAGCAGGTTCTGCGAAGGAAGGACAGCTTGGAAAAGCAAAGATTCTGCGTGTCTCAGCTCTCCAGGCAGTTGGTAACCTCTGAGGTGTGACTCCTGACCCTATGTTGGCAGGGCATTTGAAATAAAAAGTGGGGTTGGTACCTACCACCTGCTGGGCCCAGTTCTGGGTCTGACCCATGAAGAAGGTTAAAAGATAGCCCGTTTTCAAGTGGGAGAATGACATTTGTCACTCCTTTTGGTTGTCCAGGTAGCATGTGTCCCCTACCTGTGCTGGGGGGAATCCCCAACCTGAGGATGCAAAGCCACCCACTTCCCACTGATGACTGGAAATGCCAGACCACCTTCCCAGCCTCTCTTGCAGTTGTGGGAAGGTGTGCCCCAGCAGTGTGTGATAGGAAGGAGTGGGACAGTACTCACAGGAGGAACGGTAACTCCATGGCTGAGTGTGGCACTGCTGCTGCCCATAGGCGGGGCCATCACCTGACCCATCTGTAGCATGACTTTGGTCCTTGATCAGACTGCATCATCTTGGAGTTGGACCCCTTGCTCTTCTGAGGATTCTTGAGAGCCAAACACCTTCCTGCAAAGAACTGCCCTTTCTGCTTAGGTCAGCCAGACTCAGCTTCTGTTGACAGGTCCAAGGGCTTCCTCCAGTACTCTCCAACTTGGAAACCAGTTGCACCAACCACCCACATTTTTCTCGAATGGACTTCACACTGCTCTACTCCTACCAGACTTCTCTTGTCATAACAACACTGCTTCAGTATGGGGCTGCCTCTGGCCATGGAGAAAACTTTAATTAATTTACCTTGACTGTTGATGCTGAGTCAACCAGAAATATAAGCAAATTTCATCTCAGATACCTTTCTGCATAGGTAAAATGTGCATGTGTCTTAGACATGTTTCCGGTACCACAGGTGGGGTAGAATCTTTTCTGTGACAATGAAGAATGTAATATAGTAGACATTTGGCCAAAAGAAACAAGGAAAAATCTAAGAAATCTCCATAGTTACAAAAGAAACATCATTTTTGCTATATTTTCTTATACAGAGAAGAAGCAGTTTCAATATCCAGTTGTCTTCTCTATTCAGCCCCCTCTTTTTGCCATGTAGAAAGCCCATCATAGTGAATACTTATAATTCACCCATTGACTCTTCTTGATTGCTTTGAACTTCACCATGAGAAACTTTCAATGTGAAATGGATCATCTTGTTTCAAAGAGCAAAGAACTGATTTCTTAAAAGATTGAGAAAACATGAACTTCCATTGATTAAAACCCACGAATGCAATTTTTTTTTTCATTTTCTTCTCCCAGCAAGTTAAACATGAAAATGGAATAATTTCTTACAAAACAAGGAGGCAAAGATATCATTAATCCTTTCAATTATACTACTTTTAACAGCCATGAAAATAAGCCCAGGAGCAAATGTCTGGGCTCTTAAATGAAAGCAGAGTGGATTTAAGAGGAGCAGAGCAGAGGTCATGAAGAGAGGCTCTCTGACTTCCATTTTGAATTTCTTCACATTCAGTTGTTGAGAGATCCCAGTGCTTGGTGGAGGGTGGAGTCCTTGACCCCAAGGTGTCACCTCCCTTCCTCCCTTGTCTTTGTCAATCTGGCTTCCCTTGAAATCACAATCTCCAACGCACCCAGGAGCCCGGGTGGCTCAATCTACTCACCTGGGCGGGACCACGAAGCTCTTTTCCTTTTTTGGAAACCCCGCCTTCCTTGGGCTTCACTCCTCTGACTTTCCTTGTGCCTTTCTGACCAGCCCTCCATTTCTCTCACTGCCTCCTCCTACCTGACCTGCACATTCTACCATCAGCTCAGCTCTTTGCACATGCTTTCCCTCAATGGTCACATCCATGCCCACTCCTTGCAGTGATATAAAGTGACCAGTACCCAGTGCCCATGTGCCCGCTGAACGTCCAATCCCTGTCTCCACCTGGATATCTTGCTGTCATCGCAGATTCAAATTCAGATTTCAGATTCAAATTCAGATGTGTTCACCACATCTGAATTACTCTTCATTCTGCCCTAAATCACCCCGTCCCAAAGTGCAATATTTACTGGCCAGAAACCTCAAAATTACCTTCAACATATTCCTCCCTCCTGCCGCACAGTCAATTACCAAATTCTGTAGATTCTGCCTCAGAAATTGTTCTGAAACCTGGCCCCTTCTATTCCTCCTCAGAGCCTTTGCCTCAGTGAAGTCCCCCTCAGCCTCATCTCTTGACCAAGGCTACTGTCCCCCATGTGGCTTCCAGTTACTCTTGTGCCAGATGAGTCCTGTCGCTTGGGCAGCCAAGGGAAGCAAGCTCATTCAGACCTGGGGATCAGAGCAGATGGGAGCAGAAAAAGAACAAAGATTTTTTTCAGGGGTCAGGAACGGCTCTGCAGCTTGAAGATATAGTGCTGGGATCTGAGCAAGGTCTGCCTGTCTCTACTAGTGACCAAGCCGACCCTCGCTGCCCTGAGGGCTTGCATGTGTGTGCCTGCCTCCCCTCGCTTCCAACTCCCAGGGAGGCTGCTGTGGCCCTATAATTAGCTGGTCCAAAATACCACTTTGATTTCTCTGCTTCCTGGTCCCCAGCCTCTAGTGACTCCCCATCGCCTGCAGACTCCCCAGAGGACAGCTTGCATTCCCCATCAAGTACTCTGAGACCCCATCAATCGCTCACAACTTTGCACTCTAGTCTCCACACACCCACCTAAATTAAGCTTTCTCTTCTGCCACACTTAACATTGACCTTGATTTTCCAATCGCTGACTAGTTTTTCTCCTCCTAGACTCCGGTCCTATTAACAAATTCCTCAGAACTGCTTATTTAGGTTATGCATGATTATTCATCTGTTCAACTACCATTTATTGAGAGCCAATTAATGGCCAAGTCAATTCCAACAAAGAAGGCTCTCTCCCTTTGAGAAGCACCTACTCCACTGGGACAGATGGACAAGGAAGAGGAATTTGCATTACAATCTGACAAATTCTACAATGGCGTTACCATATGATGTCCTGAGAACATCTTTCCAGGAATCTCTCAAATCTCATCACCATAGAGATGGTTCTTTCAGATTACTTCCTAAAGGAACCATTTCTTCTCTTCTGAACTGCAAGGCTGGTGTTCTCAACTCGTGCAGAAATTCATCTTGGGGGCTTCATTAGGTCACACTTTCCAAGATCTCACTTCCAGAGTTAAGTCAGTTGGTTGGGTTGGTCCCAGAAATAAACATTTTTATAAACCTCTCAGTGATTCCAATATAGATGGGGCCATAGGTCACCGTGGAGCCACAGGTCACCCTTGGAAAAACACTGCTAAAGCGTTTATTGTTTCTGCAACTCACAGGACATGCTGGATTCTTCCTAGTCATCTATCTGCTTTCATGTATTGCTTATATGGTTATTGCTCTTTGAAGAAGGGTGTTTTTCTTCCACTTCTTTACATTCCTCCATTGCACGAGAACATGTAACTCTGCATCTTTTTTTGTCTTCCTAAGTCCTGAACCATTTTAGTAAAGTCACTTTTGTTTACATTTTTAAAACTGTATATTGCTTTCATAATTTAAGATTTTTTTTTTGAAAGGTCCATCTGAGAAGGTGCGGTTACTGAGAGGCAAAGTGGTTTTAGTCTCAAGCCCCTCACGAGGGAGCAATGAAGCCAGGATGCCTGTGGTGTAGACCATCTCGGGGATGCGGAGGCTGCACCAGCACGATACTAAGTCAGTGTTTTGGAAAGGTGCTGTAAGGTCTTGGCGGAGCGTGTTCTTTAATGCCAAATCGAATCTCCTACAACAATTGTGACAAAGCACTCCTTCGAACAGGTGTTATCAGTGGCCTTTCATGAATAGTGGAGGGAAGCCCAAGAAACCCAGGATGCTCTCTCCCCCGCTGGAGAAGTCAGCCTTCCTTCGTGTGCCTGACCAGACCTGCCTGGAAAGGTCACAGAACCTCAGGACCTCCTGGAGCTGCTGTCCCAACCAAGCGGGCATGGCTCAGCCCTCTCTATGCTCAGCCCTTGCTCCATGTGAACAGGACCTCCCCAGTGTTGCCACACGCCCTGGGCTACTGGTTGTTATGACCTCCCCAGCTGTTTCCTGGACCACCCACATCAGGTGCATCACAGACGATGAACCAGAGTCCCAGTTGGGCCTGGAAATCACCAGAAGAGAAATAAAAGAGGAGGATTAAGCCAGGATTAGTACTCTATTCTTTTTTCCTGCAATCTGCTTTCTGTTCTCGGGAGAGGTTTATTTGTCCCTCCCTGAGGGCTCTCCTTCCCCAGTGTCTGCAGCTCAGTCTCTCCTTAGAGCTGAATATGCCAAGCCCTCTGGTGTGACAATGCCCAGTTCCAGTCCTTATGGTCTAAAAACTGCTTAGTCCTCTAGTCTACAACAAGTCCAGGTCCTAGACAAGAAAACTTTAAGGATCTACTCTTGAATATGCATATGTTGTAACTCAGCATCAGTAAGATGTAGCCTAGGAGCTGTAGGGGGACAGGGCAAGCTGAACCAGAGCCAGATTCACAAGTAGACCTGCAGCTGGACCAGGGCAGAGGCAAACCAGTCTCAGGTGCTGAGGTGGTGCTTACCAAAGCAGGGGCCCTGTTTTCCATGTGTGCTCAGACATGGACCAAGCTGAGCAACAAGGACCCCAAGACATAGAATTAAGATTGCCCACCATGGATGAAGTGTCCCCAGCTCCTGGGCTGACTTTGAGGACCTTATCTTAGAGGAACCGTGCCACAAGGAATCCATTCATCAGATATATGGGTCAAGGAACATACTGTGGATTTCATGCAAGACTAGTTTTGATATTTGAACACAACCAGAAGGAAGAGAGGCATATGCGGAGGGCCAAAATTTGGATATAAGCTTCAGAAATCCATTTTGATTTTTATAGGATTCAGAGGAGTGAACAGTACCCCATGGCAGGGCTGAGGTAGTGCAATGGGGGTGAGTTGCCCTGAGTCCACAAGGTCAACCACTGCCTTACACTCTGGACATCACTATACAGATGGCTGCCGTCTTCATACAGGGCCTGATTCACGCTAGTTGACGTTGAAATCAATCATTGTGCCCGCCTCTTCAGAAGATCTGCTAAGCAAAATGGGGAAATGGGATTAGAAACAAAGTTATTATGTTTCCTTTTTTAAAGAATTTAGTGGAAGTGAGGCCTTCAGAATCACTTCTAGTCCATCCCATTGATGCAAGCCAGGACTCTACAGAGTCTGTTGTTTCAGATTCTAGAAAAGAATTCCAGGGGCAGGTCTACCGGTACTGTCAAGGAAAATTAAAAAGTGAAAAGCTCCTCACTCCTTGGCAGTTATGTGTGAAAATCCCATGGTATGCTTTATATTTTTTTTTGGCAAGAGATCATATAGGCGGGATATCCTGTGGTAGGATCTGCTTTTGTAACATCAAGATAGGACTGTTCATTTATTTAGATTGATGTGTCCTAAAACTACTTCCGGGTCATCCTATTAGTATGTATGACCCTAGAAGAGCCCAGCTTCCACTCTCCCTGGAGCAATCCTGCTATCACACGGCTCATGGGTGGAGGAAGGTGTGCCACCGCAGAGGGGCCTCCCACTTCTGCTCATCCTCCTCTCCGCAGGCCACTGGCTTCCCTTGGCCCTCACCCACTGGGTAGCAACAGAGGCTTCTGGTCATTCCTTTTTCCTACTGTTTCTTTGCAATTACATCTCTGTACTTTTTACTTCCTGTTTCCTTGAAGATGTTTGTTTTTGTTAAAGAACTCATCTACGGAGATTTTTTTCCCCTCTCTTTCTCTCTTCCTCAGGGGATTAGCATTTTAGTAAGAGCTGAATAATAAAACTAGATTGTACGAGCCTGTCAGAAACGTAGTGGTGCGTGTCTTCCTTCTCATAATTGTCTTGGAATGATTGGGATTGAACTTTGTTGTTGTTGTTATTGTTGTTCCAAAATGAAAAAAAAGGCAATTTTTCTCTGCCAGGCCTCAAGGATGGGTGTCAAGGGGGAAATGACCTGTGATGCCTTAGAAAATGTAAATTCGAATATTCTAGATAAAAAGAAAAATGTGGAGCAAAGTGAGATGGAGAATTAACGAGTAGACGGCCAGGTCTGCTTCAAATGTGTCCTAGCCTCTTATGCATCTCACACTACTTTGAGAATTTGAGACAAACACACACATACACAAAGACATGGAAAACGTGGCAACTATTTCAGGAGAATTGTGGATTCAGTGGCCCTGGGGTTAAGAATGCCTCGCGGGGCCATCAGAATGTTTACCCCTCCTGGTTCAACTTTAAAACAGAAGTTAGTATAAATGGATGAAATTTAGATTAGAGTCAGGTAGCAAATATAAAATTATGCTTAACGTTGGGCTAGGGACAAAAGGAAGGAAGGAAGGGAGAGAGGGAGGGAGGAAGGGAGGGAGGGAGGGAGGGAGGGAGGAAGGAAGGAAGGAAGGAAAACCCAAAATAGAAAAATTGTAAGAGCTCATTCCACAGAGACAACATTTTGCAGGAAAGAATATAGGCAGGAATGACTGAAGGAAGTAAAAAAATAGGCTGAGAGGTAGTTGACAATAATGATGAAACTTATGTGTGATGATATATTTTTTAAATATGTTGTTATAAAATCAAATTGATAAGAGAATAAGAAGAGAATATATACTTACATCTGCTACATCTCAGTGGGAACCACCATTCTGTCCCTCACAGGCTCGACACATGCTAAATTCACTCTATCCCTGCCTTTCAGATTCTTCTTCTGTAGAATGGGCATTTTCATAGAATGGATGGGATCAATTAGTGAAATAATTTTTTTAAAGTACCTGAGGCAGCGCCAAGAAGGCAAAAGCTACATCTCTGTTTGTTACCATCCCAAGAGCATAATTCAGGGGCTGGCCCACAGAAGATGCTTGATGAATAGTTGCACGAATGAGTGAGGAAATTAAAAGGTATGTTGAGGTGTAGTTGACAATAATGATGAATCTCATGTAAGGTGATATATTTCTTTTTTCAAACATATAAAATCAAATTGATAAGACAATAAAAAGAGAAACCAAGGCTGGGAGAAAATATTTGCAAAATGCATAGCTGGTAAAGAACAGTTATCCAAAATATACAGAGATCTCTTAATATTCAATAAGAAGTAAACAAAGAACCGAATTTAAAAATGGGCCAGAGGTCTCACCAAATACCTCACTAAAGAATATATTCAGATGGTAAACAAGCATATGAAAAGATGTTCCATATCATGTGCCATCAGGGAAATGCAAATTAAAACAGCAATCAGATATCATTGCACCTCTATTAGAAAGGCCACAGTCCAGGACACAGACAACACAAAATGCTGGTGAAGATAGGGAGGGAGCAAAAGGAATTCTCACCGATTGCTGGTAGGGTTGCAAAATGGCACAGTTGCTTTGAAAGACAGTTAGGCAGTTTTTTACAAAACTAAACACACTCTTACTGTGCAACCCAGTAATCATGATCCTTGGTGTTTACCCAAAGGAATTGAAAACTATGTCCATGGGAACACTAGCACGCAAATGTGTATAGCAACTCTGTTCGTCATTGTCAAAACATGGAAGCAACCTACATGTCCTTTAGTAGGTTGAATGGATATATAAGCTGTGACACATCCAGTTGAAGAAATATTGTCCACTATTAAAAAGAAAAGAGCTCTCAAGCCATGAAAAGACATGGAAGAAACTTGAGTGCATGTTTTTGAGAAAGGATGATACGCTGAATGATTTCAGCTATGTGACATTCTGGGAAAAGCAAAACTACATAGACAATAAGACCATCAGTGGTCACTGAGGTTGGAGAAGAAGAATAGATGACTAGGCAGAACAAAGAATTTGGCAACAATGAAACAATTTCATTTGGTACCATCATGGTGAATATATATCACATATTTGTTATATATTTTCCTGTGCAGCACCAAGTAAACCCTAACACTAAACTTTTTTTTAATAAAAATTAACTCTTAGCTATAGATAGAACTAAAACAGATTCATATTGTGTTCCATGTCATTCATGGACAAACTCCCGGGCTTCTGGAACTCCCCAGCTCTGGGTTATGAAATTCCTTTACAGCTTCATCTACAGCTTCGTGTGTCTTAGTAGGTTTTTTACTTTCTTTGTCTTCCGATTTTCACAATTTAATGTGATGGTCCTGGGTGTTATTTCCCTGTGGTTATCTTGTTCATGATTCATTCAGCTTCTTCAATTTGTGAGTTGATTTTTTTCATCAGTTTTGGGAAATGCTTGGTCGTTACTCCTCAAATTACTTTTTTCCTATTCTCTCCCTTCTCCCCAAATTTCTAATTACATGTGTGTTAGAACTTTTCATTGTATCATGTTTTCATTCTCTTTTCTGTCTTTTTCCATTCTTCTTTTACCTGTGTTCAGCTAAATACTTTGTATCAACTTGTCTCTCAGTTACTAACTTGTTTTCCTCCGGGTCTAATAGGCTATTAAACCCATTTAATGGGATCTTCATATCAAATGGCAAGATTTTTCATTCTGGAATTTCCATTTTATCTTTTGTTATGATCCAAGTCTCTGATAAAAATTGCCCATCTTTTTTTCCCTACTTTCTTGAATGTGTTAACCCTAATTATTTTAAAGCCCTCCTCTGTCATTTCCAACCTGTGGATTACCTGTGTGTCTGTTTCTATTGTCTATTTTTTCTCTTGGTTTTCAATCATATGGTATTTTTCCTGCAGCATTTGTAATAGCTGTATCATTTTATGAGACCAACTCTGTTAGATAAATGCTTAATCTAGATATGTATAATGTATTTATAAGGCAGAAGCTTATTTCCAAAATTACAAGATATCTAAGATGTCTAAGGGGACAAACATCACTATCTGGTTTACACCACCTGGGATTCTTGAGGGTCTGAGACTTTTTTTTTTTTTTTTTTTTAATTCAACATTCAGGCAACAAGCATTTGAGATCCTTTTGTGTGCCAGAAGTGTTCTGATACCAGAAATGTTTTGGTGTCCTCATGGAACTTACACTTAGTTGGGAAAAGACGGGGCAGGGAGGGGAAGGCAAATAATAAAGCAAGAAAAATGATCAGATACTCATCAGGCTGTGCTGATAATTAAAACAGAATGACATGATGAAGAATAACTTGGTGACTACTTTACCCTGGATGGCTAGGGAAGGAGTGGAGGAAGTTGACTTCTAGAGTGATAATCGAATGCCAAGAAGGAACCAGTCGCATGATTACAGGGAAAGCATTTGAGGCCCAGGGGAAAACTAATATAAGGTCCCAAGAGAGGAATGAGATTGGCCTGTTTAAGGAAGGGCTTCTTGTCAGAGTTACTGAAGTCAAGAGTTTTAGAGTAAAAGAGAGTGGCAGTGGACAGAGACAAGGGTCAGATAAGTTAGGGCTTTGTATGTCAGAGTAAAGCATTCAGACTTATTCTAAAGTGTGATAAGAAGCCACCGAGGTTTTTAAGCAGGGGAGGTACAGGTCTGACTGATAGTTTAAAATTCTTCTTTAACTTTTATTGTGACAGTAATTTGCAGTAGGACAAGACTGGAAGCTGAGAGAAGGTAATGTTGGATGGGGTAATGGTAGTGGATATGAACATGAATGGCAAGACTCAAGATAGCTCTTGGTGGTACAGTAACTGGATCTGCCAATAACAAGATAACGAAGAAGGAGAGAGGGAAAGCGAGAACAACCAAGCCCTAGATTTCTCATCTGAACATCTAGGTGGATGGTGAAACTCTCCCACTAAATTGAGAAAACTGAGAGAAAGCTGATTTGGGACCAGTGGGGGTGGGTTGAGGATTCTGCTTCAGCAATGTTAAATTAGAGATGTTTATTCAACATCCAAGTGGAGATATCAAATAGATAATTTGGTACATGCGTTTGGCATTCCGGAGAGAGATAAGGCTACACACAGATTTGGAAATCACTGCCAGGTGGGTGCTATTAGAAGTCTTGGAACTAAATAAGACTCCTCTATTTCTTGGCCAAGTCAAATATCCAGAAACATGATATCTTGAAACTGTAAGGGACATTAAAGGTCCTTGAGTCCAATCCTACTGTTTTCTAAGCAGGGAAATTGAAGCTCAGAGAAGGTGAGCGCTTCCTTCGTCATCACATAGTCCATCAGAATTCAGGGCTTCCTTCCTTGGTTCAGGACATTGTCATTTACCTTCTGCTTCTAAAATAGTATGACTGAGTTTCAGAGTCATGGTAAATATTTGTTGAAAGAGATCATTACACCAGGTACAATATTAGATTTTAAATGATCAAAATCAGTTCAAAAGAAAAGAGAGAAACTGCAAATATATTGCCTAAAAAGATTTCCCTATCAATTCAAATTCAAATACAGAAGCAGTTTCATTGGCAGACTGATTGTCGGGGTGAAAAATGAATTAGCAGAAACATTTTTTCTACAGAATTTATTGTGGGTGGTACAACCCTAGATTATTTTTTAAAATGATGTTTTAAATTAAAAGACCAATCATTTCTTCATTAGAGGGCTGGGAAAGTAATGTGAAATTCCAGTTACTGAACTGTTAAGCAGAGTACTAAAATTCCTTAGACCTGGGTTGTACACACACACACACACACACACACACACACACTCTTACAGTTTTATTAGATAAACAGTGCTTTGCTCCTAAGGCAAAGAGGTATTGAAAGAAGCTGTAAGAGCCCAAGGAACACCCTTGTGTTTGTGTTAGCACACACAGAGTAAACTGAAAGAGGCAAAGGTTGAAACTGATATTAAGACTGCTGTGACATTTTATCAGAAAAGAGCTAATCTAGGCACTGCAGATAAAACAATGTGGCAATAGCCAATCAATAATTGCTTTTATGAAAGTACTCTGACTTGCTGATGAAACTCTCCATAGATGGTTAAAGTAGATATTCCAAATCTCCTATTCCAGATGTTTTTCCCATCTGTGAGTCTCCTCTGAAACAGAAGCAGCAGCAGCTGGGTCTTTGCCCAGGGCCTGTGTCCAGGAAACTCCGTGATGGTACAATCGACAGCCCTAAGCATCACTGAACCTCTCTGAGCTTCGGTTTCCTCATCAGTAAAATGAAGCAAGTGATCATTTGAGGATCCCTGGAGTCTTTGGAATCATAAGTCTAAGACTTTCCAAATCCAAAATCAATAGAAAGAAGAAAAGACATCCTAAGATAATGAGCGATAAGCTCTTTTTTTCTATGCTTGGACAGAGCTGTGAGCAGTCACCTGGAACTTTCATACTAGGACTTTGACCCTCTTTCTTTCTGTCCCAAATTAAACTACCTTTTCTTTGGTATTTGATTGAATCTTTCAAGTCAATAATAAACACCATTTTAGAAATTAAGTCATCTCCTTTGGCCACTACAACAAATAAATTCATCCTTCAAACATGATCTCAGATGGATTCACCAATGCAAATATAAGACATTGATTTGTATTTCCCAATCCACGCCCACCTGCCCCCAATTAGTTTTCTTTTAGTTTTCCCAAGTTAGTAGGATGGCTTCACCATCCACCTAGATGCTTAAACCAGAAATTGAAGGGTTGTTCTGGATTTCTCTCTTTCCTTTCTTATCAACATCCAGTTATTGGCAGGTCCACCAAAATGTAGAGATGGTAGAAGACTAGCCTAATATGAAGACCACGTCTAATCTTGGGTCAGTAGACAGGAAACCCTTTGTCAAAACCAGGAGTCACACCCTTTTAGTGAAGGAGACTTACTTTTGTGTTGACCTAAAACCAGGCTGTGAGGTCTTTGCAGAGACTGAGGCCACACCCGTAGATGCAGAGAAGAGATAACTTCTGCTTGCTCAGTGCCTACTCAAGACCAAGGCTTCTTTCTCATATCCTCCTTCGTTCAATGAATTCTCTGTTCTGGGGGAAAAAAAAAAAAAAAAAACTCAACACCAACACTCATTCTCTCTATGGCCACTAAATGTCCACCCAATTTAATGCTAACTTGAGCCTAGCACATATTAAAATGGGGAGCTTTGATATTTCCCAGAATTTTGATTGGGGTAAAACAGGAAACAGTTCTGACATTTTTACAACTCGTTACTTTAAAGTTTGTCTCCTCAGCAATTAGCATGGGGCCTGCCATGCAGGAGGCACGGTCTTTGTTGGAAGCCAAGCAAATGGATGAAGGAGCAGACATCTTCACAGTCCAGCGAGGACTTCCATGTGAGAAAGAGTTCACCTAAATATATCCCCACCTGGCTAGTCCTCTCGGTCCCCAAAGCGGGTACCCAGAACCCCTATTCCCTCTCTTGTGCATCTTGACCTCTCTCATGGGGTTCCCTCCAAACCATCTTTCCTTATCACAACTGCTCTGGATTCTCCCATTTCACCCTTGCTATTTGGACTGGAGGATTCTAGAATCTACCTTTATCCAAGCAGGTACCTTATGAACATGATCTTAATTATTTTCTCCATTTTATAAGTAAAGAAAATTAGATTAAGAGGTGCTTGGTCCCCCAGGAAGTACAAAAGACTAAGAAACAAAAAGGCCAGTTTTACTCCAAAGCCCATTCTCTTTCCATTGCCCACATCACCTCCATTATCTAGAAATCTCCTAAAGTCAACAGTGTTCCTACCTCTTCTCAGGTAGGAAATGTTGAACGTGAAATGACATCGAAGGCTCAAAGACATAAGAGCGTGATTTCCAAGGCAGTTGGAGATTATTACCGTAGGTAGGACCAGATGACCTAATCCAGAATCCCCCCAACTTGCTAGAATTTTTAAATTCTTGCATCTGATTCTCTTTTCCATTGTCTCTTTCATTGCCAACCGTCTTGTCAATTTCTAGAAGCCTCTTGATGTTCTTTGAATTAGTTGCTTCTAATCTTCTGTGGGGTAAGAAACCAGCTCACCAGATTTGTTAGGATCATGGATAAATTGGGAAAAGACAGCTGTTGACTGACAGAATAAGAAGATGGGAATAAAATGCATGAGCTTAGTGAATGAGCTTTGTGACATTTATTTTAACTTCTCAGAGGCCTTTTTCTTTGAGCTGTGTTCTCTGTAGCTGAGGTTATTGGAAAAATGACCTATGGGTAGGTGAGTTATTACAGCAAAAAGCCATTGTTTCCTGCAAAATAAATAAGAATGACAGCAAAGACTATATTCTGTTTTCCTTGCAGAATGGATTTTTTTCGTTGTTGTTTAAAAATTAGTGAAAAGAATCCCAACAACAGCAACAAAAAAAGGTGGAGCAATATACTCTAGGAAAGATGACCTAAAGTGGGTCACATTGTATGAATAGCTAAGTTGATAGGAAAATAAATGTTGTTTTGCTTATAACACTGAAAAGTCAATAAGCAGCAAATGAACTTCAGAGCAGCAGGACCAATATTCATTTAGATGTCCTTTGTAATTAAAAACCAACGCTTAATCCAAACAACGCAAGAGTAAACACAATGCCTAGGAGGGTTGCACATATAGGAGAACAAAGTGGTGTATCAGTAGATTTGTGAAACTTACTCAGACAACATCAACAGCTCATTAATGGAGAGGATGAGGAACAGGTTCCATTATTTTTAAATTCTATGGCTTACATTATAGTAAGAAATTCAGACTTAGAAAATACTAGTCAAATATTTGGAACACCAAAATGGGAAGAAAACTGCTAGATCTCAGAACTTTAGACTCTTGATAATTTTTTAAAATAAAGATTTAATGACTTTTTTTTTATACTGGGAATTGAACCCAAGGACACTTAACCCTGAACTACATCCTCACCATTTTTACTTTTTATTTTGAAACAGGGTCTCGCTAAGTTGCTTAGGACCTTGCTAAATTGAGGCAGGCCTGAAACTTGTGATCCTCCTGCCTCAGCCTCCTGAATCGCTGCAATTGCAGGTGTGCAGCCGCGAGCTCAGCATAATGAACTTTATCAGTTTTAATTCTGTCCATTCTTCATCCGCCTCAAGGTAAAAACATCTCCTTTACACCTTCAGAGCTTCCAAAGACCATCATCAGGTCACCAGAAAGGGTATTTTATTGAAGATTATAAGCACCTTAATCTTTTAATCACTCTTTTGTGCTCTAAACCCTGTTTTGTGTACCAGAGAAGTTCAGTAGGTTTTGCTTGCCAGCTCCTATCATTGACAGTGCTTTCCTGGAAACTTCCTAAACACAGCAAGTTTCTGAACTCATATTTGTGCTCAGCAGGAAGAAAGGTAGTGGTCAATCAATGGAGCCTGCCTCGAGCAGGAGAGAAGTGATGGAAATGTGCAGTCTAACCATTACCATCCCCCCTCCACCTGCTCACGGAGAACCAGAAAACACCCAGGTCCTGCTACATTTCATTTTTTGGCACTGGTCTCTGTTTATTAGAAGGATTAGCTACCTCTATCCAATACCTGGCCATGACTATCCAAATATTTTGCTTCTGTATTTGAAGAGTTTAGAGTGTATAAGAATTTGTTTCTTGGTCACTTGGTGGGAGGATTATATTAATTATGGAAATAGTTAAAGTGGTTGAAAAGTATTTATCACAGACTTTTAATACAACCAACACACAGACACACACACACAGAGAAAATTTATGCCCCAATGAAAAACTTTTCCATTTCTCAGTTTAGTTCCTGCTATAGTTAGAATCTCTATCTTCTGGGTTTTTTTAAAATCAAATCAAAGAGAGCAAGTTTTCAACCAGATTATAACCTTAATCAGCTGCAAATCTTCTGATTCATAGCATAACGACAAGTTATCTTTATAATTCCATAAACCTGAAGGTACATTTGACTCAGAAATAAAAGGAAGAGAGTGCCCTTTTGAAGAAATCAGAGGAGGCAAGAGGAAGAAGAAATGCCACATTCAGATACTCAGTCATTCAAGGAATGCTGGGTCCTGCCCTCAAGCAGTTTATAGTTTAATTTAGATTAGTGCTTGTAGGTACTCACCCTGTACAGAGAACTATCAGGAGTGGATGCTGATTTTTTCTGGTTTAAAAAAATAGTGCAGGCATATGCAAGGTGTTTTAAGATTGCAATCTCCTCTTATCTTTTTCTCTTGGCAGTCCTGTTCTCAATCATGGTCAAAGACAGATTACATACCAACAGTGGAACCATAGGATTATATCACCTGGAGAGGGCATATCCATCTACATCTGTGAAGTACACTCTATGATTTTTACACATAAAAGAAATAGCCTAATGGTGTTATTTTCCAGAATGTGTCCCTGTCATTAAATGACACATGACAGTACATAACTAAATAAGTAAGCAAATTAAACATCTCCAGAACAGTGTCTCTGTCTTACTTACCTTTGTGAGGTCTGCAGTTTCTAAAGTTGAATGATAGTTAAATGAAGAAATGAAAACAAATGGAAGCTAACGTAGGTGGTCATGAGCTTTCTCTTGCCCTTAGGGCTGCTCTACCCAGTGGAATAGCCACTAGTACCACATGCTACTAAGTGCTCAAGATGTGACTAGTCTGAATCAAGGTGACCTGTGAGTATAAAATATATCCTGAATTTTGAAAACTTAGAACAAAAAGAGAATGAAAAATATGGCATTACCAATTTTGTCTATTGATTATATGTTGAAATAACATTTTGGATATATTGGGGTTATAGAAAAATTACTAAAATTAATTTCACCTGTTTTCTTTTTCTTTTTTTCTTTTTTTTTTTTTTTTTGGTTTTATTACTAGAAAATTTTAAATTGCCAAGGTGGTTTGAACTATATTTATACAGGATAGTGCTGTTCTAGGCAATTCTTTCCTTAAAATATTCAAATGGAGCTTATTTTCGAAGATTCAGAAGTAAAGCTAAGTAGTTCATGCTCACTCATACTTGAGGACCAGGAATCTGGAGAAGATAAAAGTATTATGAATGCTTACTGGCAAAGGTGGGGTGGGATCACAACATTTTTTTATATACAGATAGAAAGCATTTTAGGTGTGGGGGATGAACTTGTCTCCATCACAGTGACTCAGCTCTGTTCTCATACTCTGAAGACAACTATAGCCAAGACCTAAGATTGTAGCTGTGTTCCAATAAAACTTTACTTATAAGATCAGGCAGCTGTGTAACCAGTCACTAAGACTTTCTATGTTCACAATTATACTACATGAGAAAAATCTACTCAAGTGGTTAACTGTTCAAAAATACGCATTTTCTTATTTAGCAATTATAGGGCCAATTTGGCATGGGAGAGATGCCAAGTCTGAAATCATGAAACATTTTCATTAAAGATGGGTAGATTTTTAATTCAAAATAATTTTTCAAGCTTATACATGCTACAATTTAGTAAAGACCCATAAAGTGCTAATTTGTTATGAAGTGTCTTTGAAATTATTTAATATTCATAATTTTTAAGGAAAAATCTGTCTTAGTACACAATTCATTGCAATCCACCAGTTCCCCAGGGGACAGGAGTGTGTGGGCTCAGCCAATGAGAGAGAATATGACAAACTGTTGCTTTTCTCCAATGAGCATGACGATACTATAAAGCATACGCTCTCGCCACCAACTCTCTGCTGTGTCACAAGGGGATTTTGTTGTGTTTAGTCTGCAGTGATGTCTCTTTTTGACACAGGTGTCAAAAAGACAATTGTGTCCAGTTAAGGGTGTTGATCCACTCCTACTGTCAAAAGTGTCCCTGTGGTAAGACTAGACCTCATTTCAAGGGAAGAGTATCGCGAGGCATCTTAAACGTCAGTTTGACAGTAGCTTGAGGCACCTTCACCAACATAGTTGAGGAAAAAGTTGAGGAAATGAACTGGCGCCTCTGATTGGCAGGACTCCTTTGCTACTGTAAAGGCATCGTGAACACCTCTCTCCCGGTGGGGAGCCTGTGCCCTTTCTGGGGGTTTGGAGGTAGACATGAGGTTGGGTCTACGGCCATACCACCCTGAACGCGCCCAATCTCGTCTGATCTTGGAGGCTAAGCAGGGTCGGGCCTGGTTAGTACTTGGATGGTAGACATGAGTTTGGTCATGGTGGGCACCAAACTCCACAGGGATGGGGTGCCGCAGTCTCTTACAGAACCCGTTTGATTGCGGTCCCATGACTAGACATGCGGCCCCCCTGATAATTAAGTTTATGTGCAATATGATAATTCAGATTAGACCTTTTATTTTTTCCAGTTTGTTTGACGAATAGGAACTCTTTAGACCAGTTTTTAAAATCTACTTTTTAAAATGTAGTGTAACTTACAAATTTCTTTCATTATGTAGTCAACCATCTAAATATCTTGAAAACAGTTTATTTTGTAAAGTGGGTTTAATCTTTTCCTCTGAAATATTTTTAAACCGTTCATTTCCATGACAAACCCTGTAATACAAAAGTAATCTCTGAGCTGATCTCTGACCACATCATGACAAATTCTAAATCAGCACCATCAAAATTAGAGCACCCATAGCTAACCAGCAGCATCTGTCATTAATCTCTAAGTAAAACTGTTATTTTTCTGTTTAAAAGAAATAGTAAAATTATGTTCTTTTAAGTTAAGATTTTAAATTGCAAAGGGAAATATGAACCCTTTAAAGAAGACAGTCCTCTCCACAAAGCAGTTTATATTCCATTCTGGGTTAGAGATGGTTACCAAGGAGACCGCTCAACTTCATCAGTAGCCTTCTAGGACGGGGAAGCTAGGGGCTCTGAGGAAATATTTGTAGAGAAAAACAGAGGGAGAGAAGGACAGGCTTTCATCTGTTAGGACAAAACATCATGATGATTAATTTTATGTGTTAACACAGCTAGAGCTCAGTACCCATCTATCCAAACATTATTCTAGATGTCTCTGCAAAGATTTTTTTTTAAGGGTGAAATTGACATCTAAATCAGTAAAAGACATTATCTTCCAGAACTTTGTGGGCATCATCTCGTCAACTGAAGGACTGGCCTCTGCCTCAGAAGGGGGAATTCTGCCAGCAGATGGCTTAGGAGTCAAACTGCAGCATCCGATCTTCTTTGGTCCCCACTCCCATCTCTGTCCCGTCTGCTGCTGTGGCCTCTTGGGATGTTCCTGGTGATGGGTCAGAGACTGGTTTACAATGGTTCTGTGAGACATGTAGGGACCGTACAGAAGTGAACAGCTGCAGCACTACATTCCCTTTCTGGGGCGATTCTAAAGGACAGTGGCAGAGGGAAAGCCAGTGTGCCGAACTCTGAGCTGTGTATCTCATTGTTCATTTTGCTGGGAAGCAGAAATGACCAGGTGTGAGATTATATACTGATTGGCTGGCTATATCTAAGAGTTTGGCTGGATGGTCAGGGACTTGGAAGGAACAAGATTGGAGTCTGGGGAACAGGTATGTGGACAGATCTCTCTGAATGGGTAAAAATGTGAAGATATTTATGTTTCATGTGAATTCTCACTGAAGGGTGACCTTGGCAGACTTTAATCATCAAGCCGAAAGAATGACCCACCCTGTGTTTATGAATCAACCTCTTTCTGCAGCCACATCATCATCACCCAATGGGCTTACAAACAAAATGGCCATGGGGACAGAAATGGAGGCATGGGCTCTGTAACATGAACTTCCACCCACCAAAGTTGATCTGGCTGTAGCCTCTGCAGTGTGCTACCTGTCAGCACCAGAGACCGATAGTTAGCCCCTGATATGTCAGCTGTCTGACCTGATGGCAAGTCGATTACATTGGACCACCTCTGTCATAGATGGATAGGGCGGTGTACTAGTTTTTTTTTTTTTTTTTTACTGGAATAGTCACTTACTCTGGATACAGATCTACTTCCCTGCATGCAAAATTACCATCTTCCAAAATTACCATCCATGAACTTACAAATGCCTCCTCTGCACTGTGGAATTCCATGCCATGGTGAGAGTCCACACAGCATTGCTTCTGACCCAGAACCTCACTTCACAGCAAGTAAAGTATGGCAGTGAGTTCATGCTCATGGAAATTATTGGTCTTGCAATGTTCATATGTCCCTGGATCAGCATCCAGTATAACATGATGCTGTTCCTCTGAGCCAGACTTCAAGGGTCCAGAAAGTGAGGAGAGGAAATCTGAGTGGCACCACTCACTATTGTCCCTAGTGACTCACTAGCAAAAAAGTTTGCTTCTTTTCCTTGTATCCTTATGTTCTATCGTTAACATCTTAGTCCCGAAGGGAGGAATGCTTCCACCAGGAGACACAACAAAGATTCCGTTGAACTGGAAGTTAAGATTGTTGTCTGAACATTTTGGACTCCTCATGCCTCTAAATCAACAAGCAAAGGGAGTTTCTAGGCTTGCTGGGATGATTGATCTTGATCACCAAGGGGATACAGGGCTGCTACCCAACAACACACATAAGGAGGTACATGTCTGTAACACAGGAGATTCCTTTGGTGTCTCTTATCACTACCATATTGTGCAAATAAGGTCAATGGAAAACTACAACCATCCACTTTGGGCAGGACATCCAATAGCTCAAGTCCTTCAGGAACAAAATTTGGGTCACCCCCAAAATTGCTATGACCATCTGAGGTTCTTTAAGTTCAGTACATCAAAGAGTAAACATCATCCAAAGACTGCATCCTTTTCTTGGGTTAGAGGAAGTGTGTTTTCAGTCACATACAGGATAATTTGTGTGTGTGTGTGTGTATACATGTACATACTATCCATTCTGTTTCTATGGAACGCTAACATAAACATGATACAAAGGCATATTATGGTGCTGATATAAGCCCATTCTGTATAAGTGCCTTTTTAAAGTGGTTATTATTACCTGGAAGGAAAAACAGTGCCACTCAAAGCTTGAGGACCAGCAGTGTAGCAGTAAGTGGTCAGAGGAAAGGCTCTCCTGGTAAGAAGCATCCCAAACCCTACTGAAGGAAGCTCATGGTGGGGCTTGGATTTTTAATAAAAGGAGAACCGGATGGTCCTTGCAAAGGAGCCATCTGCTCTGGAAGGTTCGTTTCTTTAATAAATTCTACCAGCCGGACAAGCAGATCCAATTCTAGTGACAGAGAGCTGTGAGCTCTGGGGAAAACTATGGTGATAGCCAGACAGCAGCCAGAGGCTTTGACAGAAAGAATAAAGACCCCAAAGTCTGAAAAAGAAATCTTCTACAAGGCTTTAAGAATAAAACAAAGATTAAACAATGATTGATAAGATTTAAAGATGGATGAGAAATGTAGCTAATGTACTTAGGGTTTTTTTTTTTTTTTTTTTTTTTTAGTAATTTGCTCTGTGGGGCTATCTTCTTTGCTTCTAATGTTTGTTATCTGTTTTAATAAAGAGATCTCTCCTTTGTAAAAGAAATCATAATTAGGTTGTAAAATAAATTAATCTTTCAGCTAATCATACCTTTGGGAGATCTCAGTTTTTTAAAAAGACTGTAAAGCTCTAATGTGAGAATTGTCACTTATTTGATGGCCACTGCCATAATCATATGCAAAGTACTGAGAGGAACTAAGCAGTCTCTTCAGTGCTGAGCTCACACACACTTAACCCCATTGTGAGTAAGGAAGATCAAAGAACCAAAACGACATTAACATTCCACAGGTGCGAACTTCAAATATAACGCCCTGTCCTCCCAACACTGCCAAATGTCTACAGTAATTACAACCAAGTGGCATCACAGGCACCAAATCAATGGCCTTGAAATTCTCCAAGTCTGAGGACATCTCATGATATTTCAAAAACCTCCAGGAACGCATATTGAGTGGTGCCCCCCCTATTTTAGTATTGGTTGCAAAAGTACTTAGAAAAAGTTACAGAGAAATTGGTAGTTATTTTAAATGAATACATACAATACTACTCATAAAGAATCATGTATGCTGAGAACAGTAGCACATATGCATGAGAGTTCCATGATGAACTTGTTCTAAACATGTACATGGACTCACAACCCCCTGTGATAAGTCCTATGTAACCTCAGGTCTCTTCAGCCACTGATGCAAACGTGGGATGTGAAGCCCTCCAATAACTCCCTTCCTTTAAGGACTCTGCATCTTAGAGCTGCCAGACCCTTGCTCTGGATTCCCATGGCCAGCCAGTACCTCATGCCTCAGTTGCTTGTCCTGGCTCCCAATGATGCTCTCGTTACTTTCCTAACTGAGCACATTGCCTCCACCCACCTCAAGTCCATCTCTCAATTCCCACTCACCTTTACATCACATCCACAGTGACCTTGCTAAAAACCTGCATCTGACCGAGCTACTTCCTCACTGGAACATCTCCCTGTCTCCTCATCAGCAAGATCAGGATCCTCAAACTTGGGCCGGCATTGATGCACTGGGAGGGCTTGTTAAAATGCAGATTCTGGGCTCCTGGAGCTGCTTGTGAGTTCATTCGGTGCGGACCTGGTACCTCTTTTGTGAAGCAGCAGCTGAGGAGACTCCGGCACTCGCCATGGCTGATGAAAAGCCCGAGGAAGGAGTCAAGTCTGAGAACAACGATCATATTAACTTGAAGGTGGCGGGGCAGGATTGGTCTGTGGTGCACTTTAAGATGAAGATGAAGAGGCAGACACCACTTAATAAACTAATGAAAGGTTTGTCGATGAGGCAGATCAGATTTGACGGGCAACCAATGAATGAAACAGACACACCTGCACAGTTGGAAATGGAGGATGAAGATACATTTGATGTGTTCCAGCAGCAGACAGGAGGTGTCTACTAAAAAGGGAACCTGCTACTTTACTTCCGAACTCTGTTCCTACAGACCAAGAATACGTTCTTAATTAGAAAACTGCAGTTTGGTTCCATCACATCCTGACTACTCCAGTATAGTTTTCTCTATTCTTTCATTTTCCTCTTCCCCATTCTTTTATTGTGCATAAAGTAATTGGTGTATGTGCACAAGCATATTGCATTTTTTAAAAACTAAATGGCCAATGATATGTTTTGATTGACATCAAATGGGGATGGGATGGGGAAAAATACTAGTTCTGTGAAATTATCCCCTTTCTCCATTAGTGGCTTGCTCAGTCAGCTCTTATCTTTATATTCCAGTAAGTATTTTTGCTCTCACTGTTTTAACAACAACAACAAAACCTAAACAACATAAAAATCCTTGCATACCTTGTTCAATTGGAGAATTTTAATGTTTTTCATTTATCATTGTAAAACCAAGGACAATTTTATAACTTTTTTGTATGTAGCTGTTACATGTAGGGCAATCTGTCTTGAAGTAGGGGTAAATTACTCTTGAAAAAAAAAGAAAGTTTCCTAGATGGTTTTCCCTTCAAGTCAAGTGTCTTGTTGTTTAAATAAACTTCTTGTTTAAAATGAAAAAAAATTGCAGATTCTGGGGCTCCAATTCCTTGAGTCAGGGGTGGGGACTCATGATTTGCATTTCAAACAAGTTTGTAGTTAATGGTGGTGGTGTGATCTGGACCCTGACAACCCTCAAATGTTGTCTCCTGCCTAGTTTGACCTTTGTCCTTTATTCACTTGTCAAATAGCAGCTTACCTTAGCGCAAGCATCACCCTCTCTTAGAGCCCTCTCCAAGTCCAACCAATCAATTTGCCTTTCCTGTTCCCATGACTTGGCACACATCTCTCTCTTACAGCATGCATCAGACTCTGTGTAAACATTTGCATACACATCTGCCTCACCCACTGGACTATGTGCACCTGAAGCCAGGGTCCTAGTCATCCACTGGTGTTCCCAGCATTAGATGTATGTTCCATAAGCATTTCTGCATGCTTTTAAATCAATATAAATAGCAAATGCACAACTTTATAAGGACACAGTTTCTAAGACAGTTAGAAACCCTGTACCCCGTTGGCTCACATCCCTAGAATTAGACTGTCAGTGAGTCAGAGTTCAAGAAGTTGCTTTCAGCAAAGAAAGTAATATGTCAACACTCTACAGCTCTCTGTGATCCTGATTTAAAAAGACATCTGTACACATATAGGTCATAGTTACAAGTAAAATTAAGAAACATACAAAATTTTATTGGAATCTCTAATTAAGCTGACAACAAACCAAAAACTTGTGCTTGTCTCCGAAATTCTGTATGTTTCAGTCAAAATCAAAGATGGTCCCATTCATCTGGCAACATATCGCCAAAGCAAAGGCAGCATAGTTTCAGTCATCCTTTCTGAGTGCCTTTTTGTTATAAGCACTGCTGAGAATCCCCAAATGACAGAATATATTGGACTATGGAAATAAGACACGGAAGGACTTTTGACATTTTTGATATTTGGCATAGTCCATGAGAAAAAGAGAAAAAAGGAAGTTGGTAAGAACATCAGTTGTGGCTGCAAATAAGAAGTGGACTTTATGTACAGGATCTTGGGACTCTTTGTCATATGGTCCCCATCATATCTGCACAATTGAAAAGAGGCATCTTCAAATGTAGACTTTATGTATACAGAGCCTGTCGTTCTATTATTGGCCCCACATCAGGTGTATTCTGAGTGATTACTCATTGACCATTAGAGAATTATTTTAAAATTAGAGCACTAAGGATCTGTCTCCTGATTCCTGGTCCATAAATGCCATGAAATAACAATTCTCCCTCTTTCCTCCCTCCCGCTCTTCTCTCTCTCTCCCTCTGACCCTTCCTTCTTTTATTCCCCAACTTCATATATTCATACAAATTTTTACATTTATACATATACACATCCTTCCACTTTTCAATTACTTCTCTTGACTGCCATAAATTAATTTCTTCAGGGCTCAGATAATAGCCACCAAGTTTTTCTCAGCCTTGAACTGTCATTGAATCCTTGGAAAAACATTGGAAAAAATGTTTTTCAGAAATCTAACTCATTCGTTTATTTAACAGGTGTCCTGGGAGCTGGTGGCATAGCAGTGAGCAACATACATCTGATTCCTGACCTCATTGAGCTCACAGACTTGTGGAGGCAACAGTTGGTTCCACAAGTAACCTCACAAATAATACCTCGTTACCAAGTTCAAACGCCTTGAAAGGAGTCTTTCCTATAAGACATTAAGAATGGGGGATCCAATTTAAAAGACAGAAACGTGGACAATTGCATCACTGACCCCAATGCGTCACCCTGCCTTGTATCTAAGTCCTTTGTCATATGACTTTCAGTTCCTCTCACAAGAGGGGCTGAATAGTTTCCCCACCCTTTAACCCTGGTTTTGGTCTTTATAACTTGATTCGATCAATTCGAAGAGGCATATTGCCATGAGAACCTGCCTAAAGCTAGCCCACTGGTCTCAGGAAGAGTGGGACAGGCAGGCAGAGCTGACCCGTCCCCACTCACGGGTTCTAGACAATCCTGGGCAAAGCAGAACCTCCAGCAAGTTTATTGGGAGCCAGGCTTGCATCAGGCGACCAGGCCAGCCCACAGATGCCTGAACTCCAATAACACCAGTCACTGTTTCAAGCTTTGTCATAGCTTGTTACTCAGCAGTAGCTAACAGAGGCAGGGCATCAGGGACTTCTTCTCCAAGAAAGTGACATCTGGATTGAGATGTTGACATTAAGTTGATATTAGATTAGAAATGAAGGCAAGCATGTCCTGAAGAGGGACCCCTGCTGAGAAAGAACCTGATGCAAACAAGTGACTGGAAGCAGCCCTGTGGTTTGGAGAACAGAGTTCTAAAGCCAGAGGGAAAGCAGGGGCCAGACCATGCATGGCTTCTTATATGCTCTTCTTGGAGAAATCGTTTAAACTTCAAGAATTAAACTCAGAGGGCTATTTGTGATGAAGAACATCAAATTCAAAGGATTGTCTCCTTTAATATTATTAACTAGAAATGGCACTCTCCAGTAGGGTAGCCACTAGCATATACGGACCCATGTGTATGTTAATTAAAATTAAATAAAAGTTTTGTTCTTCGGTGGCACTAGCCTCAGTTCAAATGCTCAGTAGCCCTGTGAGGCCAGTTGCTACCAGATTAGCAAAGAAAATATAGAACATTTTCATTATTGTGGGAAGTTCTACTGGACAGTGTATTTGTTTCTTATTGCTGCGTAACAGATTACTATAAGCTTAGTGGTTTAAAGCAACATGAACTTATTAGCTCATGGGTTCTGTTGACAGGATTCTGGGTACAGGAGAGCTGGGTCCTCTGCTCAGGGGCTCACCAGGCAGAATTCCCTGCTGATGCTCAGAATGCTCTTTCAAGCTCACTGGTTATCGGGAGAATTTATCCCCTTGCACCTGGATGATGAAGGGATGGCTTGCATCTCTTAGAGGCTGCCCCCAGGTCCTTATCAGATGGCTTCCTCTTCTCACAATAGGGCGGTGTGCTTTTTCTTGAGGTTGGCAGGATATATTCTCTTTCTGACCTTTAGCTTCTGCTAAAGGGCTCACGTTGATTAGGTCAGGCCCACCCAGGATAAATTCCCTTTTCTTCAACAGACAGTTGACTATTGGGCAACCTAATCGTTGGAGTGATGTCCCATCACGTGCACTGGCCCTGCCCACACTGAAGGGAAGATTATATAGAGTGAATACTCCTGGGGCTGGGCAATCTGTCCACCATAGACAGGACTGATCTACAAAGTCAAAAAAGGTTAAATGACTTCATAAGTGGAGAAGGCGAATGGTGGGACAATTTGGAATGGTTAGTACAGGCTTAGAGCACAGGGTAATTGCTCTTTAAATAATCTGCATTGCCAAGGTCAGGACCCATCTTCTTATAATTGAAGGTGGGTTTCAGCTAGGATCCAGGTTTATCTGCAATAGTTTTACTTTCAAAGAAACTGTGATTGCAACTGTGCACGTGACCACAGAGCAGCATAAACAAGACCCTTAAAAGCAGACGGGAGGTGACATCACCTAAGCGCTGACATTCCTATGTTCTATTTCCTTGCTGTCCCTAGCCTCCTGGTGTTTCTGACCTTATGCAAGTCCTGATCTCCCAAACCCAACTGTTGCTTCTCAGATTAAATGATTTCTGGCTGCCACGCCCTCGCCTTGGCCTGCAACTCCTGGCTTCCAGACCCTTGGCCCTCCCCGCTGCAAACAACTGCAGAGCTTCAGTCCTTGGCTCTCAAATCTGAAAACAGCCGGACACTCTCAGGCACGGTGTCCATCTCTCACAATCCCTGTTTGGCTGCTGCTGGTCTCCAACTGCGACTTGGGTTCAGGGAAGGAGAAGACCTCAAGCCCCGATTTGCAGTGAGACATGAACTAGCAGAAGAAAGTTTTTACCCATTTTACGCGGTTGCTCTGAGGGAAAACATCACTGATGAAGAGGCCTTAGTGAGACTGATTATTAATTTTAAAGAAGAACTACTTAAAGTTGTGGAAAAGAATCTATCAAACAAATTTTACTTAATTTTAAATTTCACCAACTTTTTAGAAATGTTGCATTCAATGATTTTAAGAGATTCTATTTCCAAGCTATACTTGATTCTGAAATGCCCTCTAATACTAGGACTTCTTTTTAAAAAAAAAAAAATTTTTTTTTTTTCCTTACTAGGGAAGGGTAAATGTCTGCCTTCTAACAACCATCAGTGTTTCAACAGAATGGAGATATTTTAGTGCCTTGGGTGGGCATTTATCTTCTTACCATCAGCACAACAGAACAAAAAAGTACCCGTATTAGCATTAATAATAAAACCAAGTACATTATGCAGACTTTCTTGTCAGTTAAATTTGTTGCAGGCTCAGTTTTGGATTCAATTTCATCCATTTGAAAGTACTTTTGCTGTCAAGCAAATTTTTGTTTTATCATTTTAATTTTGGAGGGTTCTTTTTTTTTTTTTCCTGCTCTCCTGTGTCTGAATCACCTTTTTAGAGGTTGGAAAATGGCTCTTCCCCACTGATACAGGAAGGAATTGATTTGGCACACGGAGACATTTTTCCCCGTGATGTGAATAGAGTTAATTTTAACAGAGCTGTTTCATTCTAACAGCCGCGACTTGCGGAGTATGTGTCTTGCCAAACAGCTTTGTGTATGAGCATCGACTGATGTCAGCACAGTTCTAGAAATAGTATTTGATAGTTAACAGCTGCCACAGAGCCAGAAGGGGAACAGGAGACATTGTGTTTCAGGAGGGTTTACAAAACTCATGGCTATTGTTATTATTTATTTATTTATTTATTTCTTGAGATGGAAGCAGAAGAGCCCAAAATGCATGCCACTCATAGATATTTTTAAAAAGGGACTTAGATTTCTATGCAGGTCAGGTGGACCCTCAATAGGATGTCATATAGTTATAGCACCCTGAAATCATATCTGATTAAGATGATTTTTACTTCTTTTACCATCATGTAAAAAGGTCACAGCAAGTTGGAACAAAAATTTTCCTTCCTATCAAACACTGGCAAAACCTTTTCTTTAAAGAGCCAGATGGCAAATATTTTAGGCTTTGTGGGCCGTTTACAATCTCTATTATAACTACTCGTCTTTGTTGTTACAGGGATAACAGGGCCATAAACAACATGTAAATGAATGGCCATGGCTGTGTGCCAATAAAACTTTATTTACAAAACAGGTGGTGGGCCTGATTGAATTTGGGCCAAAGTTTCCCCTCCCTTGCTTTGGAGAACAAGTGGGCAGATGCCACACAGTTCCTTGCAGCATAAGGTTAAAGGTACTGAGACTCTTACAGGCCTGTGAATCAAATTCCACACACGCTCCCTGTGGAAACCTACACAGTCCTTTAATGGCCACGGAGGGGTACTTAATTATGTACATATATGTGTTCTACAGCCACTCTAATAATGGGATGAGAGTAACTAAGCAATAGATATGCTTTTATGAACTGAGAAGAAAAAGATCATGATCTCTGGTGTACAATGAGCCTGATTTTTCTTCCCTTTCTTATTTTATTTAAGTTAATATCACCTTTAAAGTTTGAATTATCCTGCAGGAACGCAGGTTCATTAACTCCAGTTCAGCTTGTGCATCATCTTAATGGGACATATTTTGTAATGATGTGAATCACAAAACAGTCCTGTGCTCCAAATGACCTAAATGTTTCATTGAAGTCATTACAAGCATTGCATACTAGCAAGAAAAGAAATTTTATTATTTAAAGATAACTTGTACAGGGAAAAAGAACAAAAAACAACCTGGGAAGAAAAGTTGAAGTATAGTCTAAAAGCCAAAAGAAAAGGATATGCTGCTTGTAAAATGTTACTGAGGAAGCCTTCCTATGAGCTCTCTGCCCACTCTCCACCAAGAACTTACCATCATGAAATGACCACATTGTTGGTATTGAAAATGGGAAATGTAACAATGATGCCCTACACCACAGGTTTGCATTTGTATATCCCCTTTGTTCTGGAAATGCCCTTTTAGCTCTTGCCATTTAATGGAAACGTGATTTCCAAGCCTGGGAATGTCGACTCACATAGCATCCCATTCACGATTTCCCATAAAGCATCATTTTTTCCAAACATGCCTCTTGCTCTGTGCTAATGTTTCTCTAACAATAGTTTTGGAAAACTTTCCCTCTCCTAATGTTATTTTTTTCGTTGTCTTCTCCTTTCTTGTTTACCTTGTTACCTTCTAGAGATGGAAATTTCATCCGTTTGTCAGGTGGAGTCCAGAGTGATTTTCATACTGGAGCTTTCTTCTTGGCGTGTCTGGATGCCACCTTCAACACACACCTCATGGCACCATAGGGCTGCACCATGCCAGGTTATGATGACATCTTTTCTCTATTCCTATAGCAGTTTGGTTTGAATAAGTAAATCATGAATACTCTAGGTTATTCCTGTTGGTGCACATGATGTATAAAACGATGTCTGCTCTTGTGTTCCTTGTTTTCCTACTTGGGCTAGGTTCATCTGTTGATCTATTTGGCTCTTTATTTGATGGGTGCTGTGTTGTCAGTAATCATTTTTCAGTTTGTCCTCACATTGTCATGAGTAAACATCACTGCTCTCGGTACTGAGCTAGACCCTCGGAGCACAAACCACATCGTCACACCCTTCCAGTGGCCCAGAAGGGTTTTTATGACATCTTTCTCCCAAACCAAATACTGCATCCTCTGGAATCCCTGTTATATGCTCAACAAATTTCTTAACATATTCCATTGCTCTATAAAATGTTCCTGTTTCCTGATTGTAACTGAAACCTGCCCTCCCTGAGGATTGTGGCTGCTCATTTATTTATTTATTTATTTGTTTGTTTATTTATTTATTTTGCAGTGCTGGGGATTGAACCCAGGGCCCTGTGCTTGCAAGGCAAGCCTCTACCAACTGAGCTACATCCCCAACCCTGTGGCTGCTCTTTGTAGGGGTCTCAAATGAGAACTGGAGCTGGATGAGGGCAAGAAGAGTTCCAGATTCTCTTAGCTTCTCCAGATGAAATTGAGTCACCATCATGGACTTCTTTTCCTCTTTGAACTTTATGCCATCTAATGATGCAGATCATGTCTGTCCTTTGCTGGTACAGAGGGCAGCATGGTAGAAGATCTTCAGAGATAGTACAGGAATGCATGAAATGATAATCCAGTTTCTGCTCATTTTCTGTGTCCATCAGGGACAGCTCATCTTCCCACTCCCTTGCAGGCTCCAGAGTCATTTCTAGGGCCTTTGATTCCCAAGCAGGAAATCTGTCTAAGATCCTTCCCTTAGTTTTTCGCACCTCAGTTCCAGTGGCTGTGACCTCCACATCTATGGTTGCACTGTTCCATCTAGGATTAGACTATATTTGCCCCAACACTTACAAATGCTTGAAAGTTCATTCCCCATCATTCCCTGCCTTTATTTTCCTCCCTCTCAAATCATCTCCCTCAGTGTTTCTCTGGGTTTTGATATCTAAAACTACTTTACGGCCACTGAGAACATGCAGATTTTCAACTGTAGGTGAATGGATTTTTTAAAAGTTAGTTAAAATTTGCCACTGAGCTCCCCTGTTTCTTCTGAGTCAGAAATCGGTGTGCAGGAGATTTATTTGAGGTGTGCTCTTGCGATTGACACCTGGTAGGGTTGGGGGCAGAGATGGAAGTTTGGGAGGAGGGGACATCCAGTTGCGTGTGGTCACTATAGGCCTCAGCTGACCCTGCAGGGAGCTCCTGCAGAGTTGTTGGAGCTGGGGTGTTGTGGCTGGGACTTTATACAATAGCAATCAGTCCCTGGTGGTGGGTTGTCTGGAGAAGGGGTATGGCATTGGGGAAGGTAGCACCCTTCAGCCTGGATGACTCACAAAGAGGATTGACAACTGAGATCTGTCGCCAACAACCTTTCCCAGCAGCTGGGAAGAGCTCCTTCCCTCTTGAAGGAGAGGATCTGGGATCTCCCAGCATCTACAGCAAACATGACTCAGCTTCAGGAGGCGCACTGTTGATCATCCTCTGCGCCCCGTGCATACAGCAGCGCTTGGTTTGAACTTTAGGGGCATTTTTATTTGAATAGCCCAACTCCTTCCTTGCTGCAGGTAGAGGTGGTGATCCATGAATAGTGAGGCCACAGTAACTTTCAGTCTCCACCACAGTGTAGGGGTGTCAAACACGCCTGAAGAAGAGGCAGGTATGTGTGTAAGACAACACCTCCGTGACAGTACAGGACACAAGAAAACCTTTAGGACAATTTGAATACACACACACACACACACACACACTTTGGCAATGTAGATGAAATGGGCAAATGTCTGCTTATAATATTTCCTTGTTTATGTATATTTAAATTTCCGACTTTAAACAAATTTAAATTTTATGCAACGATTTTGTCCAGTCTTCATCTGTTTTATTTTATCTCATCATTAGAGCCACTTTTTCAATTTTCTTGAGTTTTTAGAATACATCATCTTTATTTCAACTAAGTTGTTTAAGATCCAGCCCTTTTGCAAACTCTATCTAATAATGACCTTGGAAATCCTATGCCCAAAGCAGCCTTTCACTATTTGTGAACTCCACACTATAATCGGTTACTTTATTGCGTCTTAAAACGTTTTTAAAAGGTCTATTCTCAACAATTTCCCACATTGGTAAGTGGGAAGTCATTTCCCATTAATAATTACTAAATCTGCATTAAAGTTTTCTTCTTTTTCTTTTAACAGATGCCATAGCTTACCATTATAAAAATATGAAACTAGCAACAACTTATCTCAGTGGTATTTTTTTGTTGTTGTTGTTTAAAATAAAGTAATGAAGAAGGGACCCTGTAATATAAGCGACTTTATCAAGATTCTAACTTAAGGCAACAGCTTTTCTAAGGGTTCATGTACAGATCGAGGGAATGGAGGAAAGACCCCACATTATATTTGGGTATCCTCAGGAGCCATGTAACGAATGAAAAACTTCTCTGCCATATAATGGTTTTCAAGATACCCAGACTGAGAACTGCCCAGACTTTTCAATTTCCACTCTTAAACATGTCTGTATCACGTATTTTTTGCAGCCTCCGAAGAGAGTTACTAAAGGTAGGAAGAAGAACATACAGGCTGCATCATTTAAAGTTGCACAATTGCAGCAAAGTTAGGTCTAAGTCACATTATTACAGAGAAACTAGGAAGCCAGTAAGCCCAAATAAAGCAGATGACAAATTGTTCAAGAAAAAGAAAACGAACAAGAATGAGATAATGACAAAATTCCTTCATCAGAGAAATCTCTAGATCGGGGTGGTATAATAGCTTCAGCACAGGAGAGTCTAGCCTTGTCTATTTATTATTTTATGTTGTGGTCCTAGGAATCAAGCCCAGGGCCTCACACCTGCTCAGCAAGGGTTCTGCCTCTGAGCGGCACCACCAGGCCATTTTAGTTCACCAAATCCCAGTGCCCACCTCCTAAAAGGATGCCCTCACTGGACCTTCAGAACAGATTCAAATCTAACAATTTCTCGGGGACTTACTAGGGATCTTCTGGTCTCACATTAGGGTTATGACAAAAATCTCTGCATGGTCTCTGGGATCCAATCCTGATCCTTGCAGCCTGTTCTCTACCTAGTCAGAGTAATCTTTGAAAAACAAGTCAGATCTGATCATTCCCCTGATGAAGACCCTCTAGTGCCCTTCCAGCCCACTCAGAATAAAACCCAAAGTCCTGCTCTGTCTACATGGTGGTTATTGGCCCGGGCCCCAGCTGCTACATTCCAGACTCTGCCAGGCATGATACAACAGTAGGAACATTTCCTGAAAGTATTTTGTGGGTAAGAATGTATCATCAGACCCCTGATGTGAAACTGGGAGATCTCTGGTGAGGCCACAAGAACTAGTTAATCCTGGATCGTTAGATCCTGGATCCATTTTGCAGGCCCAGTGGCAGGGAATTCTTTCAAATCAGTCATAGTGCTGGGTACTGGGGATGTGGTGAACTAAAACACACAGACCTCTCCCTGGATCTCTCCCACCTGCCTCTCCATTCCCATCAACAGCACGCCCCATCAAGGATCCCTGCACAGGAAGTTGGGATAATTCAAGGAAAGTTTAATAGAGAAGCTATATCCAAAGGGGTGATGGGGTAGAGGGGACCACAGGGACAGGGCAGCGCCTGGGAGCTATGATCGCCTGGAGAAGGGAGCAATTACAGGACCCTGGAAGAAACATTTAGGTAGACAAGTGACCTAGAAGATGATCAGCCAACTGGAAACCACTCTGCAAAGACCTGGACCCATCTCCTCCCTCTTCCAAACCTCTTCCTGAGGTCCCCCACTGGAAGAAGTCAGCTGGCAGCCATAGGGCAGGCTGCCCACCAGGCACCAGCACAGTCCCTTGCAAGGCAGCCTCTCATCAGAGAGCAGGCAAGAAGTTAGAGAGTGGACCTCAGGCAAAAGGCAGACCAAAGGAATCCAGCACAAGTTCCTTACATGGGCCCAGGTACCTCTCAGCAGCAGGGGGTTGGCTCAGGAACTTACTCCTGATCACTTTTCTCCTTCCCCAACACTTGGCTTCCAGCAATACCCAGAACCTCCCCATGTTGCACTGAGTAGTAGTTACATTAATTATCTGTCTCTGCACTACATGGTAGTAGCCATGAGGACAAAGACCTTGTCTGTCCTGTGCATTATTATTTACCCAGCATTTAACCTCTGTGCTCAGCACACAGACGTTCAAATAGCACCTGTTGAAATGAATCAAGTAGAATTGGTGTTTTGTTTTCTTGTTCCCCATTTTAGCCATAGTTAATGTCATACTCAGTGACATCTTCATAGCACAGGCCTAAGTACTAACTTATACATGTTCCAGCCACAAAAATACTATGGTAATAAGTAAACGTATCATCAGCATTCTAAATGACCAAATGATTGCTTTAACCTATCAATATTCTTAGCTACCCTATATACTGGGGAAAAGGTGCTTACCTCTTTAGGTCACTGTTTCCTTATCGGAAATAAAAAGGGGTTTGGTCAGACATTTCGGAGGCCTAAGTGATGGGTTGCATCGGGGCCTCCAGCTCTGCACCCTCATCTCTGCACCCAGGCCCAGAACTCCAAGACACAGTCATGCTGTTGGGTGTCTATGTTCAAACCTTGCTACACTGGCCTTGCCAAACTAAGGTTGACCCTTCTGAGGCTCCATCTCCTCTGGAAAGGGGACCGATAATGAGATAATGCTCACTAACTGCTGCGCTCAGAGTCCAGTTCAGTCAGCTCTCATGGAATGCGGACGAGTGTCTGATCCAACCAATCTAGGATTCTAGACAAATTGTGCAGATTAAATAGCAAAACATGCATTATTTCTTCTGTATCATGTTCCCTAAAATATTGCATGATTAACATAACTGTTTTTACTCTCTACTTCATAAATATAAATCAGTTCCCTGCATCTGTGCTAAAATGCCAGATATTACTAAAATGTACTGTTAGTAATTACATAGATATTGCTAATACATTTATAAGAAAGGGCATATGCTAAATTTGTTTGTTTTATGTATAAATATATACATAAACTGATTATGTCTACATTTAAATGAACAACAGTATGAGCATTTCCTGAAAGTTTTTTTGTGGGCAAGAATTTTCTGTTTCTAATAAAAAGACCCACTTGATTATCATATTGTTACCTAATTATTCCAGAACAAAATAAAGTCTGAACTATTATTGGGTTAAAATCAGAGCTAGGGAGTTACATTATCTTGCAAATCAAGTTTCTGACTATCTCATTAAATAAGAGAAGGTGTAACAACAAATTTAATTATCAAATGAGACTTTTCCTGCCAATTTTTTTTTCTTAACTGTTTATGCTGTTGGTTTAGCCCATCTGGTTTTCATTTGAGAATAGAAATCATAAATCCCACAAACCATCCACGACTCCTAATCCTAGAAAAGACTGGTATTACTTTAGCAGCATAATATGTTTTTCTTTCCTTGGGTAGAAATAGACGTGCAGCTTTATAGTGGATTAAAAAAGACAATTGAGGAATTTCCTATTACAAACATGTATGGTATCTTAATTTCCTGGTATAATAGCAGGCTGGCTAACATAGTTAATTATATTTTAAATGCAAATTTTGACAACAGTTCATCTGGTTGAAATTATTTAAGCCACATCAACTCTAAAGAAAGTCCTGCTTTCTAATTCTAAACTCTTCTAATAAAAATAATTCCATATTCTCTCCCATGCTCTGCAATCTCTTAAAAATTTCACATGATATTTAAAGCACCATGGCAGCAACCCCATAGAGACAACTAGGCAAATATAAGTGATTTATATGCAGATTTCAACCTATTTACCAAGCTTAATAGTAAGAGACAAAATATTATATGCAAAATGTGTTCATTTAAATTTTTGATCAGATCTTTCTGCTGCTTGATGGAGCAAGCAAGTTATCTTGGTATAGGAGCAAATATATTTCAGAATAGAAGTCTCAAGCACAGTTGATCTGTGATGAGAGACCTGCACAACAGTGTGACTAGACGATCCATTAGTTTCACTCATCTTGATTGACAAGTGTTACCGCAAGGTGTATCAATCCTGAAATTTCCACAGTAAGCATTAAAGTGGCTGAGATAATGACAGCCCTCTGACCAACAGTGCTGTGGTACCCACAGAGCTCACCTTGCCCAGTGTTTCCAAAAGAGCAGGATATCAGCCACATGTGGTATTACAAGATAATTTTAGAAAGAACACACACACACATTGCTATATTTACAGTTATGTTTGTAAGTCAGTGTGTATTAGGACAAACATAACTAGCATATTAAGGTAGGGTCACATAGATGTCGCTGCAAAAGCTCAAGTGGTTACAAGGAAGTGGGCTGAGGAAAGAAAAAAAAACATTAAGAAAATAGTAGTTCAGGTAGCAGATGGAAAGGAAAAAATAATGATGGTAGTGTGTAAGATTGACTGAAATTTGGGAAACAAGGACCTCAATCATCTCCTCATTTTATAATGGGGAAAGTGGGGTCTGGGTCTACAACTTAATAGTTGTAGACTCTGCGCATTGCTTTGGAGATTGTGTATCTTGCCTATAGATTATTTCAGAAAAAGCAGCCTTAGTGTTTTGTGTCTTCCGGAAGCACAGGTCAATGAGAAATTCAGATAGATTCTCAAGCTATTTGTGTATTTGGTTTTGTGTCTTTTTATGGAATGACTTTGCTACTGTTGTCATCTGACCAGAATAAAAAGTCACTAATGAAAGCTGATGTCATTTTTGGCTATATTTAAACAGAAGAATATTGATTAGATCTGTATTGTTAATAATGGATATAGATATGGGATGTAAGAATGATACGTTGATCATGATCATCATTAAATATCAGGTTAAGCTAACTTGTGAACCTTCTTACCAAATTCAAGGATGCTTAAAATGACACTTTTACCCAATACACCTAGGCCTTTGGACATTTTTGCTTTGTAGGCAAAGAATATTCTATGATGCATTCTATAGGTTTCCGGAAATGGAGGACAAAAGTGCACATCGATCTGTGGACGGTGTGCTGAGTGGGAGCACCTCCCAACAGGGGGTGGGCCTCTCTTGCCACCTGTGTCAGAGCCCTCACCCAGGCAGCGTGGAAGCTGGCCAAGGTGGGAGCATTTACACCACAGCAAATGGCAGCTGCTAATTCTTCCTAGAGAGCTGATTGTTCAACATTCCCCAGCACAGCTCTTCCAATTGATTCTAGGGGTGGGTACCAGGCAAGCCCTTTTTAAATGTGGCTTGGGAATATAAAGGAATGATATGCAAATGAACATATTACTAGAAGGCTTCGGGGGGAGGGGGCAACAGGGGGAGCCTGGTGCTCCAGGAGATCAGCCCTGTGAAAGCATCTGCCTGTTGTCTTTGCTTTCCTGGGACTTCAGTGCAGCTTAAGCCCTGAGGAAAAACAGGTCCAAATAGTCAGAAATGGACTTTTCTTGGTATTCTGCTGACTAGAGACACTGCCTGAGGCTCTTTGGAAAATGAAGATGACAGGTGATGCTTTCTTCAGAAAGACAAATTTCTAGATAAAAATTCTCAGGACTGGCTAGATATGTGCTGTCCAATCGAACTTTCCTTGGTGATGGACAGGTTGTGTATCTATGTTGCCAGCGAGATTGTCCCTTGTTTCCTGCAGCTGTTTAACTCTTGATAGGCCACCAGTGTGAACTGAGACAGGCTCTGAGGGCAAAATGTGCAGATTTCAAAGGCTTAGTAAAAAAAAAAAAAAAAAAAAGCAAAATCCCATATTAACATGTTTATGTTGATTATATATCAGAATGATTTTTTGATATATTAATTATTAAATATTATATGTGATTAAAATTGATTTAACCTGTTTTTCCTTACTTAAATTATGTGGCATACATTGAACTGGGCCCTGCCAATGCTGAATCATGTAGGGAGAAGAGTGTACAGAATGATATGGGGCAGGTGAAAATGCAACTAAATTTTGAGAGGTCATAAAGCAGATTTTGCAATGCAACCTTCCCTTCTACACCAAGTGTTAGGATGTTCCGGAAACATAAGGAATCACCAGCCTCCTGCACAGGTGCAAAAGGAAGCACACCTAAGTATTTAACACAGGCAGCAGTCAATCTGAACCTCAGGGACCACCTTCATCTCCCCCAGACCTTCTCCCTTTGGCACATAGGATTATGACATGGTTTGAGAAGGCACCGTGGAATTTCATGAGAGCTTAGGGTCAAAGTTTAGTCCTGCTTCCAATATCTATGTCCTATTTCTAGACCCAACAAGACAAAGGACATTATTGTGCTGGAGAATTTATGTCAGATCCCTACCTACCTTGAAAGGCAGCACTTTTTTTCAGAGAGAGCCAGCCGTGAGGCACAGATTAAGGCATAAGCACCCCCAGTAAATCAGCAGGATGGCTAAGGCTGGAAAGGACTCAGGCTACATTGTTTTAATTTCAGGTTTCCAGTTTCTCAGGAAGGCTAAGAAACATGACACAGTGACAAATACACTTGATGTCAAAAACGTTTTTTCTTGCCCATTTTTCATAAGGAGGCTTGGTGTCTGAATCTGTCATCAAAAGCATCTCATTGAGGAAAACCGCTACAGTGGGGCAGGGATCAAGGACAAGTTGATTTCAACATACAAAAGTAAGAAAAAGGAGAGGAGGGAGAAATTTCTTTCTTTCTTTCTTCTACTATACAGAAATTCAAGTCAAGGAGCCCAAAATCATGTTCTAATTAGAAAACTCAAATCAAGCATAAGTTCCAGAACTTTCCAAACAAATTTCCACCACCCATGTCACCTGCAAAATCATGAAGAGGGAAGTATACTGTGGGGCCCTGAGAGGGAGCATGGCTGGCACACAGATCCTTACTTTCTCTGCACGCTCCTTGTGGGACTTTTACATTCAGTGCAGAGTGGGAACTGTAAAAATAGACTTCATGTTTCTGAAGAAGTGAAAGACTTATTGCATAATGGTGGTAAACTCTGTCTACTGGAACAGCGTGGCTGCATGCAAACATGAGGCTCAAAAAATAGCTACCTTGCCAGACAAGTGTATCCTTTTAAATATTCAGCCTAAAGAAAAATGCGTGGCCTCGTGAGTAGAGTAAAAACCTTGCTCTTAGATACTGGGAAAACAGTGGCATTAGCTAGTCCACAAATCTGGTTAATTCCCATTGACTTCTCCCCACCTGTGAGTCTCGGGTTTTTTTTTTTTTTTTTTTCCCTCTCCCTATTCCCTTTTCTCTTTGTAAGACCTCTACAAAAATGGAAAGGAAATAATCTGTAAACAGGCAGTATCGATTTTTGTAGAAGCCCTGTAAGGCACAAATCTGCTTCCTGCCTTCTTTTTTTCACCCCCAGGAACATGAGGAATGAAAGCAACATTCAGACACAACTGTCAAATAGAAGAGGCGCCTCCTCAGCCCACTCTGGTTCCTGCCCTGGTGTCCCCCCCTGAGGCTCCCTGTGGACCCTCTGTGGATCTCTGTTGAAATGATTCTTCCTCCATAGTTACTTGTCTGCTGATTCACCCAGCCATACAACAAATATTTACTAAGCAACTAATATGTGCAAGGCCTGGGATAGGTGCCAAGGAGAGAGAGAGAGAGAAGAGAGAGAGAGAGAGAGAGAGAGAGAGAGAGAGAGAGAGAGAAATGCAAGGACAAATATGGGTCAAGAACCTTCTTGAGGGAATGTAAACTCCGGGGAGTAGATATGATTGTCATGAACCACCGAGTGAATCAAATGATGATAGTGTGGCATACGACCAGAGCCAAGCCCTGGGACAGGCATGACTCGGAGTCCCTGGAAGGCCTGTGGCTACATAAGGGGAGGCAAGGTAGAGGTGCAAGACGGTCACAAGGTCCATTCTTCCAGGTCAGAGCAGGTGAGGCATGAGGACTACAGGCCTCCAGCCACATCCCTTTGTCCTGAGTGGACAATATGATAACATGTCCACAGGGTATCCAGTGCCCAAGGTCACATCACTTCCTGGCTGGGGAATGGTTTTGTCTCCCATGGGGATTATTCTGAAGCCCATATGACACGGCACTGAGGTAGTGTTTTAAGCAGCTGGACAGTGCGAACAGATGTTCGATCAAAGCCACATGGAGGACAATGTATGTCTGCCAACGTGATCCTCAGTGTTTCTTCCAAAGGCTTCTGACGCAGACACCAGTGTCACCTGGCCAGCAGCAGGAAGCACACATAGCTGACGGGAGGGAGCAGGACTACAGAGGGCCGGCTCCGTGTGGAGGAGCAAGCCCTGGGCGCCTCAGATACATATTGACACAGGACTAGATGCCAGGGACATGGTGACCACCAGTCAGACTCTGTCTCCGCCCCACATGCCTTTGGACTGCTTAGGGCAAACAGAGGTGGACTCTTTGTTCATCATGTGAGTACCATGAAGGATCAGTACAGGACGCAGAGGGAGAAGAGGCTCAGCGTCCTGGTGGTCTGAGGGTCATAAGCTGCACCTGAGGCAGGACGAGATTGAGCAAGGGAGCCGGATGGAGATGCTCCTACGATGGCAGCAGGGACGGGACTGGACGGATGTGGGCTGGGACTGTTTTGGGGGCTGCCCACTCTGCCCTGGAAAACCTAGGTTACCAACTGTGAGCTGTGAGATCTGGGAGGCTGTTTAGAAAAGGTGGCATCTTCACTGGGCTTTGACATGTGAGTAGGGTTTTGGCAGGTGGAAGGTGAAGGCAAACTGTATTCCAGAAGGAGGAAGAAGCAGTTCAAGTAAAGACACCAAATATGAAGATATGAAGGGAAGAGAGGAGCAATTGTATATACATCTGCACATCTACACACGTTATGCATTATGTATGATATATAATATATACATGAAACACACACACGTACATGCATCCCAATACCACGAGGAGGCTGTTAGTTCAGCTTTTCAGGAAATGGAAGCTCAGAAAGGTGAAGTTAAAAGCTTTGAGAGAGAACTAGAGAATATCATGCTACGTGAAAGAAGCCAATCCCCCAAAACCAAAGGCCAAATGTCTTCTCTGATAAATGAATGCTGATCCACAGTGGGGGGTGGGTAAGGAAGAATGAAGGAACTTTGGATTATGCAGAGGGGAGTGAGGGGAGGGGTGGGCAGTGGGGATGGGAGGGACGGTGGAATGAGACAGACAGTAGGACCCTGTGCACATGTATGATGACACTATTAGTGGGACTTGGCACCATATAGAGCCAGAGGAAAGAGCAGTTGTGCTCCAATTGTGCATAAAGTGTCAAATGCATTCTACTGTCGTGTATAACCAAGTAGAACTACAAGAAGAACAGAAAGGTTACCAAGATGCAGATGAGAGAGCCCAGACTCAAATCCATCTACCCACGCAGCCTTCCTCAAAGCAGATGGCACATAGTAAGCCTTCGATACATAGCTTGATGTTAATGTGGAACAGCGAAACTTATGCTGACGTGCCCAAGGACAGCATCCAGGACAGGGGGATGACCGGAGCCCTGGTGGAAGAGCAGCAGGAGTCAAATTTTGAAGGGCTTCCATGGCTTGTGAATTTAGCCTGTGGGCAGTGCGTTGGTCAAACAGCAAAGTCTCAGCCAAGCCTGTTATCCTGGGACCCTGGAAGGCAGACCCCAATGCTGCAGTGCTTCCTGGGATTTGTCCAGAATCAAGAATGATGACAAGTAGGAATGGATTACACAGATATGCTAATGGCAGTGGATGAGTTCCTTGCAGTTGAGGCACAAGGACCATTTTGAGAACTGAGATCCGAGGAACCTCAGACAAGATAGGTAGTCCTAAAGTTCTCAACAAATGGGTGCATTTCAACACCGACGCCAAAGAGGGGCTGAATCTCACACAAACATACGTAGGTGTTCATGTGAGAACTGCAGATGATGCTGAGTGAAAGACAATGAAGAACAATGACCATGTAACTAGCAGGTCCAGTGGTTGCCACCAAGCGAGGAGAGCGGGTGGGTAACCGCACAGCAACACTATTGTGAGCTTGGAGATCACGGGACTCGAAGGTTGGTTTCAATGTGTGTTTGTTAGTGTGCTGCTCAGTGGTCGTGACCTACTGGAGATCAGCTGCAGTCCTTTTCCAGAAAGTTTGAAACAATCCCTTTTCATTGTTGCTCTGATTTTATAAATTCAGATTTTCAAAGGTGAGACAGCTAATCAACCCATGTGGTTTCTGGTCTCTTGTCCTGGCAAAATGCTCGAAAGAATTTGCTTTCAAAGTGGAGGGTGAGCCTGAGGTGAGGTAAGGCAGAGACATTCTTGTTTGGATAAGCTGGATAAATATCCCTTGCTTTAAGGAATTTGATATTTATTCTGTATGAGATAAAGAATCCTCAAAAGCATCTGCCTGGGGGTGTGATATAATCAGGTCTGTATTCTGGAAAGCCCCAATGGCAATGCAAAGGCAGGATTAGACCATTCATGTGCTTTATTTCACCAAAATTTACTGGCCCTCCTTCAATCCATGCCTTACAAAGGGGATCTTAGTACTTTATACCTAGTATCTGAAAAAGTTAATTTAATTGATCTTCATTTGATTTGACAAATTCCTAGAAATGTAATGATAACCCTCCTTTAAAAAAAAAAAAAAAAAAAAAAAAAACTAGGTTTCTAAGAGAGGGTATTTCAAGTTCTAGGAAATGGAAAGGGGAGGAAACATTTGGGGGAAGGAGAACATTTGGCGTCAAAGCCACCTCCGAGTGATTCAGCCTTTGATCTTGCCACGCAAGTCTTTTTCCACTGTCACTGACATGTATTTGCTTCTGTATGAGACAGTGCATGCATGGGAAGATGTGAATTTAAAAATAACAGAAATGGATTTTTCCTAGAACTTTTTCTGGGATAAATTTCTGGAAAATACAGCTTTTACTATATTTAAATCAAGTTGCTACAACCATGTGTTTGAATGTGGCTTTCAGCTCTTTTGCACAGTTTGAACTGGGACTGTGATCCACTCATAACTGACATGCACTCTGGGCTGGAATCTGCATGGCCACTCTGTGAAGGTTGAAGAATATTCTTCCCCAGACTTCTCCCAGAGCGCCGAGTTTGAATGAGCTCTGGTTTGCCTTGGTCTTACTGTCTGAAATCTGCTTACTATGTGCCATTTGTTTTCCTGTTTCCTCTTTGAATATCCATTTTTTCATTTATTTATTCAATTTGTGCATGTAACAAAGATTGGCTGAGGAGCACCACACCCGGGTCCTGCACTAAGGGAAGAGAGAGTAAAGGCCTATCACCTGCCTGCAGACTGCGGTCTGGAAGGCAGAGGATCTGATGCAGGCGTGATGGGGGCTGCAGCAGCTCAGGGGGTTCGCAAGGCAAATAGCAGAGGACCTAGTGCTTGGACTCTGTGTGTTAAAGATGAGCTGCTCTGGACATCAAAAGGAAGAGGGGATTCAACTAGAGGCAAGGATGTGCGTTCTCCTGTCACTCCCTGCCTCTTTAAGTTCAAAACCAAATGATTGTAACTCTGAGCACTCGTATAAAATATAAAAGGAAGTTTTAGTTGCCTTTCTACATCATGAGTGATTCCTGGATCTGCTATGAGCTTTAATTTCTCAACCAGAAATGTAGGATCTTGGGTGGGGGGTAGCTCAGTGGGTGAGCGTGTGCCAAGCATGCTCGAGGACCTGCCTCCACCACAGACTCTCTCCTTCATCTTCAATGGATGTCATGAGTTAGCATGCCAGGTGTGGGTAAGGTGGAGTCTCCCTGGAGGATCACTAACAGTGGCAAGACAACAGAGAAAGGAATGATGTTCTTAGAGCACAATTCAATAACACACGTGGTCTGAAGGTTATTAGGATGATCAGTTGGATTTGGGGGAGCTGTCAAGGGGTGAGGAGGGAAGGTGGGTGTTATTTTTGTACATATGACTGGACATTTACTTTCAGTACCAGAATTGATCTCAGGGAGAACCCTGGGTTTAAGGATATTAGAGTGGATGATAAGCCCCTGCAGAGCTTGAGGGGTGTGTACAGCTTTGATTTGACTGTGTGCAGCAACTTTGATATTTTAAAACATTTTTGAAAAACATACTTGTGAGGTTTTTTTTTTTTTTTTTTGCATTAAAGAAATACAAACTAACATGTGTGGATAACTATTTTTAAATCCTTAAGAAACTATTGTGATGCTTTTTGCCATCGGTCCATACTAAAAGATTCATAGTCCATATTGATTTTTCTTCCTCTAAAGACATCTCAATTTTCAATAAGCCTGAGGTCTCTTTCCCACATGATCTCCTTGCTTGCTTTGCTATCTTGGCCTCTGGCCACTTTTCCAGGGAGTCCATTTTCCAAACATGTATTCTTTTTTAGATTTTAGTGATGCTATCTGGTTTGAGATGTTTTAGTGCTCAGTTGCTCTGAGAGGGGCATTCAGGGAGAAAAAGGTGACATGAGGTATTTTTGTACTTGGATAGACCTGAATCTGCCCCAAATGCTTAACCAACATGGCCAAAGCTTCTGTTAGAATTAGGGAGAAAAGAAGGGGAGTTAAGTGAGGAGGAGGGTGACGGGGTCACCCTTCCTGAAGGGACACAGGTGAAGTCTGTCTTTGATGCCATCTTACCTTCCTATCTGGTGCTGTTTCATCTCTCTGGGTTGGGCGTCCTTGCTCTCTGATTCTACACATCTGACCTCTTCAGCAAATTTATTTTGTGTGACCACACATCAGGTTGGAAAGAAATTCCTCATACAGCACTAATAAAATGAATGAGTAACAAAGCACAGTAAGAATAACAGAACAAAAGCCACCATAAAAGTCTCCTGAAGGTATTTGCAAGACAATTTATACATTCTCTCCACGAGTGGCTACCAAGGGTCCATGGTGTGTGAGGTACAGTGCTAATTAATGGAGAGGAAACAATGAGTGTTCATAATGCAGTGTTAATGTTAAGATAGATGCATGCCTGAGGTACTGGGAGGCTTAATAATAATGATAACAACAACAACAATAATAAGCATTTTGTGCCAAGCTTTGTGTGGATTTTCTCATCTCCTTCTTACAACAATTCTAAGGGGTAGACAATATCACTTCAGGATTTCAAGATGGCAAAATAGAGAAGGTTGCTTTCCTGGATGCTCCCTGGCACAAAACCAAGAAAGCAGACAGACAGCTTCTCAGCAAGGTGGGCGAAAAAATATATATAATATAAAAGAACTTTACTGGGAATTAATACTGGACATGCAAAACAGATAGGGGGCTCAGGAGGCTCCCGCTGCGGGTACAAAGCAGAGAAGTGCCTCCATAAGAGAATTTGAAGGGTAAGGAACTAGAGGAATGGGGATTTTTAGGAGGCCTGTGGCTTGTCTGGGTATGGAGACATCAGAGATCAAAGTCACTGTGGGACTAACCTGAAGGGCATGCTGCACAATGGCCTCGTGTGGGAGAGCCCCTGGGTCTCTCTTGGCTGCCCTCAGAAAACTGAGGAAGAAGCCATTTTGCAGCGGTAGCAGGGGGGCCAGCAGCTGGGGGAGCTGATTCCTGGCAAACTCAATATGGGTCCAAAATACAGGCCTGGCAAACCCACACCATATGACAAGGAGAATGCCCACGTGACCAGGAGAAAATCAAACATGGAGAGAGGCTTACACAGGGGACACAGGTCATGGAAACTCTTCCAACGCCCTTGAGTCTGGTGGCTCACAGAACCAGCTGAGAGATGCATCCAACCAACATGTCAAAAGTGCAGGGGCAGGAGTGATTGAGTTTGGAGACTGAACCTAAGAGAACAGGAAATTCGGGGCGGATTAGGATTGGCTCCTCTGCTGCATGAGTGAAAGGCAGGGGAGCTGCCTGGGGTGTAGTCTGGAAGCATGGACTGCAGACTGCTGCTCCCTGGAGGTGCACTTACTTAAAATCTTCAGACCAATCACCACTCAGCCAAGAACCTGAAACCTGCCTAGACCTAAACCCTGCCTCCAGGAGCGCTGTCTATGGGATTTCCTCTCACACTCCAGTGACCCCACCCTGAGGGCAGAGCACACTTCACCCCACCTAACACTGCTGGAAAGGGAAGCTGAGAAATGTTGAATTCGAATGGAATTGGGATTCCTTGAAGAAGCCAGGATGCTCCTGCCTCTGAGTCCTTGAACATGGTGTTCCCTCTGCCATGAATGCTCCACCTCCCTTTCTCAACTGACTTAAGCTTTAGAATCTTCTGCACACAGGAAGCACCTGGCTAACAGCTGGCACTGTTTAGAGTCTGGCAGGCAAGGATTCAAGTCCAGGTTCTACCACATACTAACCACATAACCTTCAACTTTTAATTTTTTTTTAATTATTTAACTTTTCATGGAGATCTTTTTTTTTTTTTCTTTTTTCTTTTCTCTGTTTAATTGTGACCTGAATGGTTTATGACACATATATATTTGTTTCTTTTTTCTCATTTCTAGTGATTTTTGTAGGCAGTTATTTTTTATGGATCAGTACTTTGAGGACTAGAATGTTTGATTAGTATATTTCAGTTTTGTTTTGTGTTCTTATATTTTTATTTATTTTTTTAAGTTTATTTTTATTGTAAACAAATGGGATACATGTTGTTTCTGTTTCTACATGGAGTAACAGCATCCATTTGTGTAATCATACATTTACATAGGGTAATGATGTTTGATTCATTCTATTATTTTTTCCTTCCCCCCCACCCCTCCCACCCCTCTTTTCCCTCTGTACAGTCTCTCTTTCCTCCATTCTTGCCCTCCTCCCACCCCACATTATGCGTCATCATCCACTTATCAGTGAGATCATTCGTCCTTTGATTTTTTGAGATTGGCTTATCTTACTTAGCATGATATTCTCCAATTTCATCCACTTGCCTGCAAATGCCATAATTTTATTATTCTTTATAGCTGAGTAATATTCCATTGTGTGTGTGTGTGTGTGTGTGTGTGTATCACAGTTTCTTTATCCATTCATCAACTGAGGACATCTAGGTTGGTTCCACAGTCTGGCTATTGTGAATTGAGCCGCTATGAACATTGATGTGGCTGTATCTCTGTAGTGTGCTGATTTTAAGTTCTTTGGGTATAGGCCGAGGAGTGGGATAGCTGGGTCAAATGGTGGGTCCATTCCAAGTTTTCTAAGGAATCTCCACACTGCTTTCCAGAGTGGCTGCACTAATTTGCAATGTATGAGTGTACCTTTTCCCCCACATCCTTACCAACGTCTATTGTTGCTTGTGTTCTTGATAATCACCATTCTAATTGGGGTGAGATGGAATCTTAGGGTAGTTTTGATTTGCATTTCTCTTATTACTAAAGATAGTGAACTTTTTTTTCATATGTTTGTTGATTGTAGATCTTCTTCTATGAAGTGTCTGTTCATATCCTTAGTCCATTTGTTGATTGGGTTATTTGTATTCTTCATGGAGAGTTTTTTGAGATCTTTATATATTCTGGAAATTAGTGCTCTATCTGAAGTATGAGTGTCAAAGATTTTCTCCTACTCTGTAGGCTCTCTCTTCATATCACTGATAGTGTCCTTTGCAGACAGAAAGCTATTTAGTTTGAATCTATCCCAGTTATTGATTTTTGCTTTTATTTCTTGTGCTATGGGAGTCCTGTTAAGGAAGTCTGATCCTAAGCCAACAAGTTGAAGATTTGGACCTACTTTTTCTTCTATAAGATGCAGGGTCTCTGGTCTGATTTCAAGGTCCTTAATCCATTGTGAGTTGATTTTTGTGCAGGGTGAGAGATAGGGGTTTAGTTTCATTCTGTTGCATATGGATGTCCAGTTTTCCCAGCACCATTTGTTGAAGAGGCTATCTTTTCTCCATTGCATATTTTTGGCACCTTTGACTAGTATCAGAAAATTGGATTTATTTGGGTTTGTGTCTGTGTCCTCTATTCTGTACCATTGATCTACCTGTCTATTTTGGTGCCAATACCATGCCGTTTTTGTTACTATTGCTTTGTAGTATAGTTGAAGTTCTGGTATTGCGATACCCCCTGTTTCATTCTTCCTGCTAAGGATTGCTTTAGCTATTTTGGGCTTCTTATTCTTCCAGATGAATTTCATGATTGCTTTCTCTATATCTGTAAGGTACATCATTGGGATTTTAATTGGAATTGCATTGAATCTGTATAGCACTTTAGGTAGTACGGCCATTTTGACAATATTAATTCTGCCTATCCAAGAACATGGGAGATCTTTCCATCTTCTAAGGTCTTCCTCAATTTCTTTCTTCAATGTTTTGTAGTTTTCATTGTAAAGATCTTTTACCTCTTTGGTTAGATTGATTCCCAAGTATTTTTTTTTTTTTTTTTTTTTTGAGGCTATTGCAAATGGAGTTGTTTTCCTCATTTCCCTTTCAGATGTTTCATCGCTTGCGTATAAAAATGCTTTAGATTTATGTGTGTTGATTTTATAGCCTGCTATTTTGCTGAATTCATTGATGAGATCTAGAAGTTTTCTGGAGGAGGTTTTTGGATTCTCTAAATATAGAATCATGTCATCAGCAAATAGCGACAGCTTAAGTTCCTCTTTTCCTATTCGTATCCCTTTAATTTCTTTAGTCTGTCTAATTGCTCTGGCTAGAGTTTCGAGGATAATGTTCAATAGAGGTGGTGAAAGAGGACAACCCTGTCTTGTTCCCATTTTTAAAGGGAATGGATTCAGTTTTTCTCCATTAAGAATGATGTTGGCCGTGGGTTTAGCATAAATAGCCTTTACAATGTTCAGGTATGTTCCTACTATCCCTATTTTTTCTAGTGTTTTCAGCATGAAGGGGTGTTGTATTTTGTTGAATGCTTTTTCTGCATCAATTGAAATAACCATATGATTCTTATCCTTAAGTCTATTGACATGATGGATTATGTTTATTGATTTATGGATGTTAAACCATCCTTGCATTCCAAGGATGAACCCCACTTGATCGTGGTGCACAATTTTCTTAATATGTTTTGGGATACGGTTTGCCAATATTTTGTTAAGGATCTTTGCATCTATATTCATTAAGGATGTTGGTCTAAAATTTTCTTTCCTTGATGTGTCTTTTCCTGGTTTGGGTATGAGGGCAATATTAGCTTCATAGAATGAGTTTGGTAGGATACCCTCCTTTTCTATTTCCTGGAAAACTTTGAGAAGTATTGGAATGAGTTCTTCTTTGAAGGGCTTGTACAACTTGGCTGAGAATCCGTCTAGTCCTGGGCTTTTCTTGGATGGTAGATTTTTAATGGCTTCTTCTATTTCATTGCTTGATATTGATCTGTTTAAATTGTGTATGTCCTCCTGGTTCAGTTTGGGAGGAGCATATGTCTCTAGAAATTTGTCAATGTCTTCGGTACTTTCTATTTTGTTGGAATACAGATTTTCAAAGTAGCTTTTCATTAGGTCATGTATCTCAGTGGTGTCTGTCGTGATATTTCCTTTTTCATCACGAATTTTAGTAATTTGAGTTTTCTCTCCCCTTCTCTTTGTTAGTGTGGCTAAGGGTTTGTCTATTTTGTTTACTTTTTCAAAGAATCAACTTTTTGTTTTGTCAATTTTTGAATTGTTTCTTTTATTTCAATTTCATTGATTTCAGCTCTGATTTTAATTATTTCCTGTCTTCTACTACTTTTGCTGTTATTCTGTTCTTCTTTTTCTAGGGCTTTGAGCTGTAATGTTAGGTCATTTAATTGTTGACTTTTCATTCTTTTCTGGAATGCACTCCATGCAATGAATTTTCCTCTTAGTACCCCTTTCATAGTGTCCCAAAATTTTGATATGTTGTATCATTGTTCTCATTGACCTCTAAGAATTTTTTTTATCTCCTCCCTGATGTTTTCTGTGATCCATGTTTCATTCAATAGCATATTATTTAGTCTCCAGGTGTTAGAGTAATTTCTGTTTTTTATTTTGTCATTGATTTCTACTCTCAGTCCATTATGATCTGATAGAACACAAGGCAGCATCTCTAATTTTTTACATTTCCTAAGGGCTGCTTTGTGGCATAACATATGGTCTATTTTCTAGAAGGTTCCATGTGCTGCTGAGAAGAAAGTGAATCTGCTCATTGATGGATGGAATATTCTTATATGTTTATTAAGTCTAGGTTATTGATTGTGTTATTGAGTTCTATGGTTTCTTTGGTTGGTTTTTGTTTGGAAGATCTATCTAGTGGTGACAGTGGTGCATTAAAGTCACCCAGAATTATTGTGTTGTGGTCTATTTGATTCCTGAAATTGAGAAGGATTTGTTTGATGTACAGGGATGCACCATTGTTTGGGGCATAAAAATTTACTATCATTATATCTTCCTGATTTATGGTTCCCTTAAGCAGTATGAAATATCCTTCTTTATCCCTTCTGACTAACTTTGGCTTGAAGCCCACTTTATCTGATATAAGGATGGAAACCCCCACTTTTTTACTGAGTCCATGTGCATGGTAGGTTTTTTCCCATCCTTTCACCTTTAGTCTGTGGATGTCTTTTTCTATGAGATGAGTCTCTTGCAGGCAGCATATTGTTGGTTTTTCTTTTTAATCCAGTCTGCCAGTCTATGTTTTTTGATTGATGAGTTTAGGCCATTAACGTTCAGGGTTATTATTGAGATATTATTTGTATTCCCAGTCATTTGGGCTTATTTTTGGTTTTTAATTTGGCTTGGTTTCTCCTTTGAGTGGTTTTCTCTAAGGTAGTTCCTCCCTTTGCTGACCTACACTGTTGTTTTCTCATTTCCTCCTCATGGAATATTTGTTGATAACATTCTGTAGTGCAGGCTTTCTGTTTGTAAATTCTTTAACTTTTGTTATCATGGAAGGATTTTATTTCATCTTCAAATCTGAAGGTTAGTTTTGCTGGGTATGGGATTCTTGGTTGGCAACCATGTTCTTTCAGAGCTTGAAATATGTTTGTTCCAGGCCCCTGTAGCTTTTAGAGTCTGGGTTGAGAAGTCAGCTGCAATCCATATTAGTTTCCCCCTATATGTAATCTGATGCTTTTCTCTCGCGGCCTTCAAATCCTATCTTTATTTGAATGTTAGGCGTTTTCATTATAATGTGCCTTGGTGTAGATCTGTTGTGATTTTGTGCATTTGGTGTTCCGTAAGCCTCTTGTATTTGATTTTCCATTCATTCTTCAGGTTTGGGAAATTTTCTGATATTATTTCATTGAATAGTTGTTTCATTCCTTTGGTTTGTATCTCTGTGCCTTCCTCAATCCAATAATTCTTAAATTTGGTCTTTCATGATGTCCCATAGTTCTCGGAGATTCTGTTGATGATTTCTTACCATCTTCTCTGTTTGGGAAACTTTATTTTCAAGATTAATATTTTGTCTTCATTGTCCTGAGGTTCTGTCTTCCAAGTGGTCTAGTCTTTTGGTGATGCTTTCCATTGAGTTTTTAATTTGGTTTATTGTTTCCTTCATTTCAAGGATTTCTTTTTTTTTTTTTTCTTTTGTTTTGTTTTTTTTTGAGAATCTCTATCTCTTTGTTGAAATGATCTTTTGCTTCCTGCACTTGCTCTTTCAGCTTATTGGTATTATCATTCATTGCCTGCATTTGCTCTCTTATCTCATCCTTTGCTTCATGAATCATCTTAATCATGTATAACATGAAGTCCTTTTCTGACATTTCTTCTAACATATTGTCATTGGATTCTATTAATATAGAATCTAGATTTATTTGGATCATTTTCTTCCCTTGTTTTTTCATGTTGTTCATGTATCTTCCCCTCTAGTAGTGCAGATCTGGGGCATTGCAGATTTCCCCCTATAGGCTTATAGTGGCCCTATAGGTTTCCAAAACCCTTTCTTTAAGGGGAGAGCAATATTAGCAGTGCCCAATTCAGACACTATGCAATCCTAGACCTAATACCCCCTATGAGGACAATAACAAAATTGTCATAATAAACAGAGTGAGTTCAAATATTATCTTAACTAAAATAAACAGATTTGCAATAAGATCTGCAGTTTCAAATGGAGGACAAAGAGGATGCAGAGGGATGTAGAATGTGGCTGTTAATGGGATAAGAAAAGAATATACAGAAATTCTAGATAATAGAAAGGGTGAGAGTGTAATCAAAAGAAATCAGATGTTAGCATGCAAAAAAGGGAGAAAGAGACTCTGATGGAACAGGTAAACAAAAGGAAAAGAGAGCAAGTAAAGTAAAGAAATAAAAACTTAAATTTTTTCAATAAGGAGAAAAAAGAAAATCTACGGTATAACAGTCATATAGTAATGAAATCTCCCAGAGTTCAGTAGCCTGATGCATGAGAGGTACCTGACAATGAGCTTCAAGCCATCAGCAGGCATCTCAGGATGGGTTTTGCCCCACCTAAAGATCAGAGCTATGGTTTCCAGGATTTTCCAAGATGGCCGCTCTGGCTTCTAAACGTGTTGGCAAATGGGTAGCTGCCGCTCAGAGTGTGGACGTGGTCAGCTGGAGGTCCTGGAGGCAGGGTGCAGTTGGTCAGGCAGGGGTCCTGGAGGTTGGTGTGTTTGGTATGGATCCAGGCAGGAATTCTGGAGGCCGGGTGCAATCAGCGGTCTGGGGTCCCGGTGATAGGGTGCAGTCAGTTGGTTTGGGGGATCCTGGTGGCGGGAGCAGTCAATCAATGTGAGGGCCCCAGAGGCAGGGAGTGATCGGTTGGGCTGAGGGATCCTGGAGACGGGGCTCTGTCAGTCTGGCCAGGGGGTCCTACGGGGCCTGGCTGTTGTCTCAAAATGGTGGCAGCCACATGCAATCAAACCTGCAGGTACTGTAACAGTGAACTTCCAGGCAATAGCAGGCAGCTGGTGCTCCACTGGCGGTCAGCCATCAGTTTGCTGACTGTTGTTGTTCAATTGGGAGGTGAACCTCGTGCTTTGGATGATGGATAGGTGTAAGGCAGGTGATGGATAGGTGAGAGGTAGGCAAATGGCGGATGATAGGTGCCTGATAGTGAGCAATCTGCACTCAAAAAGGCGTTAATATGCTGGTAGACTGCAGGGTGATACAGCCAGACAAATGGGGTAAACAGCAGGCTATCGATAAGCAGCAAAAACTGCCTCACCAAGAACAGATATCCTCTGCTTGAAACTGGAGTTACGGAGTGACAAGGAACACAGCCTCCTCTAGTCCGCCATCTTGGATCTCCGATGAGTTTAATTCTCTATTTTTATTTTTAATTTTTATTTTGTATATTTTTTCTCTCAATTATGTTCTCTTGATTCTCTTTCTCTATTTTTTTCTGCTAACAGCCAAACTCTATTGTTCTCTCTTTCACCCTTCAATTTTTTACTTCTATTTTCTCTCCTCTCTTATAATGATCACATCCTACATCACTTCTGCTCTCCTCCCTGTTCACCATTCAAAATTGCAAACCCTTCTGCAAAGTTACTGTTATTACTGTGGGCAATAACTGATCACATCATTTCTGCTTGTGTGACAATATTGTAGATGTCATAGCTGGAATTATTTGGTTTATTGCTATATATTGTTTGCATCGATTGTTGTTATTATTTGTCTCCTGATAAACTGAGAGCTACTGGAAACCTTCAGGGACATTATAAGTCCACAGGGTAGAAACTCTACTGCCTCAGATCCACACTGTTAGATGGGTAGACTCATAAACAGCATGAGAAAGCATAGAAAAAATTGCCCAAACAAAGCAAAATACTTCAATAACAGAATCATCAACACCACAGTTAAAGAAAATATCAGAGAAGGAGTTCAGAATGTACATAGTTAAACTGATCTGAGAAGTAAAAGATGAAATCAGAAAGTGAAGTACAGGAAGTGAAAGATCACTTCAATAAAGAGACAGAGATTCTGAAAAAAAAAGAGAAGAAATTTTCAAAATGAAGGAATCAATAAACCAAATGAAAAATTCAATGGAAAGCATCAGTGGCAGACTAGACCACTTGGAAGGTAGAGTGCCAGGCAATGAAGACAAAATATATGATCTTGAAAATAAAGTTGACCATGGAGAAAAGATGTTAATAGGCCATGAACAGAACTTCCAAGAAATATGGGATAACATGAAAAGAGCAAATGATTTATTGGGACACAAACCAAAGGAATATGCAATCCTTTCAATGAAATAATATCAGAAAATTTCCAAACCTTAAGAATGAAATGGAAAATCAGAAATCAATACAGGAGGTTTACAGGACCTCAACTACACAAAATTACAACAGACCCATACCAAAGTATATTATTATGAAATTCCTAACAGGATAGAATTTTAAAGGCTGCCAGAGAAAAACAATATGGCCACATTTAGAGGGAAACCAATGGAGATCTCAACTGATTTCTTAGTCCAGACCCTAAGAGCTAGGAGGTCTTGGAATAATATATACCACACTTCGAAAGAAAATTGATGATAGACAATGTCACTTCACCATTACATAGTGAAGAAGCAGAAGTTAGGGAGGACATATAACTTGCCCAAGGTAGTGTGGTTTATATGTGGTAGAACCTGAACTTGAATCCTTGTCTGCTGAACTCTAAAACTATGTGCCAGCTTTTAGCCAGGTGCTTCCTGTGTCTAGAAGACACACTGAAGTTCAGGTCAGTTGAGAAAGGAAGGTGGAGCATTCATGGTAGAGGGAACACCATGTTCAAGGACTCAGAGGCAGGAGCATCCTGGCTTCTTCAAGGAATCCCATTGAGACCATTTTGGCTGAGAGTGGTGGGTCAAGGGCAAACCTGGGGAATCCCAACATCTTAGGACACAGGAAGAAAGAGAAACCTAGAAGCAATCTGGTAGGAACATACCATGAGAAAGGAATGCCACCAAAGGCAAGAAGACTTCAAACAGTAAGAAGAAAAGCAGAAGAAATGAGGAACCCAAGTGTTTAAGTCCCCAGCGGGTATGGGTTTAGGATTCAAGCACAGGAATCTCAAGGATGAAAAGCAATGTTTGGAACAGAGGCCTCTTCTTAAATACTCAAATGAAGATAGACTGCGTAGTTGACCTTTGCCAGTGACAAGTATTGAGGAGAATGAGTGGGCTATTAATGAATAGAATGACAAAACTTTAAAGATAGGTCATGGGATTATTTAATTTAACCATTGTATTTTCCACTGGAAGAAATGGAGATCCAGAACTCGGCAGTGATTTTTCCTGCCATGGCATAGCTAATTAGAAATAGAGCTGTGATTAGAATTCAGATCAGCTGACTCTCTCTCAAAAGGAAACATTTCAGACATGTATTCTATGCAGGAGACATGAATAGACAATCCACAAAGGAAGTACCAATGGCCAACAAACATGAAAAAAATTGTTCAACTTCACTTGTAATCAAAGAATCCTCAATAGTACAGGGAAACAAAACACATTCATGTATTGCTGGGAGAGATATAAATTGTAATAATTTCTTTTGGAAGATATTTTTGCAATAAAGCAGTAGAACTAGAGCATGGTGATTAAAAATATCAGCTCTGAAGTCGGATACACTCAGGTTTAAATGTGAGGTCTGCCAACCATGGCATTTGTTAACCACTTTCTGGGCAAAGGTCTCAGTTTTCCTCTAAAAATGTGGATATTAATAGTACTTCTCCATTTATTGTGAGAAGGAAATGAGATTATGTTTATAAAGTCATTAGCACAGTGCCCAGAACAAAGTCCAATAAATGGTATTTAGCATGATTGTAATGTATAAGAAATTTTATAAATACTCATATTTTGTTGGCCCAGCAATTTCATGTCCAGAAATTCATTTTATAGAAATGTTGAGAACAGGGCATAAAGATTTATGTGTATGTATATTCATTACGACATTATTATAAGGGTAAAAAACTGGAAACAAAGGCCCAAGAATAGAGTGGGTAAATAAATGATGGTTCATCTGGTTGATGGAATACCATGTGGTCATTAAATATTATGCTGCTAAAGAACACTCCATCATCTGAGAACACGTCTGTAGCAAGTGACACAAGTAGGTTACACACCAACATATAAGCACAATGCCAATTTTACAATAAAACAGATGTGTGTGTATTCTACACACATAGAAAGTACTGAATAGCAATTTGGTGGGAAGGAAAGGACTCAATATAAACCACACTAGTCATAAAAACACATGGGACGTCCCCAACCCTGAATTCAGGAAAACCTAGCTTCATGGATTGTGTTGTAAACCCTAACAGGATTAAGAGAAAAGAAAAAATGAAATGAAGTTCCTTTTTCTGACACTATCAAAACTATATAAATATTTGAGTTTAATGAGCCATTCTCAGCCTTCCACGTTTGAGAAAAGACCTGAAAGGAAATTGTATTTTATAGTTGTAAATTTATCTCAGCATGTTGAGATTTCCATATTTAATTTCTATTAATGTTTTCAATGCCAGCATGAAACATATACCTTAGATAATCTTTCTCCATAGTATTTCTTATCAGGAGCTGATTAGACCAAATAAAGTAGTAAACGAAATAAGTAAACCCTCTGTGGACAAACACTGAACGCAAATGCTACCGTTGATTTGTTTACTACTTTTCTATCAATATATCCTAGGAAGTCCGCAGAGGAATTATAGTACAAATGAGAAAAATATAGACCCCAAAGGAATGAGTGATCATTTTTCCTACATGTAATTCCAAATTGTTCACTCCAACAAGAAGACAGTGGTATGCATTCTTAGACACAAATCACTTATCTACTGTCTAGTAGTGCATTATTTGTATAAGGTTCAGAATATATACACCAAACAGGGTTCACAATCTCAAAAAGAGTCCATCATTATTGTTTTTGTACTTCAACAACACAATTAAATGACAAATGTGCTCCAAAAAATGTGCTTATATTTTTTTTTATTTTTTAATTAGGTCTAATTAGTTATACATGACAGTAGAATGCCTTTGATATATCATATATAGATGGAGTATAATTTCTCATTCTTCTGGTTGGACATGATATAAAATTCCACCAGTCATATAGTTATTATAGGGTAAAAATGTCTGATTCATTCTACTATCCTTCCTACCCTCTTCCCCCTTTCCCTCCCTTCACTCCTCTCTACCTAAAGTAACTCTATTCTTCCCTACCCCACCCTACACCTTATTGTGAATTAGCATCCACATATCAGAGGAAACATTTGGCCTTTGATTTTTGGGGATTGGCTTATTTCACTTAGCATATTCCCCAGCTTCATCCATTTAATGGCAAGCACCACAATTCATTCTTCTTTAAGGCTGAGTACTATTCCATCATATATATATATATATATATATATATATATATATATATATATATACACCTAAGTTAGTTCCATAGTTTAGCTATTGGGAGTTGAGCTGCTATAAACATTCATGTGGCTGCATGACTATGTCACTGTAGTATGCTGATTTTAAGTACTTTGAGTCCTTTGGGTATAAACCAAGGAGTGGGACAACTGGGGTCAAATGGGTGGTTCCATTCTAAGTTTCTGAGGAATCTTCATACCACTTTCCATAATGGTTGCACCAATTTGCATTCCCACCAGCAATGTATGAGTGTACCTTTTTGTTCCACATCCTTGCCAACATTTATTGTTGTTTGTATTCGGGATAACTGCCATTCTGACTACTTGGGAATCAATCTAACAAAAGAGGTGAAAGATCTCTACAATGAAAACTACAGAACACTAAAGAAAGAAATTGAAGAAGACCTTAGAAGATGGAAAGATCTCCCATACTCTTGGATAGGCAGAATTAATATTGTCAAAATGGCCAACTACCAAGAGTGTTATACAGATTTAATGCAATTCCTATTAAAAATCCCAATGACACTCTTCATAGAACTAGAAAAAACAATCATCTGGAAAAATAAGAGACCCAGAATAGCCAAAGCAATCCTTAACAAGAAGTGTAAAGCAGGAGACATCACGATACCAGAACAATAAACTATACTACAGAGCTATATTAATAAAAACAGTCATGTAGACCAATGTTATAGAAGACACAGAGACGAACCCACATAAATATAGTTATCTCATACTAGACAAAGGTGCCAAAAACATTCACTGGAGAAAAGATAGCCTATTCAACAAATGGTGTGCTGGGAAATTAGAAATCCACATGCAACATCCACATATAACAAATGAAATTAAACCCCTATCTCTCATCCTGCACAAAACCCAACTCAAAGTGGATCAAAGATATAGTCACTAGACCAGAGACATTGCACCTACAGAAGAAAAAGTAGGCCCAAATCTTCACCATGTCTGCCTAGAATCGTTTTCCTTAACAAGACTCCTAAAGCTCAAAAAGTAAAAGCAAGAATTGATAAATATGATGGATTCAAACTAAAAATCTTCTCAGTAAAAGAAACAATCAAGAATGTGAAAAGAGTGTCTACGGAGTAGGAGGAAATCTCTACCACATGCACCTCAGATGAAGCATTAATCTCCAGGATATATAAAGAACTCAAAAAACTTAACACCAAAAAAAAAAAAAAAACCCACAAATAACTCAATAAATGGGCTAAGGAACTAAACAGACACTTTCGCAGAAGAAATATAATCAGTCAACAAATGTATGAAAAAATGTTCAACATCTTTAACAATTAAAGAAATGCAAATCTAAACTACTCTAAAATTGTGCTCTTAGAAAAGTTCCTTAAAATATGACCTTCTCAGTACCCTCATTTCTAAACATGTAAGATGGAATGGCTGATTTCTAAAATTTTTCCTAATTCAAGAATCATACAGCAAACCATGGCACAAAAAAGATGATTAAATTTTAAAATTTGGCTTCTCCTGAGAAAGAAGTTGTATCTGTTGAAATTATAAGATGTTGACATTAGTATTTTTGATGTCAGAGGAAAAATTTTCTGAGTATTAGTTCACATTGTAATTATCAGAACATCATAGATCAGTTACAGCCAAAATGCAAATTATTCAAGTGACAAATATGGTAATTATTCAAAATTCTTGTTAAATTTTCTGGAACAACATTTGTGCAAATAAATTTGTACTTTGGTTGTGATCGTCAACACGCTTTTTGAAAGACGCTTTTTGAAAGACGCTTTCCAGTTTCAATGTAGGTTTTTATGGGTTATCTCATTTGAACGTCATGATTCCATGAGGGTAGTTTCAGTTTTACTTTTCTCTTTTTGAAGATCAGAAGGCACATGATTTTCCCCAAATAGGTGAGCTGTGGATGGAAACTAGGCTTCCAACTCCAAGACCCACCCTCTGTTTGGTGAATTGCAGGGCCATAGAGCTCATTTAAATGTGAGTTTTCAGATACCTCTGAGGATGGCTTTTTTGCACAACAAAGATTATTCAGTGGTTATGTTTGTTTTTATAATTAATATTTGACTTATTGAAGTTACAAATTAAAAATGTCATACATTTAGAAATCTTCACTTTTAGGTTAGAAGTCAGCACACTATTGCCTGTGTGCCAAATCTGGCTGCCTGGCTGTTGGTATAAATAAAGTTTTACTGGAACACAGCCACGCCTATTCGTTACATATTGTCTATTGCTGCTGCTGTGCTATTACAACCCAACTGTGTAGTTGCAGCTTAGACCACAGGGCCTATAAAGCCTCAGATATTTACTATCTGGCCCTTTGCAGAAAATGTGTGCCAACTCTGTCTTAGATTCAACTTATAGATCTTATTATTCTATATGTAAAGCTAACAAATTTTAACAATCTCTTCCAAGGAATATTAGATTTTCTTTTTAACATAACTCAAGCATTTATCTGAACAAAAAACCACCCAAGTGTTTGTATTATTCTTATAAATCTAATAAGCCATATTGAATCTTATATGTGTATAAAATTTATAACCATAATTTTATAATCATGTTGAGTGTTAAGTTTCCTTAAGTACTCTAACACTTTGTATAAATGCGGAAAGACCTCAAAGTTTAGACATCATAAATCTAAATCAATTATCATTTTTAGTTAGACTAATAAAACTGACCTGTTGAACTAAGATGCTAAATTCTTTTAAACTAAAATTAACAGATATGAATAGATTCCCTCTCGACATAAACTAAACACATGGTGGGTTTGATCTTATTATGTTGCTATGCTTAAATCTAAATTAACGGAGACTCAAAGTTTGGGTCATGGTAGAAGCCAGTGAACTTGTGGGGCATGTGTCATTGGTTGGGGAACTCATGGCACCACTTGGCTAAAGTTGAGACTGCCCTGCAATAATTGGGCTCCTCATGGTTGCTCCTGAATATCAGAGAGTATGAAGGTTGCCACGGATGGTCTATTCTCTGGAGTGCCTCCTAGGATTGCCACATCCAGGGGCAAAAGTTAGAGAAGACTTCAACAACCCTCCAACTCAGAGGCGGCAGACACACAGGTTTAGGTCATGTCACAGCAAAGTCTGGCCTTCTGAGCGACCGACTGGAAGCAAAGCCTCCTCGGAATGAGTACTAGAGGAAGGAAGTTCTAATCACCAACTATGGGCGCTTGACTAATAGCAAACATGAGGATTGTAGGAGCTGCTCAGTTTTTTCTCACTGTCTTATTTACATAAATTAATAACTTTCTGTTTATTCTTTCCCCCCTTAACCCTAATGTTCAAGAAATTTTTGGTCTTGATTAACTATCCTTCAGCCCACAGATTGTGGGGTAGCGAGACTGGGATGCAATGACGTTAATGGAGAAAATAAAAACATAACCCAGATAATAGATACTGAGTAATGCTTATTCTAATGTTCGCTGCTCCACTTTGGGGACAGATGAGTGCATTTGAGTGTTAGGAGACCTGTCGTCTTTGTTTGCTGTTACTCAGACGCTTCAGTTTTGGAAACTGACTGTATCTGAACATTTAAGTGAAAGGCGTGGTCTGCAGTGGAAAAGGTGGATCAGTACTTAGTATGTCCTCCTCCGTTGCAGCTGGAACCCACAAACGCTTCCAGGTTTTCCTGGGGCCAACATCTAACTACAGTTCAGGTGTTCGCCATGCACTTGACTGATTCCAGCTTCACTTCTGCGGCCTCTTCTGTTTCAGTGGCAGGATGGATGGAGGAGTCATTGAACATTTCTTCAGCAGGGTGATCTGTTTTGCTGGTGTAGCTTGGGACCTGGCAGCTGTGGTGGAGAACCCTGATCACAGTGGCTTCCTGATGGGGGTGGTTCCCTAATGGTGACAGATCTCTGATCATGGCTGTGCCACTCTGGCTTTCAAGACAGCAGTTATAATGGTAGCTGCATAAGTGGAAGGCAGGTTCCTGTTACACAAAGGGCAGGAAGGAGTTCCTGCAGTGACCTGGTTTGGACAGTTATTTGAGGGTTTCCTCAACCCTAAAAATAAGCAAGGGTACCATTTATTACCCTGAAACAAATTTATTTCTGCTTAAACTTAGAATGGATTTTGGCCTTTGCCAGGGAACCCCAGCTGATTAAAAAAAAAAAAAAAAAAAGTCTTCCTCTCTCGGTATTAAGTCTTGAATTTATTAGAATTCTCCACTCCGCCCCCACCACGTTTTTCCTGTATGGTTGGCTTCACAATCTTACATCTGTCTGAAAAAGATCTCTTCTTATGGCTCTGTCTATGGTAATAATTAATTTTATGAACACCATGCTATGGTCAGCTCTATTTCTCATTCCACTTTATCATCTTAGGTGATCCAGGCTATGTCCCAAGATTGTGAACAGTCCCCTCTAAATGCTGGCCCATGTTCTGGGCTTGTCCCTTCTCCTTAAGCAAAATGTCTATTTTATGTCCTGTTAAAATCCTGCTCCTCTGTGGAATCCTCTGTTTCCACTGTCACCAATATTGAAATTAATTGAATTAATATTGAAAATGATAATGATGATGACAGCCACTACTGACATTTATTGAGAGTTGACTACATGCCAAGCGCTACAAGAATTATCTCATTTAATCCTTTAAAATTCCCAATCCTGATGAATTGAGTGCTATCATCCCCATTTTGCAGATGAGGATCCTGAGGCCTAGAGAGTTTAAAAAATGTGATTAAAGTCACACAGTAAGGGTTAGAACTAGGACTTGAATCCAAGACTGAGTCCATAGCTAAACTATTTTTTCTGTTTTTTGCAGTGCTGGGGATTGAGCCCAGGGCCTTATTATGCATTACAAGGCAAACACTCTACCAACTGAGCTACATTCCCAACCTTACAGCTAGCCTATTAACTGCCATATTAGAGCACCTCTTCAAATGCAAAGAAGTAATTCAAGAATCCTAGGTGGTTTTGCAGCTTGATGAAGAAATATTTTAGGATTTTAGGATGGGAGAGTGTTTTAGCAACGGAAGCATTTGTATTTTACTGAGATCAGGAGAGCTAAACTTAAGACAATAAGAGCTAAACAGGAAGATTCCATATTTTGTGGTAACAACCATTTCTGTGGTAACAAGCATTTGGTTTATTTCATCTCACTAGGTAAGAAATGAAACTGGGAAACATGAATATTTAAAGAAGGATAGAGGTATATACGTAAAGGAGTAAATGTAGGGAAATCTGGAAAGATGGAGGAAGGTTAGTATATTCTTATGATAAAAAATATTCCATTAAACAGTCCATATTATGATAAGCCTCTAAAAGATTAAACTAGTATAGATAAAGCAGTAAATCGAGTTTAATGCAGGATTAGATAAGAGGTTGGTTGTCCATAATGATGATAAGATGCTTAAAGCCTAAGGTCACCGATTATTTGGAAAAGAGGAAAGGTGAGCTTGCGGAATGGATCTCATGTTTGATAAATATTAGGTTCCCGAGGAAACAATAACCATAAATGATAAGGTAGAAATCTTGTAATCCTGGAAACTTACTGGAACAGTTGCATGGAGATCATTTCCACATTCAGAAATTATGTGGAAAATCTAGTGAGGTTCTCAACATTCCAATATTATTAATAAAGTAGGGCATGCATAAATCCTATGGGTTCCTCTGGTGTCTGTTTAACTCTCCAAAGTCATCAAAGAAGGTTAAGGAGTGAAGGTGGGCTAACTCGTGTGTGGGACTCAGACTCTATCCAGAGAAAAAAACCAACCAGTTAAAGAGCTGATCTGAGCAGGTCTACTTGCCTAATCCTTGTGGACCATTTCCAATACCCTGCAGTCAAGTTGTTCTGGGCTTACACTGATGTAACCTCTGTGAAAAGCACTGTAGGATAATGAATAAATAATGGAGAGACTATGAAAATTACCAAATAAAAATTAGCGTTTGCAAAGGCTAATTTAATTTTACTATTAAATCCATTGTTATCTTTCTGCCATTGTTACATTTAAACTACCAAATGGGAGTAATTTAGTGATTTGTCCTCTGCACAGAAAATTTGATAAGTACACAGAGCTTCACAGGTTCTTTATTTTTTTCCCCGGTCCTAAATTTACAAGAAATTTCTTTTCAGTCTCTTGATCTAAGCTTTCAGAATTTATCCTTTACTCTCTACCATGCAAATTATAAGGTTTCTGTTGTGAAAAAATGACTAAGAAGATACATAACTTTTATATGATCATTTTCCCAACTACAATCATGTTTTCAAACTAAAAGGTATATGAAAATAGTTTTCCAAGACATTAAATACTCTGGCAAAGAGAAAGATTAAAAAAAAAAAAAAAAAAAAAAAAAAAAAAGTTCCGAATGAGTGATCCTCTGGAGTGGAGAAAGGTTAGCTGTGAATATGCTTTTGAAATATACTATGAAGGATTCTCATTCTGAGATTATGGTTGTTCATACCTCCAGGTTCAAGTGTTGCTCAATCAGCAAGGTGCTCAATTCACAGTGATTGCTGCGCGTTTCCTTGTTGATCAAGGAAATGCATAATCTCAGCCCAGATACATTTACCAGCACATTTACCATAAAAATGAATACAAGAAATAGGGGTTTGATTTAAATTTTTCCAGTTGCAGCAGATCGAGAAAAATATATGCAGAAGACTCCAATTGAAAAGCTCTGATTCAAGTAAGTTCAATGAGAATGCTCCTCTATGTACCTAATGTTGTCTTCGAATTAGATAGCAAGCTTCTCTCGCTCAGAGCCCTTGTCAATTTGATTAAACTCACAAACACGTGACCGACTCCACCTCAGTTAAAAATACTCTCAAGCCAGAGAATGACTGAGAAGCTTGTGGCTTTCTGTTTCTGAGTGGGTCCTTCGGCAGAGCGATCATTACCCTTGCTAGAGGGGTACACCTTGAAATTTAAAGCCCTACAACTTAATTCTCCAGGCGCAGCTCATTGCAAAGAGGGATTTAGAAGAATGCAAATTCGAGTCCAGACTCCAGCACAGCCTTCCAGGCATGGACGTTTTCGGTTTAAAATGGCCCTCCAGGAATACGATACTATTTTCAGTGGCGTTTTTTGAAAAGGCAGATTTTGGACGTTGCTTTCTGCATATTCTCTTTGCAAGATTAAAGATCCTTCAGGTGGAAACAGTTGAGGGAAAAGGCCGCAGAGGCGTGTGTTTCGCGTGCACATTTCCCCAAAGGGGGGTCCAATGAGAGTCCAAAACCCTCCAATTTCCCTCAGCCCGGCGGGGCGACTCGGCCCCACGAAACAAGCTGGAAGGTCTCCAAGCTGTTATTGGCCCCAGTAGGCGGGGAAGCGAATGGGGGCCAACCGGCCTCGCGTCCCGCCACCCTTGGGGGCGACCCCTCTCTGCCGCGACCACCCGCGAGCGCGAGGTCAGGTCCGAGCGGGAGCCTGGCGGGGACATCACCCGGTCACCCACGCGGGGCTGGCGGCCCGCGCTCCCCGCTGGCGCCGCCGGCGTCGGGCGCGGCGACTGCGCTGCCATGGCAACGGAGGCCCGCCCCGCCCCCTCGCAGCGCTGGCGCGCCAGGCCGGGCGGGGCGGGGCGGGCGTTGCTAGGAGACCGGCGGCGGGCGTCCGCCTCCGCGGCGCGGTCTCGCGCTTCCGCCCTTCACCTATTTCAGCCGGGTGGAGGTGGCGATGGGGGAGGGCCGGAGGCGGCCAGGAAGCCACGTGGTGGCCGGGGCCCTCCGGGCTCCTTCTCCGGCACAAGGGTCCCTTCCGGGTCGAGGCGACGTCCGCGTACCCCCTGGCGTGCTAGCATTGTGTCCCGTGCCCCGGAGGCAGCGGCGCTCGGCCGATTGAACCAAGGGAAACGCTTCCACACTGTCCCCCCGCCCTCCGCCTCCCAGCCCCCGCTGGCTCCAGGGGACCGCAGAGCCCGTGGTCTCCGCGGAGGGCTCCTCGCCCACTGCTGTTCCCTCTCGGAAAGGAGCCATTTCTTGAACTTTCCTATACCCAGCAACCATATGCTAAGCACTTTGCGCACGTCTCGTTCTCAATCCTAGGAGGCAGGAGCTAGTAAATTCATTTTAACATAAATTAAAATGTGGCTGGTTGAGATGGAGCCGGATTTGAGGTCCTGGCTTGCTTAAGTTCAAGCTCCCTGCTTTTTTATAATGCTCAAGTTCCTTCTCCTTGGCTGCCTTTTGGCCAGCACATCATCCCCTTCGCTGTCCAAACGCTCCCCCCACATCGGCTGGGACACACTGTCTGGAACGTGGTCTTTCAGGGGGATTGAAAACGAAATCAGAACTGTCCAAAAAAATCTTGATGTATTGCTGATCGTTCACAGATGTCCTCGTCTGTAATGCACTACTGGAATCACCCGCAGGATTTTCAAATTCTTACTAAGCCGAGGAAAGCTAAAGACTGTATTGACTCATGGTGGTATCCCATGCTGGGCTAGACACTGTGGGATATTAAAAGGGCTTTTTTTCTTTTTCCTTGTAAACGATGTCTGTCCATGAAGAGTTATTTTCTGCTAGGGAACTGTCTTGGGTTGCCATGGATGTGAGTACAAGCAATTTATTAAGGAAGTGCTTCCCTAAGAAACTAGTAAGGGAGAAAGGGAAGCAGAATACAGAAGCAACAGCCAAGCTTCATGGGAGTAATAATTTAAGGTGAAGTTCCAACCCCAGCCTGATCCAAAGGTAGCTCTGGAGCATAAATTACACAGTGAGTTTATCCCACCTGGAGGCAAGGGAACTAGGTTTTTTAACCCAGCACCCGTTGGTGGCTGGCTGCAGTATTACCTCCAGGAGATTGGGGGCACAGATACTTACAGCTTCTGGAGTAGGTCAAGGTAGAATGGCTCCTATAGATTAAGAGAAGAAGGGTCTCTGTAGGAAGTTGGAGGTATGAAGCCCTAGGAGTAAAGCACCAGGAACCCCTGGCGTGGGTGCAGAGTGGTAAAGGGGATTCGACAGGATTGGGACAGAACACCAACAGCATCCATTGCAGCCCACCCTGTACCCTGTGAGGATCCATATGCTTCTCACAGCAAGCCACTCCATCATAGCTTATTCAAGATTTTGATTGGCCAGGTCTAGTGAGATAAACGACAGCCACTGATGCTACAGCAAACCCAAGGCAATATCTCAGGGACAGCATCTCTCTTTTCCACCATCTATTGTAGATTCTCCACATCCTCAGTTAGCCCTTCTTCCAGTCTGGGTGGCTTGCCCAATGAAGGGACTCAAATCTTCATTCCTCAGGACTTTGAACCCCCACAAGTATGTCTTTATCAGGTAATGGTTGCTGTAACTGCCTGTTTTCAGTAAAAACTGGGCATAGGAGTAGCTAGAGTCAAACATATGCTCCCCTCCCCCTTTAAGTAGCAGCACCCCTACCTTCTCATGATGATAAGTGTTAGTTGCCCCTGACACTTTCTTTGCCTTCATGGAGTGCAAAATGGTAGGACCGGAGCTATAGCTTTAAGTTTAGTGGGACTTTTCCTGGGTACTCCAATGCACAGCATTCTCCCTTTGGGAACTAGAACATCTGGGCCCAAAGTCCTAGAATTATGAGAGTGGGAAGCATACCCCAAGAAGGTCACTGAGAGTGACAGTGAACCAACCTACTCCTGTTTCCACCCTCTGATTCCCAGATCCATGTCTCCAGCTCATGGGAGATAATGGCTGTGGGTTTGAGGATTCTAGGCATCCTGAAGGATAGTGCCCCAACCTGGCACGATATCATTTCTCATGTCATATCCAGCTGTGCCTTCAGAAGGTGGTTACATATATCAGGCTAGAAGTTTCTGATGGTGTGGGACCAGTTGATTTCATAGCCATGTGCCCACTGCTGTACTTTCTTTGACAAAAAGTGGCCTACATATGCTTTGTGGCACCCTATGTTGGTCAGACGTTCTGAGTCCTCAAATACTGGATCTTGCCAAGACTCTGCAGGCAGGAAAGGCAAATCCATACACAGAATTTGTATCAATTCTGGTGTTTTAGTCAACTTTTTTGTTGCTGTGATCAAAAGACCTGACAATAGCCATATAAAGGAATAAAGAGTTTATTTTGGCTCATGGTTTCAGAGGTTCAGTCCATGGTTAGTTGACTACATAGCTTTGGCCCCGTAGTGAAGCAGAACAACATGGCAGAAGGACAAGGGGACTAGGAAGCAGAGAAGGCTCTGTTCACCAGGACAAAATATAAACCCCAAAGTCATATCCCCAGTTACTCAATTTCTTTGACCATACAACCTGCCTCCAGTTAATCCATCAGTGGATTAATCCAATGATTAGGTTACATCTCTCATAAATCTAATCATTTCACCTCGGAAAACAAGCTTTGGTTGGATACCTCATATCTAAACCATAATACTCAGTCAAAACAAAATGGTACCCTTCCCAGAATAAGGGATTCCACATAATTAACTTGCCACCAAGTCTCTGGTTGATCTCTTCAAGGATTGGCACTATGCTGGGGACTTGGAGTTAGTCTCTGTTTTTGGAACGTCAGACATTCAGCAGGGGCAGTAGCTAAGTCAGCTTTGGTAAAAAGGAACCTGTGTTTTGGACTTATGCCTAACCTCTACTTCTGTCACTGTGCAGCTATTATGTTCTTTTGCCTATGGGGCAAGGACAAGGGTAGCTAAGAACAAAGGTTGGCTGATGCCTTCTGGCCGAGTCATCCTGTCTACTTGGCTGCCTCCTTCAGATATTGCGTAAGGCAGGGTATCTGCTTCCATGTACATAAAGAATTGCCATGTGTGGTTGGTGGGTAGCTCAGAGCATCAGAGAGACAGGTGCTAGGTTTTTGTTTTTGTTTGTGTGTGTATGTCTGTGTGTCTGTGTGTCTGTCTGTGTAGTACTGAGGATTGAACACAGGTCTCTACCACTGAGCTACATCCCCAACCCTTTTTATTTTTTATTTTGATACAGAGTCTGGCTAAGTTGCCCAGGCTACCCTTGAACTTGAAATCCTTCCACTTTGGCCTCCTGAGTTGCTGGGATTTCAGGTGTGTACCACCATAGCTGGCTGAGACCGGGGCTCTGGAGAGTTTTACTTCCCTCGCTGCCCTGAGCACCATCTTCCATGAGGAGGTTTTCTAAGACTGTAGCTTGCATCTCGCTGGGTGACTGTGTTGCATTCTTGGATTGCATTCTTTCGTGAAGTCAGCTGCCATGTTAGGCCCACAAGTCAAGGAACTGGGGTGAGGCCTCCAACCAACAGCCAGCAAGGAACTGAGGCCCTCTAGCTAACAACCCTTAGGAAATTCACTTCTGCCAACATGAGTTTGGAAGAAGATCCTTTCCCCTTGAGCCTTCTGATGAAAACTCAGCTCTGCCCAGTACCTTGGTTTTAGCCATGATACCCTAAAGCAGAGAATCTAGCCAAACCATGCTCAGTTCCCTGATCCACAGAAACTGCGAGATAATAAATCTATACTGTTCTACGCCACTAAGTTTGTGGAAATTTGTTCTGCAGCCATCAGTAGCTAACACAAGCTTTCTGTAACCGCACTAGAGGCTTGAGCACGCCCACCTTGTGTATTGTTATTTGTGTGCAAGTCTTATCTATTTGGTAGGATGTAACATCCACCTTGGCATCCCCCTGGATCAGCTAGGGTATTGCCCTGCCCTTACAAGAACACAGAAAGGACTCTTAGACAGGAACTCCAGGCCTGAATGTTAATATTTATAATAGTAGCAATAATAAAAACAGCAACAACAAAATTGGTTGAACCCTTACTATCTGCCAGGTTTTGTCCTAGTATCTTTACAATCTTGATTTATTTAATCCTCACAACAATCCTATTAGGTAGGGTTCTATTAGGATTTCCATTTCAATAAGAAACATGAGACTCCTAGTAGACAAAGAATTTGCCAAGGCCTGACACTTGCAATGGCCAAGCTGGGACTCAAGCCCTGGACAGCCTAGCCAGGCTGGGCTGCCTTTAGAACTGAGAAGAGATGGATCAGTTAACATAAACATTGTCCTTTTCTGAAACACCTTTAGAATTCGTTTCTCAGTCACTTGTCAATTGTTGGAGGGCATTTTTGTAACATTATTTGACGTGAAATCCATCATTAATATTTAAAACCTGGGTGTGGTCAGAATCTTAAAAAGTTGGTTGAGTAAGTGAATGAATGCATGCAATGTGTGGAATAGGACATGGGTGGAAAGGGAACACATAGACTGCTGTATTTCTAGATGTTACTTCAGCAGAACCTTACAGCTTACTCCAGCACATTTCTGTACAGTTGCTATGAGTATTAGCTCTCCTGGTACTTATCTGATAGCATGAGTTAGGAAATATTATGTGCTTTTCTTGATTTAGAATTGAAAGCAGAAATAATTCTTAAGAGGTAAGTGAAGTGGAAGGCAGTTACTGTCCCTAACAAGTGTGCCTTTTTCTTATTGGTGTATATACACGGGCACACACTGAGAACCCTGGATATATCTAATTCTGCATTTATAGCAGTTTATTACCTGCAGGGATAAGTGAGGTTATATAATGGGCTTTAGTTCAAAGACTGTGCTTGCTTGTATATGCAAATATCTGTGTAAATGGCTTAAAATAACAAGTGGCTTAACACCATAAACTGAGGGAATTTGGTTTGAAGTGTTCGAACATCATCCCTCATTAGGCTTGCCTACTACAAGTATATGGAATGAAAGATGGTTTCTTTCAATGCCAAGTACTCCAACCACACAGTAGTTTCAGACTAAGGGAAGAAGCTCAAGTCTTGTTTCCATATTCCATTCAATTTCATACACTAGACTCAAGATAATTTTATTTATTAACAACTTTGTGATTAAGTGCTTAGGTTTCTTAACACAAACCCAGTCTATATGATGTAATGTCACTAATCACAAGATCATCCTGAGTCAAACCTTTGTCCCAGTTAACATGGTTCCCTGGTTGCTGAGCTGTGCAGCCGGCCTACTGATCCCCTCCAAGAAGCAATGGCAGGTCAGTGGACCAGGTGGGCTGGAACACAGTGGTCAAGCACAGGCTGTGGCTGCTGTACCAAGCCTGCCATGGCATGGACCTGAGACATGGCAAGTCAGGGCTGACCTGTAGCCCTGGGTCAGCCCAGCCTGGGCCAGAGAGCAGTGGAAAACAGAAGTGGGCAGACCTGAAAGAAAGTTCAAACTCCAAGGCTAACCAGCAGTGTTGATACTTTCCAAGACCTGGTTAGCATAAATTTGGACCAACAGCTAAAGGTTCCCTCTCACCCTGCGAGAATTCTGTTTCTATTCTTTGCACTTGAATAACTTCTGCTCCTTTTACTGACTCTTCCTTGCCTGTGGATTTCATTCTTTGAGTTCACAAGACAAGAACCCAAGAACCCAGGGTCTGCTGTGGGGCATCGCCCTCCATTAAGAGCCACAACACACCATTCTCTGGCTTCGCCAGCTGCGACCCTCAGTGCCAACTGTGGCAGGCATCCCCTGCTGTGACTAGCTGCTAACACTAAAATGGGCTTCCTCAGCTGCAGAGGCCTGCAGCTCACACAGATACCCTGCCAGTAGAAGCAGAGAACCTAGTTTCATCTCCCACTCCCATCTCAATCCTTCTCTTAATAAAAGTGGAGTCCGCCTTTTAGGTAGTGCATTTTGCTCCCTGAGAAGATGAAGGGCAGCTGAGCTTTATTTTCTTAGTTTCTTTTTTGCCCCTTTCCTCTCTTTAACTGCCATCCTGACTGGGGCACAGCTGGTCACATCATATCCTGGTTAAAACATTTAACTGAGTTTCTCAGTCCCCTCAAGTAAAAAGGGCAGTTCCCTGGCCTGACATCCGGGACTTTTGTCATTCAGCCCACTCCCTCCCCTGAGATTTTCCCCATTCCTCAGCCTTCATATTCCTACCTGTGCTCTGTTTTCAGTTTCTCAACTATTCTTTTTTCCCCCAAACTTTTCTGCGATGTCCAAAGCCTCTAAACCTTACATATATGATTTCTCCTCTCTTGTCCACCTTCCCTGCTCATTCTTCAGACCCTGGAAGACTCTGGTTCCTGCTATCACCATCTCTGAAGCATTCCCTCGACAGGCTGGCTGCTCTTCTCAGGACTCGGTGGCTTTCAGCAGGCACCCACCCTGGTCCCAGGACATCTGCTTGTGCAGTTCTGCTGCTGCACTGAGAACCCCGTGAGTGCCAGGACCTTATGATATTTGTCTCCAATGTCTCACCGAAGAAGTTACAAGAAGCATAAATGAACAAAATCTGTTAGATGAATGTTCTGGTTACTCTCTTGTAATCGTATCTCCACTTTGGGGAGATCTGAACTGCACTTTGTCTACTTAGTCAACTTCATTCAAGAAGTAGAATGAAAAGCTCTTAGCACAATAGAAAATTTCCTGAAAACAAAATTAACTTTTGAAATTTAAAACACACAGAATTAATTCCTACCATTTGAAGCACAGATTTGAAACCCAGTTTTTTAAGTCCTGGACCCTAGTATTGCTTTCAAATCAACCTATTGCCAGTTTTTATAGACCATTGTGATGGTGTAGGAATGAGCCCACCCAGGTGAGTCTGCCTCTCATCCTCCCTCAAAACTTTTCTTAGAAAGTGTGACATGCGTGTATTTCTGCTGGCGTAATAATGAGAGGAAGGATAAACACAGTAAGGCTAGTATGTAGCGCTAGTACAGGATTTTTAAAAATAGCTAAGAAGATCTAAAGACCTCTTCTAAAATATAGTGCTTATGAACAAAACTGATTTTTATTTAGAACAGAATTTTTGTTAAGCAGCGTATACTGTTGCCTTTAGTATCTCCCTGGTTATTAGGAGCAGCAGTCACAATTTAACCAGAGAAAATGAAGACTTTAATAATTTAGGTGTGTTCCTAATTGGACCCCAATGTCCCCCTGGATGGAGATGTCTTTACAGCTGGTGCTAGGAGTTAATGAAGTCATGACTTTATTTTTATTTTAAAGGCTTTGATGGGTCTTATTCTAAACACTTTATAAACTATAAATCACTAGTGGAATGCTGCTTAGAGTCTTAAATTGCCTTTATCAGTTTGAATTTTTAGAGACAAATTCTGCTCACCTGGTGTGTGGCCACGATCTGGAAGATCTTACTACATTGTAGATGTGAGAGCCAGAAGAAGCCTCACAGATCAGATATACAACATTTGTTAAGACTTATTTATAAAACAATTATTCAATACCCGTGTCCTGTCCCAAGCATTATGCTGATTACATAAAGATGGATAGGGATGTCTTTGGGATGCTGTCTAGTTAAGAAGAAACTGTCACCAAAATGTCACCAGGTCTAGTGAAGCCGTGGATGCAGATGAGGTCGTTTTAATATGAAAGGCTTAACTGTCCACGACTGGAGTTCCCTGCTGCTATGCAGGGAATCCGGAGCCCTCGTAACCTGCCCCACCCACCTTGTTATATTCCGAAGTCCCAGGACATAGGACAGAAGAAAGGCTTGCCTCTGGTGTCTCGCAGATGCTCAGGAGCAGCTCTGTTCATGTGTCACCCACGGTCTCATTTGGGAAGTCAATGATCCCAAAACTATTCGAGGAGGGTGACTGCTACTTTTATGTGTCTACTTGGCTAGGTCAGGGTACTTAGTTCTTCTGTCAAATGCTATTTTAGATAGTTCTGTGAAGGTATTTTTAAAGATAAGATTAACATTGAAATAGGTAAGCTCTGAGTAAAACAGATTATCCTTCATAATATGGGTGGATCTTATCCATTCAGTTGAAGGCCTTCATAGTAAAAAGACCGACCTCCCCAGAGGAAAAGGAAACTCTGCTGGCAGACTCAGCTATAAGTCCCAGACTTCCCTGGGTCACCAGTCTGCCAGCCTACTCTAGGTTTTGGACTCACAATCCTACAAGTCAATTCCTTAAAATATCTATACTGATGTCTCTACTGATGTCGATATTGACACTATATCTATCCACATCCTATTGGTTCTGTTTGCCTGGAAAACTCTAATACCAGAAGAAATTTAATCCATTTTCTGTTGCTATAATAAAATACCTGAGACCAGGTAACTTATAAAAATAGAGATATATTTAGCTCATGGTTGTGGAGCCTGGGAAGTTCAAGAACACAGCACCAACATCATCTCAATGAGTGCCCTCTTGCTCATCAAAACATGTCAGACGGGAATCACATGGCAAAACAGGAAGCATGCCAGCTGGATTCCCTCTTAGAAAGCCACCAGTCCGTCATATGGGACTCATGACCTCAGCTAATCCTAATTACCCCTGAGGCTCACCCCAACTCTGTTCACCTGGCTGGTTAGCCTTGAAGTGACTAATATGTGACAAAAAGATACAATGTCTAATGAAAAAAGGACTTAGGAAATCCTTAAAGCATGTTTTAAATTAAAAGCATTGAAATTGCAAAATAAATAAAAAATAATCTAACCTGTTTTCTGGTTTTCATTTACTCCCTTCAGCTTCCTGGATCTGTTATGGGGCTCAACTTAAGAACAGACCGATCACCACTGAGAAGTCCAAATTTGAGAGTCTTTATTAAGCCGGCCGGCTGACTGTCTCACACAATGCCCCAAAAAATGGCTATTGGGAGAACAGCCCCGACCACAGGGTTGTAGGGGTTCTTATACCAAAAATTACATTAATCATAAGTGTCTGCTGCTATGATTTGAAATTACACATTAACATCATGAAATCATCGACAGAGGGGGAAGTGGATCAAAATGACCCTTACCTAGGTACAAACTAAAGAATGGTTGCTAACATCCACACAATCACTGTTCACATGGTACATTGTTTAGGAGCAATAGAAATCAAAAGAGAGCAATTTTTCTTTACATAGGAATTGTCATTCTGTATTGTTAAACATGTCACACTAAGTAACTGATGATGGTACAGAGGAGGGGTGTTCCCATGGGAGAAGCTTATTTCCTATATAACATGGAGTCTCAGAGCAAAATGGAGTCTGTTTAGTCATTTTCCTTATATCTGGCGGATAGCAGTCTCATGGAGCCAGATCTGTCAGCCCATCACAGATCTTTCCCAAGGCCTCAGTGCAAAGCATCCAAATCTCCTTTTTTGTTTCATCTCAGTTTTCTATCCCCCACTTCTAGGTAAACCCCATAATTATTTTTCCATCTGATGATTCCTAACGAACAATTTTAACACGTAGGAAGTAAAATTCTGATGGTTACAAATAAAAAGCCCTGTTTGCTAGTACTTATGACAAAAACCTAACTCAATCAGCTTTAGGGAGTTAAATGGCTCATGTAGCTGGGGACTCTGGGGGTGACTGCTTCCAGGTGTAGCTGTGTCAAGTGGCTGAGGCAATGATATGAGGACTCTATCCATCTTTTGACTTCACTCAGATAGAATCTTTCCAACATAGAAGCAAGAATCTCCCCCACCCCCCCGGCATATTCAAGGTCCCATGTTCCATAGATCTCTGTGTCCCAGGGCAAGAGAGAGGACCACCCCCACCCCGCACCCCTGCATCCCTACCTCCAGCTCTCATACAGCTCCCTGTAATTATTTTGATTTTTCTTGCTTGAGCTGCATACTCCTCCTCAAAATGGGCTGGGGTCCTGCTCCTGACATCCTCACTAATATTACTCAGGATGGGTGAAAGGCCATTTGTTACCTTCAGAAAGGGAGACGGAGTAACAGGGGTCCACTTCTGGTCCACAGAATGAGCGTTCCCCGAGGGACTCTTGTGACAGCAGAAAGAGAGCCCAAGTCCTCTGTTCTCGTGAACACCATGCCCAGGACAGGCTGATTTGGGAAGATTTACCCCCACTTCTGGCTGGCCTGGGCTGGACAGGTGTCCAGACAGGCTGGGAGAAAAGAGCCTGACCCCGACAGGTGCCCTCAGGCCCCTGAGGCCCTGAAGTGTGGTCATACGTGTCCAATCTGCCCAGAGCCTGCCAGAAGTCACCATGGAGAGGAGGGTGGAGGTGTGCAGTGGAGGCGGACGGAGTGGAGGAGAGCAACCTCAGGGATCCTTTCAACAAGCAAATTCCCAATTCGTTTTCCCTCCCAGATCTAAAGGATGATGATGGTGGTGGTGAAGCCGCTGCTGATACTGATGTCAGAATATAAAACTAAATTGATTAAGCAGCAAACACTGGTCAAGGTGCTCAGATTCATCAATCCCCTCAACACCGTTTTATAGGTAAGCGAGGCACAGAGAAATTAAAAAATGTGCACAAGGACCACAGCCAGTGAGTGGAGAGCTGGGCTCTGCGTTCAAACTGCTCCTTAACCAGTAAGGAAAGTTAGCATGAACTGAGCGCTGACTATGTCCCAAGTGCTTTATACGGATTATCTCCTTTAATTTTTCCTGAGGTCCAACAATGCAGTGACCAGTTCCATTGTTACTCCACAAAGATGAAAGCGATGTTCAGGAGGGTTCGGTCACTGACTCCAAGTCCCCTAAACAACGGCTTTGCCTGTCCCAGCTAACTTCCACCGCCAGTTCTAAACAGCAGAAAGATTCAAAGCTGTGTTTTTTGGAAATCAAGGGAAGATAGACTGCGTTTTCTCAGCCCAACACTGTCCATCGGAAGACCTGACCACGGGTGGTAAGCGGCACAGCTGGGGTTGGCATGGGTGTCTACCCGACAGCTCTGCCCCTCCCCAATCCCAGACACCTGGCTGCTAGGAGTTGGAGGAGGACCTTTGGCCCCAGGAGCCCCCTTTTTTCATAGTGGGTGCTTTGGTACCTGACTTCTTACTGCACTTCCTCTCATTTTGAACCCCACTCTGGGGTTCAGACAGCCCTCTGAATAGAAATCTACCCTGAAAAGTCTAAATCCACCAGCAGGTGGAGCTTGTCAGGTTGCAGTACTTCCTGTTGAATCGAGTCTTGGGGCAGAAACCACATTGTTATTTATACCCAAGGCTCTTTATTCATGGTGCTTTACAAAACACAAAAGGGGCAGTCCCCTGCCTTATGGAGTCAACAGACCACAGACACACAGAAGACAACAGAGAATAACAAACTCCTCCCCTCGCCTTACACCAAAACCTCCCTTCTGCCCCCACAGTCCCCTCCCCTGCCCCTTTGGTTTCTTTTTATTACCTTCCTCTGAGCGGTCTCATTATGGAAATAGACTCCTAATTAACACATCAGGTTTCCCCTTTTCCAAAATGTCTCTGCAATGTGCCTGTTCCATGATGCCGCTCACTCAAAACACCCCCTGCTATCTTTATTTTGTTCTGCTTTTCGTCCTGGCTGGTATCATTTGTTTCTTTGTATTGAAAGCTTGTCAGCTCAGGGGACCTGGCACGTATTAATTAGGAGGATGGTCCAGAGCACGACACAGCTTGACGGCGTAAGTCTGAGTGGGGAACTGGGCAGAGAATCAGGAAGAAGCTGGAGCGAGCAGAGTGGGGGAGGCGGCTGGAGACCATGACCCAATTCTCAGGCTCAGGTTGACTGAGTGTCCGCCTTCTGGGCTGTGATTCCTCACTTGGGCCAAGCCGGTCTCCATCTCGTACCAATGGAGCTTGGCATTTCTCATCCTCCATTTGTCTCTCTCTGCCCAGGGACCCTTCCTTCTCCCTTCCACTTTTTCAAATTCTAATGATTTTCAAAGCCAAGATGAAGCCTCTAGAAACCTTCCCTGCTTCCTCTGGTTCCCATTAACCTCCATTTCCATGATACTCTAACTGTATGGTAGCACATATTTAGCCTTTGAATATGTCGACTCGATGAGGGCCATCTCATGCTCTCTGGTCATCAGCCAGGGAGAAAAGGGGTCCAGCCGGACTCAGGTTGAAGAAGGGGCTTGGGAGATGCTTCAGATCAGAACAGTCTGCACCCTTTACCGTTCCAAGGGCAGCAGAAGGTGGGAACCAGCTCAGCAGGCAATGTCACTACGCAGAAGCAATGTCCAGGAGTACCACCAGCCCTGCTTTAGCACATTATTAAGTTTACAAATCTCCGCCACCACCAGCTGCATAGAGTCGCCCCTGTGAGAAGAAGCCCAGTTATAAATGAGCAGCTGAAATATAAAGAGTCTGTCTTTGGAATTTGGGGCTCATATCAGAAACACCTGATGTGCATGGGGAACAATGTTGGGGCTCTGTGCCATCCCCTCAAAATCCTTTCTCCATTTTGGGGTGTCCTTTCTTGGCTTGTTTGCTTGCAAGTCAAGTGACCAGCCAGGAGCACCTGGGAATTTGGGCTCTTCCTGGGTGTCCTTGGTCAATGGCTGGTGCAGAATATCAAAGCCCAGCTCTCTGCTTAGAGGTGGGACAAAGTCTGAGATGTCACTTATGCTCCATGACTTCCCATGGAGCTGAGCTCAGGCTGGAACTCGGCTCCTTGGCTGGGCACCTCCCGCTTCCCCATCCTGCCTATCCCTTCTCTCCTCCCCCAAGACTGATTTCCCCAGAGCACTTCCTTAATAAATTCTTGCACATGAATCCTCCTCTGTAAGTCTGTTTCTGAGATAACGAATGCAACCTAAGATAACACATAATGGGGCAGCTCTTCACTGGCAGTTGCCCCCACCTTCTAGAGCCCATATTTGAAGACCATTTTTAAAGTCCATATTTTTAATATCACGTTTTAAGTCCACTCTACTACAGTAAAAACCCAACCAGTAGTACCTAGGTAATGTGGTAACAGATACACAGTCAGAAACTTAACTTTCATATATCTAGATTCCAAATTAAATGTCGTCATTCCTCTCCCTAGCAAATAGTAGTATCTTCCTTTCCCCTGCGGATCTGGATGCTGCCAAGGTAGTCGCTGACCGAGTCTACTGATCTTTATGGATTCTGTTCTTGGTACCGTAGCTCAAGAATGCATCTGTATACTGGCCTACCCAAACCCTTAAGTAACCAAGCAAAGGAAAGAGTGACCTGTCTTTTCTAGGTCACCGGCCACTAAACTCTACTTAATTTGTTAAGTCCTCTCTCTAAAACTCTGAAACCACGCTGCGCTTTTTGCCTCTGTGAATGTTGCCCACCTCCACCACCCTCAAGCCCAAGGCCAGAGCTTGTACTTCTTTGTCCATTGTGCTCAGCACCTGGTTAGGGTCACACCTGACGGATTCGTCCATCACATGAGAAATGAAAGTCACAGATGACTTTGAATCAAGCCAGGCAAACAGGTTTTGTACAAGATTCACCCTGTTCACGGATCCAGGTACCTTTGCAAACTAGAGCCTAAACTGGTCACTGAAATGTGATTTTCTGAAATGTAATTTCTTGAAGTCCTTTAGCTATCTGCCCCAGGGTTCATTTGGTTTTCTTTCTAGCTCTATTGTTCAGCAACTTGATCCCTTTTCCTGCCTCTCTGAGAAATTTAAGTTTTCCTGAACGTAAGAGTTTTTTTTTGTACTTTAAGTTTCTAAGAAAGGCAGTTTATGAGGAAGCCTATGTTTACTCAAGTATGCAGCAAGTCCCAGTCGGCAGCAAGCTAAATGGGATTCCTTGAAATTGTGTTCCAAGCAAGGACTCCAGGGAGCTAAACATGACATTTAGTCATCAAGGGTAATTCAGGCTCATTCCTTCTCTTTGCCTTCGGAAGAAGGGACTGGAGATCCAGCCAGCCTTCTCTAGAAAACGGAACCACCTTCCCACCCCATCCATACAAGTGTGTCGTTATTGAAAGCCATCTATTTCCTGCACCGATTTCCTCTCTGTTTTTGGATTTAGACGTACTGGCTTTTTACGGCCTCTGCAAGGTAACAGTGACTCAATGCCACCGGCCGCTTACCGCTGGGACCCAACTCGGTGTCTGGATCTTGTTACGCAGGCTTTTCCAGAGCGTCACAGTGCTCTGGCTCAAAGCGAGAATGCAGTGGAGGCGCGTTCGCCCTTGGGAGAGGGCTGCACGTGGCCCTGGCCCGGTCATCTCTGACACCTCCAGCTTTGCTCATCAGAGCAGATGCAATGAAGTGACTTCACCACCCCACGACCCTTTTAAGCTCAGCCACTAAGGGCAGCCTGGAAATGCCGGAGAACTTCACTGAGTCATTTTGGCTGTGCATTCCTGGGGTGCTGGGCTTTTTCAGGGGCGGAAGACGACCTTTAGAGGAAGACGTGAAACAGCGCTTCTGTATTAGGTCTTTTATTTATTTTTTTTAGGCCTTCATTCACACCCACATATAATTCTAATAATTTGGCCAGAAGAAGTTCGTCCATTTTCTCTCCCTGTGGGGGCGAGGGAAGCTCTTCATCGTCACATTAACAGTGATTCCCATGATCTCTAAATGATTTCCAAGGCAAATGCTTGTTGAAATGAATTTTCTATTTATCATTTTTCTCTTCATAAAAACAGATACCATGTTTCCAAAGAAGAAAAATGAAAAAAAGTGGCCTATTGTTATTTTTGAAATGTAACCGATCACCCTTCAAATTCTACTAACTCTCATCAGGATATTATAGTTGAAATTTCCGTGTGTGTGTGTGTGTGTGTGTGTGTGTGTGTGTGTGTGTGTATGTAGAGTGTCATTATCTTCTTCTATTTTATGGAATTTTTACTGGTCTTGGAAGGCAGACCTCAGTAACTCAGTTTAATGGAAATACAGAAGAGAAAGATGATGTGTTGTACGTGTTCCCATGAAGGTGCCTACCGCCTACCCAGCAGTGCCGGAATCTGCACACAACAAAACTACACTGTAAACATGGACATAGCCAAAAACATGGACATAACCATTTTAACTTAAAAGAAATGTTGACGGCTTGTGGTATAAGCCAGTGTTACGAGGGACTTCAGTTAGTTCAGAATAAACTTTGGGTAGTTCCGAACAAGCTCGGGGCACGGTGTGTGTGTGAACTGCTTTGTGAAGAGCTCTTAAATTTGGCAAAAAATTGTTTAATATGCCCAGAGCAATTTTTACCAATCCTCTCATTACTTCACCTAAGTCCAGAGATGGAATCTGTCAAAGTTGGAAAGACACCTCAGTGTTTGCCCTGACCCATATTGTCCCCAAGGGATGTCAGTTTAATATCATGCCTTATAAATAACTCGAGACCCTATCATCATAATCAAAGGCTTTCTTCAAGAAAAGGTGTTCTTTCATCTACCCACACTGAGCCATGTGTTCCTGTTGTCACTGACTCAGCAGCATTGATGTGGCAGGAGAAGTTTTCACAGTAATCCAGTCTTCCAGATAACTTAGCTGAAATCTGAACACTGGAAGGAAGGAATTCCTAGAAGAAAAAAAAAAGTAACCTCTGGGTTCTGCCTCTTAACTACTTTGAAACACTTCTCTGAGGTTCACAAGCACTATGATCTTGATCACTGGAATTTTGGAAGTCTACAGAAAATTTGTCGTGAATTTTTAAAATTAGACTTTAGAAATGTATGGGAGAGTTGGGCATGGTGGAGCATGCCTGTAATCCCAGCAACTCGGACGGCTGAGGAAGGCGGATGGCAAGTTCAAGGCCAACCTCAACAATTTAGTGAGTTCCTAAGCAACTTAGTGAAACCCTGTCTCTAAATAAAAATTTAAAAGGGCTGGGTATGTTGTTGAGTGGTTAAGCACCCTTGGGTTCAATCTCCAGTATAAAAAAATTTAAAAAAAAAAGATAAAAAAAAGAAGAAAGAATGTGAGATTATGTTCCTGACAATGAGTTCCTATAGCATTCATAAAAAAAATGCAGTGTCACCCTGCCTCTGAGGTCCTTGAGCTGGCCTCGGCCTGACCTGAGGCATTGTTGCCTTGTCTGGCTTGGTTCTGCTCTTGGTGGCCTCTCAAGCTTCAGCTGGAGCCCGCGCTCGCCCGGTCCCCTGCAGGGGGCGCTCTTTCTCCAGACGACTTTCCCATCACTTGTTTCCTCATTCAGGATCTGCTCAGAGGTCACTCCTCCTCAGGATGGTCTTCCTTGACCCTTTGTTAGGGGCTGCCTTGTGTCTCCTTCAAAATTCAGTGTCAAAATCCTAACTCCCTGGACCTCAGAATATGGCTGTATTTGGAGTTAAGTTCTTTAAAGAGGTAATTAAGTTAAAATGGGTTGGTGAGGGTGGGCCCTAATCCAGCCTGACTAGTGCCCTTTTAAGAAGAGACTAGAATACACACACACACACACACACACACACACACACACACACACACACACACACCACACCAATCTACAGCACACACAGAGAGAAGCCAAGGGAATATACAGGAAGAAGGCAGCCAGCTCCCAAGGAAAAAAGCGTCAGAAGGAACCAAACCTGCTGACACCTTGATCTTGAACTTCTAGAGCCCGGATCTGTGCGAGAGTAGACGTCTGTTTAACCACCCGTCTGTGGTATTTTGTTATGGCAGCTCTAAGAAACCAACAGACATACTCAACACGCCAGTCCAAGAGAGCTTTCCTGATTCTGCCTCTTGCTACACTTCAATTCTCTACTATGGTACATGGTAATATATTTATTTATACAGTTAGGATCTCGCTCCCCCTACAGTGAAAGCTGCTTGAATATAGAATTTTGTCTTCTTCACTGCTGTATTACCAACACCTAAAGTGGTACCTGACACATAGTAGGTGTTCAATAAATATTTGATTAACAAATACTAAATATACGTCAAATAATACACAGTAGCCCAGCTCTAAAATAACTATAATAGGAGCTTTGAGCGGCATATAAACACAGATATTGAGGTCCTATGTTTAAATCAATGAACCAACTTATTCCCTAAATGTTCAGAAACGTGCATTGAAATGACTATAATCCTGGCAGGCGCCTCATAAATGACATTGAAATGAATCTAATAACTAGAGAGGTACTAAGTGGAGGCTGTGAATATGAAATCAAATTCAAGAACATAAAATGGTTTTTTTCCCCCTTGCTTTCATGGTCATTATGCTATATATAGAATAATTAGGAAAAAACACACCAAAAAAGAGCTAATGTTCAAAAGGCAGAGATACTTGAAAGTCTTTGAACACCTCACTAGAAATAATTTAACCAAATAAGATTAAAATCCAGGATCAAAGGTAGCAAAAGTACAGACGGGGAAAAATGGAGGTTGTGAGACTCCTCGTGCCCACACGTTTAACCGCGCACACATGCTTAGAAGACGAGGGCTTTCCACACCAGACAATTTCCATTTCCAACACCTGTGAGGGAGAGCCTTAACTCACTGTTCTTGGAAATACAGCTGGTAGCTTCTATCACTCATGATCTGATTGGTCCAAGAGAAAAGAAAAATAATCATGAAACGGAAGAATGAAACTTTTCTGTCGTGTGATAAATCAGCAATCTGCCTGGCTCAGTGGCACATGCCTGTAATCCCAGTGGCTTGCGGGGGCTGAGGCAGGAGGATTGTGAGTTCAAAAGCCACCTCAGCAACTTAGCAAAAAGGGACTGGGGATGTGGCTCAATGATTGAGCGCCCCTGGGTTCAATTCCCCACACCAAAAGAAACAAAACCAAACCAGAAATCAGCAAATCTGTATTGACTACCTGCTTCTATTTGAAATTCTATCCATGGTGCTGTATGAATTATCCAACATTATATGCACAAGTCGCATGTGATTTACCTAGTCAAGCAAACCCGCGGTAAATGGCATCAGACAGTAAGCTCCTCCCTGCGGTGGTAGCTGGGGTCCTGACCCTGATTCAATTCTGTGTTTCTAGAGCCTTACATAAAGCTAGTGTGCCATTAATCCTTATCGAATGAAGAAATGAATATCCAAATTAAACATATGGCAGCCCTCCAGAAACGGAACACCAATGGCTCAGTCTCTTGCGTGCTCCAGGAGCTGTGAATTCAAAGCTGTTAAAATCTTTTAAAGGGCTGTGGTCAGCAAGCTTGGCAGGGAGAGACCTGGCTATTGGCTATCCAATCCACTCAGCATCAGCACCTCCATCGACAGGCTCCTCGACGTTATTCTGTCTGCCCTGCGTGCGCACCTCCTTCCTCGGGAAGGGGCACTCCAGTTGTCCTCACTGCACTCTTGGTGCACATGGCGTAGGTGGTGCGGAGCCCCTCCCCCACCCAAACATGAAGATGGGCAAGTGGCACAAGCCAGGTGAATCTGGACGTCCTTCGCTTGACCACACGGTTGGATTGGGGGATGATAAGTGGCCCAAAACAGGGCCACAGGATTCAATCCCAGGAGGCATGCTGGAGGGTGGGGGGAAAGAAGCCCCTCTACCAGATTTTAAATATTTGGATGGAAATCTAATGCTACTAGTTTAACCATATTAGCAGAGACGTAAGAAGAATCTCGACATGGAGAAGGGTGTGAGTGTATGAGAGAGAAAATGAAAGGGGGAGGAGGACGGGGAGGGGAGAGGGAGAGGGAGAGAGATAAAGCCGTGCCTGAAACGGAGACACCCAATCCTCTTGGTTACACCACCAAAAATTCCCCACACTTCCTTTGGGACATTGACTTTCCCATGGCTTGACTTCCCATCTCGAATTACGAATTACACAGCAACACAAAACAAGCCTCAAACTCATCTCAGTGGGACATCCCGAGACAAAGAAGTAAAAATGTATGCAGACGCCATCACAGAAAAGCTACCTCTCCTCCCTGTGTCTTCTCATCCGTGAAATCGGGATAAAAATACAACCTGCCTTAGAGCTTCACTGTGAGGGTTAAATAAATCAATATAAGAAAATTACCCCAAAGGTCAGCTGATACTGGGACTATTCTTGTTATTTCCATTTTTAAAATCATCACGTCAACGCCAGAGTTCTGTTGCCCTATGTGAGGGTACCATTTTGGCATTGGCTTTGCATGGGTACTACGTTGAAATAATCATCTGCAAGGTCTATTAGTTACTGGATAATTGATCATTCATTCAATCATTCGGAAAGGAAATCCATATCCCAGTCTGGGATCTGGCCTGACAGCTGAATCCTCAGGTAGCACCCTGGAAAAACTAGAGGCCCCTGGAGGACAGGGTCCCTTATCACTGCACAGAGCCCATAAGGACCAGGCTGCCTGTGGTTCTGTCTGCACCTGTGGCACCAGCCAAAGTGTCCTTCCCCGTGGAACCCGATAGGGAGACGAGTATCTTTAGAGGAATTGCAGGAAAAGGATAATGGCAGCCTTAGCTTGAGTCTTAGGCTGCCGCAAGAGAAAATGACAGTGCTGGTAATTTCTCCTTCCTGTTTAAGCACTTTAGTGAAGTGCTTTCCCCTAAATTAAACTGGGAAGTAAGAAAAATCTAGTTCACATGCCAGACACAGACCCACAGGCCCACTTGGCCAGAGCTTTCTAGCACAGGAGTTCTCTTAGAGGGGAACTGGGCCAGACTGCAATGCAAGAATTTCCCTGTGATCTGGAAAAAGGGGGAACAATGAACTTAATCACCCCAAGGATATGCTTAGATTTCCCTCCTCAAATCCTTTAGTGCTATTATTTCTTTTTCTCCTTCTCCTCCTTTATTGTAGTAAAATAGAAATAACCTAAAATTTGCCATTTGTAACCGCTTTTCAGTAGACAGCTCAAAGGTAATAAATCATTCCCATTCCTCCCCCCCACCAAGTCCACCACCATTTTGTTCTGCTTCTGTAGATGTGACCGCTCTGGGATCCACGTAAGAGGAGTCATACAGTACTCACCCTTTTGTGACTGGTTTATAGAACTTAACTGGTCTCCATGGTTCATCTGTGTTGTATTTTGTCAAAATTTCCTTCTTTTTAAAGGCAGAACAGTACTCCGTTGTGTGTCTGTACTACATTTTGTTTGTCCATTGGTCTGCGGATGGACATGAAGGTTGGGCTATGGTTTGAGTGTCCCCAATGGGCCTTTGGGTTTAAAGGCTTGGGCCCCAGGGTGGTGCTGTTGGGAGGCGGGGCCTAGTGGGAGGTCCTCAGATGTTTGGCCCCCTGGTAGTTCTCTGGAGAGGGTTAATATAAAAGGAGTGAGCCTGGCCCTGCCATCAAGTGCCACCAAGTACCACCTCACTAGGGCCAAAACAATGGGGCCCCCTGATCTTGGACTTAGACTCTCTAAAACTGTGCGCTAAATATCTCTTTTCTTTACAAGTAGGCTGTGTATGGCATCTCATCATGGTGACAAAGAGCTGACTAAAACAGGTTGCCTCTACCTTTTTTGGCTCTTGTGAATAGCACTGCTGTGAACATGAGTGTACAAATATCTGTTCAAGTCCCTGCCTTGGATTATTTTGATTAGATATCCAGAAATGGAATTGCTGAATTATATGGTAAGGCTAGGCCTAGCTATTTGAGGAATTGCCATACGGTTTTCCATAGCAATAGCCCCATTTTACATTCTCAAAGGGAACGGTAAGCTAGTTCAAATTTCCGTATGTTCTCAGCAATACTTGTTATTTTCTGTTTTTGATAATGGCCACTTTAATGGGTGTGAAGTAGCACTTCATTGCGGTTTTGATTTGCATTTCCCTGATGGTTAGTGGTGTTGAATATCTTCTCATGGGGCTGTTAACCATTTGCAAACCTTCTTCAGGGAAATGGCTATTCAAGTCTTTTGACTATTTTTAATTGAGTTGTTTGGTTTTTTTTTTTTTTATTGATGAGTTGTTGGATATTAATTCCTTATCAGATATGTGATTTATAAATATTTTCTCTTATTCCGTGAGTTACCCTTTCATTCCGTGAGTAGTGTCCTTCTGCACAGAAGTCTTGAATTTCGATGTAGTTCAAATTGTCTATTTTTTCTTTTGTTGTTTATGCTTCTGGCGTCACATCCAAGAAATTATTGTCAAATGCAATGTCATGAAGATTTCTTTCCATGCTTTCTTCTAAGAATTTTATAATTTTAGCTCTTATGTTTAGGTCTTTGATCCATTTTGAGTTCATTTTTGTATACAGTATAAGATGATGGCCCAACTTATTTCTTTTGCATGTGAATATTCAGTTTTTCTAACACCATATTCTGGAGGAAAAATGTTCACTTTAGAAATCACTTACAACTGTGGATTTAAAATTTTTCTCCTCTCAGTTCTTTCAGTGTTTTCTTCTTGGGATTGAACACAGAGGTGCTTTACCACTGAGCTACATCCCCAGACCTTTTTATTTTTTGAGACAGGGTCTCGCTAAGTTGCTGAGGCTGGCCTTAAACTTGTGATCCTCCTGCCTCAGCCTCTCAAGTTGCTGGGGTTACAGATGCGGACCACCGTACCTAGTGTGCTTTGTGTTTTCAATCTCAGTGAATAAGTACATATACACTTAAGACTGCGATGTTTTCTTTATCATTGTGAATTGCTCCTCTTTATCCATGGTTATATCCTTTCACCAGAAGTTCACTTGGTTTGATATTAATATAGGCACTTTAGCTTTCTTATCATTAATGTTTGTATAATCTTTTTCCATTCTTTTATTTTAATTTATTTGTGCCTTTATATTGGATTTCTTGTAGACAAAACTTAATTGGTTCTTGATTTCTTATCTAGTCTGACAATCTCTGATTTTTAATTAAAGTGCTTTTATTTGCTGCACTTACTCATATGGTTGGATGTAAGTCTACCATCTGATTATTCTGTTCTGGTTGCCTGTTGTTACTTTGCCCCACTTTTCCCCTACTTTCTTTTGGATTGAGTATTTGCAGTTAAGATTTTCTTTCCAGGGGTATATTACTTACAACTTTGTTACATTTTTAGTGGAATAGTCTAGTAGAGTCTAGGGTTGACAATATGCCCCTTTTACTTATCACAATCTACCATCAAGTCATAATATACTTTTTTTTTTTTAGAATTTAACCTTTTATTTTTGTTTGTTTGTTTGTTTGTTTATTTATTTATTTATGTTATGTGATGTGGTGCTGAGGATCGAACCCAATGCCTCACCCTAGCTAGGCAAGAGCTCTATCACTGAGCTACAATTCCAGCCCATAATATACCTTTTAACGTGTAACCTAAGATTTTTTTTTTTTTTTTTTTTTTTTGGTAACGGGGATTGTACCCAGGAGCGCTTAACTACTAAGCTACATTCCCCAGACCTTTTTATTTTTTATTTTGTGATAGGATCTTGCTTAGGACCTCTCTAAGTCACTGAGACTGGCTTTGAACTTGCCATCCATCCTCCTGCCTCAGCCTCCAGTGCTGCTGGGGTCACAGGCATGTGCCACCATTCTAGGCTAACCTAAGAATCTTGCGATAATATGATTCCTTTTCTCTCCTTTGGTTCTTTATATAATTGCCGTCACACATTTTATTTCTATGTACATAATAATGTGTTGTTATTAATTTTTTACTTGAAATTAAATTCTTTATGAAGTAAAATGTAAAATTAGCAAATACAACTTATAATTACACAGATTCATCTCCAGTGTTATTCTTTCCTTTATGTAGCTCCAAGTATCAACCTGGTATCATTTTCCAACCCAAAAAGCTTCTCCTTGGCTTTCTGACAGTGGAGGTCTCTGGAATAACAGTCTTATCTTGTTCTTCACTTTTGAAGATTATTTTTGTTGGATAGATCTGTTAGTTCGTTTTTAATTATTATAATGAAATACCTGAGGTAGGTTAACTTTATAAAGGAAAGAGGTTTACTTAGCTCAGAGTTTTGGAAGCCAAAAGTCCAACATCAGGTGGCCCTATATGTTTGACCTCCGGTGGGGCCTAAGGGTGGTGGCATCATGGAGGGAGTGACAATGAGAGGGAGAGATCATATTGCCAGACAGGGAGCCAGAGAATGATTGTGGACTCAGGCTCCCCTTTGTGACAACTCTCTCCTGCAAGAACTAACTCATGGTCCCATGAGAACCACTTCAGTCCCTTCCAAGAGCAGTGTCCCCAGTAACCTAAAGACCTCCTACTGCATCCCACCTCTTATAGATCCATACTCCTCCCAACACGATCACACTAGGGACCAGGAGCCGACTCTATCCAACCATGGCAACATGGATGCAGTTCAACACCCGTGCATCCGTTTCTTTTTTACGTCCGGCACCATGACGATGCTTTTTCCTTGTCTTTGTGCCTTCACTAGTCCTGACAAGACATCTGGGAATTCTTGTCTTTGTTTCCTGTCTATAATGGGTCTACCTTCCTCTGTCTGCTTTTAAAAATCTATTTTTTTGTCATTGCTTTTCAGCAATTTGACCATGATGTACTATGAGGTGTGCTCTCTGTTTTTATTCTGTTTGGGGCTCATTGAGCCTCTTGGAACTCTATGTTCATAGTTGTCATTAAATTTGGGCAATTGTTGGCCATTATCTCTTTTAATAAATGTTCTGTCCTCCCTTTCCTGGGACTTTATTTTATATGAATTAGACCACTTAGTATTGTTCCCCAAGTCACTAAGTCCCTTTCTTTGGTTTTCCTTCGTGTACTTAAGTCAAGATAGTTTCTGCCACGATTTCTTCAAGTTCACCAACCTTTTCTTCAATAATGTCCAATCTTTTGTTAAAGTTATCCAGGAAGTTTTTGTTTGGTTCCATGGGTATTCCATTTGCTTCTTTTTATAGTTTGCATTTCTCTCCTTGTTCTGGTCACATTTTTCTTTAAATTCTTGGGTTATTTATCAGAACTCTTTTTAAGTTTCGGTCTGGTCCCTCTGTGATTGCTGTTGTCCTGGGCTTGCTTCTGCTGACCAGCTTTTCTCTAGGTTATGGCTCATATTTTCCTACTTCTTTGAATGTCTGGAAACTTTTGGTGGGGGTCATAAACATGATTTTATGTGTGTCTGGACTTTATTGTCTTTCTTTAATGAACATCGAGAGTCATTTTGCAAGCATTAATTTACTGGCAGATCAGCTTTATCCTTCTGAGCCTGTTTTTGAACTTGGCTAGGTCGGGTCTAGAGTAGCCATGACTTCAGGATTACTTCATCACTACTACCACGTCATGCCTGTTTTGAGGTCTGCAATGAGTGCCTCCGTGGCTACAGTAAGCATAATTAAGACCCCCCAAAGTCATCCGCATCCTCATTGCCAGAACCTGGGAATATGTTAGGTTACAGGACAAAGGGGAATTGACATAGATGCTGAAATTAATATTGCTGATCAGTTTACCTGAAAATAGGAACTGTGTCCTGGCTGGTCTGGGGGGAACAAGGAGTCTTCAGGAGCAGAAGAGAGAGGCAGAAGAGAGGCAGAAGGCATGTGAGAGGGATTTGACTGATGTTGACTTTAAAGAAGGAGGAAGGAGGCCGTGCATCAAGGAAAGTAGGGCTCTAGAAGGTGCAAAAGGCAAAGAAATGGATTCTATCCTGGATCTCCTCCAAAGTAGTGGTGCACTCACGTGAACACCTTGATCTTAGCCCGTGATGTCTGTGACTTCTGATCTAGATACCATGAGATTAACAAAGAAAAAAAATCTGTGTTGTTTTAAGCCACTAGGTTTAGGGCAACTTATTGCAGCAGCGTGAGGGCTGATCAGTGGGATTTCTGCACACTGAACGGGGCATGTGATGGTCTCCCGATTATTGTAGACGCTGAGGATGCGTCGGTTTGCAGCTCCCTCCCGGTTCTTTCTCTCAGGGATCAGTCCTGTCCAGTGTCTGAATACAACTGTGTCATGTGTTTTTACCAATTGTCTAGTTGTTTAAAGAGGAAAGAAGAAAGTAGTTCTATTTGTTACATTGCACCAGAAGAAGTAATGTGGCCAGGTTTGCATATTGAGAAACAATTATATAGTGTGACTTTTTAAAAATTGTCTTTTGAGACAAAGCTGAAGACTCATTTCAGTCCTGTGCTGCCCAATTATAGCACTGCCTTCTTTTGGTCTAGGGATTCCCCATGTCCCCACCTGGCCTTCCCTCCACGTGTGTCCAAGTAACAATCTCCTCTTCTTCTAAGGACACAAGTCATCTTGGTTTAGGGCCCACCCAACTGACCTCATTGTAACTCTGTTGCCTCTTTATAGACCCTATCTTTAAATAAACTTGCATTCCGAGGCAATGTGGCTCCTTTACCATCTGAATTTTATAGTGACACAATTAAGCCCATACAGTGCCCTTCCACACTTGAGGTTACTGTTTCAAAAAACACTGGCATGATACTACAGTAACGTAGCCACATTGATGTTTATAGCTGCTCAATTCACAATAGCTAGATTGTGGAGCCAATCTAGACGTCCTTCAATTGATGAATGGATAAAGAAACTGTGGTGTAAATACACAATGGAATACTACTCAGTCATAAAGAAGAATAAAATTATGGCAGGCATTTGCTGGTAAATGGATGCAGTTGGAGAATATCATGCTAAGTGAAATAAGCCAATCCCCAAAAACCAAAGGCCGAATGTTTTCTTTGATAAGTGGATGATGATACATAATGGTGGTCAGGGGGAAGTGGCCAGAGGGGCAAGAGAAGAATAGAGGCATTTTGGATTGTGTAGAGAGAAATGGGGCAGGAGCGGGTGGGGGAAGGAAAGATGGTGGACTGAGACAGACATTATTACCCTATGTGCATATATGATTAGACAAATGGTATGAATCTACATTGTGCACAACCATAGAAACGAAAATTTGTACCCCATTTGTGTATAATGAATCAACATGCAGTCTGTAAAAATAAAAGATAAGTTTTAAAAAGTCCATTTAAAAAAAATACTGGCACGCGAGGCACAGTGGAGCATGCCTGTGATCCAAGGAGCTTGGGAGACTGAGGCAGGAGGATCACAAATTTGAGGCCAGACTCAGCAACTTAGTGCGACTCCTGTCTCAAAATAAAAAATAAAAAGGGCTGAGGATATGGTACAGTGGTTAAGCACCCCTGGGTTCAATACCTAGTATCAAACAAACAAAACAAAAAAAATGGGAATCTTTTCTTCACTTTCTGCATTCCATGGACTTACCTCTCCCATTTAATAGCAATATCAAATACCTAATGAGATAAATTTGATTTTCTGGGCAGAGTGTGAGGATATAATCAGGATACAGGTTTTGCTCCCCGGGGACTTATTTTTTGTGGTAAGATTAAATTTTTTAAATACTAAAGTCTTAGTTGATTTTTTTTTCCATCTTGGTTTTCCTCTACCCACTGACTCCCAGACAGATTCCTGCACACCCTGAACTCTCACGGGAGCCTTCTTAGCCTCACAGGTCTGTCTGGAAGGGGTATGGGAGCCCCTGAGATGGACCAGGACAGAGTCCTTGGAGTCAAGGCTGAGTGAAAATTCCAGTTATCTGACAACAAAATATCAAACAAATTGAGGATGTCTCTATCAGACAATAGCATTGAAGACCACTTTCCCATCCCGCAACCCAGAAATTAGGTTCAAAAGCGAAAAAAATAGGACCCGCCCCAAATTAATTAGAATTCCTTTTCTATTATTTTGGCAGCATGGACCTCAAGACAAAAATTCAATAAAGGCATACATTTTTGTCACCCTGAAATCAATACCCATGATATTGTATAACTGGGAAGTCAGGAAATTTCTCCAAAAGGGAGGCACTGACATTGGCTAGTAGATGCTGAGGGTAAATAAGCTGTGTAGCAGACATTTCCTACAGGAAGTCCAGGCCTCTGAAGCCTGCAGAGGGGGAGAGGTCAGTAACCTTCTTGCAATATTAGCTGACCATGTTGGTTAAGGTGAATAGGTACCTAAGAAGGCAGCGGCTGGAATAAATAAACCCAAAATGTCAAAGGTTAACCACAGTAGAAGTTTAAATTCTTGATTATTTAACAGGGGTGATTCAGCCAACTTCCTCCATGAAGACTTTCAAGGACCCAGGCTTCTAGGTCTCCTCTGAGCAAGAAGTCAAAGGTGCTGAAGGAATTGTCCTAGTTCACAGTCACTGAGTGCTTTCTGAGTACCAGGCTCTGTACTGTGTTGAGGACACCCCCATTCAATCCTCAAAATAACCCCGTGTGAAGAAGCCAGGTCTGGGTGAGGCTCACACCCAATTCCAGCCAAACCCAATTGTGAATTGTGAATCACTCCACTCTGTAGCCACCTCTTGATTTCTGCTGATAATTAGATTCAGGAGAAGTGCCAGTTAATTAAAAAACATGTAGAGCAAAATGAATGTTCTCCTAAGCATTGAAGAGAAAGCAAAGCCAGAGAAATGCTCTAGAAGGCTACCTGAGATTCCAGTCGTGTAAATGGTTTTGCCATATTGCATTAATATGAGCAGTAAATAAAGAGTTTATGGGGAAAATGGAATATATTAAAATTTATTCATGGAATAACAACAAGAAAATACAGCCACTGACTGATGAAGCACTGGCCAGGGTAGCCTGAAAACCTAGCAGGCAAAGTGTCCATTTGCTACACTTCTAAGAATTCTAACGTATGAAGTCTCTCATCCGGTAAGTGGCTGTGTCACCCCTGTCATTCTTTGTGGTTCTGCCAGAACTTGTTCTGAGCATTTTCATGAGGGTGAAGCACACAGCCAAAGCCCGTGATAATAATAATAATCCAGAGCAAACTGAGTGCTACGTGCGGGCACTGCCCGCAACACGTGCGTGGGCTCATTCACTCTTCATGTTCACCCAAGAGGATGGGTTCTGGTATCATCTGCATTTCATAGGTGAGAAATAAGCCACTGAGAAATGGAGTAACTTCCTATGATGGTTACTTTTGTGCGTCAGCTTGACTGGCCCAGGTGCTCAAATATTTTGGGTATTTCTGTGAGGGTGTTTTTGAACATTATTCTGGATGCTTCTGTGAGGTTGTTTTTGGATAAAACTTACATTTTGTAGATTTTGAGTAAAGCAGATTATGTGCCCTATAATGTGGAACCGTCTCATTCAATTAGCTAAATTCTAGAATAGAACAAAAGCTTGGATTTCTCCAGAACAATAGGACGTTCTGCCAGGAGACAGCCTTGGGACTTCATTTGCCACATTGGCTCCTTCTGGCTCCTCAGTAGACTGCCTTTGAACTTGAATTTTGACTCTTCCCTGGGTCTCAACCTTTCCGATGAGACTTTGGACTTGTCAAGCCTCTAGTTATGTGAGCTAATTATTTAAAAGCAATTTCTTCTCACACACACACACACACACACACACCTACATCCTATTGTCTCTTTTTCTATGGAGAGCCCTGATTAATAAAGAATTGGTATTGAGAATTGGAAAATTGGTGAAAAGGAAGTCTGGGGAACAGGCATGTGGACTGACTTCTCTGAATGTGAGAAACATGAAAGTATTTATGTCCCATATAAATGTCCACCTCAGCAGAGGGGGATTTTAACACTCAAGAAGATAGGCTGACTTCTTCTGTGGACGCCAGTCAGTCACTTTGCCCAGTTATTGCTGTCATTGTCCAATAGGTTAATAAACAATGGCGACAGGGATGAAGGTTATGCATGGGCTGATCTGATTACAGCCAGAGACCAACACTGGGCCTCCAACATGGCACCAATTCCCTAGGTGATCAGCCATTATTCAGTGGCAGCCTGATTACATTGGATGTCTTCTCTCACAGAAGGAACAGTGTTCTCTCGTTGCTGTGATAGACAATCTGTATACAGATCTGCTTCCTTGAATGCACTGCTTTTGCCAAGCCTACCAGCCATAAGCATATACAATGCCTCCTCTGCACAGTGGAATACCATGCACAGTGGGATTTCACACAGCATTGCTTCTGTGTGAAAGGAACTCACTTTATAGCAAATAAGCACGGCCGTGGGCTCACATGCACAGAATTCTCAGGTCTTACCACTTGCCCTACCCTCCTGATGCAGCTGGCTTGACAGAATAGTGGAATGGCCTTTGGAAGACTCAGCTACAGCAGGTGCTTGCAGGGGTGGGCAAGGTCTCCAGCTGGTTGTATATGCCCTCAATCAACATTTAATATATGAGGCTGTTTCTTCCATAGCCAGGATTCATGAGTCCAGGAAGCAAGAGGTGGAAATTATCTCCAGTGACTCATTAACAAAATGTTTGCTTCCTGTCCCCACAGCCTTGTGCACCGCTGGCCTGTAGGTCTTAGTCCAAAAGGGAGGAATGCTTCCACCAGGAGACAGCAGGGGTTCCATCAGGCTGAAGGTTAAGGCTACCACCGGGGCCACTTGACACTCCTCAAGCCTCTGAATGAGCAGACAAAGAGGAGCTTCTGGCCAGCTGGGGTGATGGGTACCAACGGGAAATTAGATGCTGTTCCACAACAGAGTCGAGAAGGTCATGTCTGGAAGTAGTATGGATTAGATAAAGCAGAATGAGGGAGGGGAGGAGGAGGGAATAGCAAAGAGAGCAGAATGAATCGGACATCACTTTCCTATGTTCATACGTGAACACACAACCCGTGTAACTCCACATCACATACAACCATAAGAATGGGACGTTATACTTGGTGTATGTAGAAATATGTCAAAATGCACTCTACCGTAATGTGGAACTAAAAAGAACTTTTTTAAAAAAGAAGGGTATGTCTGGAATGTGGAGATCCCTTGGGCATCTCTTAGGATTCACATGTCCTGTGATGAAAGTAACGGAGAACTACAGCTGCCCAGTCCAGACAGGGCCATCCGTGGCTTAGACCCTTCAGGAATGGAGCTTTGGGTCCCCACCAGATAAAGACCCGCAGTCAACTGGGTGCAGTGGCACACAGAGATCCCAGCTGTTCAGGAGGCTGAGGCACCAGGATCACAAGTTCAGTGTCATTCTGGGCAACCTAATTAGACTCTTTCTGAAAATAAAAACAAAAGGGGCTGGAGATAGAACTTAGTAGTAGAGTGCCCCTGGTTCAATCCCCAGTCTCTCTCTCTCACACACACACACACACACACACACACACACACACACAAAGAAAAAAAGGAAAAAGAAAAGAAAGAAAGAAAGAAAGAAAGAAAGAAAGAAAGAAAGAAAGAAAGAAAGAAAGAAAGAAAGAAAGAAAAGAAAAGAAGAAGAAAGGAAGAAAAGGAAAGGAGACTAATCATCTGAGGAACTTTGCTGAAAGAAAAGGGAACATGGGCCAGGCTTGGTGGTGCATACCTGAAATCCCAGCGGCTCAGGTCGGAAGTAGGAGGATCGCAAGTTCAAAGCCAGCCTTAGCAAATTAGCGAGGCTCTAAGCAACTCAGTGAGATCCTGTCTCAAACTAAAAAAGTAAAAAGGGCTGGGGATGTGGCTCAGTGGGTAAGTTCCCCTGGGTTCAATCCCTGGTATCAAAAAAAAAAGGGGGGGGTGGTATATGGAGTGGGTAGTAAAGAGGGTAGTTATAAACGCCAGGGTGTCCAGTTCTACAGAATGAGGAGTATAATTGTCATTAGTATTTTTTCCGAATTTTGTTACAAATATGTGTATTTCCCTCTCATTCCCCTTATCATGTAACATAAGTTGCATTGACTTTATATCATAGTACCTCAGTATTAATAACTTTGCAACATGGTGTTTAAGTTATAGGATATCAAGGAGAAGAACAAGGGTCATTCAAGTACTTTGGCTCCTCTCCTGGGAAAAAGGACTAGTTTGTTTTCAGTTGGACATAGTTGTATCAAGTCGGGTGGAATTATGACCTTGTTACTCTCTTTACTTGCAAATTAGGTATGGTTTAAGGAGATGCATGGGGGCCAACTTCAGTCTAACTTCTGAGAACACCCTGGGCCTTGACTCTAGTCAGCCAGCTAGAGAGCATGGAGCATTCTAGATCATGCACTACTACTGAGAAATTTGGGGATTTTTCTTTTTCTTTTTTTTTAATTAAGGCAAGCAGCTTAAACTGTGTTATTATGAAATTATTTTGTGTGTATGTATTATGTTTCTAATTTATCTTTTGGTTTATTTCAAATTCCTTAAATTAAAAAGGTATAAATCAAGAGGCAGGTGTATTTCTTAATGAAGTAACCTAATTGGCTGGAAGGGTTATTTTACCCAGATATTAAGAGAGAAGGTTGGAGATAAAGTTGGGGCCAGATTGAAGAGGCTGTGAATGCCAAAGAACTTGGGCCTTATCCCAGGGAAGATCTCAACCGGGGATCGGACAGGCCACCTCAGCATCCATCCACCACTCAGAGAGATGAGGCTGGCTATATGTTTCAGGCCACAAACTGATGAGCAGCACAAACAGGCCTTGACGCCCACGGTCTGACTTGTGAGTGAATACACTGTCCTCTGAGTCCTCAGAAAGACTCTAAGCTACTCTCCTGACGCTAACAGAAACCTGACTCCGAGTCTGCAGAGCTAAAGACCAGATCCTGGCACCTGTTGACTCCAGGCAGTACTCCTCCCCAGGCTGCCCCCATCAGTACTGCTTCCCTGGTGACGCCTGCTCTGTGGTGTCTACGCAGGTCACAAAAATAGATACACCTAAGAGACCTGTGCAGGCGGAGAAGGAGATCTCATTAGCAGACTAGACGTTTCCTTAGAAATCTTCATGCTGGAAGCACATGGGCAGGAACACATGGGAAGAGGATCCAGGGGGAAACGACTGGAAGAAAACCCTAGAGATGCTGGGATCTTAGCCTTGGAAAGGACCCCAGCAGCAGCCGATTCTCTACAATCCAATGGGCTGAAAAAAATACATCTCTGTAAAAATAAAGAAAAGCCTAACCGAGTGCAGCTGCCACCCTCACAGTAATTAGATTTGGAGGATTATTGCTGAGATGAATGGAAGATATCATATGGTCACTGCTAGAAATATTTGCCATCCCTGTCTAACTACACGACTAGACACTAGAGTTCTTAGCAGAACCACATATGTTTGTTTTTAATTAAAATGTGCTTGAATGAACCGTTAGCTGTACTGAAATAATGAAGAAAAGCAACACAAGGCAAACTGGCTAATTGACAACTCCAAACACTCCATTCCATTGTATACCCTTCAGTGATGTTAATGGAGATTTCCAATATGTTCCAGTTGAAATAATAATTACACAAACACAGTTACATAATAATCTAAGAGGTAGATAAAAATATAAGTAATGACAGCAGCAAAAGCCACAAATGGGTCAAAGAATTACAAATTTATTCTCTCAGTTCTGTTCTAACGAGTATTTCTTGAGTGTTTATTGTTTATCAAGAGCCAGCTGGGCGTGGTGGTGCACACCTATAATCCCAATGACTCGGGAGGCTGAGGCAGGAGGATTGCAAGTTCGAGACCAGGCTCAACAACTTAGCAAGACCTCCAGCAACTTAGTGAGACCCTATCTCTAAATAAAAAGGACTGGAGATGTAGCTCAGTGGTAAAGGGCCCCTGGGTTCAATCCCCAGTCAGTACCAAGTCAGGCTTTCCTGGGTCAATGCCTACTATGAGATCACCTCAGTGTTTTCAAATATATGAATCTGTGTGAGATCACACGTTCTGGAGCACTGAGTTGCTATGCAGAGTAAGTCACCAACCACATGATGGAACAAAACAGGAAGTTCTTCAAAGGGAGAGATTTTAAGTCATTTCAAAAGTGAGTTTATGTGAAGGCAGAGAATCTGGCCAAGACCTTGACAAATTGCACTGTATTCAGTGCACACAAAACTGGCACAGCTGCCTGAAGGGAGATGAGTCCTGGGATTGTGTACACAGAGCGAGGCCAAAGGGCAGCCATATTCCAAGTAGACCACAAACAGGGGGGTTGTTGGAAGGCTTTCCAAAGATCATGGCAGAATTTCAGCTGTGAGATAATCAAAATTCTGGCCAAAATTGGGAGTGATGGCAACTGTCAAATGTCTTTGGCTATTTTGTGGAGATTAATCCCTTGGCTGCATAGTCTCCGATGAATGGAGGAGAATAATTCAGAGTCACTGAACATCCCTGCTCTTCACTGGAGGGGCAGGATATCAATGGAGTAAATTAACTCCAATGCATTTAGAGTTTATTTACAACTAAACTGCAAAGCCTCCATCTCATCCATATTCAATCAGAGAAATTTGTGGCTCATCCAAGACAAGACGGGAGCCAAATTTGGGGCAAGGCAAAGGGTGACATCATCTGAAAGGGCTGGAAATGAAGTGTAAATTTGAATATCATCTGTATATAAGTGATAATTAAAACTGTGAGACTCAATATGTGCCAAAAGAGAAAGTCAATAAAAATGAAGAACAACAGTGTCCCAAGCCACGTGTCACTTCTGAAATGGAGATTTTTTTTTTAAGTTGGTGGGGGTGAGATTTCCTTTCCAGCCGAATGATCTCAGAAGCAGACACAGATCACTTGCAAGACCCTAGAACCCTCTGCAGACGGCCTCTGAGTCGTGTGAACGTTGAGCGGAGTGGAGGGCTTTTCTGTGAGATTTGTATTCCAAGGAAATGGGAAGTCATTCCTATTGGTTTGGGGAAGACCCTTCCCAGCAAATATTTCACTTTCGTACATAAGGTGTGGGAGAATCAGCAATTTAAGTTGACACTTGACTGTCCTTTTCAAGTCTGGTGTCAAATTTGGCAGAAAACCCACGTTACTTTTGTCTGGGTGCCGGATGGTTTCAGTCCTGCTATGAAGAGCAGGCGAAGCTCTATTCCAAGCTGTCCTGGTGCGATTAGCTGGGGAGAGCTGAAGGAAGATGCCACCTGACTCCTCGCAAATGCAGACCAGCCCGAGAGCATCACCATTCCTCGAGAGGTCTGTGACTTAGGGTCTCTCTATTTTTGACTAACAGCTCCCTTTCCAGTTCGTAGGGGAGTTCTGAAAACATCAAGGTCCTCAGTAGCTCGGGCTGAGCCAGATGTGATCCTAACCAAATAACCCATCACGGTCGTCGGAGGGGAATTGAGGCTCCCCCTCACTCCCAACCAAGTCATATGCTGAAATTCTGGCCCCAGGGCCTTAGAATGTGACTGTATTTGCAGATGGGATCCATAAGGCAGTTATTAAGTTAAAATAGGTTCATTAGAATGGGACCTGATCCATCATGGCTGCTGTCTTCATAAGGAGAGAAAATTAGGACACGGACACACACAGGGAAGATGGGAAGACACGGGGGAAGGCGTCATCTACAAGCCAAGGAGAGAGGCCTCAGCAGGTCAACCTGGCTGACGCCTTGACTGTAGACTCCTAGCCTCCAGAATTGTGAGAAAATAGATTTCTGTTATTTAAGCCACCCAGTCTGTGGCATTTGTTAAGGCAGGCTCGGCAAACTAACTCAGCGGGCAAAAGTTAGGCCAGTGCACGTGTTTTCCATGGGTGCTCCTCGCCTGGAATGTCTCCTCTCATTCTAGAAACAGATGAACCCAATAGGTTCATCTCTTGTCATTTTGATCACACACACGCACACACACACACACACAGAATTCTGGACTTTCTTCTCATTTCCAAATTAGGACCCAAAACACTTCTTTTTTTTTTTTTTTCTCAAATTACCCTATTAGGGTTTGCAGTTAGGCTGGTTTAGTCCTTTACTATGTGGCTTTGGGCAAGTTACTTAAACTCATGGTTCCTTATAACGTGCTTCCTTGGGCTGTGGAAATTAAAATGCAGATGACCCTGGCAAAGGGCCTGGCACATGGTAGGAGTTCAGTCCAAGTTGCTCTACCCTGCTAAAGCACCAGCCTGTAATTCACTTGCAGAGAAATGTTTATTGCATTGGATATTATACTCGTTATTTATGTTCCTTCTCATTCTAAAAGGATTTTAGGCAGCTCATAAAATTATTTCTGGAATAAATTAGTCCTGGTAAGAAAGAAATAGTGTGAAGTAGTAGGAGCAATCACCAACCACTTTCTCAGAACAGATTCCAAAAGGGAGTTCATAGGACTGATTCCTCCAGTACCCTACAGTTGCATGTCCCCAAAATGCAGTGGAAGGAGTCACATGGTTCTGGAGAGGTCAAGATGAAGTGAACTTCCACAGTGTAGCTCCTTCATAGTTTAACTTCACCAGAAAGTACATTTAAAGTACTCCTGGGTATGGATGATGTTATGGCGTAGATGTGAAGTGTCTCCAAAAAGCTCATGTGGGAGGTAATGCAAGGTTTACAGGAGAAGTGATTGGATTACGAGAGTCTGAACCCAATTGGTGAATTAATCCCCTGACGGGATTAGCTGAGTGGTAACTGAAGGCAGGTGGGGTGAGGCTGGAGAAGGCGGGCATTGGGCATTGCTTTGGGTATATATTTGTATCTGGCCAGAGGAGTCTCTCTCTGCTTCCTGATCACCATGTGAGCTGCTTCCCTCCACCCCACTCTTGATGTCCTTCCTCACCTTGAGCCCTGAGGAGCAGAGCCGGCTGTCTATGGGTAGACTTCTGAAACCATGAGCCCTCAAGCTTTCCGCCTCTACAGTTGTTCTGGTCAGGTCTTTTTAATCGTGGGAGCAAAAAAGCTGACTAAAACAGATGAGCTGACCGTCCTATTTTGCTTTTTAAACTTTGAAAATGTAAGATGGGCAGAAAAATACAAAGACTACGGAAATCAAACTCCCATATCTGCAACTCAGAATTAAAAACCATTCGTACTTCACCTTATCTCCTTCCAGTATTTTCTTAAAGAAACAAAACAATATAGCTAAAGTCCTGTTGAACAACCATTACACAGACAACCTCTGCTGAGCTGAATGGATCCTCCCAGAGTATTTAAAGGTCCACGTCCATAGACAAGTAGTGGCGTAGGTTTGTGTGTTTCATGCTGTGTATGGTAAGTCGTGTCAAGGCATAGCTCATGGTGCGCCATGATTTTTCAGCTCAGGGCTGCTTTTGAGATGGAGTCTCAGAGTCACACATGGATCTCACTGGTTCCATGGTAGAAGCGGGGGCTAGGGCTAAACTGTGTCTTCCTGCCAAATTAATATATTGAAGTTCAAATTTCTGGTACCTCAGAGTGTGACAGCATTTGAGGGTCTTTAAAGAGGTAATTGGGTTAAAATGTGATCATAGGTTGGGCCCTAACCCAATATGATGGCATCCTTATAAGAAGGGGAGATATGGGAAGGACATAGAATGAATCGGGTGTAACTTTCCTATGTTCATATGTGAACACACGACCAGTGAGACTCCACATCATGTACAACCACAAAAATGGGATCATGTATGTTCGATATGTCAAAATACATTCTACTGTCATGTACAACTAAAAAGAACACATTTTTTTTTTTTTTTAAAGAAGGGGAGAGTAGGACACAGACATACGCAGAGGAAGACCACACAAAGATACAGGCAGAAGGTGGCCATCCACATGCCAAGGAGAAAGTCTCAGAAGAAAGCAACTCTGCTGACACCTCAGATTTTGAGACTCCAGAATTGGGAGAAAACAGATTTCCGTTGTGTAAGTCTCTTGCTCTGTAGGACTTCGCTCTGGCTTCCCTAGCAAAGTAGGACAGTCAACGAAACATTCCTCAGGACACATTTTAGCCATTTTCCTCATGGTGGACGTTTAGATGAAAACTGAGCACAATTGCTTGTCTTTGCACTGGGCTCCTTGAGCACCTGGATGGGAGCATCCCTAAGGTGATGCTAGAAATGGAATCGCTGTCTTATGGGGGATGCACATTTTCAAATTCACGAGTTGCTGCCAAATGGCTCTCTAAAGTGTCTGTATCAATTTACACTTTACTCTCAATGACAGCAAAGGAAAGTTCCAGTCACCCCACCGCCCAGCCAACACTCCATGTTCTCAGACTTGGAGATGTCTGCCAATGTGATTGGCAAAAAGTCTTGTTGTTTTAACAGCACTTTCCTAATTATGTGTGAAGTTGAAGACTTTTTAATACACACATTGCCCATTCTTGTTTTCTGTTCTATAAACTCTCAGTTTATATCCTTGTTTTTCCTCTGGGTTGCATATCTTTTTCTACCTGATTTGTGGGAATTCAGTACATCCTAGATAATAATCCTTGTTCTTCTAGATATTTTGTAAATACCTTTTCCCAGGTCACTGCTTGTCTTTTAATCTTGTTCATGGGTTATTTTGACAAGAGATTTTTAATTAGGTATAATCAGATGTACCTCTAATTAAAGTTTGTATTTTTTGTGTTGTCTTAAAGAAAACCTTTTCTTTCCAAATTCATGGTGATGTTTTCTTATCATTTCTTCAAATAGCCTTTTAGGGTATTTTCCCCATGTTTGGGTCTTTAGTACATCTTTAATTTATTTCCATGATGGAGATAGGTAAGAATTTTCCTTCTTTTCATTTTCATTTGAGAGTAAACGGTCCCAATACCATTTACTGAAATATCAAACACTCTAATCATTTTTTTTAATAAATCCAGTAAAGCACCCACAGATTCTCTTTTTAAGTAGTATAATTTCCCGATAAATCCTCCATAATGCAATAGGACAAAAATGTTCCCCTAGGTAAGTAAATAAGCTGACTGAAATGGGTACTTGGGTATGAGCCAAGCAAATGCCAGAGGTCATCTGCCAAAAACTGGTTTTGATATTGGGAGAGGTGACATTAAGCTCTTCTTCCTGACAGTCATAGGGTAGCAGGCCCAGGTGTCTTTCAAGGTCACTCTGAGCTTGTAATGATCAAACTGTGTCAGTGGCACTTAGGAGAAGATTGTCCTCTCATTGTCCCCATCAAGGGAACGTGCTTCCTGCCCACCAGAGCAGTGTCCCCTGCACAGAAATCTCTGGAATCACACACTGAAGCCAGCTGCAGGGTTTGTCTCTGGGAAGGGGATGGGATACCTGTGGGGAGGCTAATTTTTCAGTGAACTCCTATTTTGCTGCTCTTCATTTGACTATATGCCTATATTACTGATTCAAGATGATAATTTGTTTTAAATTCAAAAACAAACAAACCCCAGACAACAAACTCCACATTCAAATATGTCACTAATCACTCGGAAAACAAGGTAGAGGGGGGTTTTGGAAATCCCTGTGGCATTTTGCTTAAAAAAGAAATATAGAAAATGAGAACTTTTGCTGGGGGTGTAGTGGTAATTCATATAGAAATTACAATTCACCTTCATTGTTTGAATAATTTAGATTATTGACTTTCAAATATTTCTTAGCCACCAATCACTGTGTTTAGACTAGGTCTTTCTCAGAAGAACAGCATGTGAAACAGATGAAATAAAGTATCTACTGAAAGTAGGGGTCCCCAGGGGCTGCACTGGGGTCCCCCCGGGGCTCTCCTTTGAAAACCTTCCTTTAAAATCAATGCATTTGAGAGTTCGTGAGCATCTTCGGCACCTTCTTCATGGAGTAATAGTACATGCCCCCTTCCAAAATTCACAGCGGTATGGATTTGCTCATTCTGCAACCATTTCTTGAGCATCTGTTTCCCAGGTCCTGCAATGGACACCAAGAAGGAGGAGGTGACTTGGAGATGGTGAACTCTGGGCACAAGTTTGAAGTATGGATAGGAGACCATGGAAAGTCGGGAGGCATTTTGAGGCCACCAGACTTCAGGAGGAGGTTGAGGAAGCTGTAGGCAGGTTGGAAGGGTAGGGTGTTCTGTGTGGTGAGATTCCCAGGGCCTCTGTTGCCTGCAGACTGTGAGGAAGGGCGAGAAGGAGTTCATTGTCATTGCCTGGTGGGCCTCCCTGAGTTTGGACTTGGAAGTCCTTGGGGGAACTGACTGTAGAGTTTTGAGCTTCAGATTGGTGATTGGAAGGATCACTCTGGTTGAAGGATTGAAATGGGACATGATTAACCAAGGGACACGGCGTAGGAGATCCCCACAGCCATCCCGGGAGGAGCTGACAAAGATCTGGCTCAAAGTTGGATGGTAGAGATGAAGCAGAGCAGGGGAAGACAGGATGAATGGGGTGTGGTGGGAGGAGGAGAAGGAAAGTGTCCAGGGGATTCTTAGAGTTTGGGGTTGAAACTGAAGAGGGGTGGATACGTGGTGCCATTTGATCCAGCAAGGAGAGAGCATCAGGGGTCTGGGACAATAGATGATGACCTCCATCTGGTGGAAGGCTTTGTTTGATGTACCCGTAAGACATCAGGGTGGAAATACCCAGTGGGCAATTGGATATTCAGTCCTGGGGCTGAGGAGAGAGATCTGCGCAGCTGTGGAAGCCATCCTCAGTGAGAGGACAATGTGGCCCAGAAGGTACTCGAAACTGGGAAAACAGCAGTAGAACAGGCAGGGGAAGGGCCCCATGAAATAGACCGAGGTGGTTCAGGGGAGAGGCAGGAAGAGAGTCGTGGAAGTAGGAATCAAAGAAAGGGAGGGAGAGAGTTTGAGGACACGAGGAACTGCCAGGATCAAACGCTGGGCAGGGGAGAAGGAACCTAAGGTCAGAAGACCCCCTGGACACGGTGACTAGCAGTTCACTGGGAATGACAATGAAAAGCATGTCCCAGAGACATAGGCTGGGGCTGCCACACAGCAGGACTTGGGTAACAGAGGGACAGTGAGAGGTTGGAAACAGATTGAACTGGCCCAGGGTGGGGCATGGGAAAGAACGTATTCTTAAAGCTCCCTGAGAGAATCTGATGCACAGCCATGATTAGGAACCACTGTTCTCGTTTTTCTTGTCTTTTTTTGCAGGGCTGGGGATGGAACCCAGGGTCTCATGTGTGCTAGGCAAGTGCTCTACCACTGAGCTACACCCCCAGCCCAGTTATTTCCTATTTTGAGCAACAAGGAATTGAATTAGGTGACTCTGGGAGAAGCCAGATGAACTTCACACTGATCTGTCTTGCGGGGACAGCCTGGTAAAGGAATGGAGTCTGCAAATTTAGCGCACGTCTATGCAGATCCATTTGTTTTTGATAGAGGCAGGCCCTGAAATTGGAGGAACAGCAAGGATGGATTCTTCACTGATAGAGAGGGAAATGCCACTGGGTTTTCCCACAACACAGAACTGTCCCCCAGGTGATTCTAAGTCTGTACTCACCAGACATCCCTCCACTTAATAATTAACCTTTGGTGATTTTTAAAGTTATACATATTGTTTGAAGTTTGAAAATATGTATAAGATAGAAAAAAATAAAATAGTACAGAGCAAACGTTCTCCCCCGTGAACCACCTCTACCTGCAGCCTATCCCAACGTCACCACTCGGCATGGCTGCCTTGGTTTCTCTGGTGGCACCTCTAGAGTCTCAAACAGTGTGCTGAGACCCTTAACGGCTGCGCTTTCTCTGCCTGATCCTTCTTCCTTCCTTCTCTCATGGGTATTGTTGCTCGAAACACTCCCCCCAAAAACACCTGCCTCAGAACCTCTTTCCAAGGGGTCATTCCTACAAGCACACTTCTGGTTCATACCCAGAAAGGTGACATAAACACACACACACACACGGTCAAGTGAGTACAGGTCACACTGGATTTTTGTGGGAGGCCACAGTTTCACTGGCAGGAGATGGGATGAGGGATGGGATCCAGTTCCGGGGAGGCAGGAGGGACTGGAATCTAGGGCACCAAAGGATGGAAGCAGGAGCTGAGCTTAGTCGGAGGCAGGAGGGAGGACAGAGTGAGGCTCAGAGAGTGAGTGTAGCTCTTGGAAACGGGAAGGAGGCCCGGGAAGTAGGAATGATGGCTGACTCTGGATTTGCTTGGGGAGGAGAGCATTCTATTTGTGAATTCGGTTTTTCTTTGTATTATACAAATTCCTGGAGACCCTAATGAGGGGGAAGGGAAGGGGGAGGGACATGGATCTGAACTGAAACAAGAGCCCCAATGACAACATGTTATGGAATAATCTGATTGGTGAGTGCGTTTGCTACCAGTCATTTAGAGTAATTTCAAGTTCCTATTAATTGAAACTGGAATCAGTTTGTGTAGAACCTGTGCTATGGAGAGGGGTTCAGGATGGGGAGCCCAGCACTTCCAAGGACAAGGCCGGCATTCCCGAGACCAGCATTATGGTATGTTAATCCTTGCCAAATTTGTTAAATTTGGTTCTGCTTAATTTGGACTGAGAGGAAACCCACTAATAATAATAAATTAAATAAGATAGACATCTGTCTAGTATAAACCAAGTCTGGAAATGAGCAGAAGCTATCCTGGTCATTTTGTACCTACCAGGAATCCAGTCTCCATCTGTGGTCCTATTCCATCAATCTCAAGAGCTGTTTGCATGTCTTCAATGGCAGCCAGAGTTCCAGCCTTTGCATTCCTACCAGAGGAAGGACAAAAGGAGATGGGCATGGCCACACTGAGCTACAAGGAAAGTTGGTGACCATGTACCCAACTAAAACTTGGAATTTCTCACATCAAGGAAGAAGGGAAGAACAGGCCTGAGGGGCCATCAGCAGCTTCCATTGCCCCTGCCTTTCCCCATGCCCAACATCTAGAGCACCTGTGTCCGCCATCTGTACCCTCAGCACAACCCCAGTGCTGGCTGACACTCACACAGAGCCATCAGTGAGCCAGGATCCACGGTCACTGATAGGGACTGTTACCTGGCACTTCTGGGCTACACGTATGTCAGAGAACGGGGCTTCAGACTGGGTGTCTCCCTCCCAGCACCGTGCTTCCATGGCGGTGGCCTGACTAGAACTCGCCAGTGCTCTCTCTCAGGAGTCTGCTCTGGTCTGTCTCTCTCCCGTGACCTCAATATCTCAGGAGAAGGCTAGGGACCTCTCCTGATGGACCCAGACCCTGGTGCCAAGCCTAGGGGCTTTCAGTGTCGCTTCCTGCCTGAAGCTTTGCTTCCTGGACATTTCCATCCAAGCAACTCCCCAGCAAGTTGCCCCAACTACACGTGTGCTTAGATGTCCCACCCATGATAAAGGTGAGCAAAATCCTTTTGACCCCTACAAGGACCAAAGTAACAAAATTTTAGTAGCTATGATTTTTTTTTTTTTTTTTACTCAAAAATAAAACTTGAATCCCATAGGAAAATGCATAACCTTTTAGTTTAGATTACCAGAGTTGAGAGGCAGGTGATCCACCAACTCAGCGTGTGAACTGCAGACTTAGTCTCATCAGCTAGCTGTGTGATTTAGGCACACAACTTACCCTCTCTGACCCTTGGTCTCCACATCTGTAGAACTCTTCTCAGAACAGTACCTACCTTTCAGAGTTTATGGAAGATTACAGAAGATTGAACAAGACAATCCTGTTAAGCCACTGGTACGCTGACCAGCACATGGCAAGCCAATATTAAATGCTACCTATAACAATAGTTATTAATTATTACTATTATTTTTTATCACATTTTCATATTGTGAATTGGCACTGATTTTTTTTTTTTTTTTTAGTTGCTAAAATGTTACTGCCTGGGCCTTTGTGAGAAGTAGTGCCATGTTGTCAACTTTTGAATTTTTCACTCTGAAAGTGTGTCTCATTCCTTGCTTCCTCTTTTCCCTGGTAGACCCCAATTTGTGGAGTCCCAGCAGGCCCAGGAGGGTCCTGTGTGAATCAAAACCAAGTCAGCTTCCTTTTGGTAAATGTTTGCTCCACACCAGGCAAATGCCAGCCTATTCCGGTGGGACAGACCTGGTTTCCAAGCCCATCAGCTCAGAGGTGCGCGTAGTAGCCCACCCTACTTCCACTGCATTTGCCTTGTGATGGTGGACCTGTCGCTGGCAGTGGATGTGACACTTCTTTTGGAGAGGTGACCAACAAAACTTGTCCTCTGGGAACTGTGTTCCCTTCAACCTGCCCCATCTTTCCCACTCCAGGATTTTTTTCTGTTGTCTTATTGAACCTTTGTCCTTTTTGCTTTTTTTTTCTACACAATTGTTCTTTTTTTTTTTTTTTTTAACATATTAAATAAGTAACAGATGCTAATGTAGAAAATACAGAAAAGCAAAGAGATGGAAACAAACAGACATCTTGGTGTGCCTCCTTCCAGAACACCTGTGCATGTGACTTTTGTTTTCATGGAGATAAGCTACACCAGTGGTTCTCCACAGGGTGCTTTGGCCCCAGCAAAGGACATTGAGCAATGTCCGCAGACATTTTGGTTTGTCAAGTTGGGGCGGGTGGTTCTACTGGCACCTAGTGGCAGAGACAGTGGACACTGCCAAGCATCCTACAGTGCACAGGACAGTCCCCGAAACCAGAAATTCTCTAGCCCCTGCATGCGTACCCATGTTTATGGCAGCACAATTCACAACAGTCAAACTCCGGAGCCAGCCTGGGCGTCCATCACGGGTGAAAGGATAAAGAAAATGTGGTCCATCTGCACAAGATGGTTTTACTCAGCCATAAAGAGAAGTGAAATTATGGCACTTGGAGGAAAATGGATGGAACTAGAGACCATTATGTTAAGCGAAATATATCAAACTCAGAAGGTCAAGGGTCATGTGTTTACTCTCCCATGTGGAAGCAGGAGAGGAAAAAGGAAAGCAAAGGTGGGGTGGATCTCCTAAGAGTCCAAGGGAGATCAGCAGAGGAAAGGGTCTGCGGGGTTGGGGGAGGGGGGGGATGCTGGGGAGGGATAGTGGCCGAATTATATTGTGATAGTGTGTGCGTGTATGAGTATGTAACGACAAATCCCATCAATATGTACAACTATAACACACCCATAAACAAATGGGGGGGGGGAAGAAATTACCTAGCTTCAAATGCCAAAAGAACCAAAGTTAGAAACTCTGGTCTGAAATTCTGGTTTTAACTAGAGTTCAAACTATACCTTCCACTCCCATGGGCTGTCTGTTTTTTATAAATAAAGCTTTATTGGAACACAGTGACATCCATTCATTTACCTATTGAACCACAACTGCTCTTGCCTTATGAGGCAATTAAGTAGTTGTAAGGGAGACTGTGTGACCACAAAGCCTAAAATAAATGAGAACCACATACTCAATTTTGATTTGTTGGTAGCTACATTAAAAAAAAAAATGTGTGGAGAAGCAGGGGACATTAATTTGAATGTGTCCAAAATATCGTAATTTCTACCTTTGCAATCAATATAAAAATTGAGATATTTTACATTCTTCTGTCTTCCCCCAAGAGTCTTCACTTTGTGCACTCTCAGTGTGAACTAGCCACAATTCAAGTTCTCGTGTGCCTGGTGGCTACAGTATTAGACAATGCAGGTCTACCGTGAACTGCTTTTTTCACTTAATGTAAATAAAAGTCTTTTCTTGTCCTCTGATACACATTTTTATATTACTTTTACATGGCTCAATTTATTTAAAAGATCCCCATTTCCAGATGCTTCTATTGCTTCTGAGTTTCATAATTATGAACCATGTTGCCATTAATATTGTCTCATAGTAAACTTTAGTTTCCATCTTTAATAATTTCCTTAGGATAAATTTCCAGATGTGGATCAAAAAGCACATATATATTTTTAAGCCTTTTAATATATATTGTTTAATAATAATATCTCACCTTCAAGATTATTATGAGGATTAAGTGAGCTAATATACATAAATCAGTATTACTAATTCAAGTAAGATGAGTGAAACATAAAATAGTGGTGACTGGCATGTACAGGCACTCTATAAATGCCTTCCATTGTTATTAGTACCAATCCTGAATTTGTCTCCAGCAATGCTGTTCTAATTTAGACCCCCATTAACACTGTTGAAGAATGCCTGTTTCTGGTTCACTCTCTCCAATACTATGAGTCTTATAGCCCTTGCAAATTTCATATGCAAAATTGGCTTCTCATCACTATTGGTTTAATCTGACTGTAGACCATTTGTTTTCTTATAGTTAAGATTAGTTTTTCTTGGGCAGATTAGTCAGAAGTATGCTTTATATCCACATATATATAGAATGGGATCATTTCTCACTGAAATGTTCAGGACAGTTAGTGACCATTTGCATCAGTCAGTATTCTCTAGGTTATGCCATTATAACAAATGATCCTAACCAGTCAGTGGCTTACAATACTCAGGCTGTATTTCTGAGTCATGTTACATGTGAGAACTCAGGTTGAGTGCCTTTGGAGACATGCCATTCCCTTGGCAGCTAAACAGGAACAATGAGCAAGAACACAGTCTACAGCCTCTGCTCCTACAACCAGGTCTCTTCTGCTCACACGTCATTGGCCACGTCATGGTGCCAAGCCCAGTGTCAATGGGGCAGGGAAGCATATTCCTCCAAGAAGAGACACTGAAGTCACAGTCCTATGTGGCAAAGAGTAGGAATTGAAATTGGGAAGAAATGATTGGAATAATTATACAATCTACTCCACCAGTCAAATCAATCCAGTTAAGTTAAATGGATTGTGTGCTGTTCCCACCTGAAGTCAGAATTCCCTTATATGATCCACTGTAGTACTTATAGGAGTGTTATGCCCCTTGACCCCTGGAACAGATGACAGATGCTGGGCTGCTCAACTGCTTCCAATGTGTTCTAAGGACAAACTGGTCCAGAGAGACTCAGCTTGAAGCAAACATGGAAACACCACACACTCCCTGCTGTGTGCTTGCCTGACAATGAAAAGAGCTTTGTGTCTAAAAAAATCATTTTCTTATCAAACAACTAGGTAACAATAAATCCCTGAGTTTTCTGACAGCCATCAAACAACCTGGATTCATGAGGAGTGTAATGGCTCCCACAGAGCAAGGGAGAATGGGGTCCAAATCTTAGCCACATCACTTGCAAGAGCAGCAGTGGTTACCATCACCACCATCACCATCATTACCATCACCATCACCATCATTACCATCACCATCACCATCATTACCATCACCATCACCATCACCATTATCACCATCATCACCATCACCACCATCACCATCACCACCATCACCATCACCACCACCATCACCATCATCATCACCATCATCACCATCACCACCATCACCGTCATTACCATCACCATCACCACCATCACCGTCATTACCATCACCATCGCCACCATCACCATTATCATCATCACCATCACCACCATCACCATCATCATCATCACCATCACCACCATCACCATCACCACCATCACCATCACCACCATCACCATCACCATTATCACCATCATCACCATCACCACCACCATCACCATCATCATCACCATCATCACCATCACCACCATCACCATCACCACCATCACCGTCATTACCATCACCATCACCACCATCACCGTCATTACCATCACCATCGCCACCATCACCATTATCATCATCACCATCACCACCATCACCATCATCATCATCACCATCACCACCATCACCATTATTACCATCACCATAACCATCATCACCATCATCACCATCACCATCACCATCATTACCATCACCATCACCATCACCACCATCACCATCACCATCATCACCATCACCATCACCATCACCATCATCAGTAGCAGCAGCAGCAGGAGCAAGTCACCACTGTTGCCTCCAGATCTTCTAAGGCCCAGCCAGCTATCATCCTCTTAAACCCAGCCAATAGCATCCTAGTTGGTCAAAGGGACATTTCAGACAAAAAGATGGCACCCTGTACCAAAGAACTGAGCCACAGGCTCCAGTGTCCTGAGCAGTGGGAAAATGATTCAACTATTTGAATCCTCATACAAATGTATTCCTAAAATCCTAACACTGGCCAGTTTGGGAATTAACAAATAGATATTAAAGTCATGAGTGATTCTGCCCCTAATCTTTAAGAAACCATCCTAGGAACATGAATGATGAAGGAGCCATGCTGCTCCTAAGGTAAGTCCCTTCCCACTTGAATCATTTATTTATGTAGCAAGCCTTTCTGCACCGATTCAGGGAACCACCAGTTACACTCACCACCTCTTCAAGTTGGGAGAAGCACTGCTCTTTCTCGCTTCTTTCTGTGGGAGGGCCCATGTTGGGGACTTCTGTCGCTCTGTTCATATTTCCCCCTTTATATCAGTCTTTGGAAAGGCTCCATGCTTGGAGGGAAATGCTCCCCATCCTTGGTTGGTGGCAAAGGGAAAAAAACAACATGGTTCTCTACATCTTGCTGGAATGCCCTGCTTGAGCCTTTGAGAACGATCAGGAATGAAAGTTTATCTACTTCTAAACTCTTTTTAAAGCCTTTCAGTGCAAATCCCACCTCTGCTGCCAAGCTAACTACCGCACTCAAGAGTGGGTTTCCTGCCTCTGCAGCCCAGCTGGGACTTCTTGGTTTTATCCCCTCACCAATTCCTGCCCTTCACTTCCTGTCTTCACTGCCCTGGACTGTTGGTTCACTTCCTGTGTGAGCCGGAACAGTCATTGCTGGTCCAGGTTCTTTCTGATCCTCCTTCTTCTGGAGTTTGAAGTGGTTGGATCAGGGGTGAGTCCGTGGCCACAACGGGACAATTCTGCATTTGCTCTTCATAGTTAAATACATATTATGAGAGAGAAGCTATTTTCTTCCCACGGGTTATGAGCTAAAAGGTAATTGTAAGCCTGGAATTTCTCAGGGCTATCTTCAGTGGACTCCCGCACAAAGCTGATGCTGAGGGGGAGTGAGCTCTGATGACATACAGCAGTTTGAAACCCTAGATCCAACTGTAACTGCAACTCTTCTCCTGGTCTTCCCAATTAAGGGAGCATTCGCTTTTCTGTTTAACTGAATTCAGGTGTGTGTGTGTTTTAAAACACCTACAACCTAACATGCTCACTCAGAACTCCTTAAAAAGAAAAAAATGCATGCTTATGGTTAGAGTTCTTTGGACCATGAAACCTCTAGGATCTTTCAGCTTGCTGCTCTGCTCTTGTCATTGTTTGTTAGAGTTGGGTTGCCTCCATGTTTGGGTTCCAACTGGTAGGAAGGGGAAGAGCCTGAGGAGGAGTGTGCAGCTTGGTCTGAAGGTGCAGCACTGCAGGTGACACATCCATGCTCTCACATGGATGGTAGGCAGTTAGTGGCACAGCCACACTAACACCCAGAAGCCTGGGACATGTACATAGTCCGTCTGGGCAGCCATGTCCAGATGTTGATGCACAACTGGTAGTTTAAGTCATACCAGGTGTTTGTGGATTGAAACAATTGAAATACTGTGTTGGGCAGCTTTCCATCATGGTGACAAAAGAGCTGAGATAATCAACTGTAAAAAGGAAAGGTTTATTTTGGCTCATGATTTCAGAGATTTCAGCCCATGGTCATTTGGCCCTGTTCCCTTTGGGCCTATGGCAAGGAAGCACATCATGTTGGGAGCATGTGGCAGAGAAAGCTATTCACTTTATGGTGGCCAGGAGGGAGTGGGGATGGAGGGAGGGGAAAAGGCTGAGAGGGTTGGAGGACCCAGGATCTCCTTCAAGGGCATACCCCAGAAGTCCTAACTTGTTCCTCTCGGCCCTGCCTCCTGAGGGTTCTACCACCTCCCAATAGCACTACAGGCTGGAGACCAAGTCTCCACACATGGGCCTTTGGGTGACACTAATACAAAGTAGAGCAAATACCAAACCCAGCTGAAATGCACGCAAGGTTGGGAGAGATGTGGTTGAGAACCACCGTCTTCACGTCCAGCCTTTCTTCCCACCAGCAGTTTTAGACCCATCTCCAAGGCAGAGGTCTAAATAGCCTTGCTGAGCCCTGCACCAGCTTCCAGGCACAGAAACTCTGATCCAGAGAATCTGCTCCCCATTCCATGCTACTCCCAGAGGTTCTGCTCTGGATGAGTCACCACTTCTGTGTGCTGAGACACTTGACCTTCATGAATTCCCTCTGCCACTAAAACTTTTTTTTTTTTTTGTAGTAGCTTCCTTCCTTTTTTACTTTTTTTTTTTTTTTTGGCTTTTATTATTATTTTTATTTAGCTTTTTTTTACAGACTGCATTTTGATTCATTGTATACAAATGGGGTACATCATTTCATTTCTATGGTTGTGCACAATGTAGATTCGTGCCATTCATGTAATCATACATGTACATAGGGTAATGATGTCTGTCTCATCAAACGTTTTTTTAAAAAATTATATTTTATGACTAAGTTGACATCAACACAAACATTATGTAGACTGGGTTAATTATTATATATTCATTATCACACTTATTAAACTCCTGCAGTCCCTTAGAAGTATCATGGTGGGGCCTAAGGGACAGGGCAGCTCTGCTCTTTATAATGAAACCTGAATGACATGTGTGTTCACGTTACATAATCACCTTTTTGGTTTTTTGCAATCAGAACAAAAACATGCAACAATGATTTGCTTCTGTGAAGACCAACCTGAGTTTAGGGGGACAAGTTACTTGATGTTTCCCTTGAGGCAGAGCAAAATTGGGGGAAGACCCTCCGTGACTCTGCTGTTAGCTGACCAGCTGGGGCAGGAGGAATGAAAGTGGCTGCTGTGGTTTGATTGTCCCCTGAAAAACATGTGTTGAAGTTAAATTGCCACTATGACAGCATTAAAAGGTGAGACCTTTAAGAGGTAGTTTAAGAGGGTCCTGTCTTCGTGAATGGGTCAGTGCTGTTATTGGGGATTAGGTTAGTTATCACAGCTGTGGGCTCCTGATCAAAGGGGAAGTTTGGACCCCTTTCTCTCCACCCCCTTGCCACGGGACGCCTTCTGACGTGCTACGCTGCAGTCATAAGTTCTCACCTGATGACCAGATGCAGTCTCCCCTCCGCCATCTTGCACTTCCCAGTCTCCAGCACTGTGAGCTGAATCAACTGCTGTGTTTATAATCCCCCGGCCTGTGCTGTTCTGTTACAGCAGCAGAAAATGGACCACGACAGTACCCTCATAGAGAACTGGGGAAAGATGAGTATGAAATCAGACTCTTTTTTAAAGATATCAAAGAGAAAGCGTGAGGCTCAACATGAAATTGTAGACATGTGTTTTCTATGTATTTTCCATTAGATTGTTAATAATAGGATGTAAATCATCTGGTTGAGTCGGATGGACCAATCCCAGACCCTTATCCCAGCCGGTGCCAGCTGTTTCTGATTAGCTTGGAGCCCACTACTCTGAGGAACAATGAGCGCTTCTCAGGGTCTGTGGGGGACAGGAAATTAGCCACCAGTCATCTTGCCTATTATTCCCACACCTTCCTCAAGCAATAAATCTATCAGATCTGAAAGGGAGCCATATAAGTTGGACAAAGCAGGAGGACGTCAGGGACGCAGTTTTATTCCACCCTCCCAACAGGTTTGACAACAAATATTCTGTATTTCATTTCAGAACTCACTTGCTTTATGGAGATGTTTGATAGATGGATGCCACCATGGATAGTAGAAAGTTTGTATCAAAACACCAAATTCTTCCTTTAGCAAGGACCTTTTTTTTTTTTTTTTTTTTTTAACATGGAAACATTAGGAAACCATGTTGCAGTTGAACAACCAAACCAAAGGCAGTGGAGTTTGAGATAAATGTTATGAAAATTGCATAAAACATTATATCAAAACCCTTGGCAGTGTCAAAAAGCAAGATTTCTGAATCCAGTGAGTAGCTGAAGAAGAAAATTCAATTTCATTTTTTCACTTTGTCTGCCAATTTTTATAGCACTTCATTTAAAATGGAATCTCTAAAGAATCAATTCAAATTAGCTTTACAGTTTTCCCCAAAGAATCTGCTTTAAAATAAATTGAATTGGAGCATGTGACATAATAAGTGAGCATAAAATTCATGTTAACTAGTCCAAGGGAAAAACTTCTCATAATCAGGAAACAAATAATCTCACATGACTGAGCTAAAAATAGTCTTGAGATTGTCAGTTTCAAAATTGAACAAAAATAAGGGGACTTGTTATAATAATGATATGGCACATTTCCCCCTAATGAAATGGCCTTGAATTTTATAATAAATTACAGAAAGAGAATCCTTTGGGCAAAAAGAAGACACCAGACATGAGTTGTTTTCATAAATACCTTCAGCTGGAACCACGTGGCTATAGCTGCCCTTCCAGGTGGCTCCTCTGTTGAAGGGCTGGTGCCCCGTTTAGAAAACAGTGTTGGCTTCTGTGTCTGTTTTATTTCAATCAAGTAGATCGATTGTAATTATTGGTCTAAGGTCTATTTTTGAGGACAGTGACAGTGTCTTTAACTTCGTAGCCACTCAGTGCCTGTCCCAATGCCTGACATGTGGTGGCAATTCCATAAATGTTTGCAGGTAGGACACAAGAATGAATAAATCAATGAATCAATTTGTTTAAAATTAGATTAAACTTCCTTTTTGTTCTATCCTCTTTCCAACAGTTAAATTGGAAAGCATTCAATTTAATTAAGGAAAGAATGGTTGAATTGTGATTTTATTTTTTTGCCTATCAAAGTCAAGAAACAAATAAGTTGGTTTATCATTGAAGAAGTCTTGATGGAGATTTAAGACTCTGCCTGAAAGTCACTCTAAGTTTATTTTAAAGAGACTCAAAGTTTTGGAATTTAGTTATGTTGTGAAGTATGGGCAATACCCATTTGGGCTTCCTTGTCATTGCACTGTGCTCATTCAACACAGCTTAACAAGGATGATGTTTTATTTCAGTCCATCCATTCACTGGTCCAACAGCTCAGCTACCCATCAAGCAGTTAAAGGGATGCAGTGATGAAGAATAATAATGGCCAATCTTTATTGAGCACCATTTTCTGTATGCCAAGCACTGTTATAAACTCTTTATGCTAGTTCCCAATTTAATAGTCCCCAAAATCCTATGAAGGAAGTAGTATTATAATTCAAAATTTACATTCAAGGCAACTGACTCACAGCAAGACTACCCTGTCCAAGATTACACCAGGAGGAAGCAGGGAAGTCAAGATTTGAATCCACAGAGCCTGGCTCCAGAACCGCCAATCTGCTGTGCTAATTAGACACATGTGGTCACAGGCTTCCTAGCCTGTACATTTTAGTGGGAGCAATGGAATTTAAACAACCATAATGTGTTGTAATTATGTAATTTTAACCTATCAATTGCTTTGGAGGAAAAGCGCAGGGTGTTATAAGAGTCCATGAAAGGGACACTGAGCCTAGTATGAGCAGTCAGAATCCTTCCCTGCTGAGGAAATTGACCTTGGGCTGGAATTTGGAGGGTGGGTGGGCAGCAAGGATAAGCAGGAAAGAATGTTCCAAGCAGGACAGCAAGCCTGTGTGGGGTATAATCTGGTTGAGGAACAGAAAGTAACTGAGTGGCAACTTCAGTACCTTCTGCTGTCAATAAGATCAAAACTCAGTTCAAACACGAGCCTACAATGGCATTCTTTTTTTTTTTTAGTTTTATTTATTTATTTTTTAAAATTTTTTAATTTTTTTGCAGACTGCATTTTGATTCATTGTACACAAATGGGGTACATCATTTCGTTTCTACGGTTGTGCTTGATGTAGATTCACACCATTCGTGTAACCATACATGCACATAGGGTAATGATGTCTGTGTCATTCCACCATTTTTCATTGGTATTCTTGATCCCATGGACCAGCACTTCATTTACTCTGTTGTGGAAGTCAACAGTCCAGGAGACAACCTTTCATTCCTCTCTGACTCAGTGCCCAGTGTAGCCACACCATTACCAACTCCTATCTCCCAATGCCCCACCGTAAGGAATCAGTTGCTCTGTAGATCTAGAACATTCACTCTGTTCTTTCCATCACTTCCCCACCTCAGCAATCCAAATCACTCCATTTCTGGTTTGGATGCCTGTAGCATGTTTCCATACCAGTGCTCTTCCAGAATGTTCTAGATCCCCAACTGCCTGCCCTCTACCCTGTATACACCCAGGCAAGGCAAGTCTAGCCAGGCCACATCTACCCTCAGATGGTCTTCCCTTGCTCGTGCGAAACACACAATGCTCCTTGCCACGGTCTACCAGTCCCTGCGTGGCCCGGCCACACCTATAAAGTCAGCATCCTCCTCCTCCTTCTCCGAGGGTTGGGCCTCACTGCATCCCAGCACCAGCCTGCAGCCCTCTGAGCTCTCCTAAGTGGCCTGCCTCTCCACGGGGAGCTGCAGCACATTCTCTTCCCTCTTCAGGAATGCTTCCCCCCCCTCTCTTTGTTTGAATAGCTCTTCCTCATCCAGTAGATTCCAGAGAAACTTGGGGAAGCCCACCTGGGTCCTGCTTGGGAATGTGACATCTGCATTGAATTCTGTCTGTCCAGATACCTCTCCAGTATGATCAGAAATATGTTCCTCTCAGATTTTTATGTTGGAATATTAACCCTAGGTTGCTCAGAATGTCACTATATTTGGAGACAGGACCTCCAAAGAGATGATTAAGTTAAAATGAGGCCAGCTGTGTGAGTGGACTCTAATCTAATCTGATTGGTGTCCTTATAAGAAGAGGAAATTTGGACTCAAAAAGAAACTCTAGTCATGGTATGCACAGCAGAAAGGCCATGTGAGGACACTATAAGAAGATGGCCATCTGCAAGCTACAGAGAAAGGCCCTGGAAGAAACCAACCCTGCTGATATCTCTAGTCTTTAGGATCGTGAGAAAAAATAAATTTCTGTTGTGTAAGCCATTCCATCAGTGGCATCTTGTTACAGCAGCCTGAGATGACTCATACACTCCTTCACAGAACTCATCACAGTTATTTCATTATCTGATTGCTGTCTCTCTGGTAAGCTCTGTGAGCTCTGGAAGGACAGGAGCTGGATGGGCCTGGGTTCCCTCAGTTTGGCTGTCCTGAGAGCTGCATAGAGTAGATGCTCAATAAATATTTGCTGAATGGTCAGGCAAAAACATTCCCTTAAATGGATGAATGCATACGTGAAAGCAGCAGCAATCACACAAGTAGGTTTTACCTCTGGGAAGACTCACTTTAGGCCTGGGTTGCTTCCAGAAGCAAGGGCACCTTGTATTGGTTCACATGAGTATTAGCATTCATATATGTAACTTCACTAGATACTACAAATTCCTGGAATTTCAAGGTTTTGGTTCCTCAGAGAAATATTCTTCAATGAAATTTAATCTCATGGATTTTATTTTTAAAGAGGCAAATATATCTCTCTAGGGTTAAAGAAAAAAGACCATTCTTTGACATATAAATCCAACATCATTGCAATTGGAAGAAAATACACAAGCAAGAGAAATGCCCTCATTTGATTAATGGCACGCTTGATTTCAGCCTGGAAAATGTCCTTGCTGGTTTCCACGGGGACGATGACACCGTGAGCACCGTGGAAACGCCACGCGGGAGGGAGGCTGCCACACATGTGAGGGTTCTGTCGAAGTCTTCAGAGGAATCCTCTTTTCTGAGAAACTCATTATTCACTTAATTATTCATTCTGTTTATTTACTGTATAGTTATTACATATAAATATGGTGCAAATCCCCAGAATCCTCAAACACCAGATGCCAGTTTCCCTTCACAGTCCCAAAAGACATAGCCAAGCCATCACTGTGAGAATTAAAACAACAACAACTAAAACCCAATTAAAATTGTGCCAGCATGTTCATTTCCAAAAGAAAACCTTGCAAATGAATAAGCTTTTAGTCACTCTCCTGACTGCTTCTGCAAAGGAACAAACAAACAAACAAAAAAATCCTTTAAAACTAAACCTGAAATAGCATTAGTATTTAAATCGCAGCTTCTTTGGACTTTGTGTCAGCACTGAAAGGCATTGCTGCAGTCAATTTTATGTCATGTCTCCCATTTTCTAAACCAAATCATTGAAGAAAATGGTGTTTTGCTTTTCAAACTTTGATGTGTCTGGAAAAACCCAAGGATGTGGGGAGGAGCCAGGTGGTGACACATCAATGTTGGTGATTTAGTCAGCTTTATTGCTGCTGTGATCAAAAGACCTGACAAGAACAATTATGAGAGGGAAAGTTTATTATGGGGCTCATGGTTTCAGAGCCTTAGTCCATAGATGGCGACTCCATTGTTCTGGTCCCAAGTCGAGGCAGAACATCATGGTAGAAGGCTGGTGGAGGAAAGTGGCTCAAGACATCGCACCAGGAAGCAGAGAGAACTCCTCATCAAGAACAAAATATGTACCCCAAAGCACACCCTCCAGTGACCCACCTCCTCCAGCCACACCCTACCTGCCTACAGTTACCAACCAGTTCATTCCTAGGGGATTCAGGCACTGATTAGGTTCAGCACTCTAATAACTCAATCATGCCACCTCTAAACTTTCTTGCATTGTCCCACACGAGCTCTTGGGGGACACCTCGTATCTAAACCATAACAGCTAGGGTCTTGGAGCCCTGGGGTCCAAGGACTCCTCCTCTGGATGAAGCCTGTGCATCTTGCCTCAGGAGGATATGACTGGGATCCCGGGGAGGTGAACATGCCACCCCAGCTTTTTGAACAGGGCTCCATTCTCAGTGTTGAGGGTAAGGAGATGGACTCAGAGCCAAGTGTCTAGGTTCAAAACCCCAGATCTGACACTGACCACTATCACCCTTATTTCTCCTCCAGCAAATACAGCTTGTGCCTTCCTCTCACTATCCCCAAAGGATCAAGTGTAATAATGCACATGAAATGCTGAAAAGGCTGTCAACCAAAGGCTGCCGGACAATAAACACCGGGTTTTTATGTCAATGTTAATAAGTTCCAGTGCATGTGGCAATTTAGAATAGCACAGGACTAAGCTGTGAGATAACCCTGTTTTTTTCTACTTTTTATTTCTAAAGCAACCAATAGAATTATTTGTTACTCTTTAGCAATGAGAATGTTGCTTTTCCTGGCAACCTTAGATTAAAATCCGAGGATCACCTCCTATCCCACAGTGCCTCACAGCCATTTTTGTTACCTGTTGCAAATATTTTCTAGACACGTAGCCTAATTTAGGGACTTTTTGCTGAGAAGGCAAAAACATTTCCTAATCTATTCAGCAACCACATTGAAAAGCATCAGGCCCATCAAAACACGAAAGGTCTTCATTAATAATATATGGAATAAGAATTCTGTATACTATCTCATTATTGCTTTCTTATTAACATAACATTAATAATCTGTTGCTGCCTTAAGAATTCATGGATATGAAAGCCTGGTATATTAAGTTATGGCTCAAATGAGATATGTGAGACAGCAACACCCAGGATGTCATGAAAGAAACGTGGTAGAATGGAAAAAAATCAATTTTAAATTAAAGTAAAATCATTTCTGTCTTATGCTTTGATTTTCAAAGCAGCTGCTCTTTTAGATTAGCATTGACATTACTTCATTATCAGAGGTCAAAGTTAAATGTGCACGCACCCCCACTCCTTCCTTCGTGACTGGCATTTTAAATAGAGTTGCTTCAATTTCTTCTCTGGGGTGGGTAGGGGAGGGGAATGGAAGGGGAGATAGGGAAGCAGGGACCAAGGGGCTGGAAGGTTAAATGAGGGGCTATGCTCAGTTTCAGCACTACTGGAGCCAGGGAGACTGGACAGCCTCTTCCTGATGGCCATAAAAGCCTAGAACTGGAGAATCCTGTAGCAATTGGCTAATTGACCATTTCTCAAGGTATGACTGTGCCAGGCGCTGACAGTTCTGTTAATGACTCCTTCCTATCCCACTTGATGTTCCATGTCCATCAAATACGTCTGAGAAACTACATATTCTACTCACTTTTTGGAATGCCCATAATTGACTTTAGCATTTGGAAGTTTCTGTGAACTCCTATACTTAAAAAATACCTTTTATAGCCAAGCATGGTGGTGTACCCCTATAATTCCAGTGGCTCAGGAGGCTGAGACAGGAGGATCACAAGTTCAAAGCCAGCCTCAGCAACGGTAAGGTACTAAGCAACTTAGTGAGACCCTGTCTCTAAGTAAAAAATACAAAATAGGGCTGGGGATGTGGCTCAGTGGTTGAGTGCCCCTTAGTTTAATCCCCAGTACCAAAAAAGAAAAAAAGAAAAAAAATTAAATTAAAAAATAAAAAATACCATTTATCATCTTTGACCAAGTATTCCCCAGCTTCCCTGACCAAGGCACCCTTTGCTCATCCAACTCTAATTCACGTATAGTGGTGCAACACACCAAATGTCTGTGTCCCTGCCTCTCAACTTCATGTGCTGAAATCCTGATCCTTAATGTGATGACATCAGGAGGTGGAGCCTTTGGAAGGTAACTAGGTCACCAGGATGGAGCCCTCAGGAATTGAGTTGGTGCCCTTGTAAAAGGGACCCCAGAGACCTCTCTTGCTTTTCTACCACATGAAGTAAGGACAGAGTAAAAAGTTCATCTGTGAACCAGAAAGTGGGTCCTCCCCAAACATGGAATCTACAGGTGCTTTGATTTTGGATTCTCATGCCTTCAGAACTGTTAAGAAGTAGATGTTTGTTGTTTAAATTCCCCTGACTCCATCACCCCTAGTCTATGGTATTTTTGTTATAGAAGCTTGAATGAACTAACACTGACAGAAAATGAGTGATCTTATCTAAGTCAATATCTTCACTGAACTTCATGAGAAAGAAGAAATTGTGGCCCAAGAAATGTGGTTGCTTTGCCAAAGTGCACAAGAGGCAGGGACTGAGTAGGGAGGATTCAGGTTCTTTTTTTTTTTTTCTTTTTCTTTTTTTTTTTTATTTTATTGTAAACAAATGGGATACATGTTGCCTCTCTGTTTGTACATGGCGCAAAGGCATACCATTTGTGTAATCATAAATCCACATACAGTAATGTTGTTTGATTCATTCTGTTATTTTTTCCCCTTCCCCCCACCCCTCCCACCCCTCTTTACCCTCTATACAGTACTTTCTTCCTCCATACTTGCCCCCCTCCCTAACCCTAACTCTAACCCTAACACTAACCCTTCCCTCCCCCCCATTATGTGTCATCCTCCACTTATTAGCGATATCATTCGTCCCTTGTCTTTTTGAGATTGGCTTATCTCACTGAGCATGATATTCTCCAATTTCATCCATTTGCCTGCAAATGCCATAATTTTGTCATTCTTTATGGCTGAGTAATATTCCATTGTGTATATATACCACAGTTTCTTTATCCACTCGTCAATTGAAGGGCATCTAGGTTGGTTCCATAGTCTGGTTATTGTGAATTGAGCAGCTATGAACATTGATGTGGCTGTATCTCTGTAGTATGCTGATTTTAGATCCTTTGGGTATAGGCCAAGGAGTGGGATAGCTGGGTCAAATGGAGGGTCCATTCCAAGTTTTCTAAGGAATCTCCACACTGCTTTCCAGAGTGGCTGCACTAATTTGCAGCCCCACCAGCAATGTATGAGTGTACCTTTCTCCCCACATCCTCGCCAACACCTGTTGCTTGTATTTTTGATAATCGCCATTCTAATTGGGGTGAGATGGAATCTTAGGGTGGTTTTGATTTGCATTTCTCTTATTACTAGAGATGTTGAACATTTTTTCATATGTTTATTGATTGCTTGTACATCTTCTTCTGTGAAGTGTCTGTTCATTTCCTTAGCCCATTTGTCGATTGGATTATTTGTATTCTTGGTGTAGAGTTTTTTGAGTTCTTTATAGATTCTGGAGATTAGTGCTCTATCTGAAGTATGATTGGCAAAGATATTCTCCCACTCTGTAGGCTCTTTCTTCGCATTGCTGATAGTTACCTTTGCTGAGAGAAAGCTTTTTAGTTTGAATCTATCCCAGTGGTTGATTCTAGCTTCTATTTCTTGTGCTATGGGAGTCCTGTTAAGGAAGTCTGATCCTAGACCAACAAGGTGAAGATTTGAACCTACTTTTTCTTCTATAATCTGCAGGGTCTCTGGTCTGATTCCGAGATCCTTAATCCATTTTGAGTTTAGTTTCGTGCATGGTGAGAGATATGGGTTTAGTTTCATTCTGTTGCATATGGATTTCCAATTCTCCCAGCATCATTTGTTGAAGAGGCTATCTTTTCTCCATTGCATATTTTTGGCGCCTTTGTCTAGTATTAGAAAGTTGTATTTATTTGGGTTTGTGTCCGTGTCCTCTATTCTGTACCATTGATCTACCTGTCTATTTTGGTACCAGTACCATGCCGTCTTTGTTACTATTGCTTTGTAATAAAGTTGAAGTTCGGGTATTGCGATACCCCCTGCTTCATTTTTCCTGCGAAGGATTGCTTTAGCTATTCTGGGTTTCTTATTCTTCCAGATGAATTTCATGACTGCTTGCTCTATTTCTGTAAGGTACGTCATTGGGATTTTAACTGGGATTGCATTGAATCTGTATAGCACTTTAGGTAGTATGGCCATTTTGACAATATTAATTTGGCCTATCCAAGAACATGGGAGATCTTTCCATCTTCTAAGGTTTTCTTCGATTTCTTTCTTTAGTGTTCTGTAGTTCTCATTGTAGAGGTCTTTTACCTCTTTTGTGAGATTGATTCCCAAGTATTTTATTTTTTTTTGATGCTATGGTGAATGGGGTAGTTTTCATAATTTCTCTTTCTGAGGATTCCTCACTTATGTATAAAAATGCATTGGATTTATGAGCATTGATCTTGTAACCTGCCACTTTACTGAATTCACTTATGAGTTCTAACAGTTTTCTGGTGGAATTTCCTGGTTCCTCTAAGTATATAATCATATCATCCGCAAATAGGGATAGTTTGAGTTCTTCTTTCCTATTCGTATTCCTTTAATTTCCTTGGTCTGTCTAATTGCTCTGGTCTAGAGTCTCAAGAACAATATTGAATAGGAGTGGTGAAAGAGGGCATCCCTGTCTTGTTCCAGTTTTTAGGGGGAATGCTTTCAGTTTTTCACCGTTTAGAATGATATTAGCCATGGGCTTAGCATAGATGGCCTTTACAATGTTAAGGAATGTTCCCACTATCCCTATTTTTTCTAGTGTTTGAGCATGAAGGGGTGTTGTATTTTATCAAATGCTTTTTCTGCATCTATTGAAATAATCATGTGGTTCTTGACTTTAAGTCTATTGATATGGTGAATTACATTTATTGATTTCCGGATGTTGAACCAACCTTGCATCCCTGGGATAAAACCCACTTGATCGTGGTGCACTATCTTTTTAATATATTTTTGTATGCGATTTGCTAAAATTTTATTGAGAATTTTTGCGTCAATGTTCATTAATGATATCGGTCTGAAATTTTCTTTCCTCGATTTATCTCTGTCTGGCTTGGGTATCAGGGTAATATTGGTTTCATAGAATGAGTTGGGAGGGTACCCTCCTCTTCTATTTCATGGAATACTTTGAGAAGTATTGGAATGAGCTCTTCTTTAAAGATTTTGTAGAACTCGGCTGAGAACCCATCTGGTCCTGGACTTTTCTTTGTTGGTAGGCTTTTGATGACCTCTTCTACTTCATTACTTGAAATTGATCTATTTAAATTTTGTATGTCCTCCTCGTTCAGTTTAGGCAATTCATATGTCTCTAGAAACCTGTTGATGTCTTCGAAATTTTCTATTTGGTTAGAATATAGATTTTCAAAATAGCTTCTAATTATGTTTTGTATTTCAATCGTGTCTGTTGTGATATTTCCTTGTTCATTCCGAATTTTGGTGATTTGGGTTTTCTCTCGTCTTCTCTTTGTTAGAGTGGCTAAGGGTTTATCAATTTTGTTTATTTTTCAAAGAACCAACTATTTATTTGTCAATTTTTTGTATAGTTTTCTTTTGTTTCAATTTCGTTGATTTCAGCTCTGAGTTTAACTATTTCCTGTCTTCTACTACTTTTGGTGTTGGTCTGTTCTTCTTTTTCTAGGGCTTTGAGCTGAAGTGTAGGTTGTTTATTTGTTGATTTTTACTTCTTTATTGAATGCGCTCCATGAAATAAATTTTCCTCTAAGTACTGCTTTCATAGTGTCCCAAAGATTTTGATATGATGTTTCTTTGTTCTCATTTACCTCTAGGAATTTTTTAATTTCCTTCCTAATATCTTCTGTTATCCATTCATCATGTAATAGCATATTGTTTAATCTCCAGGTGTTGGAGTAGCTTCTGTTTTTTACTCTTTCATTTATTTCTCATTTCAATCCATTATGATCTGATAGAATACAAGGTAGTGTCTCTATCTTCTTGTATTTGCTTACATTACCTTTGTGGCATAATATATGGTCTATTTTAGAGAAGGATCCATGTGCTGCTGAGAAGAAAGTGTATTCGCTCTTGGTTGGATGGTATATTCTATAAATGTCCGTTAAGTCTAAATTATTGATTGTGTTATTGAGATCTATGGTTTCTTTGTTCAATTTTTGTTTGGAAGATCTGTCCAGTGGTGAGAGAGGCGTGTTAAAATCACCTAGTATTATTGTGTTATGGTCTATTTGGTTTCTGAAATTGAGAAGGATTTGTTTGACATACATGGATGAGCCACTGTTTGGGGCATAGATGTTTTCAGGTTCTTTTGATTCTTAGCTCCTCACCACACCACCTCACAGAGAAATCTCCCTCTGATTCATCAGTGTACTTGTGATCCATGAGGCACTGTACCAGGCACTGACACAAAGAAACAGACCTGGCCTTCAGGAAGCTCATAAACAAGAGTTAGAGACCAATATGAACGTATGTCAATCACAGTACAAGATGGGGGAGACTCTGAGGAGACTTTTGTGAGAATCCAGAAGAAAGTGTGACTGACCTCTAAAGGGATTAGGAGTCAGAGAGGAGATGATGTAGGCTTGGGGCTTTGAAGAGTGCTATGGTGTGAATATTCCACACAAACTCATGTGGAAATTTGCCATTTGTAATGTTATTAAGAGGTAGAACTTTTAAGAGGTGATTAGGCCAGGAGGGCTCTGCTCTTACAAATGGATTAAGTCATTAAGTGGAAGTGCGTTCAGTATAAAAGGATGAGTTTGGCCTCTTTCTCTTCCCATCTCTCTGTCCCCTGTCCTCTTGCCCTCAGCCATGAGGGAACATCGTAGCAAGGCCCTCACCAGATGCCAGCCCCTTGATCTTGACTTTTCTGTTCTCAGGGGTTTTGTTGTAGTAGCACGGATGGACTAAAAGAAAGGGGACCAAGGAATATGCTGCAGAATATTAGTCTCTGCCTCAATCCTTTTCTGAGGAGTTCCCACAAAAGCTCCCTCTTAGGGTACTCTTTGCATAAATCACCATGCCAATACTACAGTATTCTTTCAGCTGATTAGGCCATGTTGAACACCTGACTCTATAACGACAATCTAAAGGTTGGCCAGCACCCTAGAGGAGTGTCTGCAATGTACTGTTCAATAGAATCTGCTGCGGTGATGGGGATGTTCTATTGTGCACTGTTCATTGTGGTAGCCACTAACCACAAGTGGCTGATGGACTCTTGAAGTATGGCCACTGAATATGGCTATTCAGTATGTTAGTCAGCTTTCCATTGTTGTGACAATATGCCTGAGAATAACAACTCAAAGGAGGAAAGGTGTGTTCTGACTCATGGTTTCAGAGGTTTTAGTCTAATGACCAACTCCATTGCTGTGGGAGCGAGGTGATGGCAGAGCATTATGGTGGAAGGGCATGGCGGAGGAAAGCGGCTCAGCTCATGGCTGCTGGGAAGGAGGGCGGGTGGGAATCCAAAGATATAATATATCCTCTCTACATCCTCTGTGGCCTCCTTCCTCCAACTAGGCCTCACTGCCTTAAGTTTCCACCACCTCCCAATAATGCCATCAAATTATGAACCCATCAATGCATGCAAGTATGGAGGTCAGAACCCTCAGGATCCAGGCACCTCCAAATACTGCTGCACTGGGGACCAAGCCTCTAACACATGAAGCTTTGGGGGACATTTCAGATCTAAACCATACAGTGAGGAACTAAATTTTAAATTTTATTTTAACTTGTTGAAAATTAAATTCAACCTGGGTGTGGTGGTGCATGGCTGTAATTCCAGTAATTCAGGAGGCTGGAGGGAGGAAGATTGCAAGTTTGAGGTCAGTCCTGGCAAGACCCTGTCTCAAAAATAAGGTTAAATAAAGGGATGGGGATGTAGCTCAGAGGTTAAGTCCCCTGGATTCACATTAACTTTCTAAATCAAACTAGTTCCTGGGTAATATCATAATGACCATGCTGGTTTTCCAAGGCTACAACTCAGTCCCAAGCTGAGGCTGAGCTGCCATGACAGCAGGAAGAGCAATGGTGAGTTGATCTTGGGACACAGGTGTGCTCCATTCATGAACAGGCCTTTTCTGACCGGCCACAGGCAAACCTAGGAGCTGCACCTTAGGGGTGTATTGCTCTTTACAGTTTTCTCAGTGCTGTAAGGAATTATCAAGTTCAAAAGAAATATAAAGGGCTTCCTTTTCAATAGGTCCAAAGCTACAGGATTTCTTTCCTTGAAATGTATATTGAAAATGTACAATAGAAAGCTGGGATTTTTTTTTTCTTATTTTTTGAATGCTCTTAAAATGTAATTCAAAAGTGGTACTTTAAACTATATGAAGTCTCTTCTTTGTCAGAAACCAATCCAAATCATATAATAGGTTGTGAATAAACTTCCCTACACCAAAGGCCTGACCCCAGTAGGGCATCCTTCAATGCTCAGAGAGTCTTCTAAAGGTACCATAAAGTGGTGATCTATAAAGAGTTTTTTTTCATTAATGCATGTCATAATATTATTTTGAGAGGTTCTGTACCTTTGCATATTTTTTCCCTTGGCATATTTTTAATTGACAAACCTTTTAAAATTTAAATAGTGGCAATTAATATAATTTCCACCATACAGTGGAAATTTTTAAAAAATTAACTTTAAATTTTAGAACAGTTTTGGATTGACAGAAGTTTTGTGAAGACAATACAGGAATTCCTATGTACCATATACTGAGCTTCCCTTATTGTTACTATTTTATATTAGTGTAGTGCATTTGCTACAGTTGATGAACTCTGATCAGTATCTCACTATTAACTGAAGTCCACATTTTATTCAGATTTCCTGGGTTGTTACCCAATGTTCTTTTCCTGTTTCAGGATGTCTTCCAGGTTATTAGATGACATTTAGTCACCAAGACTCCTTAGCCTCCTCTTGGTGTTTCTCAGGCTTGCTTTGTTTTTGGTGACCTTGACAATTTTGAACAGTACTGCTCAGGTATTTTATAGAATATCCAGTCACTTTGTGGAGGACATCTCTTGGCTGCTTCTAGTTTTTGACAATTAAGAATAAAGCTATTATAAACATTCACATGCACGTTTTTGTGTGGACATAAGTTTTCAAATCAGTTGGGTAAAATACCTAGGTGTTTGATCATTGGATCATGTGGTAAGGCTATGTTTAGCTTTGTAAAAAACTGCCAAACTGTCTTCCAAAGTGGCTGAGCCATTTTGCATCTTGCAATGAATGAGAGCAGAAATTAGTCCAAGTGATAGAGAGAGAAAAAAGAAGAGGAGAAATATGAAAAGAAGAAGGAGAACAGAGAATGAGAGACATGGCAGATAATATCACTGATATGTGCCATTGAAGTCTGATGAGGACAATTTCCTCAAGAATGTGGTAAAAGAAGTAGCTGAAGAGATAATGGCCAAGAAGTTTCCATGTGTGATTAAAGACATAAAGGGTCCTGGAATTTCAGTTTCCACCTGTAGTAAGGGGGGAAGTTCTGCTAATATGTTTAAATATCAGCCAAGAGGAGGGTCAGATTGAATTTTACATGGTCCAATGATTGTAATCTATTTATGATTGTATCTATTTATCACATCTATTTATGGATGTGATAGGGAGAAAAGGAAGGAAGGAAGGAAGGAAGGGAGGGAGGGAGGGAGGGAGGGAGGGAGGAAGGAAGGGGAAAGAAAAAGAAAGGCAAGGCAAGGCAAGGCAAGGAAAGGAAGGGAAGGGAAGGAGAGCGGGCATGCGGGTGGGGGAAAGGTGGAGGGAGGGGCAGCCTGCTTCCCAGGATCAGTCCAATACCAGTAGCAATAGGGAAAGCTTGGTAAAGAAATTGATTCAAGCACCATCTCTGACACATTTGACCTTAGAAAAGTCATTTAAAATAAAGCCTGGCTTCCTTATTTAAAATAAGAAAGATGTCCAAACCTGACTTCTACCTTACAATGACTGTTGCTATGACAATACATGTAATATATTTCCAGCCTCTTGGTCAAAATTTTCTCTATAAATTCAATATTATTGGAATTGCTCTTTCTGAAGTCACATACTTTAGCCAATTTAGCAGTTCTGCTCTCCTTTGAGTCCCCCCGGCCCCCTAGATTCAGTAAACCACAAAATAGGGAGCATATTTGAATTTCGGCTTGTTTTCATATAAATTAATCTGCATTTTCTCTGAAGTTAGAACAGTGTTCTTTATTATTCACATTCCTGAGTAGTTTATCAATGTAATCTAAGAGGAATTTAGATCAGGCCCTCTATATTTCAAGTGTTAAACTGTGCAGGCTACTTGTCAATGCATGTGACCAATCTGTTTTAAATTTGTTTTGTAAGAAAGGTCACTTTGTGAAGCACTACCTCTAAGACCACTAAATTCCAATCTCTGTGTGTGTGTGCGAACGTGTGGTTTTATTTTTAACTGCCTAATACTGCAATTTACAAACAAATCTCTCAAACGTTACAAGCTAAGAAAGAGGAAAGTAACGAATTGTTTTGATTAATCCTAAATCACAAGTCTGTAAGTACAGTGTGCATGTCAAGTAGAACTACACTAGTTCATAGTCCTGAGTATTGCCCAGTGAGACACACACCTATTCAAAGATGCTGCCATGGTTCAGAGCTTTTCTGGAACTTGTTCTTTGAATAGTGCCTTTAGAGTCTGCAGCACATATTAATCTTTGTCTTTTGAAGTTCCATTAATAATCCAATGTAATTTTGGTTAGTTTTTGGTGATGCATGAGATGGGAATTAATTTTTAATATCTGTTATGTGCTAGATACTTGAACTGGGTTAGCCAATGAATCTGGGCACGCTCATTTGGGTTAAGAACAAAGTGCAACTATAAAATACAGGCCAATGTCACGGGCGAGAAGGCAAGGTCTGTTTGTAGTCAGGTGTGAATCACCACCCTGACATTGCTTATGCATCCCCATTGCTTGCCCAGAGCCAAGTTCCTTAGACTGAGACTGCTTCCTCATTTATAAAAAAGAATGGCTAATATCTATCTTAACAGATTCAAGAATAAATACAACACACAAAATACCAAGTATACTTAGTCCTTCTTGTCCACTGACAAGGTGGCAGCTGTGAGGAACGAATACTAAGGTGGAGGTGGTCCAATAGCCTTTTTCAATAAGTCTTTAACAGCTGCATTTTCTCATTATTAGATATGCACTCTAAGAATGTTATTTTTTAATTTTGGGTGAAGATCCATGTCACTTTGGTGATCTGAGGTGAAGGACTGTGCATATGTATGTTTCCCCCCTACTACAAATGGCCATGGGATGGTGTGGCAGAGGGAGTTATGAACAATGAAACTGAAAATATAAATTGATACCACATGATAGGGGGCTCTGAATGGCACATTACAGGTTTAGACATTATCCAACAGAAAAGGTGGCCACTGAAAGCTTTTGAGCAGAGAGAAAGTAATTTTGTCAGTGCTTTGGGAACATCAGTGACATACCAGACTAAAATTTCTTGACAGCAGTGCCTGCTTCTTATTTACCTGTCCATCTTTTACTCATCTTTATGTGAATAAAGAGGAAGATGAAGAAATGGATGGAAGGATAGGATGGGGAGTGAGGACATGGGCAGAAAGACCAGGATGGAATGGAAGAAGATGTCATGAATGTTTTACAGAGACAAGCTCAACAGGATTCAGTGACAGGAGGGATGTCAGAGCTACGGAAGATGGGGGAGATTTGACAAGACCTGGAGTCAGCTGGGTTAGATGATGGTGTGGGAATCAGTATGGGGAGGTAATCATTAACAGAAATAGAAAACACACAATAGGAAACCAATTTTGAAAATTAGGGGAGCCCTAATTTTAGTTCAGTGAGGTGGAAATGTCCAATGGGCTAATGAAAACACGGGTCTGGAGCTCAGCGGAGGTAAAGATCAGAGGTAAGATATGCTGTGTAGTCATACAACGGAAATCTTGGCAGTGGATGAAACTGTCCTTGGAGGATGTGTTGGTCAAGAAGATTGGCCACTTCTAGGACTTTGGACCTGCTTATGAAATGGTTTTTAGGGCAGGAAGCTGAAAAAGATGGCAGCAAAAAATTGGGTACAGAAATACCACGAGAGACCCATGTCAGGGAGGCCAAGAATGGATTCCCGGTGCAGTTGTGAGCTCAGATGCAGGGGAAGGGACAGTGCAATGAGGTCTGTAGGGGTTGGAGGGTGGGCCATCAGTAGCTCACTGGTGATCTAGCTGAGGGCTGTTGAGACAGGGAAGACTGGAGTCGGTTGCAGTGAGAGGTCAAGTGAAGGCAGGGTTGGGAGAGGGAAGTCAGCTGTCTCTTCCACTGCTGCTTCTGTCTCTTTAGAGTTGCCCCTTAAATGTTAATGTCACCTAGGACTCTGTCCTTGGCTCTATGCTCACCACAGTGAGGGTTCTCTTGGTTTCGTATAACAGAAAGAAACTCCAGCTGGCTTGAGCAGAAAAATTTATTGGAAGGATACAGAGTTACCTCAGAGGACCCAACGGGTTATGACTGGATCCTGTACACAAGTCTGACTAGAAACCGGCACCAAAGGCTGCTCTGTCTCCTTTCTGTCTCGCTCCCCTATTGGTGTCTTTTTTTTTTTCCCTCTGCTCTCATTGTGAAACAGCTGCCTTTGTTTCCCAGGCCGCATGCTCCTGAGCCACACTCCCCACTCAGGAGGCCTGCTGGCTCACACACTCTCACTCTGTGTCCTCCAAGGGCAGGGGCTGAGTTGACCAGCTGGAATAGATGCCTACCCTTGGACCATCAACTGAGGTCAGACCAAGAATGTCACAGGGCACAGGCAGGATCATGTGAACTGAGGACACAAATAGGGCCTGGGACCTGGAAGTGAGATACTGGGAGAAGAGCTTACTGGATGATGATGTGGTTTGGGCCTAGGACAAGCGATAAGGATGGGAAAGTGACATGAGCAGCTTCTCATTCTCCCTCTTCTTCTGTCTTTGCTCTGAGAGCATGGATCCTCCTAAGGAGCAAATCCAAGGGGTGTCCTCCCTCCCAGAAGAGGCCTCAGTTACATTGTCTTTCCCTAATAAAGAAAACCGAATGGCTGCCCAGGTATTATCAACTTCCCCTCTCTTAGGACCAGCCCTGGATACCTACTGAGACCCTACTGGCTATGTCCATAGCCCTGGTGTGAACCAGAGTAGACTGATGCAGGGGGCCAACCAGAGCCTCTTTCTGGGGTCTCTGGACTTGGAACTAGATGGATCATAGGCTGATTCCTTTCTGGAATGGTGTGAGGCTGTCAGGAACTATGGGAGCAAGGTAGGGTCTGGAGGTGTGGGTGATGTTGGGTCTGGTTACCTAGAAACCCAGCTGCATCCTATCCTGTCCCTGTTGGTTCCATAAGCTAGGCCAGTGTTTTCTAGTAAATTCCCTTATAGTCTATGCTAGTTTGGGTAGTTTTCTGTCATTAAGACCAAAAAGAGTCTTGACTAGTCCAGGGTCAAGGAAGTTGCCCAAGAGCTTTTCCCAACTTGGCCTCTTGCCTCCCTTTACTTGTCATGTGTCTTGGAAGAAATGAGGTCCAGAGAGTGCCTATAGCACAAGGCTGTGGAATTCTGGCAATTACTGAAATAATGGCACTTTGCTAGTGTTTTAACTTTTTCCTATTTTAGAAATCTAAAATCTATGTAATTTATGTTTTGAGATCAGGATAAATGACTCAATTATTCAATTTATGATGAAAATACTTGCTGAACAAAATTCTACCCAAAGTCAGAAAGACTTTTTCTTTGACTGGGACAATTTGTACAAAAACATATGTGCTACTCAATGATACCATTGATTCATTTTGTTTTTGAAATATTTCATTTTTACTGCTTGATGATTTTCAATATTTCTTCATTTTAGGTAAAGTTTAATTTATTAATTTTTGAATAAGTCTTGTTTTTAACAAACTTTCAATTTTTGGAATGATTTTTGATTCATAGAAAATTTGAGAAAATGGTAGAGTCCCCACACACCCTCACCCAGTTTCCCATTAGTAACATTTTATGAGTTTGATACATTTATCACTACTAATGAACTGACATCAATACATTAATAGTAGCTGAAGTCCATACTTGACTTGCTTTTACCTAATGTCCTTGTTCCATTCCAGGACCCCATGCAGAATACCAAATTACCCTCAGCTGTCATGCTTCTTTAGGCTTCTCTGGATTATCACAATTTAAAACTCTATTAAGGTTATCCACAAATAATTGTATGAGAATGAAACTTGTTTAATGTTTCTGTTTTATGAATCTACATTTTACCTGAACTTTAATTATTTAATACTTTAAAAATATGAATTATTTTTAAGAATATGAATTATTTGTTTTACAAATGTTATTAATGTAGTGAATTCTAGGAACAAATAAAATATTAGTATCGATACCGATGTTTCTGAATTATTTTAAATAAATGCTGTATGTCCAGTGTTGGAGGTTTTGCTCCAGGATGACATCCCTGGGGCCCAGGGGGATGGGAGGGCATGGAGACTGAACCCAGAGCGGCTGAGGCTCTGGGTGCAGGGCAGAATCAGAAGCATATTACTGGGGCAACTGGGCATCCCAGGTTTTGCTTCTCTGTATCAGGAAGCCCAGGCTCAGGCCACCCAAAGAGCATCTAAGAACACATCTTTAGTCCCCAGGACCCCTGGTGTGTGCTCTTCTCCCTGTGTATGATGTGGGACAGGACCACCTTGTGGAAGCCCCATCTGGTGTGCCTTGCACAGCCAGCACCAGTGCAGTGATGATTTGGACTCTGGGTACATTAACTTGGAGATGTCTGACATCTTTGTTTTCCTACTGTCTCATTCAGTGCTTGGAACACAGTAGGCAAGGAGGACGCATTGATGCAATTACTCATTCAACCAAAGTGCAACGAATGAAGGCAACGGGCACCACTGGTGGGGAAAAGCTGCCCACTGCCACCTTAGGAGCTGACAGGAACCAGGGACCTGGTGATGGTGAGGACCGGGCGTGGAGCAAGTGCGTGGAACACGGCAACCTGCAGTGTGGAGTGGCAAGGGGGCGGGGGACGGCTGAGTAGCAGGGCCCAGCGGCACCTGACTCAGGGCTGCAGGCACATGGAGAGAGACTGGTACTCCCCACCTCTGGGACTCTGGGACCAAGTATGTTATCAGCATCCAAAAACTATGATCAAGAGTTTAATCATAAGTATGCAGATCACAAAGTCACTAGGCCAAGGTCTGTTTGACCTTTAAATACGTTACAATTTATAGCTCTCCCCAGAATTGCCAAAAGTAGATCTCGACGGCTGGGCTTCGTTTTGTCCATTCTTCATAGCATATTCGAAGTCTCTAAAGCTGATGTGACCATCTGAGTCTTGATCTACTTCCCTGGAAAATGAAATGAAAAGTTATTTACACAGAATTCTCATCACACCTTTGCATCAAGAGCACATTAGAATCTTCTTTTCTTTGTGTCCCTGTATGAGACAGGAACCTATTTTATCTACATGAAGGCTAAGATTGATGCCTATGTTTTTTCTTACACTGATAATACCTAAGGTGGGGAGGAAAGAAACGGTATTTATTAAAACCTACAGAAATAATCTATTCAAACTATTTAAAGGAATGAAGCCAAATGTACAGGTTATACAAGAAAAGGGGGAATAACTGCTTTTCTAGTTGTCCTGTACAGACCTTTCTGTGACATGCAGAAAAAAACCTCACATGCATTACAATAGATGTGGGAAAAACAAATAAAAGATAAGGGAAACATTTTGGGAACAAAAAATGCCAGGAACAGACAGACATCCCACAGAGCACTGCCTTCACCTCGCGTTACTCAATGAATCTGCACCAGTGCTGAGATGGGTCCGTTTTACAGAAGGAGACATTGAGCCTTAAGCAGGCTCTTCAGCTTTCTCGGGATCACCCCATCAGGAAGCAGCAGCACTGGAACTCAGACTTAAAGCCAGGGCCCCATCCTCCGTCCCACATGGCTTTCCTACATGAAAGGGTCATCCCAAAAGAGAAGCTTCCAACACAGCACCATACCTCCAGGGCTCCATTTATGGCCTTGGAAACACTGCCAAGTCCTCAAACACCCCATAGCTTCTCTGACTCCTGTGAAGAGTGATGAAGAAGGGCAGCTCTGGGTGGTTGACTGAGGGTGTGTGTGGCCTCAGTGGGTTTGGGACTGCTGAGACAGGGGCCTGGCTTCCTGAACTGCTGTCAGAGAACCATGCCCATTCCTCATGGTTAAGAACGCATGTCAGAGGGACAAAATCACAGTGTGAGTAACACATCCAAACTGTCACCAATACTCAGTTTCATTACAAAGTATGTTTGAAAGGATAACTGAGTGGTGGTCACAGACCCTCCTGGGGGGTTTCTGAGCTAATGTGTTGCCTGCCTTCTGTGGTTGATGCAAATTATATTTTGTTGAAACAACAAACAGTATCAATATGACACAGGACTTTTTAGAGGAAAGACTGGCCCAAGTCAGAGAGCCACTAATCACTGTAATAGTTTTAAAGCAGACTTGTAAAATATTGAATTCTAAAATAAACTTTCTGAATATTTCATGCCAAAGTCTCTGAAGTCTATAATGGTTCTGGATAGAGTGATGATAATTTTTCATTCTTTTGAAGTAGAGAAAAATCCCCACTTCCCTGCCCCAGGGCAAAACCATGTTGCAGTGTGTAAGTCTAAAATGACTGCAGACTGCAGAGCCCATTATTCTTGTTACTTCTTTGGTGAAATATACATGACGATTTCATGCTGTATAGCACCAAAAGCACAATGTCAGATCTCTTCTAAGGGATTAGAAATAATCAGTATCACACATTACTGACTACAGAATATAAATCATCCCTTTTATAAAATTAGATAATTGAAGATCTTAATATTGCCTAAGCATTTCTTCTCAAGGAATTGGATTAGATAAATGGTCTTTTTTCTTTCCACTCTGAACTGGTATGGGGGAACTATAAATCTCAGAGGGTAAAGTGAATAACCTAGAAAAGTAATATTTAAAATAAACTGCTTCTGATAATATTTTTGTGTATGTTTTTATTCACTTATTGAGATATTGAATGCTAATAGAGGAAGGAATCCTTTTGCCTGATTTTCTCAGTAAATAACCTTTGCTGTCATTATATTAACTTCCAAAAAAATTTTTTTTTTCTGTCTTTGCTAAAACTTCCCATCATAAAATGGGCACAGTATAATCAACAAGTGCTAAGAGGGGAGGGTCCACTCATTATTTTATTCACATAATAAAAGGAGGGGCATCCTATTTCTACGTGGGAGACAGAGCAAAAGAATTTATGCCTCCGACTTCTCTTCAAACATGAGCAGATCTGGTCATCTCCCGAGAGCGAAGAGGAAATTCAAGTTCCAGAGCTGTAATTTTTAAAGCTAAGATACTTCTTCTCTTTTAACAGACAGAATCATTCGGAAGAAGGAAGATTTCACAGCACCCACACTCAAATTGCTGTGTGACGAGGAACAGCTGTGGCTGGTGGGTAGCGGTGGTGGTGTGCAAGGAGAGGAAGAAAGTGCCTTTAAGGAAAGAGAAACAAATCTCGCCGCTGCTGTCGGCAGCATCCCACCCTAGTTCCGAAACCCAGAGGAGTTGTTTGGGCATCACCAACATACGTCCTGCGCTAAAATATTCTGCCACCCCGCACCCATGATGAGCCCCGGAGCGCAAGCACCTCTGTTCCCTGTATCTCCCCGCCTCTCGGCACAGAGCAGGCAGTGAATGAATGAATTTGTGGGACAGCGAATCTGGGGAAACAGGTGACAGCATTTCGGAAACCCTCCTCCAAGGAGGCGCTGGGGATTCAAGAGACTGTATGGTCGCTATCTACAGAGTCCAAAAAGCCAGCGAAATAAAAACAGAAGCAGCCACCTCGCAGTAGCCACTGAGGGACCCGTGGGGAGGTCAACTGCGGTCTGTATGCTCAGGCACATTCTGCACACGCAGACCGGGTACAAGAGACAGACTTGGGAAAATGAGTTGCCGATGTGGGCGATGGATGGAAGAAGCCCTCGAATGTCAGGCTGAACAGCAGAACTGAAAGGCAGAGGCGGAACCAGAGCTGAACGCTGCCTGTGGTCAAGGACCAGACTCTGCAATGAGCCCAGGGACTGCTCTTTGATATATGGACATGGATGCAGAACACATCCAGGCTTATGCTTCAGAACTGGCGTTTCAAATGAAAATAAATGGCTATTAACAATAACAACTGCTTTCTAAAAATGTAGGTCCAGTTAAATTAAAATTTTTTTGGTTTGTTTTTTAAATACATAAAGGAGATCTGGAATTGATTTTAGAAGTAGGGACCCCAAAGAGCTGATGTACCTCTGTGTAACTTAGTATGAAACTTGGTGCCTGGGAGGAGGGGGATGAGGAGGTGAATGGGAAGCAGGACGAGAGGTCAGCAGTGAGGAAGACCAGCTGCTCCCCAGGGCTCTGGCGATCAAGAACCTTTGAGTAACTGCTGCACCTACCAGGTGCTTCGAAGTCGTTTGTGTTGCTGTTATGACCTCATTGCTATCTTTACCAAGGGTGACAAGCATATTCCCTTGGAGAGAAGGTGAACTTGGGGGTGTCTGCCTTGAGGCAGGGGCTGAGGATGGAATTAGGAGATGAGTTTTGTCTGGTAGATGCAGGAGAGGGCCAGAAAACGGGAGAGGAAGCATTATCCATCAGCTGAATTAACTCACAGAAATAAGGACTCAGGGTCACAAGGCCTCTAAAAATTTGTAAGAATCTTGGAAAGCTGAATGGGGGTCCAGGCAGTACTCTCCGAACTCTGGAGGGCAGGAAGGCCTCCAGAGACACTGGGATGCATGGAGAATTTCAGGCAGGACCAGAGAGTCCATTCCAACAGTTCTCAGATCTGTTAAAATACAAACATGTCCTCATTTATTATTATTAAAGAGTGGTTATATTTACTTATCTGCATGAGCTTTGGTGTTTTTTACAGCCTGGTCTGTTGAACAGGCTGCTCTCAGCTTTTGGTGATGCTGTGGGCTTTGCCAGCCCAGACAGACTAGGTGCTTCTCTGATCAGAAGCTACGGGCCTCACCCCAGAGGAGCCCGGGTTTCACTCTGCTGAAGCCAGGCCCCAGTGTCGCCCTACTACAGTCTGAGGGGAAACGTGGGGTTCTTTTTTTAAATAAAAAAAAATGTAAATAGTTTTTCTCTAAAGTAGTAACTGTCTCTTGTAGGAAATATTTATACTGGCACAATTTCTAAAATGTTCTGCAAGTACTTATTTCTTAAAAAATATTTTTTGTTGTAAAATCACTTGAGAATGATCTATGGACAAGTCTCCAAAGCCAGGTTTCAGACTGGAGAACTGGCTTTTACCCAAGTTACTTTTTAAAGTATGAAGGAAAGAAAGAGAGGATGGTTTATAGATTTTATTACATTGGACTAGTCTCTATTAATATGAAGACTGAGAAAGTGACATTTTCAATTGGAAACAAGAATATAAGCTAGTATTTATATCACAATTCAGTCTTAAAAATCTATATTCATTTGGGCAGAGGTTGAGGCTAGATGCTAAACAATGAAGATGGTAGGGTTATGGGCATTTCTGTCTTAAAATAATCTTTAATATTAAATATTTTCTTTCTTTTTAGTCTGACTTTTCCAATTAAGGGATCTTATTTCATACAGTATAAATTATCCTTGACTAAAGCAGGGCTTCTCAGTCTCAGCCCCACTGACATTTCTTTTTTTAAAAATTTTAATCTTTATTTTACTTATTTGTTTTTATGTGTTGTTAAGGATCAAACCCAGTGCCTTACCCATGCGAGGCAAACGCTCTACCACTGATCTACAACCCCAGTCCCCCACTGACATTTTGGGCCAAATAATGCTACAGCAGCGAGGGGGCTGTCCAGGACATCACAGGACATGTAGGAGCATCCCTGGCCTCTACCCACTAGAGGTCAGTAGCACCCTCTTCCACGCCCCCACCCTCAGTTCTGACAGCCAAAAATGTCTCCAGAAATCGCCAAATCACCAGGGGACAAATCACCCCTGGTTAAGAACCACTAAGCTACAGGAACCATAGTTTAAGGCAATTTTTGGGACTATTCCAGCTAAATCTAGAATTACTAAAATAACTGCTTTAAAGACTTTTTTAAACTAGCAATTTCAGGGCCAGCGGACACATACATTTTTCTCAGATGGATTATACAGATAATTGTCCTAATACTCCGTCTGGCCAAAACTAGGTTTTAAATTGAGCCCAGAGAAGACTCCATTCAAGAGGCAGGTTCTTGCTGGCGATAACAGGGCGAGTGCCAGGCACATCTGTGTCCCAGCAAATGCACTGACAGACAGTAATTATTGTGAGTTACTGGGATGTTCACATGGGGTTTTGAAAGTTGACACTGTATTTGATCCACCTGAAACATGGATGAGAAATTTAATATGGAGGTAAAGACTTAAATGAGAAAAGTTTTTTAGTGGAATTTTTAGGGTGGGAAAAAGGGAGAGAAAATCTCCTTCTCTTTGGTTCTATATGGAATAATTTAAACTAAAGTCAATCTGCCATTTTATTAGGGACAAAGCTGTCATATTGACTGAACAGGGAGAGTAAAAATTACCCTTAAAGCAAGGGGCCCCTGCTGGGGATGAGAGAACCCGCCAATTGAAGATGCACTAATGACAGCTTCCCCACGGCAGCCTTCTCTTCCGAGGAGCCCGCTGCTTCTCTCACTGGTGACTCGCCACTGTCGATGAGAGTCCTGCAGGGCTCTACAGCAATTCAGTTGGTGATGTGTTTATTAATTTTACCTTTCTAAAGACATATGTTCAGAAAAAGCCACTCAGACACATGGGAAAGATTAAAGAGCGAGGCACATGATTTCTGGTCACTTCCAGGATGCACCGTGACTTTGGCGGGTGCATTCCCATTAACGAGCCTTGGTCTCCCATGTCTGCCTCACGTGCTCTGCGCCCATCTCTTAGTCCAGCATTGCTGGGAGCACCTGGCCTCAGCTGCACCTAAACCAAGTACCTTCTGCTCTTTGCTGGGGCTGCCCTGACAGCTGGGTGTGGCATGCACACGTGTGGAGGCACGCACTCACACAAGCAGAGGAACATGCCATCTAACAGTATGGGGGAAAAGGAATCAAGGCCCCATTGAGCAACCTTGACCAAGGAGACAATGGCATGCAGCGGATCACACGCTCTCCTTCTACACCGCAGGCAGACAACTCTGAGTCATTCTTTTTGGCTCACTGGCCCTTCTGGTGGGACGGAGCTCCATGCTCACAGCAGTAATGAACTTGACAGCACACACTTGCATCGATTTCCCTCATTCTCTGCTTCACAGAGACCTGCAGAAGCCCTCATCACGGGTTCTGCTTTCAGGAAGAACCCAGGCTAAGACACAGTGGAAAGTTTATTTTGAGAGATGATGTTCACACGGAGCATTTAAATTGTCATCAGCGACAGCATGTCACATCAGCTTCCCATTCAGGTAAAGGGGATCTCACTACTTGAAATAGATCAGAGTGTTCAACTCTTTACAAATGCTTTTTAGAGCAAATTAAATATTGTCTTAAAGAACAGCATTCAAGCCTGATGTTCCAAGCAATTGAAATGCCAGAGTTAACCAGAGAAACATAGCAGCAGGCTTCCCTTTACTGTCCAATATACACAGGTTATTTAATATTTAGTTTGTCAACAGTAAAAGTATTGTTAGACTTTCAGTGTTCCTGCAGTGTGAGGACAATGCAGTCTGATCCATAAGGTCCTTCTAGGATCCTTCTGGGTGGAGAAATACAGTTAAGAGCTGGCTGTGACCAGGTGGCTGACTTCTCTGTTTAGGATGAACTGTTTACAATGAAAGGATGTCTAGACCAGGCCAGGAATACAGAATGATGACAGTCAGGCAGAACTTCAGTCCTGTTAGCACCAGGTTCTAACTATAGAATAATAAGTAGACACTGTGGTTACTTCCCCAACGACCACCTTACTTTACCCTGCTCTGTGCCGTGCAGCAACCATGTGATTTGGGTGGGGCAAATCACCATGCCAAACTCCAGAAACGGGACCTGTCTGGTCTGAAGTTAATCACTGTACTCCCACCCTTCTTACCACAGTGACCAGATGGAGGATTGACTGGTTTACGCCATAGTAAACCAGTACTTGGCATTCCTTCCCTGGTCACTACTGAGAGATAGAGAGCTGACCCAAACACAGTGAAGTCTGGGGATTCCATCTGCAAACTGAGAAAGAAGTTATTTCACTATGGCTGTCTGGGATGTAAAGGGGAGCCCTGGTTTTAAACGGCCGTGTCCTACCACCATGCTGCCCTCTCCAAACAATCCCATCTCCAGTGGTACAGGAGCCAATAATTGGTGAATAGTCTTTCAAGTGTTGATTATCAGCCTGAAATGGAGCTACATACACGGAAGGAGAAAGTCAAAATAGCTGACTGAGCTGAAGTTTAATCAAATCATGCTTGAAGTCTGCTCTGTGTCAAGACTCTTAGTCACTGACTCAATACATTCCCTGTAGGCTGGGGTTGTAGCTCAGTGGTAGAGCACTTGCCTAGCATGTGTGAGGCACTGCATTCAATTCTCAGCACCGAATATAAAGAAGTAAAAATAAAAGCCCATCAATAACGAAAAAATATTTTTAAGAAATAAATAAATTCCCTGTGCTATTTAAAAGACCATATGAAATAGATTTCCTGCTACTTGCTGGTGAAACCATCCTAAACCATTCCTTGCAGTACCTGGAACTTGGCAGATAGAGAATAGACAATAAATATACAGTAGTCCTATCTCATCCTTGGGCAATATGTTCCCATATTCCCAATAAATAAATTTTCTATATACAAAGACAATAGATGCCAATAGATGCCTGGAACTATGGAGAGTACTGAACAGTATTTGGGGGCAATTAATAAATAAAATAAGTTTAAGTTACTTGAACACAAGCATTGCAATACCAAGGAAAGTAGATCTGATAAGCAAGATGGTTACTAAGAGACTAATGTGCAACTAGCATATAGAGTAAATACAGTGGACCACAGAACGACTCATGTGCCACACAGGTCAGAGCAAGATGGCATGCTACTTAGGGTGGTGTGTAATTTACAACATATGAAATAGTTATTCCTGGAATTTCCATTTAATCTTTTTGGACTGAGTTTGACCATTGGTAAAAATTGAGGGAAGTGAAACCATGGATTAGTGGAGCTACTGTAATTCTTTCAAAATGATTCCATTTGGAAGAAACCCTAAAATCAGATTTCTCTTTAGATGTTATCCCAAGCTTCTGGAGTATTCTCCTTAGTTCTGTATTCTAAAGAAGTAACTTGATTGCTGTATCCATTAAAAATTTCTGTTTATGGTACCTTCACTGTGACTCTTAATGTGCTAAAGAGACCAATATGTTTTTTTCCCCTAAAGCCTGACAGATTCTCCAGTTCAAAAAGAAAAAATGGAGTGAAATGCAGTCACAGCTGGTAAAAGTGGTCAGCCAATAAATAATGACTCACTCTTTCCTATGTGCTAGGTTTTAAGAATGAGGAATCTTATTTAAAGCTGGATGTATTTTAAAAGGAGGAAAGAATGTGATTTGAGTGTGCCTAATTATTGATTACTGGTGGACACGTGGGTAAGGGCAATCAACACAAAGCCCAAAGTCTCATTTCCAGCCAACAGTCTGATATTTCTTCTCTGTCAAGTATTTCAGCAGAGCTGCTAATAAACAGTGATATGATCTTGTTTCAGTTTGGTTTTTTGGAAGAGAAACTGCAATGTAAGAAAACAGTACAGATCAGACAGTTTTAGGGATAAGGAGTAAAAGTCAATGTGAACATCTTTGAACTAGCCATAAAAAATCTGTTTCCTGAACTCGGGTCACTAGAACTTCCATTCTCCCCCCATGCCAGATCTGTGTAACTACCACAGGCCTACGGCTGAATATGGCTGGAGGGTTGTGGGAGAGTGGTCCAGCCAAAACTGTCCAGGAGGGAGCTCCTGTCAGCTCGGCTGGGCCTTGTGACCTTGGGCAAGTCTCTCAGTTGCTATGAATCTCTAGCTCCTCACTTGTGAAGTTGAATGGTTGGCCTAGATTGCTAAGATCTGACCTACCTCTAAATTGTGATGACTCTAAGCTGCAGCTTAGTTATACAACCAGTGTCTTCATATACAGAAAATTTCAAAATGCAACCCAACTCCTGTTGGCCATTTTTAGCCTTTTAAAAAAGTAATTTGAGTCTTTGACCCTGTGGACAGTTACAAGGAACCATAAACATATATAAATGCAAATGGGAAGGAAAAAAGACCCTGCCTTGAACAGTGTGAAATATGAACGAAGATAAAGCCATTTCTATTTCAAATAATCACTTTGGCTGAGATATCCAGTATCATCTTGAACTTGATTATGAGATAAAAGAAATGGGACAGAGATGGCAATCATTTAATCTCTTAAGAACAGCTATTCTGAAGAGCTTTTCACTCTGTGTTCAATAGATTTCTAGCAGGTTATGATCTGGCTAGAAAGAAAGCATAATGATGAGAAAAATTATGTTTTCAATAACACACACTTTTACAGTACAAGTCGGTCCACAAAGGAGGCAATAAAATGAACTCTGACCACTTTAACAGACGGCGTAATGGCTCAGTGCACAGATGTGGCCTCTCTGAAAGCAACAAGTTCATATCCTTGACTGAAGGTTTAGGAATGAGCTGAACTTTCAAGTGTAATGTAGGAAAGATTACATACTTCCCGACAAGAAGGCTGAGTGTCAGTGGGTTCAGAGGCTTGGAGAGATGGGCTGAGAGAATAAGGTTTAATGAGCTTCATTTTGCTAATGCAACAAATAGAGTTGAAGTTGAAATGCGCACTATAAACATCAAGCCATTTGTAAATGCCCTGCTAATAACACTGTTAGCCACTGTTTGGTGGGAAGCTTGCTTTTTAAAAAGCATCCTGCCTCAGAGTCAGAAAACACCAATTGTCAAATAATGCTTATTTTCTCAGAGAGGCATAATGTTTTTGAGTAGAATATATTTTAAGTAATGTGTGATAGAAGAATTCTAGAGTATTTTGTTCTTTTTAAAGGAAGTTTGATCAATTAAATCTAAGGCTTATCTGGAAAAATAAACCCCATGATTCAGAATATTAAAAAATATTTAAGAATGTCAAAACAAAATTAAAACCGTGTGATTTCTGACTTAGGAATCAATGAACAAGAATAGGGTCCAGAAACATGTACACAGGAATTCAGCAAAGACCAAACAAGGCACTTCAAACCCGTGGGGATGAGCAGAAGCTGGGATGAATGGCTCTCTGCTTTGGAGTGGGAGGTTAGCCATGGCAGAGCCTGCTACGTGTTCAATAAACTTTACTTCCTCTCTTCCCAGGAATGCAGCCCCAGTTCCCAGCACCCCTTAGGATTAGTGTGACTGGGGCTTCTGGCAATGGAATGTTAATAATATAGTGACATACCAACAAGGAATATTCATGGTTCTATCTAATTAAAAGCATAACCTTTCGAAGGAGGGCACAGGACCTTATAGTCAACATGGCCAATTTCTGAAAGATCATCTTATCCGGGGTTAGCAATGATGCACCAGAAATCCAAGTGATTTACTCCATGTATCTTCGTTATAAAAATTATTTTAAAATTCTGTTAAGTCAGGTTTTCTTTTCATTAAATGAGAATGCAGGAATTTATAAAAATTAGGATTTTTAATGGTTTGTAGTTCAGTTTTAAATAATCCATTTGGGAAAATAGATTTTACATCTTAGACCATTTCTCACTGATGTGCATCACTGAGCCAATAGAAAATTTGGCTTTACTTCAGCATAATTATAATAAATTATTTATGTTTCATTTACAACATTGCTCCTAGCATTTAAAACTTATGGGCCTGTGGACAATAAGAAGCAGCATAAAAAGTGAATAACATTTCATAATGCAACAATTCCCTCAAATTATAAGAAGTACGCTATTAATAAAGTCCACCTATACTCAAAACTTCACACCAAATGGAATGCCCATGAGACTTCTAACAAGAGAATTTCAGTCTAAAGAGATGGAGGTTCAGAGAGCTTACACAAGCGTTCAGAAAGTTATTCAATGCACAGCAAATGTGGACATGGCTGAATCGATCACACCCCAGGAGGATAAAACCAAGAGACTCCAAGAGAAAGTTCAGAGGGGACATTTGAAGATTAAAATCTGGACCTGAGTCTTTATTTACTAGCTAGACACGGGACTTTCTTTCTATCCTTGAAATGGTTTGCAAAGCTGGTACGGAGACAGGACCAGACAAGGGAACATTTTCAAAGGAGGTCTCACAGACTGCCTATGACATCCAGGTACCCTAATCTGGACAGGCCTCTCTGCTGCCAGCCAGCACAAAGCCTTTCTCCCATGGAGGGTGACCATGTGCTGAAGCAGGCCCTGTAGTTGCCATAGCAAGTGGGGAGAGGAGATGAGGCCTCAAGGTTTCAGCCTGAGAACAGACGCTGGCTCACTAGGGGTTTCAATAAATGCCTAAATCACTAAGGGACATTAGAGATGGGGGGCAGTTCTTCCTTGCCTTGGGAAGAAACTGCTCTCCCATAAATTGCCACACTAATACCAATTTCAGAGATTCAAATTACTGGCCCAATCCAGCATGACATTTTCTGCCCATTATCTAGTTTCCCCTGCCTCCAGGCAGGGCCACATCATTGATTACAGAGCATTTCAGCCACTAAAAAAGATCATGCTCATCATTAAAGACATTAAGTGTTGATCTGTGCTGGCTAAGTGACTTAAAAGGTTCGTGCCCTTCTAGTAACAACTCAAAGAGGCTATTTCAGGATATTTATTAAACAAATTAAGTATTTACATTATGCTCAAGCACAGAGGCACAGTCATTGAGTGCCAAAGTATAAGACGATGAAACCAAGAGAATTTCTGTGGTGGAAACTCCTTTTTCAGTTTCTTAGAAGTGGGAGCAGAGTTATACTGTTGGTGGGATATAAATTAGCACAACCACTATGAAAACCAGTATGGGGTTCCTCAAAGGACTAGGCATGGAACCACCATCTGACCCAGTTATACCACTCCTTGGTATTTATCCTGAAGAATTAAAGTCATCATACAGCAGTGGTATATGCATGCCCATGTTTATAGCAGCACAATTCACAGTAGCTTAACTATGGAACCAGCCTAGGTGTCTGTCAACAGATGAATGGATAAAGAAAATGTGGTATATATAACACAATGGAGTTTTGTTCAGTCATAAAGAAAAATGAAATTATGGCATTTGCAGAAAAATGAATAGAACTTGAGTGAAAGCATCCAGAAAACACTCCAGGAACTCACACAAGAGATTTTATTAAGTGGACAGGCAGAGTGTCTGCCCGCAGGGTGAGAGAGAGAAAGAGAGAGAAAGAGAGAGAGAGAGAGAGAGAGAGAGAGAGAGAGAGAGAGAGAGAGAGAGAGAGAGAGAGAGAGAGAGAGAGAGAGAGCGCGCGCAAGAGCAAGGGAGAGAGAGAGAAAATGGCGGGGGAGCCATTCTTAAGTAGTGGAATTTTGCAGGCTAATAACAACAGACCAATGGCTGGAGACGAGGTTCGTGGGCTAACAATTGACTATTACTGGCTAAGAAGTTCGCAGGCTAACAATCTGGGTTGTAAAGTGGTGTGGGGAGGCAGAATAATGGTGGCAGCAAAACAGCAGATATTATGCCAATATTGAGAACATTTGGTTAAATGAAATAAGCCAAACTCAAAAGGTCAAGGGTCATAGGTTTCCTCTCATATGTGGAAACTACAGAGGAAAAGGAAAACAAAGGTAGAGGGATTTCATAAAAATAGAAGGGAGATCAGTAGAAGAGAGGAATGGGAGCAGGGGGAGGCAGGAGGGAAGGAAAAGGGGGAATACGGGGAAATGATACTGGCCAAATTATATTGTCATAGGGTGTGCACGTATGAATATGTAACAGCAAATCCTACCATTATGGACAACTAAAATGCACCAATAAAATATGGAAAAAACCCTTATAAATTAGAAAAAAAAAGTGAGGGCAGGGGAACCTCTGAATGTCTGGGAAAGAGTCTGAGTTGGACAAGGCAAGTAGAATGGTTAATTTTTGAATTGTTGACTTGATTGGACTAAGAGATGCAAATGATTAAGAGGCTTCTGGGTGTGTCAGTGAGGGTATGTCTAGGAATGACTGACATATGGGAGAGCAAAATGAAGTGGAGACCCTCCCTAAGCCTGGGCAACACCATCCAACAGGATGGTGACTTGGATGGAATAAAAGTTGGAAGAACTAGGAAGCAGCAGCAGATGCAAGCTTGATTCTTCTTTTTTTTTTTTTTTTTTATTGTAAACAAATGGGATACATGTTATTTCTCTGTTTGTACATGGCGTAAAGGCATACCATTTGTGTAATCATAAATTTACATAGAGTAATGTGGTTTGATTCATTCTGTTATTTTTTCCCTTTCCCCCACCCCTCCCACCCCTCTTTTCCCTCTATACAGTACTTCCTTCCTCCATACTTGCCCCCCTCCCTAACCCTAACTCTAACCCTAACACTAACCCTTCCCTCCCCCCCATTATGTGTCATCCTCCACTTATTAGCGATATCATTCGTCCTTTGGCTTTTTGAGATTGGCTCGCACTTAGCATGATATTCTCCAATTTCATCCATTTGCCTGCAAATGCCATAATTTTATCATTCTTTATGGCTGAGTAATATTCCATTGTATATATATACCACAGTTTCTTTATCCACTCATCAATTGAAGGGCATCTAGGTTGGTTCCACAGTCTGGCTATTGTGAATTGAGCAGCTATGAACATTGATGTGGCTGTATCTCTGTAGTATGCTGATTTTAAGTCCTTTGGGTATAGGCCAAGGAGTGGGATAGCTGGGTCAAATGGAGGGTCCATTCCAAGTTTTCTAAGGAATCTCCACACTGCTTTCCAGAGTGGCTGCACTAATTTGCAGCCCCACCAGCAATGTATGAGTGTACCTTTCTCCCCACATCCTCGCCAACACCTGTTGTTGCTTGTATTCTTGATAATCGCCATTCTAATTGGGGTGAGATGGAATCTTAGGGTGGTTTTGATTTGCATTTCTCTTATTACTAGAGATGTTGAACATTTTTCCATATGTTTGTTGATTGCTTGTAGATCTTCTTCTGTGAAGTGTCTATTCATTTCCTTAGCCCATTGGTCGACTGGATTATTTGAATTCTTGGAGTAGAGTTTTTTGAGTTCTTTATAGATTCTGGAGATTAGTGCTCTATCTGAAGTATGATTGGCAAAGATATTCTCCCACTCTGTAGGCTCTTTCTTCGCATTGCTGATAGTTACCTTTGCTGAGAGAAAGCTTTTTAGTTTGAATCTATCCCAGTGGTTGATTCTAGCTTCTATTTCTTGTGCTATGGGAGTCCTGTTAAGGAAGTCTGATCCTAGACCAACAAGGTGAAGATTTGAACCTACTTTTTCTTCTATAATCTGCAGGGTCTCTGGTCTGATTCCGAGATCCTTAATCCATTTTGAGTTTAGTTTCGTGTATGGTGAGAGATATGGGTTTAGTTTCATTCTGTTGCATATGGATTTCCATTCTCCCAGCACCATTTGTTGAAGAGGCTGTCTTTTCTCCATTGCATATTTTTGGCCCCTTTGTCTAGTATGAGAAAATTGTATTTATTTGGGTTTGTGTCCGTGTCCTCTATTCTATACCATTGATCTACCTTTCTATTTTGGTACCAATACCATGCCGTTTTTGTTACTATTGCTTTGTAGTAGAGTTGAAGATCTGGTATTGCAATACCCCCTGTTTCACTCTTCCTGCTAAGGATTGCTTTAGCTATTCTGGGTTTCTTATTCTTCCAGATGAATTTCATAATTGCTTGCTCTATTTCTGTAAGGTACGTCATTGGGATTTTAATTGGAATTGCATTGAATTTGTATAGCACTTTAGGTAGTATGGCCATTTTGACAATATTAATTCTTCCTATCCAAGAACATGGAAGATCTTTCCATCTTCTAAGGTTTTCTTTAATTTCTTTCTTTAGTGTTGTATAGTTCTCATTGTAGAGGTCTTTCACCTCTTTTGTGAGATTGATTCCCAAGTATTTTATTTTTTTTGAGGCTATTGTGAATGGGGTAGTTTTCCTAATTTCTCTTTCTGAAGATTCATCACTTATGTATAAAAATGCATTGGATTTATGGGCATTGATCTTGTAACCTGCTACTTTACTGAATTCACTTATGAGTTCTAAGAGTTTTCTGGTGGAATTTCCAGGTTCCTCTAAATATATAATCATGTCATCAGCGAACAGGGATAGTTTGAGTTCTTCTTTTCCAATTTGTATCCCTTTAATTTCTTTGGTTTGTCTAATAGCTCTGGCCAGAGTCTCAAGAACGATGTTGAATAGAAGTGGTGAAAGAGGGCATCCCTGCCTTGTTCCAGTTTTTAGGGGGAATGCTTTCAGTTTTTCACCATTTAGAATGATATTAGCCGTGGGCTTAGCATAAATGGCCTTTACAATGTTAAGGAATGTTCCCACTATCCCTATTTTTTCTAGTGTTTTGAGCATGAAGGGGTGCTGTATTTTATCAAATGCTTTTTCTGCATCTATTGAAATAATCATGTGATTCCTGACTTTAAGTCTATTAATATGGTGAATTACGTTTATTGATTTCCTGATGTTGAACCAACCTTGCATCCCTGGGATGAAACCCACTTGATCATGGTGCACTATCTTTTTAATATGTTTTTGTATGCGATTTGCTAAAATTTTGTTGAGAATTTTTGCATCGATGTTCATTAAGGATATTGGTCTGAAATTTTCTTTCCTTGATGAGTCTCTGTCTGGTTTAGGTATCAGTGTGATATTGGCTTCATAGAATGAGTTTGGGAGGGTTCCCTCCTCTTCTATTTTATGGAATACTTTGAGAAGTATTGGAATGAGCTCTTCTTTAAAGGTTTTGTAGAACTCGGCTGAGAACCCATCTGGTCCTGGACTTTTCTTTGTTGGTAGGCTTTTGATGACTTCTTCTGTTTCAGTACTTGAAATTGGTCTATTTAAATTGTTTATGTCCTCCTCGTTCAGTTTAGGCAATTCATATGTCTCTAGAAACCTGTTGATGTCTTCGAAATTTTCTATTTTGTTGGAGTATAGATTTTCAAAATAGCTTCTAATTATGTTTTGTATTTCAATCCTGTCTGTTGTGATATTTCCTTGTTCATTCCGAATTTTAGTGATTTGGGTTTTCTCTCATCTTCTCTTTGTTAGTGTGGCTAGAGGTTTATCAATTTTGTTTATTTTTTCGAAGAACCAACTATTTATTTTGTCAATTTTTTGTATTGTTTCTTGTGTTTCAATTTCATTGATTTCAGCTCTGAGTTTAACTATTTCCTGTCTTCTACTACTTTTGGTGCTGTTCTGTTCTTCTTTTTCTAGGGCTTTGAGCTGTAGTGTTAGGTCGTTTATTTGTTGAGTTTTACTTCTTTTATTAAATGCGCTCCGTGAAATAAATTTCCCTCTAAGTACTGCTTTCATAGTGTCCCAGAGATTTTGATATGATGTTTCTTTGTTCTCATTTACCTCTAAGAATTTTTTTAATTTCCTTCCTAATATCTTCTGTTATCCATTCATCATATAATAGCATATTGTTTAATCTCCAGATATTGGAATAGTTTCTGTGTTTTACTCTTTCATTTATTTCTAACTTCAATCCATTATGATCTGATAGAATACATGCTAGTGTCTCTATCTTCTTGTATTTGCTAACATTAGCTTTGTGGCATAATATATGGTCTATTTTAGAGAAGGATCCATGTGCTGCTGAGAAGAAAGTGTATTCGCTCTTGGTTGGATGGTATAGTCTATAAATGTCCGTTAAGTCTAAATTATTGATTGTGTTATTGAGATCTATGGTTTCTTTGTTCAATTTTTGTCTGGAAGATCTGTCCAGTGGTGAGAGAGGCGTGTTAAAATCACCTAGTATTATTGTGTTATGGTCTATTTGGTTTCTGAAATTGAGAAGGATTTGTTTGACACACATGGATGAGCCACTGTTTGGGGCATAGATGTTTATGATTGTTATATCTTGCTGATTTATGCTTCCCTTAAGCAGTATGAAATGACCTTCTTTATCCCTTCTGACTAACTTTGGCTTGAAGTCCACATTATCGGAAATGAGGATGGATACTCCAGCTTTTTTGCTGAGTCCATGTGCATGGTATGTTTTTCCCCATCCTTTCACTTTTAGTCTATGGGTATCTTTTTCTATGAGGTGAGTCTCTTGCAGGCAACATATTGTTGGATCTTTCTTTTTAATCCAATCTGCCAGTCTATGTCTTTTGATTGATGAATTCAGGCCATTAACATTCAGGGTTATTATAGAGATATGATTTGGTTTCCCGGTCATTTGGTTCATTTTTAAAATTTTGTTTATTTATTTGTTTGACACAACTTGTTTCCTCCTTTATTTGACAATTCCTTTAGGATAATTCCTCCCTTTGCTGATTTGCTTCTTTGTATTTCATCTCTTCCTCATGGAATATTTTGCTGAGAATGTTCTGTAATGCTGGCTTTCTTTTTGTAAATTCTTTCAGCTTTTGTTTATCATGGAAAGATTTTATTTCATCGTCAAATTTGAAGGTAAGTTTTGCTGGGTATAAGATTCTTCGTTGGCATCCATTTTCTTTCAGGGCTTGAAAAATGTTGTTCCAGGTCCTTCTAGCTTTTAGGGTCTGGATTGAAAAATCTGCTGATATCCGTATTGGTTTCCCCCTGAATGTAATTTGGTTCTTTTCTCTCACAGCCTTTAAAATTCTGTCTTTATTTTGTATGTTAGGTATTTTCATTATAATGTGCCTTGGTGTGGGTCTGTTGTAATTTTGTGTATTTGGAGTCCTATAAGCGTCTTGAACTTGATTTTCCATTTCATTCTTCAGATTTGGGAAATTTTCTGATATTATTTCATTGAATAAATTGTTCATTCCTTTGGCTTGTTTCTCTAGGCCTTCCTCAATCCCAATGATTCTTAAATTTGGCCTTTTCATGATATCCCATAGTTCTTGTAGATTCTGTTCATGATTTCTTACCATCTTCTCTGTTTGTTCAACTTTGTTTTCAAGGTTAAATATTTTGTCTTCAATGTCTGAGGTTCTGTCTTCCAGGTGTTCTATCCTATTGGATATGCTTTCTATGGAGTTCTTAATTTGGTTTATTGTTTCCTTCATGTCAAGGATTTCTGTTTGGTTTTTTTTCAATATCTCTAACTCTTTACTGAAATGATCTTTTGCTTCCTGTATTTGCTCTTTTAACTGTCGATTGGTGAGATCATTCAATGCTTGCATTTGCTCTTTCATCTCATCATTCAGTGCATGCATTTGCTCTTTCATCTCATCGTTTGCTTCTCTGATCATTTTAATTATGTACATTCTGAACTCCTTTTCTGTCATTTCTTCTGCCATGCTGTCATTGGGTTTGATTGATGTAACATCTAGATTTGTTTGCAGCATTTTCTTTCCTTGTTTTCTCATATTGTTCAGGTATCAGTGGACCACTGAGATATTGCAGATTTCCTCTATTGACTTAAAATGTCCCTGAAGATTTCTATATATATCCCCCCTTAGCCTTCAGTAGGCTGAAGTCTTGGAGGAAGTTGATAATGCGGTGCTCCACAAGGAAGCTGCCTCTCTAGGAGTGGTGGCCTTCAGGTGGGGTATAATCCCTGCTAGTGGGCAGAGGTGCCTCCACTTGTTGACCAATGGTCATCCAAAGGGGACCTAGGCTGCGGGCTGAGGCAAGGCCTGTTTGGGCCTGAGTCTCTGGTTTTACCGTCCTTGTGGGGAAACCTCACCCGGCAGGGAAGACTCACCCGGTGGGGAGGTCTCGCTGGTCAGTTCCCTCCTAGAGGTTCCCTTCAATTTACAGCTACCGCCTGGGCTGGGCTGCCTTCCTCTGCAAAGTTCTCAGGGGCCTGGCCCTACCTCCTGGGCCTGGGAGCCTCACCCTTCGCAGATGAATCTCCTTAGGCTGCCCCTCCTCAGAGAATCTGCCCGCAGGCCTGGAACCTTCGCTCCGCCCTAAGCCTGTCCCTGTGCGGCTCTCCCACCAAGAAGCCTCCTAGATCCTGGGACCCTGCTCTGCACCTAATTGCCTGGCTATGCGGCCCCTCCTCTGAGCAGCCACCTGGGGCCCTGTACAATCTCTCTGAGACCCAGTGACCCGCCGCACGCCTCTTCCTCCAGACAGCCGCCCAGTATTCTGGTGCGGTCACTAGGAGTCCAAGAAACTCACTGCGTGCTTCCTCCTCCCACCGACCACCCGTAGCCCTGGGCAATCAATCACTCCGAGTCGGAGTGACCCTCCCCGTTCCTCCTCCTTCTCCAGATAACCCCCCCGGGTGTTCAGGAGCGGTCGCTCTGAGTGGCTCTGAATCCACGTGACCCGCTGCACGGGTCCTCTGGGCAACCGCCCGGAGCTCTGGTGCAGCCACTCAAGACCAAGCGACCCACCACGCTTCTCCTCCAGGCAGCCCCCCTGTGTTTAGGAGCTGTCACTTTAAGTCCAAACAACTCACCACTCGCCTTCTCCTCTGAGCAGCCGCCTGGAGCGCTAATGCAGTCACTGCGAGTCCAAACGCCCCGCTGCGCTCCTCCTCCTCCTCCTCCTCCTCCTCCTCCGGGCAGGCCCCGGCGTTCAGAAGTGGTCTGAGTCCAAACAGCTCGCCACGCAGCCCCTCCTCTGGCAACCGCCTGTAGCTCTGGTGCAGTCACTCCGAATCCAAGCGGCCGTGCTCCTCTTCCTCCTCCTCGTCCTCAGGGCAGGCCCCGGTGTTCTGAGTCCACACAGCTCTCCTCACCACTCCTCCCCTGGGCAGCCGCCGGAGCCCCAGTGGTTGCTCCGAGTCCCAGTGCTGTGCCGAGTGGCCTCCTTTATGGCGCTCCCAGTTGTCAGAGTTCACTGCTCCAGCGGGGGGAGGGGCGTCTCGCCGGCAGCTCTACTTCACAAAGTTCCCTGCGTTTCGGGACCACCGTCCCATCCGGGACACCTTCCCAACGGGTGAGAGTCACCCGGCTGCTTTGAGTTGGTCCCAAGTGTCTCAATATCTCCTCTTTTGAATCCTGAATCCTGGAGCAACATGAAATGCAGCCACCCTCTAGGCCGCCATCTTGAAACCTTGATTCTTCTTGAATGGGTTCTTGATTGCTGCTGTGATCGCCTGAGGACGTCAGACTCTTGCTTCTTCACTCTTCCAAAGTAGACTCTGCTGGTGACTCTCCAGGTAGTTTTCAGAAGTCTTCGGTCTTGGACTGGGGTGGTACCATTCATCCCTCTTGTGCTGAGGCTTCATCTTCTTGGACTGCATAGCTACTGGTTCTTCCAGCTCTCCAGTCTGAAGATGGCCATTGTGGACTATCCAGCTTCTGGTCATGTAAGCCAATCTAATAAATCACTTTTTTACAATCATACTTCCTATTGATTCTGTTCCTCTAGAGAACCCTGACTAATACAGCAAGTGTTTTGCCCTCCACGCCCATCAATGACATCCTAATGGCCACTTGTCTAATAAAAGTCCACCCTGTCCTAAGACGTTTTCCTTCTAGAGTACACAGTCTCCTTCTTCTTCAGTGGTGATCAATGACTGGAGATACAACTTAGGAAATCTCTTTCAAAGACTAAAGACTAAAGGAAATAGGTATGTTTCCCCTATTATCCCCCCCTTGCCAATTTAAATTTTTAGTGGTATAATGATGAATGGGCCTGACCACAAAGTACTTTCTTTGGCCTATGGGACACACTATGTTAAAGGAAACCTGTTTCTTTAACACTGTGACAGTTCATGAAGGTTGGACTACAATTGTTGTTTGTGTGCCCCTCATCTGCTTACAAACTCTCAACAGGCAGAGGCTACCTCCCTCTGGTCCACTTCCCTGCTCTCAGCACTTGACCCAGTGTCTGGCACATGGTGATGTTCAGTACTCATGTGCTGAGCATCTGAACATGTGAAGAGTCTGGAGATGGGAGAAAAGAAATACAAATCGCCATCCCACAATCTTAAGCCAACTGCTATGATTGTTTTGGCACTTTTCCTTCTGATGAACAAATTTAGATCATGCTATTTTAAATGCAATGTAATGTTTCTCCCTATTATTATAGTCTTCATAATTTTCACTTTTAATTTCTGTAATTTTATCAAATAGTTTCATAGTAACTTACTTATGTTTGGGTTTGTTACTGTTCCAATACGTACTAGTATAAGTGTGTCAATGAGCATGTGAATTAATGATGCTTTTTCTTAGAAGTGAATTCCTGAATTTATTAACTTATTTATGAGATAACTAAGAGCCCACTATGGACCAAGCACATTAGGTTCTGAAGATGTGGGGCGGGGGGTGCACAGAAAAGACAGAGTCCCTTTGAGCTTTCAGTATAGCCAAGGAAAGAATTAAATAATTCTACAGACAAAGTAAAATGACCAGTGTGCAAGGCACCTTGAAGGAGCAATAGAAGGTGCTAAGAGAGGGTGGGATAAAGGAATTTGAAATGGGTAGATGATCAGGGAAGTGAGACTGAGCTGAAATCTGAAGGCTGAGTAGCAGGCTGGCTTGGGAGGCGCAGGTAGGGGACAAGCTTTCCAGGCAGGAGGAACAGCATGTTACAAGGGCCTCCTGGCAGGGGGAGCAAGGGGCATTCAGAAAACTTAAAAGAAAGCCGCTGTGGCCAGAGCACAGAGTGAGGATGAGATGAAGCAGTGAGTCTGGAGGGTGCATGCCATGAAACCCTTCCGGCCTGGAAGCCCATTCTAGAAGTAATCCACAGATGATAGGGCAGCATCAGTGTGCTCCAATGACGAGGCTGAGCTATGCAGAAATACACTGTGAAAGTCCATCCATGTTGTGGCAGGCAGAATAATGCCCCTCACCTCCAACGATGTGCCCGTTCCCCTCACCACCAATTAGATGTTCCAAACATGTGACCCGTGAACATGTTATATTATGTGCCAAAGAGGAATTAAGATTGCAGATGAGATTAGGTTGCTTACCTTAAAAATGATGATCCTAGACTATCTGGGTGGGCTCAAAGATTATCTGAAGGTTTTTAAAGTGGGAGAAGAAAATAGAATAGCTGGGGTGGGGTGGGGGGGAGAAAGAGAGAGAGATGGAGATCCTAAACTGCTGGTTTTGAAGATGGAGGAAGATGTCTGAGCCAAGGAATGCATCGGGGCCTTCAGAAGCGGGGAAAGGGGAAGCAGGGGGATTCTCCCCTAGAGCCCCCAGAAGGAACGCAGCTCTGCTGACACCGGGTGTCTGCTCAGTGGCCCATTTTGGATTTCTGATCCCCAGCACTGTAAGAGGATAAACTTATGTTGTTTTGAGTTGCCAAGTTTGTGGTAATTTGTTACAGCAGTCATAGTAAATTAATTCAAGGGGAAAGATAATGAATGTGGCTTCAAATATTTGAAGTTTTACAAGTCATTGACACAAAAAATATAGACATTTGGAAGTATTCATCTATAGTCATTCTCCTAGAAAGTTATAGTATGTTTATTTTACCTTTCATGACCTCAGTTTTATCATACATAAAAAGAAAATACATTTAAGGTTGGTTCCAGTTCTAAATCTTAGGGTTTATATGTTTGGATAGGAACAAATGCACTCTTTACTTAGATTCCTGTTAGTACTTGGCAATCATTGGGGGAAAAAGTGATATTAGAAACAGTGATCCAAATGAAAGGGGGAAAGGTTTTCATTTTTAAAAAGTGCCTAAAATGTAAAATAATCTGGAAATACCTTAATAAGAAATGTGTTGAATTTATTTAAAGAAAACTACAAAATTCCACTGAGACATATAAAAGGATATTTGGAAATGTGGAAGGACGTGCCATATGTATATTCCTGGATGGGAAGACTGAACACTGTAAAGACGCCAAATTCTTCTCAATTAATTTATAGGTTGAATGCAATTTTCATCAAAACCCCAAAGGGAGTTTTTGGAACTTCACAAAAAATGATTCTACCATTCATCTGGAAAATAAACAACCAAGAAGAGCTGAGAGCAATTTGAAAACAAGGAACACCAGGTTTTAGACTATAATAACTGGGACGGGGGAGGTGTGTATCTCGAGTAGGAATAAGGAGACCAATAAGGGAATAGAACAGAGGTCCTGGTAAGGTCCTCTCCTATGCAGAAGAACTCAATAGGGTGATATTTACACATCTCTATCTATCTATCTATCGATCTATCTATCTATCTACCTATATGCAGATTGTTTAGTAAATGATTATGGAAGTTTTTTGCTGGTCACACCATTCTGTACCCCAAAATAAATTCTAAATACATTAAAGCAGGAAATAGTCTTAAAATCCAAACCAACCAAGGAAATGGAAGTGAATATTAATCTAGGAAAACTTTCTTAGTATAAAATAACGAAAGAAATCATGAAGGAAAAGATCACAGATTTGAACACTCGAAAACTTAAAATCTCTGAATGTCATAAAGTAATAAAAATAAAAGGAAAATAATAAAGTGGAAACAGTTGCAATAAAAGTCGAAACAGGTATACGTTCTACTTAGGATGAGAAAATGGGCCAAGGCCATGAATAGATACTTTATGAAAAAGGGAATAGAATTAATAAACATTACAATATTCAATATTAGTAGTAATCAGTGAAATAAAACACAAAACAAGGAACTGTTTCTTCCCCGTTAGATTAGCAAAGATTTGAAAAATCAGTTCCATTCAGTGGTGAGGACACGGTTCAGGGGCATATGCTACAAGGGGAAGTGTCCATAAGGTAACTGGGGAAAAGGATTTAGGGACCACAAAAATAATAAAATAAGCTCATATTTACTAATATAGTATCCCAATATCCAGGAGCCTCAGTGAAGACAGACAAATATGTTTACTGTAGGGTTATTTATAAAGCAAAAAATGACAAAATGATTGAAAAGTGTGGGAAATAAAATTTCACTTACTATAACAACAACAAAAAACTTGAAGAGAAGCAAAAGAATAAATACTAAAATATCAACGATGATTCTGTTTGGTTTGGTAGAAATATGGTTGGTTTTTATTTTTGTCAGCTCTTTCTCTATTTCTGGAATATTCTACAAGGAGCACTTGTTACTTTGGCCAGATCTCCACCCCTGAGTCCTAGACACACACACACACACACACACACACACACACACCTCCTCCCTGTCTTATACCTGGGGGAAAATTCACATTTGATAAAATCGTGAGAGTGATGGCCAACAGAGGAAAAACATTTCACACTTAGGGCTTACAAAATATGAGTTTATAAGAAAGGAATGAAAGGCAAGATGTTATGGATAGGCCTTCTAAAGAAACCTCTGTGACTGCAGAGAAGGAATCCATCCCGGGGCCCCATGTGTGCATATTCCACCCTGGCTTCCTTCAGTGACTGCATAGTCTGACTATTTCACTCACTTGACACTATTTAGTAATAAATACAACCCCATATGAAAGTTTTACTGAAAACAGTTCCTAGGGGGAAGGGAAAAAACCTTTTCTCCCCCACTTGGAATCACAGGTATCAAACAACACCGAGTTGCCTTTGGTGCTGTGATCTCTTGCAGAACAACACCCTGAGACAAGGCCTCCTGCCTTCTTTCCTCTTCCATTGCTTCTCAGCTCCCACCCTCCAACCCCTGAAGTGAGTGGTACTAAGGGCTTCAGACCTGCCAGCTGCCAGCTCATGTGACCCTGCTCACCTGCTCACCAGACTTCCAAATTCCAACCCTCTCCCCAGAACAACTGCACGTGGTCATTTTCTCTTTTCAAGGTATTTTAGGATTCACCAAGTCCATTCTTTTCATTTTACAGACAAAGAAACTGAGGCTCAGAAGCCTAAGGCAGTTTTTCTATTTAAAACAGAAAAGCAGGTCTCTTGGTTCTTGGCACCATCCTATTCCCAACTAATAATAGTTATAGGCTTTCTGAGATCTTGAGGACTTTTGTAAAAAAATCACATTGGTCCCATAGCACACAGAAAGAAGGATCAAGCTGTTGAATACTGCCACCTCAAAGCTGCATGCAGTACTAGGAGCAAGGCCTCAGGACTCCCCATTTCCAACTAATTGGTGAATTTGGGGCTAATGTGGGGGTATGGGACAAACTCTGGGGTTAGGGTCACTTTATTGTGCAGCCAGTCCCCAACTTTTCCTAACCATGAAGAATTCCAGGTTGAATGAGACATGAAGGCCTGGACCTGGGACGCAGCAATAATGACACCACATCACGTATTGTCCGCGCAGCTCTGAATAGCACAGGAGAACATCCCAATAATTCAGGTGTGGGCAAAGAAAGGACAAAAACATTTCAAAATATTAGTGCTTCAAAATTATGCAGTAAGTGTACATTTGAAAATTTTCCATTACAGTTCTTAATTATGTTTTTCCCCCTTAGACATTGGGCTGTGCTTAAGAAAAGAGCCCTTAGCAAAACCTGAATTTGACAGAAGTGCCGATATCATGATTAGAAGAATTTCATTATGAAATCCTTTTTAATTAATACTGCACAGCTGTAAATTTGCGTTTTGAGCAATAGTGAGGAAATAAACAAAGAATAGTAAATGCTCTTAGAAATTCCTAAAGATTAGAGTTTTGACTGATTTGATGATTTAATTAGAAAAACAAAAATCAAGAGAGTATAAAGAGGAAAGCAGAAAGAGCATATTAGAGACAGGGCTGAGATAATGGGAGAACACAAAGTCTAAAGGAGTTTTAGGAAAGAAAATCTTTGAAAAGTCAGGGCAAAAGATGAAAATTTGTGAACCAAAATGGAAAGTAACCAAACAATGTTCTTCTCATGAACATTAGTCAACACATCACACACATTTTTTGCACTCACAATTATTTATATATTAAAAAATTAAAAGGGAGCTTAACAAAATAAAATATACATTCTGGATATTTAATTTCTGGAACCAAAACAAAACAAAATCCTTAGAACAAAAAGCCAATATTACTTTGAGGAGACCCAAATAGTACTGGCATGTTTCTTAAGAACAAAGTCAAAGCAAAGATACTTTTTATCTTACATTTTATTTAATAAACTATTAGAGGGTCTTGCTATTGTGATAAGGCAGGAAAAATAATTAAGAAAAATAAGTACAAAAGGAATATTACTAATTGCTGCAATCATGATGTTATAACCCAGAAAACTCAAAGAAATCTACATAGAATTTTAGAAAATAAAATAATTCAGGAATATTTAGCACATAAAACATATTCTAAAAATAGCAATAGCATTTCTTTTTTAACAATAGCAGACTTTTTTTGTTTCAAATATTTTTTATATTCAATTTTTTGTTTCAAATATTTATTGAGTATCTATTTAGTAATTAACCAAGTTCAACTATATCAGTCCAATATACCAAAATGACAAATATTTTATAGACGAGAAATAAAGTAGCATAAACATGGCAATATTTCAAGTTAATTTATACATTTTAAAATAGTATTGTAGTATATTGCATTATATAGAAAACTCTAAAATTCATACCAAAGATTAATTTGGAATAAATAGAATTTGCCTTAGAATATATCAGAATATGTCATAAAGCAACCTGTGTTAAAAGTATGTGGCTGATTTCAGAGCTCTGGATCCATGGAAGAAAGCACAAAATTTAGAAATAGGACAAAAGTTACATGAGAATTAAATATATGACAATCTCAGTGTAACAGAAAGGAGAACTCCTGAATGTATTTCTTAATACTATTAAAAATCAGAAACTAGATTCTTACTTGATACCAAAAAAAGAGATTGTAATAAAGAAAAGTTTAACATATGATTTCCCAAATTTAGAAGAAAATAATATATTTCTACAAAGTGGGCATTTAGACATAAAATACAGAAGACACTGCAAGCAAATTGCAGATAGGGAAACTAAGATAAAGGTAAAAAGTGATATGTAAATATTTGTAATAAACGTTGTATGTAAATTTTGACATCTAAAATATATGAAAAGATCTTATAAATATACAAGTCAAAATTTCCAATGATAGATGGTTGAAAGTTACAAAAGGAATATTTTAAAAATACACCCAATTTAAGCAAATGTTCAGTTTGTCAGGTAAATGAAGTGAAATAAAACTGTAACATATCACTCTTCACTCACCAAATGGCAATAAAGACAAGCGAGAAGGACCAGAGTGGCCAGTCTCCAGAGAACATTCTGTGATTCAATGACAGCGTTTTGAACTCTTTAGAAGATAGGTAGTTAGAAACACACACACACACACACACACACACACACACACACACACACACACACACAGAAGAAGGAAGGGGGAAAGAGAGAGGTGGAAGAAGGAAGCACAGTAAGTGGGTTTTGGAATAAAGGAAGGAAAAGATTATATATTTGACCCATTAGTTCTGTTTCTGAAAAAATATCTAAAAACTTCTGCTCTTCAAAACACACTGTTAAGACGATGAAAGATGAGGCAAAGACCAGAAGACTCTCCCTGCAAGCACAGCACAGACCCCACAAAGCAATATGTAAAGAACTGTCACACTATAATAAAGCAAAGGACGTGGTAGAAAATAGGTAACAGTTCTGAACAGACACTCATTAAAGAAGATACACAGATGGGAAATAAGCACATGAAAAGAGGGTGAATGATATTAGTCAGGAAGAAAATACTGACTAAAAACACGATGTGTGACCATTGGCCTATGTGTAAGAATGGCTAAATTCACAGAGACCAAGTGCTGGGGAGGACGGAGGGCAGTCAGGATTCTCATTCACGGCTGGTGAAAACGAAACCAGGTACAGGCACTTTGGAAAAGTTTGTCAGTTTCTTAAAAAGTTAAACGCACATCTACCATTTGGTCCAACATTCTACTCCTAGGTGTCTCTCCACGGGAAAGAAAGTACGCATCCCTTCAGACTCCACTTAGGTGTCCACGGCTACTCTCTCTGTAGGAAGCCCACACTAGAAACAACCCAGATGTCCATCACTGGAATGAGTGAATAAACTGTGAGAGTCGATACAATGTAATACCAATCAATAATTTATTTTTATTTTTTAATAAAATTCCACTCAGCAGTTTAAAAGGAATGAATTGTTGATCTGTGTTATCACATGGATAAGTGTTTATGCTGCATCATGGATGGCAGAGAAAAAAGAGCATGCATTATGTGATTCCATTCACAGGATATTCTAGAAAACGGAAATGAAATTGTAGCGCCAGAAAGCAGTTTGATGGAGCGGGGAGCTGGCCAGGGGCAGGAAGGTGGGAGCAGCTGCAAAGAGACACAGAGAGACATTGGATGGTGATGGATGTGTATGGTTCAACCCCTAAAGGTTCAAGTGTTGCAAGCTTAGTCCCCTGTGCATTGGTACTAAGATGGTGAGACCTTTAAGATAATTAGACCATGGCAGCACCACTTCAGAGGGAACAAATGCCTGTCTCCAGAGAGTGGGTTAGGGCATGAGGCTGGAGTGGCTGTGGAGACAGAGGGGTGTTATGAAGTGAGGCTGCTCTGCATGCTTAGCTTCTTCTGCAGTTGGCCAGTTCCCTTTCTGCTTCCCTGCCAAGTTGTGACACAGCCAGGGACTTCACCAGACACCAGCATTGTGTTGTTTGGACTTTCCAGCTACCAGAATCATAAGCCACATATATGACCTTCATATATGATCCAGCATCAGATACCCTGTGATAGGAACACAACACAGTCTAAGACATCTTTAATGTTCTAAGTATAGCGATATTTCATGGGTATATCCATGCAAAAATTATTAAGCTGTATTCTTTAAGTATGTACACTTACTGCACATCATTACATTACATTAAAGATATTAAAAATGTTTTAAGTGGAAAATCATCTTTAACATCATCTTTTACATTGGCAAAAATGTAGTAGGAAATCCAAATTTCAACAAAAGGAATATAGTTCAGTAAATTACAGCTCATCAATTTACCAAAAAGCTTTTCCAACCACGCACAGTGGTGCATGCCTGTAGACCCAGCAACTCAAGAGGCTGAGGCAGGAGGATTAGCCTTAGCAACTTAGCAGGGTCCTAAACAACTTAGACCCTGTCTCTAAATAAAACATAAAAAGGGCTGAGGATATGGCTCAGTGGTTAGCATCCCTGGGACCAATCCCCAGTACAAAAAAATTAAAAAAGCTTTTCTGTTAATAAACTCACTATCTGCGAAGGCCATATAGCTATAAACTTCCTGATAGTAAGATGTGAAATTATGCATACAGTAACATTACAGTTACACAAAAACTTTGATTGAACATAGCTAAAGACTGCCAGAGGCCATGGAGACATCCACTAGTTGTCACAGTAAAGTCAGGGACTATAAATGGTCTAAGTGTAGAGCTGTTGAAATACATTTCTTTTTTCAAAAGAAATAGCATATTTGTTTTTCAGAGTTTTATTAACATCTTTCTAAAGCTCTTTCCAAAGTATTTGGGAAGTCTTGGCACTAAAGAGACAAAGATACTTAAAGAAATTTAAATGCTGAATTCTCCAACAAAATATTATTTGCCTCTGTTTACTCTTCTTTATTCCCTCCGCCCTCCTGCTGGTCTTTCCAGTCCTATGACACTGCCTTATTCGGGTTCTGTCATTCCTCTGTCACAATCCTGTACACTAAATTTGAGTCTCTATGCTGCCATCGAGACAGACGATATCATATGTTTCCCTCATAAAAATTGTCAGCAGAATCCCACTCTGCCCAAATAATTCAGTTATCTTAACACAATAAGACTCTTGTAAGCTATGGCAATCTCCACTGCCCGCTGTATTTCCTTATTGCAAAATCCAGTCTCTTATTTGCTAGTCCTTAATTCCTATGTACTATGCTCCTGGAGTGTAGAAATGTGTGATGGTTAATTTTCTTTGTCAACCTAGCTAGGCTATGTGCCTAGATAATCTGCGAGGGTAATTTTTAGACGTGATTAACACTTATATTAATGGTAAAACAGAATGCCCTCCATAATGTGGGTGGGCCTCAAACAATCAGTTGAAGGTCTTACAAACAAAGACTGATGTCACTGTCTTAAATATCAATCCCTCTCTTCCTATACATACCTCCTTTTGTCTTTGTATCATACAGCCTGTATACTTTCGAGCTCAGGCAAAACCAGGAAACAGGAATATAAGCAAATAATTAAATCCAATTTGGAGGGTATTGTACTAGCCTTTCTGCCATCAATAATGAAAAATACTATTAAAAAATCATTTTCAGAGACTGGACATCAGAAAGCAAGGCCTATGATGCTTGAAAAGAAAACCAAGTAAAGTGATCTCCAGATCACCCTGGCCGTGTGCCCAGAGGTGCTGTTCAGATTGAGGCTTAGGGAGAGGAAATTTGAGGAGATGGCAGTGGTCTTGCTGAGCTGAAGACAGTCCAGAGCTCAGAGCACCAAATGCCTGACTTACTCCACACCAGGAACATTTCCTTTTTTTTAAAGACTCCCTCCTCTAGCTGATGACATTATTTTTCAGAAATTATCATGTAATAATCAGTAACCTTCATTATTTTCCTGATTTACTCTCTGGTTTTAAAGCAAATCAGTGATAATGTAAAAGACTGAATATCATTTCACACCATATTACTCATATTTAGTAGAAGAGTTTGGGTGTAAACTAAAATTTACACTTAACAAATACCATGGCCCCCCTTTCCTACTCTGGATTGCTATTTTGCATTTAAACATACATCAAGTGGTCACATAAGATGACTCAGATGACAGCATTTAATGACTCGATTGCTCTTTGTCTTTACAACCTCAGCACGATCACTGTCCACGCTGAAGCCATTGTCTAGACGCTGGTGTTGCTGGTTCTGTAGGAGATGGGAGCGCACAGAGCTGTGGACGTGAGCTCAAGATGAGCAAGTGCAGCTAGCTGTCCAGTAAGCTAGGAAACAAAGGTGTGCACGTGGAAGTCTATTCCTGACATTGTTTCCTTATCCAAAGCTCTGGCCTCTTATTTCCTAGCCCTTAATCCCTCCACACCACTCTAGGCTCTTATGTATTATTAAACTCAAAAGTAACCTCAGCAATTATTTAGAGAACAGGCCAAAGAAAGTTGTTTTTCTTTCTGCCCCCAGGCAGGAATAGTTTACCACTGATTAATCAGAATTGCAGAGACATGGTAAGAACTGAAAGAACATAGACCTTGAGTCATTTTTATAGTTCTTTAAAAAAATTCTTTAGATAATGCCTCCCAGTTCCCAGCACCTGGGCTGGATGGCTGCCCACTCCAGCCTCGATGCTCCGCTGGCTGGGGAAGGCTGAGGGTCTGGAATTTCTGGGCAGAAAGAACTCTGGAGGAAAGAGCTGCGTAGAGAAGGGGCCCCGGGTCTCTTGTCTGGCTTCACTTTGGTCTGGCTGAATATGCTACAGAAAGGTGGGTGAGAACCCCAAAACGTGGGGAAAGAACTTACAGGCACAGGTCAGCTGAACTATCTCAGGACCTCACATGGGACTTGCATACATGAGGTGCTGGCCAGTGACAGTGAGGAGACATGGTTGGATACCTACATATAAGAGACACCAGCAAGGCCCTTCCTCGGAAGTGGAGCTGAGTTAGTCACAGAGCAAAGGCTACTCTAGAATCATCCCAACAGTTTATAAGCAAGCCTCAAAAATAACAAGCTAATTTGCAGGCAAAGTTAAAAGTTGCCAGAAAAAATCCCAGAACTAGAAAAAAAAAGATATTAAAATCCTGTTACTTGCTAAGCATGGAGGCACATGCCTATAATTCCAGCTGTTTTGGAGGCTGAAGCAGGAGGTTCACATGTTGGAGTCCAGTCTCAGCAACTTAGCATGACCTTGTCTCAAGATTAAAAAAAAAAAATTGTTTTTAAGGGGAAGGTATGTATGTAGCTCAGTGGTAGAGCACTTGCCTAATATGAGTAAGGTCCTAGGTTCAATCCCTGTATTGCCAAACATATCCAAAATCCTAATGTTCAGCATCATAACATTTGTAATTGTGGCAGACACAATTTCTAGGAATGACCCTTAAGATTGCATATACCATCCCCAGAATATATCATGTGAGGAGAGATCCCTTCCCTGAATGTGCTGTTATCCAGGAGGATAATACAGGTTGGAGGCCTAATCAAACCACATGAGCAGAAAGGCTTCTCCAGCTGGTAGCAAAAGAGGAGGTGAAAGGGACTTGAAGCACAAGATGGATTTGACACATTACTGCTGATGTGACGCTAGAGAAGACTGTAAGAAAGGAAAGGGCATCCACAAGACAGCCAGCAAGGAAATGAGGACCTCAGGCCTACAGCTGCAAGAGAGTGGATTCTGCCAACAACCTTAATGCCCTGGAAGCAGATTCTTCCCACGAGTTTCCAGACAAGAGTCCCACCTAGCCAATGCCTTGGTTTTGACTTCCTGAGATCCTATGCAGAAAAAAACAAGCAATCCAGACTCCTGACCTTCAAAACTGTAAGATAAGACTGGATGTTGTTTTAAACTGTTAGGTTTGTGGTAATTTGCCATGCAGCAGTAGAAAATTAATATAAGAATACCCAGAATCCAATTAAAAAGATATTACTAAACATGCTAAGAAGCAGGAAAATGTGACCCAGAAGCAGGAGGAAATCAGTCAATAGAAAGAGAATCATAAATAACAAAGATGATAGAATTAGTAGATAAGGTCTTTTAATTATAAGAATACGCCAAAATTCAAAGAAAAGCATGAAGTTGAGGGAGAAATAAACAATCCAAAAATGAATCCACCGGGACTTCTGGGGGTGAAAGGCATAAGAATGTGAGTGAGCAATTCACAAGATGGGTCAATGTCACAGTAGACAGTGCAGAGGAAAGTTGGTGAATATAAAGACACAGAAATAGAAACTTTCTGTACTGAATCTGAGAAAGACTGTCAGAGAAACCAACAGAGCATCAGTGACTTGTGGGGCAACATGGAGCAGTCTGACGTGCGTGTGATGGGAAGACCAGAAGAGGGAAAGGAAGGAAAACATCTGAAGGCATAACGGTCAAAGCTTGTCCAAATTTGAAGAAAACTGAAGTCACACAGATCCAAGAAGCCCCAAATATTCTAAATAGGATAAACAAAGAATACCATGAAAAGCAACACCATAATCAAATCGCTAAAACAGGCAATAAAAACAAAATCTCAAAGCAGCAAGAGAAAAAGACACATGATCCAAGGAAATAAATATATACATTCCCATTGACTTGTCATCAAACACAATGAGAACAAGTTAGAATTACAACTTGAAAGTGCTGAGAGAAAATATCCTTCCAGAAAAAAGTAAAATAAAAACATTTCCAGACAAATAGAAACTGAGAAATTTGTCATCAGCAGACATGAATTTTAAGGAAGTTCTTTATTTAGGCTTATGGAAAATAATATGAAATGGAAACTGAGATCTATACCAAGGAAAGAAAAGTGCTGGGGGGAAAGGTAGGAAAAGAGGACAAAAGAAAGCAAATGACAAACCGGACAAGGAGAAAGACCAGGTGAAGACGGCAGAATTAAGACCAACCTCATCAGCAATTGCGTTGTGAAGGTGCCAAACACTAACAAAAAATGAAGGCTTACTAGAAAGGATGAAGAAGCAGACCCAACTGTACATTATCACCAGGAAACCCACTGTATATAGAAAGGCACAGATAGGTTAATAGTAAAAAAAATTCACAACAAAGCAGGGGTGGCTATGTTAACCTAAGTGCAGATAGGAAATACCGTCAGGGATATAAAAAGAATATTTTGTAATGATAAGAGGGTCAATCAAGACGACACAATAATCCTAAATGTATACATACTTAAAAACAGAATTTTAAAACACATGAAACAAAAAACTAAGGGAGCCAAAAGGAGAAACAGAAAAATTCATTAACACTGGTTAACACTCCTGTCTTGGTAAATGGTAGAGCACAGACAGAAATCAGTAAGAATTAGATAACTATATAACACATCCCACTTCTGACACCTAAAGGAAATTCATTATCCATTCAAGTGCCGGTGGAATGCTCACCAAGGTTAATGCTGGAACATTTTTTAGAAAAAAGCACAATAAACTTAAAAGGAATGAAATTCAACAACATAATTAAGTTGGAAACCAATAACAAACAAACAAAAAAAGCTAAAGAGCTTTCAAATATGTGGAAATTGAACAACATAATTCTAAATAACCTGTGAGTCAGATAAGAATACACAAGAGTTAAGAAGTATTTTAAATTGAATAACAATTAACACATAGCACAGCAAAATCTGTAGCAAGCAGTTAAAGCAGTGCTTAGATTGAAATATGTAGTTTTAAATGCTTACATTAGAAAAGAAGAAATGAAGAAGAAAGAAAATAAAATCTGGTTAAAACATCCACTTTGAGAAGACAGAAAACAAAGTTTACTTTAGTAAGTAAATTAAAATAAGTACAAAGAAAGAACAAATATGATGGAAAAAATCAATGGAATAGAAAATGGAAAAATAATAGAGAAAATAAATGAAACAAAATATGGTTCTTTAAAAAAATCAATAAAATTGATAAACAGCGAAAGCTGGGCTCAGTGGCACACACCTGTAATCCCAGTAACTCAGGAGGCTGAGGCAGGAGGATCGTAAGTTCAAGGCCAGTGTCAGTGACTTAGAGAGACTGTCTCAAAATAAAAACTAAAATGAACTGGGGATGTAGCTCAGTGGTAAAAATTCCCCTGGGTTCAATCTCTGGTACCAAAAAAGAAAAAAAAAAAAAAATTGATAAACCTCTCTTGGACTGATTTGGGTGAAAAAACACAAATTATTGGGGCCAAGATTGAAATTAAGGCAGATTCTCAGTCACCACAAGTATCACAAGGGGATGTTATACAAAATCTATGCTAATTTTGTGTGAAGTTTTTTCCTTTCGAGGTAGGGTCTCCCTGTGTTGCCCAGGCTCGAACGTGAGAACCTCCTGGCTCCGCCTTCTCATAGCTGAGTTTCCAAGCGTGCATCACTGCTTCCATTTATGCTGATACTTTTGAACTTAAAGGAAATGAAAACTTTTCTTTTGCATTTCATTTCTTGAAAAATTAGAGACAGAAAAACGTGCAGTGTGACATAAGTAGGACAAAATGTCAGAATCTATTAAACGTGGTCGGCAGGTACCTGGGTGTTCATTATGTTTTCTGTGTGCTTGAAATGCTTCCTGACTAAAATTGAAAATTAACTGAAGGAAAACTATTTCTTAGGATTATTCAATCAGCAACTATTTTATTGGCCATTGACTATGTGATAGGTACTGGTTCAGGGTCCTGGGAACACAGAAGCCAATAAGAAAGATAAGCCTCTGTCTTAATGGAGTACAGTTTAATGGAGTAGATAAGTAAACAAGTAAACAAGATAATATGTATGTATGGCTGCATGTATGATATACATGTATGTAAATATGTGTACATGTTGTGGCAAGTACTATGAAAGAAATTCATGACAACATATTTACTAGGGGAAGCGTTGTGGGGCTCTCCAGATAGAGAAGCTTAGGGAATTATGGAATATGAGACAGGAATAAAGAGAAGCAGTCACATATGCAAGGACACTGAGTTCTAAGAAAAGGGAACCACATATGTGGGAGCCCTAGGCCTCGAACATACAGAGGAGGAAAGTGGTTTGAGAAGGGATCAGATTTAATTTTAAAAGCAACAGGATGTTCCTGGAGGTCTTCAGCAGAAGCTGTAAGGTCCTTTGGTCACTGTATAAAGGATGGATTGTAAGAGGGGAAGCCTGGGAGCTGGGAAGCTGTTGCCAAGCTTCAGGTGAGAAGAAAGGACAGCTAAGAGTAGGAGGGTAGTGGCAGAGAGGAAGGAAGTGAAATAGCTGGAGATCTGCCATGTGTGTTATCAGCTGTCGTCTTCCTCCTAGGAGGATGACAGCAGAGGCAGAACTGGCTGTCCCATCCCCCACTCTCTGACATCTTCACGGTTACATAAACAGTTAAGTGGAGCAGCCACTTTGTCCCTCAAGTTACTTGCTTCAGGCACTTCATCATAATCAACCACAGGGGAGAGTTTGATTAATCATGATGTCACCACATGACGCAGATTGCTAACATTCCACTTTGCATTGGCAAGTGATTCAGCATGGCATTTGGGACGCACGATACAGCCAAACCATTCTCAGACCACATGGGACTGCTCCTGGTACCATCTGTTCTACCAGTCGGGATCCAGTCAGGAAATCAGAAGTCACAGTGATTATTATACAAGAAATAGTTTCACGTAAGAAACAGGTGGGACAGGTATTGGAGGGCTAAAAAGGTTAAAGGGGAGTTCAGCAGTTAACAAAAAGAAGGAAGGAGCTGTTAATATAGGAAACCTCTACCATCCTGAGGCCTGAAGAAAGAAAGGGATGAGGCTGAGGTCATGTGGACCTAGAAGGCTGCAGGAGAGTCCCTTGAAGCTGGGACCCAGACCCCTAGGCAGGGGGCTGGAAGTCAAAGCTGGTATCTTCAATGGAGTTCAACATGGGAAAAAATGGGGAACTGGAACCAGCTATAGATAACTGAAGAATTGTTACCAGGTGATCCTCACAGTGTTATGGGGCGCAACTTAAGAACAGACCAATCACCACTGGGAAGTCCAAATTTGAGAGTCTTTATTAAGCTGGCCAGCTGACTGTCTCACACAATGCCCCAAAAAATGGCTATTGGGAGAATAGCCCTGACCACAGGGTTGTAGGGGTTCTTATACCAAAAATCACATCAATCATAAGTGTCTGTTGCTATGATTCGAAATTATACATTAACATCATGAGATCATCGACAGAGGGGGAAGTGGGTCAAAATGACCCTTACCTAGGTACAAACTAAAGAATGGTTGCTAACACCCACACAATCACTGTTCACATGGTACATTGTTTAGGAGCAATAGGAATCAAAAGAGAGCAATTCTTTACTACATAGGAGTTGCCATTGTATATTATCACACCAAGTAACTGATGATGGTACAGAGGCGGGGTGTTCCCATGGGAGAAGCTTATTTCCTACATAACATGGAGTCTCAGAAAAATAGAGTCTGTTTAGTCATTTCCCTTAGATTCTGGCCTAGAACATTCTCATGGAGTCAGATCTGTCAGCCCATCACAACAGGAGCTCCTGGTGGACAGGAAGGATAACTACTTCTTCCTTCCTTTGTTCTGTATCTCCCGAGCCTTGGAAAGAAGGAATCTAATGAGAAGCTTCTGGTAAAGGGGAAACATGGTTCTCAGAGCTATGGTCCCAGCCTTGCCATCATTACTGGAGCCACTTTCTGAGACATTAGCTCTGCTTTCCAGAGCATCCCATCTTTGGATCTGCTGAGGTTGTCCTGAATACAGAGTCACTATTGTGGTTTGGAAGTATTTTTTTCCCAAAGATTCACACACTGGAAGCTTGTCACCAATGTGACGGTATTGAGAAGAGACGGAACCTGTGTGAGATGGGGCTAGTGGGGAGTGATTTGGTCAGGAAGCACCAGCCGCAGAGGGATTGATGCTCACCTTGAAGGGCTGACTGGACTGATTCTTACAAGGCAGGCTGTTATGAAGCGAGGGCACCTCACATACTTGGGCTCTTCTGCACATGCTACTTGAGGTTGTCACATGTGACCCCACCATGTGATGCCCTCCTGCCATGTTGTGATACAGCATTAAGTCCTTGATAGACGTGGTCCCTTGAGCTTGGACTTTTCAGGATCCAAATCACAGGCAAAATAAATAATTTTCCTCACATAGTACCCAGTCCTGGGTATTCTGTTGTAGCAATGCAAAAAGCATTAAGACAGTCATGGAGTATCTATTTGCATAACATTAAAACAATTTTTTTAAAATTCAACTTGAGACTTATATTTGTGATCTCCAGAATGTAATGAGTTACTGTATTGCTTTTTAAAGTGATTTTTAAAGACTTGTTTACAATCATAGCAAATATTTACAATAATGAGTTTATAACAGTAGCCATAAGAGCTAGATCTGTGTTAAATTTCTTTCCTCCATTTTCTTTTTCAATTTCTTCAGGTGACCTCTGTTAGCATCGAACCTGGCATTGATTGAGGTTGTCTCAGGCTCAACTACTATTATCTTGTTCAAAATAAAGTAATTGAAAGTGTTTCTGGTCGTAGGAGACATGTTGTAAGATAACTCATTCTTTTCAGAAGGATATTTTTGAAGAAAAACTTCACTGTATACGAAGTCCTATAAGGGACCACATTTTATAAATTTTCATTCCATTGAAAATGGATACCTTGTAAAAATTAGTAAAAGTGAATTACTAAAAAAATGAAGTAAAAAATACATACAAAATAAAAGCTGTAGTTTTGTATTATTAGTTCAACAAACAGGAAATTATATTGCAATAAATGTTCCTAGGGTGGCATAATATAGGGAAGAAGAAAAAGTATGAAAAGTGTACATGTTGTGTGTTCACTGAAAGTATGCATGTGGTGATTAATATACAGGCTCACTAGTATACTTATCACTTTTTTTTTTCCATTTTGAAGGAAAAATGATTCCCCACATTAAACATCTACATGCCCACTTCAAAAGAACACAGTATATATAAATATTAAGTTTTTAATGTGACAAATTGACTTGCTCCCTGCTTGACAATTTATGTGAGGTAGGTAAAATTGCCAGTAAGATTACTTATAGGAGATAATGACTGTCTAAGCTGTTCTATGCTTTGTTTTAATAAAAACATAAATGAAATGAGTCTCACAGAATGGAATGGAAGAAGATATTTTAGAACAATTTCAGTAAGATCAGTATTTTAAAATTTCATAAAAAATGGAGCAAGTGCTATTCTGTTTTCAAAGACCTTCAATCCTTCCATAGAAGTAGGTTCCAGCCATGTATCCTGTAAGTTACAGTTAAATTTAAATTATCTTTTGATGAAAGAAATGGATTCTGAATCCATGAATTTTTTTAAGCATAGATCTTCTTTTGATGGAAAATAAAATTCAAAATGCTCCATCAAACTTTACAATGTCTGGTGATAGCTCCTCACAGATGTGCAAGAAAAAGATCATCACCTATGTCATTGATAATTGTGAAGTTTTAGAACGTGTGTCATAACAATCTGTAGAGACTGTTCTTCCAAGCTTCAGCTTTTGCTTTTGTCCTTTGACCTTACCTGCCATTGAAAAACATGTTGTATTTCTTCCTTGCATGGAAGCATAAAGATCACTAAAAACACTGAGGGTATCGAATGAATAAGCAATCCTGCTTGTCCACTTCATGTTGAGACCAAACTGTCTTTGTAATTTGCAGAAACACTAAGAGCTGTTCTGTGGTTTAAATATCCTCGAACACTTTGCCTCTTGATTATCATCCTACCTCAGCAGGCAACAACAGCTGTTTATGATCTGCTTCTATAGGATCATACGACACGAGAGAATAATCTAGAATTTAACACGAGCCTTTACCTATTTCACAAATGTCAGTACAACACTAAGCCACTGCTTATTTCCACCAACATTTCTTGTCATAGCAGGACTGTCTCCTGAGAGACACAGCACATTGATTTACATTCTGGTATAAGCTCCTTAATCAGGGTAACTGTTCCAGAATGTTTTCTGCACCATCGGAACACACTCTCCAACAGCATTTAAACGCCAAACCACATTTGTTGACAATGACATCCTTCATAGTTCAGACTTGGTTATGTTTGTCAGTAACAAAGTTGAAAAAAGGAACTCTTCCTTCATAATACCAGCTTGTTCAAATTGCACATAAACAGGAATATGATGGAAATTATCATGCTGAAATGAAAAAGTATGTTACTAGCTTTAATTGCTCCATGAGTTAGTCTTCCGTTTCAGTAACCAGTCCTGGAACGTGCTGAGTTATGATGGCACTGGGAAGTGGCACTGGAGCCTTCTTTGCTGCAGATTCACCCAAACTTTCCAAGCAAATAGCTTTAATACAGTCTTTCATTAATATCTCAGAGACTGTTTATGGATTTTAGTTTTGGCAAGCTGAAAAACTACTGATTAAGAAGTCTGTAAAGTCCTAATGTTTATATGTGAAATATTGAACATCTGCTTCAATCAGTTTTTTAATCCAGTATTCTTTCTTTCAAAAAAATTCTTGTGGTTTTTAACTTAATTTTTGTAAGTAAACAGCCTGCAAGTTTTGATGGTCTCATTGCTTCATAGCCAGTACATCTCCACAAATCACTGAACACTGCTTTCAGCACATCAACATCAACTACAGCTAACAAATGGACTCAGTATGTTAGGGCTCTGAGTTCTGAGGAAACCAGTATGAACTCCTTGGGTCTTTATTTGGTTCTCTCTTTGGATCGCTTCCATCATCACCATTTGGTTTATACTCCTGTCGTGCTCAGAAAAAGATAAATATTTTCTCATCAAAAATAAAGGCCAATGAACCTTATTTTACCTTCAGTAAACTGAAGGTGAAAATAAAAAATAATTGTATTGCTTTAATCAGCTAATAACATTAAACCATAAAATGGCAAAAATGGAGGAAGGAAGGACTGTATAGAGGGAAAAGATGGGTGGGAGGGGTGAGGGGGAAGGGAAAAAAATAACAGAATGAATCAAACAACATTACCCTATGTAAATTTATGATTATATACAAATGGTATGTCTTTATACAAACAGAGAAACAACATGTATCCCATTTGTTTACAATAATAAAAAATAAAATAAAAAAATGAAGAATACAAGTGATTATATTTTCATTGATTTTTATACACTTTTAGGGTACAGCTGACAAACCAATCATATAATACCATATGTTGCAATTGGGTCCTGTGGCACATGATTGTTTATCACACATCGTGTATCACATGATTCACCACTTGAGTTCAGCAACACTGAATACCTACTCAAAGAGATGAATCTGTCCTTGTGAATTTGGTCATCATGCCAATGTTAAATGGCTATAAATGTTTCTAATACTCCCAATTTTGATACCTAACTTGTTATGCACTCATAATAAACAGTTCATGGTCGAGCACCAATCTGCAGACTATTCATACTTTGAGTAGCACTGTCATGAGGTATTATAGACATAGAACCAAGGGATGTGGAATGAGGGGGGCTGCATTAGTCAGTTTTCCATTACTGTAATAAAATACATGAGAGAATCAACTTAAAAAGAGGCAAGGTTTACTTTCATTAATGGATTCAGAGGTTTTAGTCCTTGGTTCAGTTGACACCACTGCTTTTGGGTTTTCGGCAGCACATCATGGCAGGTTATGCATGGTGGAGCAAAGCTGCTGCCTCATGAATGGGAACTGAAGGAGAGAAAGGAAGAGACCAGAGTCCCACAGACTCTTTCAAGGGCACACCTCCAATGACCTAAAACCTCCTACTAGGCCCCAGCTCTTAAAAGGTCCCACCACCTCCCTCAATAGCACCAAGTTGGGGACTAATAAACCTTCAACATATGGGCCTTTGAGAGACATTGCAGAATCAAACTAAAGGAGAAGTAAATAAAGAAAGGATTCAAGGAAGACACTCAGGGCAATTTTTAGCTTGAGTCAACAAGTAGATGGTGACACCATGCCATTTGGTGAAGTGGTAGAAAGAAATACATCTGGATATGTTGGGGTACTTATGAGTCACCCAAGCAAAGATGGTAAGTATGGATGATTCTGGAACTAAGGGAGTGATCTCATCTGAAGGTGTAACTGGAAATTACCAGCATTTAGATGTTATTTGTTACAGGACTTGAAAACAAAGACCACGTATTACATGTGCAATGCAAAAACTTTCAAAGATTGAGAAGTTCAAAACAGTGTGAAATGATGCTTGGTTCACATGCAAACTCTCTCAAACAGGCACAGTTTATTAGGGTTGTTCTTTAAAAGGTAGCAATTTTTATTACAGCTTCTTTTGAAGACAGCAAGCAGTTTGAGATACAGAATTGGTTGGTAGTGGGGAGTGGAGGGGGTAAGGGGGAGGGAAAAGGAGGAAACAGGCAGGGGGCAGGCATAATTCACAGGTCTCAAACTCACGCTAGTGTGGTACTGGATCTCTAGCCATGTTTTTTGTTAGCTAGTGTGGTATTTTTTAAAATTTTAAACTGTAGATGCTTTTAGGCTCCTTGGGCACTCTCCCATTTGTCCGAAGCCTCACCCTAAATAGAACAAGTCCTTTCTCTGGACTAGGCATCATATTAGATTCTCCCTTCTACTGTCTTGGGTACCTAGATAAGCCAGAGGATTAAGAGCACTAATAGAATTTTCCTTACGAAATCTGCACACATTTATTTCCCTTTTAGCCATACCCATTTTCCTGGACATCAGCAAAAATTAAAGTGGTTATAACATCACTTTTTAAGTTCCTATTTCTGTTGTAAAATAATGTGAACTCTAGAAATCACTGGGCATTGGGACCCTGACTTTTGATATGATCTTGACAATTCTTTCTGCTCCTGAACTGATAAGAGGTTTCTGTTTAAGTATAGAGCAGCACACAAAGGTAACATGAGGAGGCTGTTATTAAGGTGCTTGTGGGACAGATGGAGTCCTAACAGCAAGATCCTTGAAACCTGCGGCTGTGCAAACAGAGTCTGAGGTCAGCAAGGAAACCCCACCAGGGAAAGACCAGATAGAGTAAGATGTCATTTCAGCCTCTCTTTGGGCAGGCATCTTTCCACATATCACATAATATCTACCCTGAAATGACGTTCTGTGGCTATTAACATAATTATTTGTTGGATGAATGATGAATGAATAAACAACAGAACACACTACATGTGGCATCTCCTTATCTCAATGAAGACACAGCTTTAAATAGTTCTCCTCTGAACTCATTTTTGAAAATGGGCTTCAAGATCTAATATGGCTGGGGTTAGGTGCTAAAGTTCTGTGTATAGAACATGGAGTTAAGAGAAATTTTACTATAAGGTATGGAAGGAGATAAGCCATGTTTAACCTAAGGGGGAAAAAAAACCTTGTGAAATGGAATATTTTCAATAATCATGAAGCACACATTGCCTTTTTAAAGATGTTTCTCAGAACAGCAGACATCATTTAGTCTAAGACAACACGGTGTGACTTAATTATTATTTTTTTCCCTTCTACATTGTCTGCCAAGAACTGTGGAGCAAAATGAAATGACAGGACAGGGAGACAGCTGCTAAGTAATCTCTTTATTGTATTTCAAACGAGATAGCTATGTCATGTCTGTTGCTAACATATAGCCACATGAGTTCTGAAGTAAGCTCTCAGGGTCCCCCACAGCCCCCCACAGTGGACTCCAATTGCAATAAGTAATACATCATTTGTAATTGGAAATGTGTATCCCTCAAAAAAGTTTGCTGCTTCTTGCTTAAACTTTTAAAGACTTTTGAGTCTATTGCTTGACTTGGAAACCAGCAGCTGGATTTGCATACATAATTTGATACTGATTGAGCACCTTCTCCAGGCAAGGCACTGAGAGTTTAATGAGTAAGAAGAGAAGCAGCCAGGGCAGAACTCTGAGGAAGAAAACATTTCAGGGAAGGAGTCTCGGAAAGCTGGTCAGGAAAGCCAGAAGGGCAGGGATGTCAAGGGCAAAGAGCACACTCAGAAGGCTGTCAAGGGCTCAACAAGGCAAATACGACAGAGGAGGACTAAAGTACCCACTGGTTTTAGGGGTAAAGAGGTCATTGTCCGACCTGGTCAGAGCAGGTGCCACAGTTACTGGAGCAGAAATCAGATCAGAGTGGATTGATAGGGATTTGGACATAAGTAGAGAAGTGACTAGGGCTGAGGTGCCAGCTTGAGACACAGAAGAGAACTGATGCAGCTAGATTCGGAGGAAGCAGAAAGGGACAGAGTACAGATCTACGGTGGAAGGATTTGTCTGAGACTGGGGGCAGGGGAGGCAGCACATTTGCCACTGTGACAGGAGGGAGGAAGTGAGCTGTCAGCCATCACCTGCATCCTCACCAACACGGCACATCAACAAGGAAAGCTGTAGAGGGAAGAAGGAAGTAAAAGACATTTGTTGCGATGGCTTCAATTTTCATAGAGAAACAAGACGCAAGGTCATTAGCAGAAAGTAACCGGATGGCAGAGCAGGAGCCTGAATAAATGGTGAAGGTTTGCAAGTGTTTCTGCGGAAAGAGCTGCCTGAGAGAACACAAAGGTACCCCTGGTGGCACAGAGGTCCTGCTGGGAACATGTCTGATACGACTGCAGGCACTCAGCAACCCAAGAGTAAAGCAAAAAGATGGACAGGACGAGGTGACGGAAGTGTCCCAGGCTAGGAAGCTGAGGGCACTGCCAAGAGTGCGATGGATGTGGGCCCCAAGCCAGGCCGGCAAAGAAGAGGTTAGCACAGAGTCTGGGAACAGCATGGGGTCAAGGGTTACGGGATCAGCAGCTGGTGCAGGCTGAGGGGACCCTGACCTGGGCCCTGGGTATCTGGGGTTCCATTCTGGTCCTTCGTTTGTACCCTTCTTCATAGAGCAAGGAGTCTTCTGGACCAGGGGATATGCCCACCCACAGCCTATCCTTCCTACCTTTTAGGTGACATTCCGGGTATCTGGGGCCCCAGATTCACCTTCCCAAATAGCCCTATGCCCATTTTTAGTGCCAGTGTACATCTCTTCCTGAGGGTCTCCCAAAGGGTGGCTGACTGAAGGGATGGGTTGAGCTTGGAGGTGAAGGCTTGGGGTCCTCGTGGCAAGTGCGAGCCTCCTCACCACATCAAGCAGGGCTGAGGACCAGAGGTCAGCACTCCGCATGCCATGGACGTTCTGTGTGGGCCTCCAGGGAACTGATGGATAAATTCTGAAATAGTTCTTTGTCTTTTAGCTCACTATTAATGTATATTTGTCAAGGTAGGAAGACAAAATTGGTTTTGTTTAATAGTTTACCTTGATTTATAACTTTTTCGTATAGGGGCATGTAATGTGAGAGTTTCTATTTTTATTCTTGCCCTAAGTCCTGTAAATGTTGGGTGTGCCTGAGCCAGAGTGTCAGCTGGGCAAGAGGTTAGACTAGGGGTCATTAGGCTTATAAGCAATAGGGCACAGTAAGCATTTGCTGAAAATTCTCAGCCCTTGGCAACACAAAGAAACAATAGGTAAGAAAAGATTTCTCTCCCTCTTTCTCTCTTGAGCCTTGTTTCACTAACTCTCTTCCTGTATATCCATCCATCTCTTCTCTTCCTTGCTCTAAGTCCCCTTGAACCACATCCCTGCTGAGTTTGGTGAACAGAAGGCATAAGCAAGAGGCAGGAGGGTGTGGGGAGGGAGAATGCACATTTCTCTCCTGCTCCTTCCCCTTCTGCTCCTGGTAGTAGATAGGCTTCCTTTCAAAGCTCAGCCTCTACTGGGTAGCCCTGCTCCACACTTCCAGCTCTCCCTGGACTGTAATAATGTTTTCTCCTTCCTTTCAGTAGTTCTTTGCCTCTGGATTCCTCAAATGATCTTGTGGATTCTTTATTCCTGCCCAGACTTTTGTAAATGGTCCCTTCTTCAATTTAAATATCTGAATACTACATTTTCTGCTGGGGCTCTGAATAATAAAATCAATTTTAAAAACAAATAAAGAAAAGTCTCTGTGAGTAGAAAAGAATAATAAGCCAAAGTTAGTAGCAATGACAACTCTGTGGTCATTGTGAGTTTGAAGGCAGGGGCTGGTGCTGGAAAGACGTGCGGTCTCAAGCTTCTATATCCAAAGGCAAAAAGATGCAAATATGGATCACACCCCCAAAGTAGCAGGGTTGGGGTGGCATAGGGAGGGTATTATTTCCAATTTTTTTTCAGTTAGGTTCAAGGCCCCTAAATACCTATAATTAGAAATGAAGATAAGATGCCTATATATAATGAATCTGCATTACACATTTCTGGGCACAGAAATTACTTTTCTGCAGCAGGATTCCCAACCTATGCTTAATTTTTGACTTGTTTCAGAGCTAAGTAACTCATGGGCCTGAGTTAAGGCAACCCCAAACTCCTCAAAGAGAACCCTTGTAGGGCAAATCCATAGGTAATAAAGCTCTCAATAAAAGAAAATCACGGAATGTACAAGGATATGCAGCATGATTAAAAGCAGTGGGGTGACTCATAACTGAGGAAATATGTATAACAGAATACTTCTGAAAATATACTCCAAAAATCCTCACAGAAGTCTGGATTAGTAGCTATGAGGCAAGATTGTAAAGTTGGGAGGTTGTGAAATGTGGAAAGGTAGAAATGAAAAGGAACCAACTGAAAATCTTGAAATGAAAAAACAAATGTAATTTTGTAGGTTTGACAGAGCTGAAGAGAGATTTAATGAACTAGAAGACAGAACAGAGAAAATCTCCTAGAATGATGCAGGAAATTTAAAAAAAAAAGGCAAACAATGTGAAAGGAATGTTGAGATACTGAAGATAAAAAAAAAGTAATAACATTAAACTAAAAGAAGTTTTAGAAGAAAATAATGGAATAGACAAAGTTGAAAGAAACTCCCATGTACAATAGAAAAATTCAGTAGATTGGGAGAATATAAGGTATTTTATATTTCCTATATTTCTGCCAAAATTCCACATCAACTGATAAAGATATCATCTCTCATCCCTACTACCTGATATTGTTTCAGAGACTCTGACTCATTAAAAAGAGCTATTTGAACATGATATTTTTGAGAGGGTGCACTTCCTGGTAATGGTTCAGGGTTTTGTTAAGGGAGCAGCCAGTTAAAATAATAGAGATGAAAATCACTGGAATTGGAAAAGTTAAACAAATGAAGATCTGAAGTACTGTGTGGCTTTGATGATAGCAGGGCTTTGAGTTTCGAGGGAGGCAATCCTGATTAGGTGAGCAGGAGGCTGGAGAATGGCAGTGCTATGGATGCAGAGGGCAAATCAGTCAGATAGTAGAATGATCAAACAGTAAGGAGACAACAGAGTGGCAATGATGGCGTCCAGACAGCACTATGCTTGTGGAACAGGGTTCTCGCAAAAGCCCACCAGGAAAAGCCCTCAGGGAAGAGCCAAATTTCAGTAAGTAAGAAGGCAGAGTCAATGTTCTACCACCTAGTTATGGATGTAGGAAAGTTTGTTGAATATGGAAAAAGGATTCCAGGGTTATCCTCAGAAAGTCTGAGAGAGAGAAAGAGTGGAGGTTGAGTCAGAGCAACTAAGCACAAGGAGATAGGATGAGACAACTGGGAGAACAAAAGGGGCTTCTGTTTTTAACAGATAAGACTGTGAGCCTGGTGGGATTTGCTAGTGTTGAGGATGAATGTCTTTTCATTATGTCAGTCATAGTCTAGATACTTCCAGGAAAATCCATTATATGTGTTAAGAAATGGAATGCAAGACCTCTTTGAGATTACAACAGGAAGAATAAAACAAGATATAGGAGATACTGAGGGGAAAAAGATGCTAGTGGTTCAGCAAACAGCTCAAGAGTCAAAAGGCTGCAATGTCTAACCTCCAGATCAGATTCACTGCAGATTTCTCATTTAGTATTGCCTTTCACTATACTGCAGCCTGCACTTATGGAAACACAGAAATACTAAAATTTATCAGTATTAGAAATTCAGAGAAATTATGATATGGCATGAAAGCATGTATCTGAAACAAACACCAAGACTTAATTACAATATTTAGTAGAGGCTGGAAATTTGGAATCCATAAGTATTTAATGGATTAATCTTATATTAAAGCTACTTGAAGTATTTTATTTTACAATTCCAATGAAGAAACTATAATGGGGTTAAGAATACTTTGCATAGTTAACTCCAAAGGAATAGATTTTGAAGATCATACAGCTGCCCTCAAAGCAATTGTCTCCATTGCATCTGCCTTATCATTTCTCCTGGAGCAGCATGCAGAATGTTCAAGAATTAGGAGGCATCCCTTTCAGTAATGACCATTGAGGAACAAATATATGAACAAGCAAGGATTGGCATCTGTTAGCCTATGAATGTGGACTGTTAATTATGTAAGACAAATACAACGTATTCAAGGAAATAGTACCCATTCATCCACATTTTCAAAATGGAAAAGCACTACATTTAATTTGTGGTTCTCTGCATTTTAAACAGGCAATTCAATGAAGCAATAAATGTGTTCATAATGAATAGATTTTTCTACATAGGGAACTCTTAATGGCAGTGGCACAACTGAAGACAACCTGGTGAACATAAAAGTAAACAACAGAATTATACAAGGATAATTTGAGTCGGCCAGAAAAATCACATTTTGGTTAAAAGAAAAGAATCACTATTGTTGAGGATAAATTTTGGTCATGATATAAATGCATCATTGTGTAAGGCAATAAGACTGCTGTAATTAAATCACCAATATCTAGAATAAGATACAGTTCCCTGTACACAGTCTCCTCATAAAACTGCCATGCTTGGTCCTCCCGGAGGCCCTCTGCCCTCCGGTCTCCAATACCTTCTTCCTCAGGCTGCTCTGTGCTCTTCTCCTTTGAACCAAACTCCCATTACTCTCCTCCCAAACATTTCTGCTGAGGCCGTGGGTCTTCCGTTTCTATTCAAACTGTCTCACATCCTCAGCTTCTCCAGCTAATGCTCACTTCACCTTTGACTGGAGCTTGGTTCTCTACTGAAGGCACAGCCCCTCCACGTCTTCCCCAAATCCCCTCCCTCTTCTGAAACATCTCATCCTAATGATTTCCCCTTCTCTCATGTACTTTCCCCTTCTCTCTACTGGCTTCCCCACAGAATGACAGGGTTCTCAAACCAGTTTTTCTCTCTGTAGGCAACCATTCCCATCAGGGGCAAGGCCAGATCTGCCCAGCACAGCCTGCTACTCCACACGAGCCCGGCCCCGTACACTCGGGAACTCTGTGTTCTAGAGTAGTGATTCTCAAACATTTGATTCAGGACTCCTTTGTGCTCTTAAAAATTGAGGACCTTAATAAGTTTCTGTCGATGTGGGTTATATCTGTTAATATTTACCATACTAGAAATGAGTTTTAAAACTGAGAATTTTTAAAGGCATCAAATCCATTGCATTTTAATGTATTTTATGAAAATTAATTTTCCAAAACAAAAAGGGAGACTATGATGATTTTTACATTTTTGCATGTCTTTTATAATATATTGCTTAATAAGTTAAAGCCAGATTTGCATCTCTGCTTCTGAATTCCCTTTGTGGAGATATGGCTATAGTATATAAAAAAATAAGGTCTTCCACAGATATGCAAATGAAAGGGGGAGGAAAATTTTAATAGTTTTTTTCAGATAATTGTAGATATTCTTTTTTTAATATTACCGTACACTATAACTCAAAAAGTGGCATTTTCTTAAAGGCTAGCTCCAATGTAGAATTTGAAGTAATATCAATTAACCTTTCATACTTTATTAAATTAAAATAAATTGATGTACCTTGCACTTTCAATGGATTTTTCACCCAAGCATGATGCATGGTTTTTGTAACATCATACATTGGTCATTGAAAAATATTAATTCACTGACTTATAAAGATCTTCTAAATGTTAACACATCACATTATACAAAATTTAAAAATTGTATTTGTTAATACCACCTCTGAACTCATCACAAAAGTCTTCACTGAGAAACTGTCAAGCTCACAGGGGTGGATATGAGCTGCCCAAATTCTAATTTTCACTGGAAAGCTCAAATTTTATCATTGGCAACAAATACCATCAGTTGTTTTTTCTGAAAATGACAGGTTCACTTCATTCATTTTTGAGAAAATGTCAACCAAATACCACAGTCTGAATAATGGTAGTCTGTCTGTCAGTCATTCTTTCCAATAAAAAATGGTGTCCCATTAAAACAGTGGCCAGTTCAGATCTCTCATTTAATCCTGCAGATTTTTTTTTCTGTAACAGGGATGATACATGGTACTTTCTAGAATATTAAAATGATGTGCCTTTGATGATTAGAATTTAATAAAATTAATAATTTTCGTTGCTTCATCAAAGATATTCTTATGTGCAACTGATAATTTTTTTTAACTGTGCAGGCAAGGTGGTGAAGAATATGATGATTACTACTACAGCTTGGTGCTACTGTCTTGATAAATTCAAGTGAAATAATTCATGTGACTTTATCTGTCACTTCTTTTACATCATCTGCAAATATCATCAGGGGAAATCAAGACAAATAGTGCCTTAGTACTATGAAAAATTTTTTTTCCCTCAGTACTGAGGACTGAACTCAGGGATACTTTTCCACTGATCTGCATCCCAAAGCCCTTTAACATTATTTTTTAAAGTAATTTGGAGACAGGGTCTCACTGAGTTGCCCAGGCTAACCACAAATTTGTGATCCTCCTGCCTTGGCCTCCTGAGTAACTGGAATTATAAGCTGTGTCACTGCACCCAGCATGAAAACAGTTTTGATCTCACAGACCCCACTGGAGCCATAGAGCACACCGAGAGAACTTCTGCGGAAATGACTGCAAACAAGGAAGACCATCACAACCAAGCTTGGGTGCCTTTGAAAACACTACCTAGGACACTGGCCCTCCCAGTCTGAAGTCCATCCTGAGCATCTTCTGCATGGCTAAGCTCTCCCCACCCCCACTCCCCAATTCTTCACTCTCAGCTTCCCAGTTGCCACTCATACCCTACATCCAACACTTGGTTTTGGTTTACCTTCTGGGTGTTCACACCTGGGCCTTAACAAGACCTGGTTGGAATTCCATTTCTGGCTTCATTTTGTTATTCCTTCTGGGCCTTTGGGTATGAGTCCTCTAGCCTAAAACCCCATCATCAGAAGCAAGGTAAACCCTCCTTGGTGGTTTTTCTGGACCACTACAAGGTGAGCATCCAGGTGAGCCTTTCTCTAGACTCCAGTCCACACACAACATGTCTGCCTAGAGGAGGCAGTGAGGTATTAAGGACTAGTGTTTTGGTACCAGTTGATATTGTTTAGGAACATACCTAACTTTGAATGTAAAGCAAAATTGTTTTGTTGCTTTACATCTTGCAAGATAAGGTGAAATAGTCTTTGACTCTTATAGAGAAGGGTAAAAACAAGTTTTCCTCTGGTCCATGAGCATAAGATGAAAGAAATACTCGACATATTGAAGTTTTAAAATGTGTGTTCACCCATTTCCCTTCCAGCAGCACCTTCTAAATATGAATCAGGGGTTCATTCAAGTTTAAGACCTTGGTAAATGCATTAATTAGTTGGAGTTAGGCATGCAGAGGACAAGTAAAAGTATCAATTTCTGAAAATACCTTTTAGTAAATATATTAATTTAGAACAAAATTAATATGATTTTTAAGTTACCTATTAAGTAACTCATTTTATCATCACAAAAGAATGCTTTCTTCTCCTTACATACCTCTTACACTGCTTTCCTGAGCATCTAGAATTGAAGTTTCCACATCTGAACAAGCCCCTCATATTCTGACCAGTCAAGCTCCATCACAGGATTGTCTGTGGGAAACATCGTTTGATATGTCCAGAGCTAGTGACAGAGTGAGACATCTTTGTGTCTTTCTTCGACTCTCTTGCAAGGAGGGCCCATAGGTATAACTTCTGAGGGGCTCCGGTGAGATGTCTCGTGCTGCCTCTGGCAGCAAGGGACACTGTCCTGGGAAAGCAGTCCTGAATGGGGATGGCACAGGAGGGAATGTGCAGGGGGCACCACAAGTCTGGGTGTTGCTGAAGCTGGGCAAAGGGAAGAGGGAGGTACATCCAGGAGCCCCAGTTCCAGGGGTGCATCTCTGGACAAGGAATCCTGAGAGACCCTCTTCCTTCACAAACAGGAATATGATGGCCTCAGACATGAGGTCTTCCAAGCCATCAAAAGGCAGTTTTTCCTAGTTAGGATCTGGAGTTCTGCAGGCCAACTGCCTAGATTTGAATATTGGTTCCATCACTTACAAGCTGCGTGACCTTGAGCAAGGGACTTAACCTCTCTAATCTTTGGACTTCTCATCTATAAAATAGAGACAGAAAGCAGACCCATCTCACAGTTATTATATGGCTGTAAAGAAATAATCTATATTAAGTGCTTAGCACAGTGGCTGGCATGTAGTAAGTCTTAACAAATGACAGCTATTATTATTATGAGCATTATACTTTTGAAAGTGCAAGCTGTACATCTCCTGGAAGGAGAAGAAAGGAACCTCGGATTTCCTATCCTTCCCCTACCAATCCCAGGAAGAGGATCATGAGAAAAGCTGAAGATTCTCACATTTCTGGGGTACTAATTAAAGAACCTGTAACTAAACATCAGGGATATTTCTACTATAATTGGGAGGGACCGCTTTAGATATAAACATTTTGATCATTAACCAACTATTACAAAAGATGCAGTCTTGTTAGGTGCAAACTCACAAGGATGCCAGTAAGTGGTCTCCACCACAGCTCCGTGCTGCGAGTCCCTCAATTGCCTCAATTCGTGACCTTCATCTTCACTCTGCTTCAAAAATTGATCTTCGATGGCTAGACCAAAGACTTTTTGTCAACTACCCAGGATTTCTCTGTATACAAGTTGTTTAAAATGAAGATTCCCAAGGCCAGACAATTAGGTGCAACTCCCTACCATTACCACTCTATTGTTCGTTGATTCCTAACTTTTCCAATATCCTTGAGACTCCCAGGACTTTGGCCACTTTCCATCCTCTTGCAGTATGAATGGCCTCCTGGTTCTACTTGCTTTCTACCTCGCCTCCAGCCCACACGACCATGCCTTCAGTCATCCTGACCTTATCCTCAGTCCTCTGCCTGCTCGTTCCTCTATCACAGCCAACCTACGCAACCCAGACCTGAGCTCAATCTAGTCATGATTCTTCTATGGCTTTGGATTCCATTCCTTCTGTCTCCTCAGGGAATTGCTTCCTTTGATCACATGCCAATATCTTTACTTTTACTCACTATTTCTTCCAACACATATATTCTTAGATATCTCCTCAGAGTTCACGTCCTTTTTAATTCTTCAAACTGGTCATTTACATTAGTTCCACTTTCTCACAATTCACTCAACCCAAAGCAATTGGGCTTCTGCCTCCATTATTTTATCCAAATTGCTTCTGTCACATTATGTGATCTCCCAGTGGCATTGGAAACTGTTGACCATTCCTTCCTTTTCTAAACTCTGATCTCATCTTTGAAGTACCAGTGACCAGGGCTGCATCCTTGCCTTCTACTCTTCTCATCCCACGGCCCCTTCCCCTGTGACCTCAACAAACCTAAGATTTCGGCCACTCATAGGATTCACCAACTGATTCCAACCACTCAGATGTCTGAGTAGAGACCTCATCTGCACACAGCTAAGTGTGGCAGGCACTGAATTCATCGAACTCAGATCTTGTCTCTGTACTTAACAGCTGCCTGGCTTTAAGAAAGTTACTTGACTTAAACTTCAGTCTCTCAGCTATAGGAGAGGGACAATCAAATCAGCAGTGTCTACCTATGTTATGGTTTGGATGTGAGGTGTCCCCCAAAAGTTCACGTGGGAGACAATGCAAGAAGGTTCAGAGGAGAAATGATAGAGTTGTTAGGTCTTAACCCAATCAGTGATTTAATTCCATGACAGGGATTAACTGAGTGGCAACTGAAGTGGTAGGGTGTAGCTGGAGGAGGTGGGAACTGGGGCATGGCTTTGGGTATCTATTTTTGGCGAATGGTGTCTCTCTACTTCCTGATCATCATGTGAGTTGCTTCCCTCTGCCATACTCTTCTGCCATGATTTCTGCCTCACCTGGAGCCTGAGGAATGGAGCTGGCCTTCTATGGACTGAGACCTCCGAAACTGTGAGCCCTCAAATAAACTTTTCCTCCTCTGAAATAGTTTTAGTCACTAAACTAAAAGCTGACTAAAACAACCTGTGTAGTCCTTCTGAGGGCTAAATGAAATAATGCCTTTAGAAACATGTTGTTAGAACTCAATAGTGACAGTTCTTGGTGTTATTACAGAATTCATCTAAAGCTAAACAAAGCAACTCAAAAATATATTAATAAAATCAACTTAATGCCCTTTCATTGCTATAATAATCATCATAGCTTCTTAACATCTTGGTATTTCAATCATTAAAATAACTTTTGGGAGCGATCCAAGATGGCGGACTAGAGGGTGACTGCATCTCCAGTCGCCCCAGAACCCAGGATTCAAGAAGGGGAGGCATTGAGAGACTCGGACTAAAATAGAAACACGGGGTGAGTCTCCCCGACCCAGCGAAGCTCAGCTGGGCGACAGGCCCGGATTCGAGTGGCTTATTAGAGTAGGACAGGGCAGATAGTGTCTCCCCCAGGCAGCTCTGTGCAGTCTGGTGGTGGGCTCCTCCCACAGGGACAGATCCTCCAGCCTCTCGGAACAGGCCCCCCAGTGAGAGCCCTTCTGCACAGAAGCAGCGCGGCCAGCTCCGGCCCGCCCCGGCCAGCTCCGGCCCACCCTCAAGTTGCTTCAGTGACCAGCACAAGGCGCCAGGGACTTCCCCAAGCAGCCCAGCCCCCTCCGGTGGGAAGCGCCTGTCTAGGCTAGCTTCTCGGGGCAAACCGCCCAGTAAGAGCCTGTCTACACAGAGCCAGCCACAAGTCCCCAAGCCAGTGGAGACCTCCGACCTACAACCAGCCTCTGGGACCAGGGCTGGGCAGCAAGAGACCTCTCCAGGTCTCTCTCCCTGGAACCAGTAGCAGGCTAGGGGCAGCATTCTTCGGAAGCACTGCATTATCAAATTAATCCAAGACTCCTGGCTTCAGAAGGCTGGTAGGTGATACTGGAAATCTACAGGGACACTATAAGCCAATAGAGGAAATCTACAATATCACAGAGTCCCACTGACATCTGACCAATATGAGAAAACAAGGGAAGAAAATGTCTGAAACAAACCTAGATACTATATCAATAAAACCCAATGACAGCACAGCAGAAGAAATGTCAGAATGGGAGTTCAGAATGTACATAATTAAAATGCTCAGGGAAGCAAACGAGGAGATGAAAGAACAAATGCAGGCATTAAATGAACGCACCAATCAACAGTTAAAAGAGCAAATAAGGGAAGCAAAAGAGCATTTCAATAAAGAGTTAGAGATACTGAAAAAAAACCAAACGGAAATCCTTGAAATGAAGGAAACAATAAACCAAGTTAAAAATGCCATAGAAAGCATAAACAATAGGATAGATCACCTGGAAGACAGAACCTCAAATATTGAAGACAAAATATTTAATCTTGAAAACAAGGTTGACCAAACAGAAAAGATGGTAAGAAATGATGAACAGAATCTACAAGAATTATGGGATATCATGAAGAGGCCAAATTTAAGAATTATTGGGATTGAGGAAGGCTTAGAGAAGCAAACCAAAGGAATGAACAATTTATTCAATGAAATAATATCAGAAAATTTTCCAAATCTGAAGAATGAAATGGAAAACCAAGTACAAGAGGCTTATAGAACTCCAAATATGCAAAATTACAACAGACCTACACCAAGGCACATTATTATGAAAATACCTAACATTCAAAATAAAGACAGAATTTTAAAGGCCGCGAGAGAAAAGAATCAGATTACATTCAGGGGGAAACCAATAAGAATATCAGCAGATTTTTCAATCCAGACCCTAAAAGCTAGAAGGGCCTGGAACAACATTTACCAAGCCCTGAAAGAAAATGGATGCCAACCAAGAATTTTATACCCAGCAAAACTTACTTTCAGATTTGACGATGAGATAAGATCCTTCCATGATAAACAAAAGCTAAAGGAATTTACAAAAAGAAAGCCGGCATTACAGAACATTCTCAGCAAAATATTCCATGAGGAAGAGATGAAAAACAACGATGTAAATCAGCAACGGGAGGAACTAGCCTAAAGGAATAGCCAAATAAAGGAGAAACCAAATCATGTCAAAAAACAAAAATGAGTCCAATGACTAGGAATACAAATCATATCACAATAATAACTGTGAATGTTAATGGCCTGAACTCATCAATCAAAAGACATAGACTGGCAGATTGGATTAAAAAGAAAATCCAACAATATGCTGCCTGCAAGAGACCCATCTCATAGAAAGAGATACCCATAGACTAAAGGTGAAAGGATGGGAAAAAACATACCATGCACACGGACACAGCAAAAAAACTGGAGTATCCATCCTCATTTCAGATAATGTGGACTTCAAGCCAAAACCAGTCAGAAGGGATAAAGAAGGACATTACATACTGCTTAAGGGAAGCATAAATCAGCAAGACATAACAATCATAAATATCTATGTTCCGAACATTGGCTCATCAATGTACGTCAAACAAATCCTTCTCAATTCCAGAAATCAAATAGACTGACCACAACACAATAATACTAGGTGATTTTAACACACCTCTCTCACCGCTGGATAGATCGTCCAAACAAAAATTGAATAAAGAAACCACAGACCTCAATAACACAATCAACAATTTAGACTTAACCAACTTATATAGAATATACCATCCAACAAAGAACGAATACACTTTCTTCTCAGCAGCACATGGATCCTTCTCTAAAATAGACCATGTTTTATGCCACAAAGCTACTGTTAGCAAATACAAGAAGACAGAGATATTACCTTGTACTCTATCACATCAAAATGAACTGAAATTAGAAATAAATGACAGAATAAAAAACAAACTTCTCCAATACTTGGAGATTAAATAATACACTATTATACGATGAATGGATAACAGAAGACATCAGGAGAGAATTAAAAAATTCTTAGAAGGAAATGAGAACAAAGACACATCATATCAAAATCTCTGGGACACTATGAAAGAAGTACTGAGAGGAAGATTTATTTCATGGGGCGCATTCAACAAAGGAAGTAGAAATCAACAAATAAACGATTTAACATTACAGCTCAAAGCCCTAGAAAAAGAAGAGCAGACCAACACCAAAAGTAGTAGAAGACAGGAAATAGTTAAAATCAGAGCCGAAATCAACGAAATTGAAACAAAAGAAACAATCGGAAAAAATAACAAAATAAATAATTGGTTCTTTGAAAAAATAAACAAAATTGATAAACCCTTAGCCACGCTAACAAAGAGAAAGAGGGAGAAAACTCAAATTACTAAAATTCGGAATGAACAAGGAAATATCACAACAGACACGAGTGAAATACAAAACATAATTAGAAGCTATTTTGGAAATATATACTCCAACAAAACAGAAAACCTCGAAGACATCAACAAGTTTCTAGAGACATATGAATTACCTAAACTGAACGAGGAAGACATACACAACTTAAATAAATCAATTTCAAGCAATGAAATAGAAGAGGTCATCAAAAGCCTACCAACAAAGAAAAGTCCAGGACCAGATAGCTTCTCAGCCGAGTTCCACAAAACCTTTAAAGAAGAGCTCATTCCAATACTTCTCAAAGTATTCCATAAAATAGAAGAGGAGGGAACCCTCCCAAACTCATTCTATGAAGCCAATATCACCCTGATACCTAAACCAGACAGAGATACATCGAGGAAAGAAAATTTCAGACCAATATCCTTAATGAACATCGACGCAAAAATTCTCAACAAAATTTTAGCAAATAGCATACAAAAATATATTAAAAAGATAGTGCACCACGATCAAGTGGGTTTTATGCCAGGGATGCAAGGTTGGTTCAACATCCGGAAATCAATAAATGTCATTCACCATATCAACAGACTAAAAGTTAAGAATCACATGATTATTTCAATAGATGCACAAAAAGCATTCGATAAAATACAGCATCCCTTCATGCTCAAAACACTAGAAAAAATTGGAGTAGTGGGATCATTCCTTAACATTGTGAAGGCCATCTATGCTAAGCCCATGGCCAATATCATTCTAAATGGTGAAAAAACTGAAAGCATTCCCCCTAAAAACTGGAACAAGGCAGGGATGCCCTCTTTCACCACTTCTATTCAACATTGTTCTTGAGACTCTAGCCAGAGCAATTAGACAAACCAAAGAAATTAAAGGGATATGAATTGGAAAAGAGGAACTCAAACTATCCCTGTTCACTCATGACATGATTATATATTTAGAGGAACCTGGAAATTCCACCAGAAAACTCTTAGAACTCATAAGTGAATTCAGTAAAGTAGCAGGTTACAAGATCAATGCTCATAAATCCAATGCATTTCTATATGTAAGTGATGAATCTTCAGAAAGAGAAATTAGGAAAACTACCCCATTCACAATAGCATCAAAAAAAAAAAAATACTTGGGAATCAATCTCACAAAAGAGGTGAAAGACCTCTACAGAACACTAAAGAAAGAAATTAAAGAAAACCTTAGAAGATGGAAAGATCTCCCATGTTCATGGATAGGAAGAATTAATAGTGTCAAAATGGCCATACTACCAAAAGTGCTATACAGATTCAATGCAATTCCAATTAAAATCCCAATGATGTACCTTACAGATATAGAGCAAGCAATTATGAAATTCATCTGGAAGAATAAGAAACCCAGAATAGCTAAAGCAATCCTCAGTAGAAAGAGCGAAGCAGGGGGTATCGCAATACCAGATCTTCAACTCTATTACAAAGCAATAGTAACAAAAACGGCATGGTATTGGTACCAAAATAGACAGGTAGATCAATGGTACAGAATAGAGGACACAGACACAAACCCAAATAAATACAATTTTCTCATACTAGACAAAGGGGCCAAAAATATGCAATGGAGAAAAGACAGCCTCTTCAACAAATAGTGCTGGGAAAACTGGAAAACCATATACAACAGAATGAAATTAAACCCCTATCTCTCACCCTGCACAAAACTCAACTCACAATGGATCAAGGACCTCGGAATCAGACCAGAGACCCTGCATCTTATAGAAGAAAAAGTAGGTCCAAACCTTCAACTTGTTGGCTTAGGAGCAGACTTCCTTAACAGAACTCCCATAGCACAAGAAATAAAAGCAAGAATCAACAACTGGGATAGATTCAAACTAAAAAGCTTTCTCTTAGCAAAGGAAACTATCAGTAATGTGAAGAGAGAGCCTACAGAGTGGGAGAATATCTTTGCCACTCATACTTCAGATAGAGCGCTAATATCCTGAATCTATAAAGAACTCAAAAAACTCTACACCAAGAATACAAATAATCCAATCAAAAATGGGCTAAGGAAATGAACAGACACTTCACAGAAGAAGATGTACAAGCAATCAACAGATATATGAAAAAATGTTCAACATCTCTAGTAATAAGAGAAATGCAAATCAAAACTACCCTAAGATTTCATCTCACCCCAATTAGAATGGCGATTATCAAGAACATAAGCAACAATAGGTGTTGGCGAGGATGTGGGGAAAAAGATACACTCATACATTGCTGGTGGGGTTGCAAACTAGTGCAGCCACTCTGGAAAGCAGTATGGAGATTCCTCAGAAAGCTTGGAATGGAACCACCATTTGACCCAGCTATCCCACTCCTTGGCCTATACCCAAAGGACTTAAAATCAGCATACTACAGAGATACAGTCACATCAATGTTCATAGCTGCTCAATTCACTATAGCCAGATTGTGGAACCAACCCAGATGCCCTTCAGTTGATGAATGGATAAAGAAACTGTGGCATATATATATACAATGGAATATTACTCTGCCATGAGGAATGACAAAATTATTGCATTCGCAGCAAATGGATGAAATTGTAGGATATCATGCTAAGTGAGATAAGCCAATCTCAAAAAACTAAAGGACGAATGATCTCGCTGATAAGCAGATGAGGACATATGGGGGGGTAGGAGGGGTTAGTGTTAGGGTTAGGGTTAGGTTTAGGGTTAGGGATAAGGAGGGTGATAAGAATGGAGGAAGAAAGGAATGTATAGAGGGAAAAGAGGGGTGGGAGGGGTGGGGGGAAGGGAAAAAAATAACAGAATGTATCAAACAACATTGTCCTATGTAAATTTATGATTTTTAGTTAAAATAAAAAAATAACTTTCAGATAAGGCAGATTGTTCACTGAGTAGAAAAATAACCTGGAAGATGATGAAAAACATATTTAAGAAGATGAAAATCTTCACATGGTACACAAAAATGAACAAAACTGAAGAAAACAAACCCTCAAGAGATGAACTTTCAACTTAAAAGTTACTTCAGCAAGAGTACTGGATTGATTAAACACTATTTGGCCAACTTCTATGCTATTGTTAACTACTTCCTTGAGATCTCTTGGTAATCTCTGATTTTCTTTTTTCTGTTCCTTGTCTTACCAGGTTAGGAAAATGATCAAGTTAGCTAGTGCATATAGCCATTCATTATGGTCAGAGCTCTGCCTAATTCTTGATATGTCTTCTGCCATAGAAGCCCCTTCTTTGCACCCTCACTAACTGTTTTCCCCCCCAGCCATGTGCAGTTTGCTCCAGTCATGCAAACTCCACGCCCATCAAGGTGTCACCTGCTTTCAGTTCTCTATGCATTTGAACATGCTGTGTTCTCTGAAATGCCCTTATAACACACATAGGTGCACATGCACACACTCTGATGCAGTGAGATCAATATAACAGTGTTATCGATAAATCACACTATGCAGTGTTAATAGCAATCCTGTCTACTTTATGGAATGGACTGTTTTCTTTGCCTTAGCATTATGAGTGTTTCAGACTGTGCAACCCAAAGTGTGTCTGCACATCAATAATATCATTCCTTGGGAGTGTGTCAGATGCAAATTTTTCAGGCCCCAACAAAATATCTACTGAATCAGGAACTGTGAGGATGGGGCCCAAGAAGGATGTTTGAAAAGCCCTCCAGGTGATTCTATTGCATCTAAAGTGTGACAAATGTTGCTCTAGGTATCTGTTAATATTGATGAATGAACCTGACAAATGATTAAAAACTTGGGAGACCCTTTAATAATTTATTAAAAATTTAGATCCATTCTAAGCTTCTGTTTTTGTATGTGTAAATCTGCATATATAAATATATAAAATAATCAATCTTGTCAAAATGTCCAGTAATTTTTTACTTATTGGATCACCTAAGGAAATTTAATTTTCTCCTCTAAAAAGAGGTAACGAACACCGAATTTCATTCAACAGGGCTTCATTTATTATTATTACTTTAGTGGCTTCTTGGGTCTCCTTAAACTAAATTTGTATTATATCTCCTACTTTGGGTTGGAGAAACTGGACCCCAGGAAGTTCAATGTCCCGCCTCTTTCCTGGGCCCACAGAGCAGTTTATGGGAGGCCTAGGTTCAGCCTCAACTGCCTCAGAATTTCAATCTGTAGCTTAGTCCACTGGGTGACAATGCTTCTCTACCTTTAGTTGTATCATGGGAGTTAACTTGGTGTAGAGACCTTGAAAATTTACAGTAAAAACACTTTATTTTGTGGTCAGACAATTAAACATGGAAAAGTCCCCACCCTCTATCTGATCCTTGCCTAAGACATTCCTATTGGGCCCAAAGTGAGAAGTGATTTGCTGGCCCTGCAATGTATACAATCTTTTCTCGTCTCCCTCTGTAGCTGCTGAAATCTTGGCTCACACCCAAGTGCCCCACTTGAGTTTTGTTGAAGAAAGATTTCTTCCAGCTGCTTTGTTTGTTCCACGATTACATGTATGAGCTTCCAGAATGTACAAGATCACGAGTCAAATGAAAGGCTTCGGTTCCCAGTTCTCATAAAATGATAAAATTTGAAGCCAAGGAAACAACAAAACTTGACTAAATGAAGGGCTAAGTATAAATGAGACAATAGTATTCCTATTAAAAGGTCAGCGCATGCTAAAATGCTACAAGGAAATCGGCGCTGGCGCGTAATCATGGTATCTTTGTGCTATATTTATGGTTACACTTGCGAAGGCATCAGACTTCCCCGTAAGCATTTACAGTTTGAGGCAAAGCAAGCTGATATAAATGAAAGGCACACTCATATTTAATAATAAAAAGAGCCAAATCAACAGAACTCCTTTTTTAGGAATTGGAAGAGATTATCTTAAACTGAGACTTGAGCATCCTGGAGATCAGTCACCACTCAGCTGGAGATCCCAGGGATCAAGAATAAGAGATGCAGAACTAAAGGGAAGAGGCCTAGTGGTGGGCTGCTTTCCAGCCACCATGAGCTGAGTAGCTTTCCTTCACTGTGCCTTTCTGCCATGATGTTCTGCCTCACTGTGGGCCCAGATCAATTGACTTGACTGACCACAAACTAAATCTCTGAAAGTGATTTCAGAGCTCAAAATAATCTTTTCCTCCTTTAAGTTGTTCTGGTCACAGAGATGAAAAGCTGACTAACACATAGGGTATGAGAGGAAGATGACCTTAAGTACAAAAATGGAGAGCTTGCCAAAGTATACCATCAAATTCCAAAAAAAATCTGAGCCTAGTCCCATTCACCTTGAAATATATACTCGAACATGTTTTATGTGGACAGGGCCTTTCAACTGAGCTTCAGAGACATAATACACATCTATCCACTGCAATACATTGTAGAATGGGGAACACATCTTGCTGTATCACAAAGGGGCTAACTGTTGTATGTAAAGATCAAACACGAGGGACCTTCAGAAGACCATGCACAAGGAATGAAGATGCTCTATCAGAAGCAATCTGGACCAAGAACCAATTGCTAATTTTTAAAAGTCTGTTCAAAAGTGGGACACACAAAAAATTGATGGGTATTATTATGGACGCTGTACTGCCTACCATTCAGATCCCCAGTGACTGGAAGTGTCATCTGCTGCTGCTTCACAGCTGAGACCCTCCTGAAACTTGCCTTCAGTCAAAGGCAGTGATCTTGCTCCTGCTTGAGGTTATGCCACCTCCCCTGGGGGACAGCCCGCATCCATTGTCTGGTCAACACAGAACAAGTACAAACTGTTTCAATCTCCATCTTAGAGTCTGTGTCCCAGGAGCCCACAATAAATTAAATGCTTAATTTAGAACTAAAATGTAAACCTATTTATTCTCTGATAATGTGTTCCATACCAAAGCCTTCGTCTTACAGAACTGCTCCACTGATCAGTCATGACTTGTTCTCTATTTTGCACATGCTACACCTAGAGTACATGACCTATGATTTCCTATTTTGATTCCTTAAAGGTATGAAAACGATCTAGACATGGAATTTTATTCCTCTCCCTAGTCTTTAACAACCATCTTACCCATGATAACGTGACAGATTTTTACATAGAAATTTTAATTGTAGTAAAATTGATGTGAAATTTATCATCTAGCCCATAAGTTACATTAAGTATATTCGTAGGCCATGCAATGTCACCACTGCCCATTCCCAGAACTCTCTTCATCCTGTAGAACTGAAACTCTACCATTAAGCCATCCCTTCTGGTTCCCCTTCCCTCCAGCCCCTGGCAACCACCATTCTACCGTCTGTCTCTATGAACTTGACTACTCCAGGCACCTCACTGGGTAATCTTTATAAAGCCTTCCCAAAGCCTTCAAACTTGACTTTTACAGAAAAAAATAGCTGTCCTCTTGTACATACATCCCATCTGTTAGTCTAATATTTAATTAAGTTTCATAATTACAATAACAAGTTCATCTGACATAAACAGGTTTGGGAACAAACATAAACAACGAACAACATAAACACTTTTGGGAGAAAGTACAACTCAGCTAGTTGGAGCAGAAATGGCATGAGTATACTAAAAAGAAGTCAGTTACAAGTAATGAAGAAGCTGTGGCTGTCCTCCAGACTGCTTAGCATAGGAACTGGAACCTTCCTTGGATCTGGTTAAGCAAGCTTCTTCTATCATAAAAAAAAATTCTGTTACCATTTGGTGACCACTTACTGTGCACCAGGCACTGTAGTAAGCACAATGCCCATAATTCCATGAGGTAAATATTGTCATCATCCTCATTTTCTTTAAAGGATGAGGTATCATTATGTTGCCCAGCCTGATCCTGAACTTCTGGGCTCACGTGATGCTCCAGCCTCAGCCTTACCAGTAGCTGGGCTGCAGATGTGAGCCACGGTGCCTAGCATTATCTTCATTTATGTACAGGAAACCTCAGCACAGAGGGGTACTCCAGCAAATTATCCAAAGTCACACCACTGAGACTGGACAGGGCTGAGATTTTCAAGTCACTCTAGAGTCACAAAGACTCCAAAGCTTGTCCTTACTTCACCTGCCACATTGACTCCTCAAATGAATATTAAATAAAAGGCATAATGAGAATAAAAACACAGAAGTGAGTCTTTGTTTTCTATAGGCAACAAATAAAATGACAAAATATGTCACATCTAGTTTTTTACAAAAGACTAATTTAACAAACAAAGGGTGCACTTTTATCCTCACAAGAAAAGAGTGTTGGTAGTACTGTCTATTATTATTATTTGTTTACACAAGAATTATTTCAGCTAATTAAAGATAGAAGAATTAGGCAATATTTGTAAGGAAAGAACTGAAGTCAGACATCTTAATTATGCTCTCAGATTAGCACCAAAAAAGAGAATAAGCTACAAATGAAAAATGGGAACTTTATAGACTGTAATGAAAGCTAAATGTGTTACATCTTGAGATAATTCTTTGAATTGGGAGAGAGAAAGAGAGAAGCACATGCAAGTGAGCCAACACATTCAAAATAATCAGTGTCAGACAGCAAGTGACTAAGGGGCCAGGGATGTAGCTCAGTGGTACAGCATTTGCCTAGCATGCTCGAATCCTCAGGTTCAATTCCCAGCACCTGCCACACACATAAATATATATATATATATATATATATATATATATATATATATATATATATAAAACTAATCAAGGGAGTCTCATTACCACCATCTATAATCTGCAGCAATGACCATACAGAAAAATCAAGGTATAGTTTTATTAAAAGTATTTTCCCAAGAAAATAAAGCAAGAATCTGTGGCTGTCTACTAAAAAGAAATATGAGTGACATTTCAAAACAGATACAACTTTAAAAAAAAAAAAAAAAGCAGACATCATGATTGCCAAATCAGAAGAAGGAATGAGTTCTGTGGAAGAGCCCAGGGAGCTGTGGACAGAGAGAAGGTCCTCCTTCCGCAGGCCAGTGTGGCAGTTTTCTTCCATGTCCACTAGCAAGAGTACCCTCTGCTCCCTCCTTAGCCAGGATGTGGAGGGATAAAGCCAGCAGGCAAGATTTCCAACAGCAGGGAAGGCTGCCTGCACCATCCAGCCTTTTCCTGTACCAATGATCCAAGAAACGACATCATCGGACAAGCCTAAGACCAGACTCTCTTCAGATAGGCCAGGCAGCTCTTCTTCACGGAACACTCTGACCTAGATGCCCATTTCTAGGTAGAACATCTGCCCTGTCTGTCCCACAGACACCTGTCTGTCCACAGACTGAGATCGTCAGGAACCCCACACTGGCTCAGACACACTGACCAGAGTCAGAGGAGCCACCTCAACTTCTCCATGTCACTCCACTGCACTTCCTGTCACCAATGTCCTGTAGATAGACATGGAACATCATTTGAATGAATCTGCTCTTCCACTGCTCCTTCATTTGTTGGGGGGGGGGGGGAGACTTTTGCAAAATAAGGTCTCTTAGAAGTAATCAGGGGATCTCAGTAGCTTGGCCAGGGCGTCTGACACACAATCTCATTTGCGAGTTCTAACTTCCTATCCAAACACCTTGTGCATTTCCTGCATCAATCAGAGTAGAATCCCTAGAAAAATTAGAAAGAAAAGGGGGGTCTTTCCCTCAGTATTTTAGGTGTGAGGAATTTTTAGCACATAGTTTCGAGAATGAAGAACATCAGGTAGCACCAAAAATTCTTTTGTAGTTTATTTTTTTTCAATGAATTTTATTCTATATACTTAAGGTATACAATATGATGTTATGGAATTCATATAGTAATCATTTATATGGTAAAATGGTTTTGCCACAATGAAGCAAATTAACATTCACTATCTCGCTCATTTTAAAATTTTCTGACAAGAACACTAAGAATCTACTCATTTAGTAGACACCCCAAACACGGCACAATTTCACTGCCTACAATGCTTAGGCTGCTCTTTTGACTTCGAGACTTGCTCGCCCTTCACATCTGCTACTTTCTACCCTTTGATTACATCTCCCCACTTCTTCCCCTAATCCCATGCACTTTCTGGTAACCACTGTTTTATTCTCTCTGTATACTTGATGTTTTGGATTTTAAAGCTTCTGTGTAAGTGAAATCATGTGGCTGCCTTCTTTCTGTGGCTGGCTCATGTCAGCTGGTACCCCGTCCTCCAGGTTCATCTGTGCTGTGGCCCGTGGCAGGATCTCCCTCACATTCAAGGTTGACTAACACTCACTGTGAGCATACATGCCACCCTTCATCCATTCGTTTGTCCACCAGTGGACATGAAGATCGTGTCCAGAAGGTGAAATAACCGCGAACAAGGCTGCGATGGATGTGGGAGCGCAGGTACCGATCTTGACCTTTGGGGACACGCCACGTCTTCACCGTCTTTGGAGACCCCCACAGCGTCTCCGACAGCAGCACCGACCCACATTCTCACCAACGCGCACAGCGGTTTCCTCCTCTCCACATCCGAACGACACTTGCTCTCTCGTGGTTTTTCGGATGACAGCCATCCTAGTGGTCTGGGTTGGCATCTCACAGTGGTTTTGATTTTTATTTCCCTGGTAATTAAGGATGTCAGGCATCTTTTCATCCACCTGTTGGCCATTTTCATGTCCCTTTTTGAGAAATGTCTATTAAGGTCCTTTGTCCATTTTTAAATTAGGTTGTTTTTCTACTATTGAGTTGTCACAGTTTTTATGAATTTTGGATATTAATCTATCAGATATCTGGTTTATGAAGGACAGTTGGCTTTCAAGACCCCTCATCAAAACAACAGACTTCCTTCCAGTAGTCTCTTACACTCAGGGACTTACTCTGGGTGAAGACGCCCCCTAAGTAGTTTTTGCCAGCTGAGTTCTGTAGGAACGCCACCTGGACATCCGGTAGTTCCCTCCTCGGCTTCCTGACAGCATCAGAGTTGAAGCAGCAGATACAGGCCTGGCTCTGGTTCTAAAACCTGCCACTTACTAAATGCAGGGTTACAGCCAAGCTACCCCATCCTCTGATGTTAGTTTTCTTAAAGAGAAAAAGAAGATGGTGTATTCACCTGTGGAGTCCTTACAGTCAACAGAAAGTTATGAAGATTGACTAAGGGCCAAGTGTTACCTTGGGCACCTGGATTTCAAAGATGCAGGTCACAGCTCTGCCGGTTAGGTTCTGCCAGTCTAGTGGGGCACACACACGGACCAAAGACCATAACAACACGGCTCAGCACGTGCTATGACCAAGATGCTTGAAGCAGGAAAGGCTGATTAGACTGCAGAGGAGAGGAAAGACTCGAACTCAAACTGAATGAGACGTTCTGTAAAAACACAATCCCTGATGCCTTGCTCACATTGTGGTTGATTTTTAAACTACCCCAGCCCCACCTGGGCTGAAGGCTGCTAGTGAACTGGTCTTTTTCTTGTCTTTCTGAAAGTTCATATTTTATATTGACAACAAAACACCTGATGGTCATCAGTGCTGTTTTTGGAGAAGCTCTAATTTAATCCTAAGATGCTTCCTCTGAGGCTGGTCACCTCTGGCCTCTGCTTTGCTCTTGTGGTCATACACTGAGCTATGCCACTGGTGCTCATGGGCTTATCTAGAAACTGGCAGGTTTCTTAAGTATTTTTCTACCTTCATTAAGAAGATTTCTCAGAGGATAAGTTCTGAATTGTAGCCTAGACGGGAAAAGTTGGTAGTCTGGAATGCAGAGAGAAAATGACATCTTTTGATTCTAACACTTTGTGTTTTTACCACTGTACCTCATTATCTGATACAAGAGAATAAAGAGGAAGTAGACACTAGAAATAATAGAGAATTCTGATACCCAACTTCTATTCATGAATATGAAACTAATGACTCCATCACAGATGCTTTCAGATGCTGGACAAAACATCTGAGGTAGTGAACAGTGTTTTACATTAGAGACTGCAGAAGATTTTACATATATCTGTAAATTCTTTGATGTTCCTTCCTTCAAGAGGAAGGCCAACAGTCATCAACTTAAATCTGGGCACGGGGCTTCCTCTAGGCTTCCTTCTCTCCTCAATCACTTGCTTTGGGAGAAGCCACCTGCCATGTCATGAAGACACTCAGCAGCCCTCACAGGAAGGCCAGGCAGTTGGAAAACAACAAGCATAACTTGCCAGCTTCTGAGTAAGCCACCCTGGAAACAAATCCACTAGCCCTGGATCCTAAGCCTTTAAATGATCAATGCCTGAGTGCAACCTCAGGAGAGCACAGCAACCAGGACCACCAGCTCAGCCGCTCCCGGGTTCCTGAGTCCCAGTACAGGTGAGATACTAAATGCTTATTGTTTTAATCAGCTAAGTGTCAGGGTGATCTGTTCCTCAGCAATAAATAACAGAGACACAGGCTGTTTTGGAGAGCTTTTTCGCTGCTGTGACTAAAGAACTCAATCAGAACAACTGTAAAGGAGTAGAAGTTCATTTAGGGGCTCACGGTTTCAGAGGTCTCAGTCCACAGATGGTCAGCTCCATTCCTCGGAGCTCCAGATGAGGTAGAACTTCATGGCAGGTGAGTGTGGCAGAGGGAAGCAGCTCACATGATGATTAGGAAGCATAGAGAAAGAGATCGCCACTTGCCAAATACAACTATATACCCCAAAGTCACGTCCCCAGTGCCCCACCTCCCCTAGCCACACCACACCTGCCTTCAATTAACACTGATTGGGTTAAGGCTCTAACAACCCAATCATTTCCTCCTCTTAACCTTCTTGCATTATCCCACACATGAGCTTTTGAGGGATACCTCACATCCAAACCACAACACAGGCCAATAGAGCATCAGTGATAAGGGTTTTGCATTCTAGAGAGCATAATTTTCTTTAAAAACAGTTCTCTTAATTTCTTCCTCTGGAGCATAGACATGCAATATGCACAACTGTGGGCTGGACATAACTCACAGAGCCAGTGGTAGTTCTATTTTATTCTACCACTTTGTGTTCTCCATGTCAAGGAAAGAAACTATAGCTTAAAATACTAGAATTAAATGAGTAAAAATGAGTGATGGGGTGTGACTTTTTAAAAAATTTATTTTATCAGTGCATTATAGTTGTACAAAATGCTGGAATTTGTTGTTACATATTAGTATATGCAGATTATGTAACAATATAATTTAGCCAATATCTCTCTCCAGACTGTGACTTCATAAGAAACAATGTAAAACAAGGTCAATGGCAAGGTAGTATAATGGCAAGTAACTTCCCACAAAATCGTAAAACTTGGGCAAAAAAAGCAAAGTAGTCCTAGTTCCAATTGTTAGATAACGGAGTCTTGAATTTTACCAGAACTGGTGGTTTGGGCACTTAAGTATTTTATTTTATTTGTTGAAAAACATAATTTTATACACTCTGTTTGGATTAGTCTTTAAAGGTCCAAGGTGTTATATCTGCAAACATTAGAAAGGGCATTTTATTTTCACTTATAATTTATTACTTTTCTCAAAAGTTAAGAGTCATTTATTCACAAGCATTTTGTATATATCTAATTTCTGCCCCCAAATCACCACAGGGTCTGAAAAAGGATAGAAACAGGATTCTATGTCCTCACAGAACTCACGGAGTAAACTAGTGCCTCTCATATGAGCATGACCTATGTATATATCTTAAAATACGGATGCATAGGCCCATTTCTAGAAACCCAAATACCAAAGGTTGCTAAACTCAACCGATTCTGATGCTTGGTCAATGTGGAGAAGCACCAAAGTGGACAGTAATGATACAACCCATTTGCTCTATCATCCAATATTTACTGAGCACCTCATCTGCAGAGGAGGTGGTAGGTGCTGAGGATACCATCTGTGCCAAAATACAGGTAAGGTCAGAAGGATAAGTCCATCAGCCAAATGAAGGGAGAGGTGAGGATGTCCCATCATAGGCAGAGGATGGAGACCCTCCAGGGAGCAGGCAGAAGACAGCACCTGAGGAATACCCTGGCACATCGTTTAATGTAGAATTGGACCACAAGGTAGATTTGATTAATAAACAAAAGAATAACAGTATAGCCATGGATTCTGAGCTTTTTATTATTTGAAAGAGACCTAATGACCCTTTCATATAATCCTTTCACTTCATAGCTGAGAAATTCTAGAAGTTGACCTCCCCAAAGTCACACAAAAGAGAACGGAACCTAGGTCTTAGAAACCCAGTTCTAATGAACTTTTTCCTTGTTTGGCTTCTCTTGGGTCTGAAAGATGTCTTCAAGAACCAGACAAGGCCAAAGTACATTTCTTAATCAATTCTTAAAAGCTAGTGTTGTCACTACAGACTGCTATCTCAGGCACTATCAATCTGGAACTTTTTGAAAAGATATAATCAACCAAGAAAAAGTAAGGTAGATGTGAAAAACAGAAAATGTCTCTGAAACTATTTTAGTTGCTACTGCTGGAAAATGTTTGAATTGAAACTGTGGTAGCATTAAAATAAGCTTAGAGAAAATACTAGTTTGGGAATCTGAATCAATGACCTAGAAATAAATCTCAGAGAGGGATAAGTGAAATTTCAAAAGAGTAGAATCAAAGAACATCAAAATGTTATTTCCAAATGGTTTGTAAAAATAATGTTTTTGGACTACAATGTGGAAATGAGTACATTTTAAATCTACAGGTATTGATACACTGGCATGTTGTTACATAACACCAGCCTGTTAAGGAGTGGATTTCCATCAAAGGGGTTTATTACTTGAAGTGACTGAGCATCTTGTGTTACAGTTCCAGCAATGGCACAAACTCTTCTCCCTTTTCAGGATCTTTGCCATCTGGTGACTACTTCTACCACTGTTCTGAAGTTCCTCAAAGGTCAATATTTCATATTTCTTCTTCCTCTTCTTCTTCTTCAAAAAAAAAACCTACTCAAACCTCTTATTTCTTGACTTTTCTATTCTGCCTGCCATCTTAAAACCTTGACTTTCCAATGTTTCCATGAAACCATAGGTTCCTGGCTGTCCTGTGACCATTACGTATGTGTCTGGGCTTCCTTCTACCTACGCCTGCTGCCCTTCTCTTCCTAATGTCCCTTTATACTAATAGGGCACCAAGATTCTCCAACTCACCTAGGCGCCCCATCCCTGGGACTAACCCGGACGGTTCTCTTCATGTTGCTTCCCAATATTTAAACAGCTCCACAGAACACCTGAGTCTTTCTGTGTTAACCTTTCTAAGATGTGTCCATCTGCCTTACCCGAGAAACAAGACCTTACCTTGGTCAGTTACAATGGCTTCCTGGGGACCAGCTCTTTCCTGGAATGACTTTTCCCTTCACAAGCCAAGTCAAATACCTTCCCCAAGTTCTGACATGAAATTCTTTCTTGGATGATGCCTTCCCCACCTAATCCCCTTCCACAGTGAATTTTAACTTCCTCAGCTGTCACATCTGGTCACAGTTTCTCAAGGGACCACAGTAATAAGAGGTCAGCAGAAGGATCTCAGTAAATGTTTGCTGAATGGAAATGAATTATACTGCAGCTCTGCCAGAGTTTAATTTTAATTATATAAAAACCGAGGGAAAACAGAAAGCATATCTTACTTCAACTGTAACATTTATTACTTTGATTTCTTAAATAGTAATAAGAGAAACAGATACTAAAAGCATTATTGATTAAAATAGAAAAAAACCACTGGAATAAAATCCTTTAAACATTCTTGTTAGTTTTCTCTCCTCTAATGCTCTAGATAGATCTTATCACTTTGATAAGGGGTCTTTTGGCATCTGAGAAGCTAAGGATTGATGACAATGGGAAGACTCAAATATGTGAAGGATGAATTGTGTCCAGAAAACCGTGGGTCAGAGAGATATTTTCCAAATGGGAAATGAATTCTGACAGGAAGCTGCCTGCTGGGAAATGAAGGAAGGCTTTGAAAAGCTAGTAATCATGACCAAATTTCAGTTGTGTTGACTAATGGAAACACACACTTAGAATCTATAATATGAAAGTTGTTCTGAAAAGAACTTAATTATGCAGAAGAGGAACCCAAAGATCTTTGAAAATTTGAACATCCACATCATCAAATATGTTAATGTGTCACAGATAACAGGTCTGTCTTATTAAATAGTGGCTGCTCAAGAATACTTTGCTGGTGTTATAAATCTTCCCTCTTCTGCACCAAGGTTGGCTCCTGGCTAGGCAAAACTTGTAGGAAGTTGCTATAAGATCAGTTCCTTGCCCAAGAATCAGTGCCTACTTGCTGAATCCAGTGCCCTTCACCTGGAATGACTTTTCCCTTCACAAGCCAAGTCTATTACCTGTGAAAATGACATGTGTAAATTAAAATCATGCTTCTGATTTCCTCTGTATTATTTACTTCTATGTATTTGTGAAACATTTTCATTCATTTGCTGAGCATTTACTGAGCATCTTCCATGTGCCAGGCACTGTCCAAAGCCCCAGAAATTCAGTAATCTCTGTCCAAAGGGAATTCAGAGCCAAACAGAGGGGTTCACAGGCCTGGTGGGGAAAATGAAGGAAAAAGGACAAGAAATAACCAAAAAGGAAGAAATAACATAAAATGTAAAAAAATCTAGGTTCAATCCTAAATTGATTAAACTAAGAATATTCCAGCAACTCAGTGTTAAATACAGCCAGCTAAGAAGTCTGCCATCTAGGGCTGGAGTGGTGGCTCAGTGGCACATGTAAGGCATAGGTTCCATCCTCAGACCCACATAAAGATAAATAAATAAAATAAAGGTACTGTGTCCATCTACACCTAGAAATATTTAAAATATATAAATAAAGGTATAAAAAAAGAAGTCTGCCTTCTTGATCACAGTTGGGTTCAGTTTTCTGAAATTCTCATGTCAGAGTAAGTGTCAATGACAGCAGGGAGCAAGAGCCCCGAACCTATTAAGGTGCCAGAAAGAGCGACTGTGCAAACGGGAAGACTTTCAGCACCGATAGGTAAACCGGCCCAGCATTTATTTCCTGAGAAATTTAATAGCTCATATTTTTATTTCCTAATTTGTTTTGCCAATATTTCTTTAACAATATAAAAGAAATTTGTAATTATATTATCATATCATTATAAAACAATTCAAAAAGGATAATAGGGAACCATTAGAGAAATCTGGAAAATACACAAGTGGTCAGAAGTGATCTATATGGTCATTTTCCTACAGAAAATATTGTACAACAAAGGCAATTTTGGAATTAAGCAATATGCTCTAATAATAAGTTTGGGAAAACAGAAAAAGAGCAACTGCAGAAGCAAACTTGCTCGACTGCCTGATGCTCTCCTTGGTTAACACCTGAGCCTCCCCAGCCTCTGCGGGCCTCACCTGCACCCCAGCAACTGCCCCTTTCACTGTCTCACCCGCTGGCATTAGGTTGTGAATAATCTGCTACTATTTATTTTCCATGTGTTTGCTTTTCTTCCCAAGCAGATCATTGCTGTTCCCTGAGGAAAGGAAGTATGCCTTCTATTCCTCGGTATCCCCAGCAACCGGAAAGCACCTGGCACGTGATAAGTGTTTGTTGATGAGGATGCACATGCTCATGTTTATGTGAATATTTCTGTGAATATTAATGAATATGGCTGGTTGAGAAGAAAGGACCTAGGATTAAAATTCCTAAATGCTATATATTTTGCCTGACTGGTAAGTAATTCTAAAGAACTCAATACAGATTTGTATTATTTAGACAAGTAAAATCTGAGAAATAAAACTATCCCCATTTAAAAAACTGTAAAATTCATTTATTTTTAATTTTAAGATTTCCTTAAACTTAGATAAGATATATAGAGAACAAAAGATCCACCCTTTTATTAACTAATAACCTTTATTTGTATCTTCTTCCCCTTCTGCTAAACTCCAGTTTCTAAAATTACTCTAATACATCTACTGGGAAACAGCTTAATTTTTTAATAACTAATTCTAAATAATGCAAAATTGTCCTAAACAAATAGGATCTATATCTTTATTGAATTCCACTGTACACCCTAATCACCTAGCCTATGCTAAATGTCCCAGACTCCCAGGTCTGAATGTACTCCTTTTGACACAGAGTGGGTCAGATGGAATAACTGGACAATGAAGTCAGACTGGCAAATAAGTGACTCTTAGAATGAGTGTCAGGGCAAGGTTGGTGTGGGGAGCGCAAGGTCTGATGATTCTTGAACAGCCCACTGTCCACCCTAAAGCCAATGCTGCTGCCATTTGCTTTAATATTATATAAGAAGACATGAGGCCTTAACTATAAATCCCCTATATTGGTTTCCTAGGACCCACTGGGCACTGCCCCCATCCTTGGCCTCCAGGATCCCTGTGTTGTGAGCAGGAAAGATCCCACCTGAAGCTCCAGAGATGTGCTCTGCCAGTCAGCAGGATGCCACCCACTCTGCCCTCAGTGACTACTCTCAGCTTATCAGGCCCTAATCACTGGCCCAGAGGTGTCCACGGCACCAGACACCAGGCCAGGGCTGAACAAAGCAGTGCTCTCAGTTTAGGTTGTGAGGCCTGGGGCTGTGGTGGTCAGGGTGACAGCCCTGAGGGGAGTCAGCCCATGACCGCAGCTGACACAGGGCAAGGGCGAGGCTCAAAGAAAACCAGAGACATGGATTCAGGCCAGTGGTATCATATACCAAGCCAGTCTCCACTCTGGATGGTTCAGTTCTGAGAGTCAACCAATTCCTTTGATCACTTAAGGCAACTGCAGTTACATCCTGCGAGAAAGCAACAGACGGTTCAGAACTGACTCATAAAGTTCACGTAAGTCATACCCGACAAAGTTTTTCTTGAAATCACGTGTCGAGTTAGAGACTGACAGGTGAACCCTGGCCATCTAGGGGAGAGAGATGCCATAAGAACTTTATTGGAATAGAAAGGTTTTAAAAAATGTTCATCATGCTGCATTTTTTCTAAGTTAATTTGGCTGTTAGGACACCTGAGTTTTAAAAGAGAAGAGGTTTTCTTTTTTTTTTTTCCATTTTTTTTTATTAAAAATCATACATTTACATAGGGCAATGTTGTTTGATTCATTCTGTTATTTTTTTCTCTTCCCCCCACCCCTCACACCCCTCCCACCCCTTTTCCCTCTATACAGTCCTTCCTTCCTCCATTCTTACCACCCTCCTTATCCCTAACCCTAAACCTAACCCTAACCCTAACACTAACCCCTCCTACCCGCCATTATATGTCCTCATCCGCTTATCATGGAGATCATTCGTCCTTTAGTTTTTTGAGATTGGCTTATCTCACTTAGCATGATATCCTACAATTTCATCCATTTGCCTGCAAATGCCATAATTTTATCATTCTTCATGGCAGAGTAATATTCCATTGTATATATATGCCACAGTTTCTTTATCCATTCATCAACTGAAGGGCATCTAGGTTGGTTCCACAATCTGGCTATGGTGAATTGAGCAGCTATGAACATTGATGTGGCTGTATCTCTGTAGTATGCTGATTTTAAGTCCTTTGGGTATAGGCCAAGGAGTGGGATAGCTGGGTCAAATGGTGGTTGCATTCCAAGCTTTCTGAGGAATCTCCATACTGCTTTCCAGAGTGGCTGCACTAATTTGCAACCCGACCAGCAATGTACGAGTGTACCTTTTTCCCCACATTCTCGCCAACACCTATTGTTGCTTGTGTTCTTGATAATTGCCATTCTAATTGGGGTGAGATGAAATCTTAGGGTAGTTTTGATTTGCATTTCTCTTATTACTAGAGATGTTGAACATTTTTTCATATATCTGTTGATTGCTTGTACATCTTCTTCTGTGAAGTGTCTGTTCATTTCCTTAGCCCATTTTTGATTGGATTATTTGTATTCTTGGTGTAGAGTTTTTTGAGTTCTTTATAGATTCAGGATATTAGCGCTCTATCTGAAGTATGAGTGGCAAAGATATTCTCCCACTCTGTAGGCTCTCTCTTCACATTACTGATAGTTTCCTTTGCTGAGAGAAAGCTTTTTAGTTTGAATCTATCCCAGTTGTTGATTCTTGCTTTTATTTCTTGTGCTATGGGAGTTCTGTTAAGGAAGTCTGCTCCTAAGCCAACAAGTTGAAGGTTTGGACCTACTTTTTCTTCTATAAGATGCAGGGTCTCTGGTCTGATTCCGAGGTCCTTGATCCATTGTGAGTTGAGTTTTGTGCAGGGTGAGAGATAGGGGTTTAATTTCATTCTGTTGTATATGGTTTTCCAGTTTTCCCAGCACCATTTGTTGAAGAGGCTGTCTTTTCTCCATTGCATATTTTTGGCCCCTTTGTCTAGTATGAGAAAATTGTATTTATTTGGGTTTGTGTCTGTGTCCTCTATTCTGTACCATTGATCTATCTGTCTATTTTGGTACCAATACCATGCCGTTTTTGTTACTATTGCTTTGTAATAGAGTTGAAGATCTGGTATTGCGATACCCCCTGCTTCGCTCTTTCTACTGAGGATTGCTTTAGCTATTCTGGGTTTCTTATTCTTCCAGATGAATTTCATAATTGCTTGCTCTATTTCTGTAAGGTACATCATTGGGATTTTAATTGGAATTGCATTGAATCTGTATAGCACTTTTGGTAGTATGGCCATTTTGACACTATTAATTCTTCCTATCCATGAACATGGGAGATCTTTCCATCTTCTAAGGTTTTCTTTAATTTCTGTCTTTAGTGTTCTGTAGTTCTCATAGTAGCAGTCTTTCACCACTTTTGTGAGATTGATTCCCAAGTATTTTATTTTTTTTTGATGCTATTGTGAATGGGGTAGTTTTCCTAATTTCTCTTTCTGAAGATGTATCACTTATGTATAAAAATGCATTGGATTTATGAGCATTGATCTTGTAACCTGCTACTTTACTGAATTCACTTATGAGTTCTAAGAGTTTTCTGGTGGAATTTCCAGGTTCCTCTAAATATATAATCATGTCATCAGCGAACAGGGATAGTTTGAGTTCTTCTTTTCCAATTCGTATCCCTTTAATTTCTTTGGTTTGTCTAATTGCTCTGGCTAGAGTCTCAAGAACAATGTTGAATAGAAGTGGTGAAAGAGGGCATCCCTGCCTTGTTCCAGTTTTTAGGGGGAATGCTTTCAGTTTTTCACCATTTAGAATGATATTGGCCATGGGCTTAGCATAGATGGCCTTTACAATGTTAAGAAATGTTCCCACTACCCCAATTTTCTCTAGTGTTTTGAGCATGAAGGGATGCTGTATTTTATCGAATGCTTTTTCTGCATCTATTGAAATAATCATGTGATTCTTAACTTTTAGTCTGTTGATATTGTGAATGACATTTATTGATTTCTGGATGTTGAACCAACCTTGCATCCCTGGGATAAAACCCACTTGATCGTGGTGCACTATCTTTTTAATATATTTTTGTATGCGATTTGCTAAAATTTTGTTGAGAATTTTTGCGTCGATGTTCATTAAGGATATTGGTCTGAAATTTTCTTTCCTCGATGTGTCTCTGTCTGGTTTAGGTATCAGGGTGATATTGGCTTCATAGAATGAGTTTGGGAGGGTTCCCTCCTGAGAAGAGGTTTTCAATCATAGGATTTTAGACATAGTATCAGAGATACTTGGAAAGCTATTTGGGACAGGGACTTTGCTGGACACCCTCAAGTGACATTGTGCAACAACAGCCCCTTCTACTATTCTGTCAGATTGTAATTGCCCTCGCTAATGGGTATCCCTTCTCTAAATCCCAACTACTCGTACAGTCCGGGCCACGCCTGTGCGTTTCTAAACCCGCCACGTGGCCCCAGAGGCCTGCAGGACAGCGCTGTCTCTGGGCCTGCTCCAGGCCTCCCTCCCACGCCCACAGTGCTTGCTCTTCCAGCCTCCCAAGCCATTCCTCGAAACCTGGGGTTCCACACACACTATCCATTCCGCCCTCTATGCCCAGCTCTGCCTCCACACCCTGGTCTCCTGTTTGACCCTGACTTGACCTTCAGGTCTCTGCTGAAACACGGCGCCCTCAGAGAAGCCACCCCTGACCTCAGCTCCATCAGGGCCCTTGGTAGTGATTAGTCATGACATCTTTGCTCTTCCATGATGGCAGGGGGAGAAATTTAAAATGACCTACTTCTGAGTATAATTATCCACTCCAGGTCTGTTTTCCTGACCAGACTGTAACCTTGGACGCAGGCGGAAACCAGGCCTACTGTTCATCCCCAGCGCCTGGGGTCTGACATTCCAAACCATTTCATGATTTCCAGTCTCTCTCCCTTTTTCTCCTCCCTAAGGTCAGTGTCCATGCCTAACAGCTTCTAACCTGATCATTATCTGGCTCCGATGAACTCAAGCCTACAACTGGGCCTCATTGACAGCCAAAACCTTAGCCCTTTCCAAACCTCACCGCCATCAATACAGCTTCCATCGCTGCCACCACCACGTTAACAGGTGGCCTTTCCCAAAACCCATAAGTTCATAAATGGTATATGGAAAGAAGGGATGAAGAAACAAGGACTGACTTGGGGGGCTCTCCCCAGGGAATACTCCACCCAGTGCCACTGTGCCCGCCCGCATGGTGCCTCTGCAGCCCAACATAACTCGCCTTGCCTGGCCTTATTCTTTCATTTCTCCTTAATCTATGTGCTGGATAATCTATACTTGCTTGACTTAATAAGCATTAATAAATATTTTCTTTTAATAATGCACATGCCTCTGGGAGGATTAAGGAACTATCAGTTATGCACATTATTATGAATTACTTAAATCAAGATATTTCCCTACTAACATCTAACTAAGACCAGCTAAACTGAGGAAGAGTTTTGACAGGCTGGGGAAAGAGAAGCTGCTGGTGATTTTGGAGGGGTGTGTTAGGAGGACACTTAATCAAGGGTGAGCCTGGAGCTCAGGAAGGCAGAGGACAGGCTCCCCGCCCCCTCTTCCTTCTCTATTTTCATACTAACAGGAGCAACAGGCATTAGCTTATAAGCAAACCACACCAGGGCTTAACCTGGAAACTACATGGCATTTGTTACATTCTTGGACATTACATCCCAGATTCTAAATCAACCTCCCAATCGCGTGGAAACCAATCTACTCCTACCTGGGGACTGTTGTTTCTTCTGGAGGGAAAGCTCTGAGTGAGCTCCTAATAAATGTGCAGTAAACACCTGTTTTTTCCACATCTTCATTGGTGCATTGTCCTTGTGCAGAATGGCGGATTTGTTGCTACATATTCACAGATGCACACAATATACCGATATAATTTGGCCAATATCACTCCCCAGCACTTCCCTTTTTCCTCCCTTCCTCTTTCGCTGGTCCCTCTCCCCTACTCCACTGAGCTCCCCTCAATTTTCATGAGACCTCACCTCCCCTGTGCCTTTCTTTTCCTTTTCCTCTCTAGCTTCCACATGAGAGAAAACATATGACCCTTGACCTTCTGAGTTCGGCTTATTTCATTTAGCATAATGTTCTCAAGCTCCATCCATTTTCTTGTAAATGACATAATTCTATTTTCCTTATGACTGAATAGAATTCCATTGTGTATATAACACATCAAGAAATGCCTGTTTAACTGACAGATCAATAGTGTGCAATCTGATCAACAAAGCAAAAAATGTGGTCCCTGAAGAGAAATTCTAGCAAGAGTAGAAGAATTAACTAAAAGAAAGGTCTTTATGAGCATCTGCCCAGATCCTGATGCAATATGCAAGCTGGAGTGACCAACATTTCAGATTATGTATTATAATTCAACCTTTATTATATAAAGGACAGTGTGGTTCCTAGAAAGTTTGTAAGGACACAAAACATTGCTACTGAAACGAAAGGCATTTTGATTGGCTATCAAACCCCACCAAAGTCAGACATTTACAAGTACACATCAAGACAGAATGAACTCCTGGAGTTAATAGCAAACTTCTTTCTTCTGTAAAATACTCCCCTGTAAACACAGTAACTGGGGTCCCAGGGCTCTGGAGCACTGAATGAGATGACGCTCAGTGAGGCTGCCAGCCTGCAGTGTCCTGGGGGAGGGTCACCCCTGCTATTACACAATGTGGTTTTAGTCTCAGTATGCTAGAAGTCACATGAAAGTATTTGTTTGTCTGTTTATTTTTGTAGCTGAATAAAGACAAATTTAAGCTGGGGATAAACACTTCATATTCTCCTTTGAAGCCCATTTCACATTAAGTCATTGACTTCCTTCACAGGGACCAACTATAAATTAGGAGGAAGATGTCATTCATACCTTTCCTAGCATACCAGACACCAACACCCGGCGCAAACCCTGCCTGTTTGTTTATGGACCCAACAAGGTGCACACTAGGTCTCCTTCTACTGTGTGTTAAAGGAGCATGACTATGGCTGACAATAAAAGCATCTCTAACATGCTTGTTCCTTCCCCGTCATACTTTAGGTTATATCCAGCTTAGACAAAATACTAACCATCAATAGTGATGAAACAGTTTGTCTGGGAAGGAAAAGTTGGGAATATATCTTTACAGGGGGGTGAACAGAAAGATCTCAACAATCCCCAGTGTGGTCTCCCTCCTGCCTGCAGGTCAGGGCTTGCACTACCTGTTCGTACTATGTCATGTGTGATCACAACTGTGATCTGACCTTCAGAAGGCTAGGAAATAAAGAGAAAAAAAAAAGGAAAATTCCACACACTCATATTATACTACTAGAATTAATGGCATTGTTAAAAACTGTTTAGAACTGTGTAGAATCCCCAGATCCAGGTGCAGTGGCACACACCTGTGATTCCAGCAGCTCAGGAGACTGAGGCAGGAGAACTCCAAGTTCAAAGCCAGCCTCAGAAACTTAGTGAAGCCCTGTCTCAAAATAAAAATAAAGTAGGCTGGGATGTGGCTTAGTGGTTAAGTGACCCTGGGTTCAATCCCTGGTATCAAGAAAAAATGAATAAATAAAATCCAGGGGCCCAAGTTTGTGTTCTGGTTAAGGGACTCTGAGAAGTGACTTCACCTTTCTCTGAGTTACTGCTTCCTCAACACAAATGGGAATGGTGATAGCAGCCACCTCAGTGTTACTGTAAAGAGTAAATAAAACAAAGCATGAAAAGTGTTTGGTCTTCAGTAGGTTATAAAAATATTTAGCTAGTACTATTTATGTTGACAGCATGCTAAAAAACATCATGAAGAATCCAGGGTCTTAACTCCTAAGGTCAACTAAACCAAAGCCAAAAGCTGTCCTTCCACAATTTGTTTAGGGTTGGAGAGGTCTCAGAGGCCTTTTTCTGAGATAAGCTGTCATCAAGGAACTGCAGTCATTCTCAGGGGACATAAAAAACACAAAACTCTCTTCGGTTTTACTACCTAAGAAAGGTTTAAAGAAAGCTTCTCTCTTGAATAGATAGAATTGTGTATTAGTCATCTTTCTGTCACTGTGACAAAATACCTGAGAAAATCAACTTAAAAGGAGGAAAGGTTTATTATGGCTCAAGGTTTCTTAAGTTTCAGTCCATGAGGGCTTGGTCCCATTATTTTGGGCCTGTGGCAGCAGAGGACATTATGGTGGGAGCGCATGATGGAAGAGGCTGCTCACCTCATGACAGCCAGGAAGCAAAAAGGAAGAGAAAGAGAGAGGAAAAGCCTGGGGTTCCTGGATTCTCTTCAAGGGAATGCCTCCAATGACCTAACTTCCTCCCACTAGGCCCCACCTCATACAGGGTCCACATATCCCAATAGTGCAACAGGCTGGCAACCATGCCTTTAACACATGGGCCTTTAGGGGACATTTAAGATCTAAACTATAATAAACTGGAAAGAGAAATAAGATGGACTTCATTCTCCATAGACAGTGAAACTGGTAGAGTATAGATAATATCCCCAATTTCTCAAATTCCTGGGTAACAACCCCTCATTATAAATGTAGGTGGTTAGAGTCTTTGAGAAATGATGAAAATTACCTGTATCTGGAATCAGACATTGAGCTAAAATAATTTTTAATTAATTTAAGCTTAGGCATATACCAGAGAATTTATTTGCAGTGATTTCATGATATATCTGCTCTCTCAAACAGGTAAAACACTGGCCATCTCCAGTATTTCTGCTATGATGGCATATAAATATACCATTTTCCTGTTTGGGACATTCTTGTTGAATATTGTAGGGCTTTTAAAGGAAGATGCCAGGCTCTCTACTAAAATCTGCATATGAAGCTAACAGATGTTATGTAATTCGTTCATAGCAATTCAGTAATTCTAATTATAAAGTACATTTCCCCAAGATGATTGCAAAAAAATTATCTAATAGTTGATATATACAAAAGAGTAGATGTAACAAATAGGCACATTATTCAGTATGATAATAAAAACAAGACTTATGAACCCATTCCCAACTTAAAGACTAGAAAATTACCAATATTACCATAGCTACCTGTATGTTCCCTCCTGACCTTAGCCCTATACCTCATCTTCAGAACTAATGGCTCCCTGTAATTTTGAATTTACTATTCTCTTGCTTTTCAAAATAGTCTTCTTTCAAATATGGATCTTTAAATGTATAATGCTTAGTTTAGCTGAACACCAAAAAATTTTTTGAGATCTTTTTCTCCAAATAAAATTGGCATGACAGAATTCAGGTGGGGCTGAGCTAAGAAGGTGCAGCTGTCATCCTGAAGGCAACCGAAGTTCTAAGTCTTCTCCAGCTTCTGCTACAGAAATCACCAGTTTCCCTTTCCTTCCAGGATGAATCTTTGTAGGCTATTTCAATGGGGTGGACCTGAGGCTGATCACCATATTGGTGAGGAAGTTCTCCTGCCTGGTGGAGAGTTAGCAACAATCCAGACACTGAGCAGTTGTCTGTGAATCTACTGCAACTCCCTCCCCATTTCCTCTTCATTAGCAAGAAATAAAGCAGAGGACCAGTATTGCTGGGTTGACCATATTGTTTGGTTAACATATTTGGTACTAATTACCATAGACTGCCTTCAAATCCTGTTAAGGACCATGATTTCTTCATCCTTCTTCTAGAAAGCCATGTCTGTCAGTATTCCATCCTATTGAAAAAAACTTAAGAAATGTGAAGGATCTAAGACCTTAGCCTTCTTGTAAAATTCCAAAGACCACAGGCTCACATACACAGGCAGAAGGCCCAAGACTACTGGGTCAGGAATGAGGGACTTGATTGCAGCAAGCAGCTCTCCTTGCCCTCGGTCCTATGGGATAACGTAGATGGGACTGCACAAGTGCCCAGACACAAAAAGGGTTGCATTACACAGGAGGAAACTCGAATTCAGAGAACCTGGATCCTTTAAGTGATTAGCACATTATTCTGTTTTCTGTCACTATGACATAGTTTCAGAGACTGAAACTGCAAATAACATGGCACTCTTTCTGGCAAGAGGGCCCAGTTGGCTATATCACATCATGGCAGATGGCATAATGGTGGGAGAATGTACGAGGGAAGAGATTAAATAATGAGACAGGAAACTAGAGTGAGAGGAGGGGCCAGTAATGATCTCACACTCGGTACCCACTCTTAAAGGTCCTGCTACTTTTCAACATTATCACACTGAGGACCAAACTTAAACACATCAACCCTTAGGAGACACACCACATCCAAACCATAGTATCAATAACTAATCCTACCCACCCAAATGAATCTTTGCTTGTTATTTCAATGGGTGGACCTGAGTTTGATCGCCATCTTGGTGAGGAAGTCCTTCGGCCTGGAGGTGAGTTAGCAACAACCCAGACACTGTTGGAGCACTTGTGAACCTCCTATTCTGGACGGAGATGCCATTTCTTTCTCCCAAGGCTGTTATATAAAGGGCCTTGAAGAAAGGCTAGAAGGCTGGAAGAAAGGAGGGTCAGTGCCTCACCCATAAGCCATCTAGAAATAAGAGAGGGTCAAGGAGCATAGTACCCATAATTTTATATCTAAAATTAAGGAATTTCTAAAACTTGTATAACTATTTTAAATTCCAGCTTAATCATAGAAACAACACACACACACACTCTTACATAACATTTTGGAGGAATGTGTGTCTGTGTACAGCAAGGGTTCCCCAAAATTTGTGTGCTTATTAGTTAACACATGTGACATTTTTAAGTTCAGGCCTTTGGAGATTTTGAGGGAATCTTCCTGACTCAGTTTTTCCCCTCTATTAAGCAAGAACAATATTTTGCTCTGTAGCATTAGCTTAAAATTGTATTAGTGATTATAAAAGACAAAGGTCTGCTGGGAGATAGAACTAGAGACATCCTGAAAGCAGAAGCCAGGGAATCTGGCCAGCAGGGCTTCCGGTGTGAGGTGAGCTGTCTCTGCAGTGCAGACCTTACTTTACATTATCCTACAATTTGCACCTTTTCCTCCCAAATGGTCAGTTTTCCCATGTTACTAATGTACTGACCTCCCCTGTATATTATCCTGCAATTTATACCTTTTCTTGTAGTCCATCATGTCCCCTACGTCACTAACATGCTGGCCTCTCCTTGATATTATCCTGCAATTTACACCTCTTCCCCCAACTCTGTCAGATTCCCCATGTCACTGCTAATGTACCAACAGCTCACAATTTGTACTGCATTTTTTACAATTTGTACTCATTTTTTTTTTTTTTTTTTAAGCTGCATTGCTGCTACGTGTCTATGGTGAAATACAGAGGCTGCAGAGAGGGAGGGCCCTGGCTTCCACTGTATCCTATGGACAAGGCTCCTGATTTAGGAAGGTACTAGGAAGTGATTTAATGTGATGAGATGGGCCCTCAGCTGATGGCTAAGTATGATGAAAAGGAAGATGTAAATCTAAAATTTTTTCCCTTCATTCGTTCTTTCATTTATTTATGTGATTCTGAGGATTGAGCCTAGGGCCTTGTGCATGCTAGTCAAGCGCTCTACCAATGACCTACACCTCCAGTCCTAATATCCGTCCCTTTAGTAAAGTTTCAGGGCTCTGCAGAATGAAAAAAGTCCCTAACCAAAAGCTTAATTTACATTGTCCAAATCTTAAACTGAACGCTGTTATGGACAAGATGCTTTTTCAGGTATTAATTTAACATTTTTCTCTTCAGTTGTACTGCTGCTATTCGCTGGCTTGCCTCCTGGCCACTGAGCAGTGAGACTTCCCGCAGAATGCACCCCATGTTGAGCCTTAAATGAGCTCCAGCAGGTGAAACAAGGGCAGGCAGGGTTAAGAGAGATTCCAGGCACAGAGAGCCACATTTGCAAGTGCTGAGGCGCAGGTCTAAAACTTCAGTATCTCCGAATGGTTGGGTCACAGTGTGAGCAGGAAGGTGGCGAGGGTACGCCCTGAAGGAGTGCCTGTGGAAGGAAGCTGATGCTGCACTCCACCCGACGTGAGGCCTTCAAGAATCTGAAGGAGACCAATGCATTCATATTTAAAGTCAGAATAACCTCGGGGGGGGGGGGGGATACATTAGAATCCTCCATACTATGATTCTGGATGTAGGTAACAAGTTAGGGGGTAAACCATAAACTAGAAGGAGATGAGATTGTGTCTCCCCAGAGTCACATGTTGAAGTTTGAACCCCCAGTTCCTCAGACTGTGACTGTACTTAGAGACTGTACTTAGGTCTTTAAAGAGGTAACTAAGCTGAGGTTAGGGTGATTCCCCAGTCCAATATGATTGTGTCCTTATAGGAAGAGGAATGAAGCTCATAGGCACACCCAGAGGGAAGACCTTGTGAAGACACAGGGAGAGGCAGCTATCAATAAGCCCATGAGAGAAGCCAACCCTGCTGGCACCTTGATCTCAGACGCCCACCCTCCAGAACTGTAGGGAAATCAATTTCTGTTGCTTAAGCCACCCAGTCTGTGGTGCTTTGGGACAGCATCTAACAAAGCATGGATCAATGATGGTGAGGTGGAAAAAATGGAGACAGATGGGGGCAGATTGGATAGAATTTGGATCAAGAAAAGAAGTTTACTTAAAGGTTCCTGGTGGGGGTAACTGCTTTGTGAACATATCATGAACAAAGTAGTTCAAGAAAAGAGAAGGACCAGCAGGTCTGAGGTGAAAGATAATACAAGACATTTAGAACATGTGGAGTTTGCGGGGTCATGTGGGAACACCTAGCGAGGGAGATTCAGAGGGAGCTAAAGATGGGGATCTGACACTTAGAAGACAAGACCGAAGTAAAGGAGCGGAACCAGGAGGCCTCCGCATGGGAGTGGAGGCTGTGGATGAAATCTCCCAGAGAAGGTGCCCTGGCAGAGGAGGGAGGCAAAAGGGAGCAGGGGGCCATGCACTGAAGAACAATGAAAGGAACAGCTAAGTCGGGCCAGGCCCAGGAAAGAGCTCTGTCACGGACACCAACGGACAGGAGTGCTCTGAGGAGGGAATGGTCACCGGTGCTGAAAGCCAAAAAGAGGTCAAGGGCTGAAGAGTTACACTGAATCGAACAACTGGGAGCTTCCTGGTGAACTCAGCAAAATCGTTTCGGGAGAGCTGTTGGAAGGAAAAGCCGGCTGTGCTGCTGTGGGAAATGACGAGGCTGGCAGCGAAAACGGCTTCCTGAAGCAGCCTGGTGGTAACGGAGGTAGGGGCGTGGCAGGGCCCCGCTGGGTCCTGTCATTGATGTCGGTAGTGGTGCTGATGCTGGTGGAGGAGCAGGAGAGGTTACACCTAAACGGATCGTGCTGTGTGGTCACACCCTGAAGTCACAAGGCACGGGGCCTCTTGGGCATGTTATCTCCAACACAGAGTCTAACACCATCTTTACCACACGTGTTCCTGCTCCTGTCTGGAGTAGCTTGTTAGGAGGAGAGAAATTCCTGCTCAAAATATGCACATGGGTTTAGGCAGCCCTTGGGCAGAATTCCCGGCAGCCTTCTGTGTAATGTACAGACGGTAGTTATATTCATTTGGTATGAAGGGCCAAGTCAGGGTCAGAGAAAAAGAAGAGGGAGACTGTAAGTCAAGGTGAAGAGGACCTTCAGCTCCTGGCGGTGCGGTCTGGCCTGGCTACATGTAGGTGAATTCTGGTCCTGCTGACACAGCTTCTCTCCCAGCAGGCTCCCTACCTGCGGGAACACGTCTTGTTCAGTGCTGTAACCTAGAGCACCCTCGCAATGCCAGGCACCAATACTGAATGGCTTGTAGAGATCACAGCCCACACCAGGTCTTCCTGTCCTGATGCCCAGATCTTGCTCACAGGCAAGAATGAGCCCACTGAACATCCACAGCTCTTGCTACATCCTCCCACAAGGCCAGTGCAGGTCAGAGAGGGATGTTGAACTGAGGTGGTCAAAGAGAAACTCTCGGGGTAGATGACCAAAAATACTTTTGAGCAAAGTCAAGGTCTTGTGCAGAGAAATAGGGCAAAAGGGCAAGAATATTTTAAAAGGCAGAACAAAGTATGGGATTAGTAGTTGATATACAAAATCTGAAGGTAATTCAGAACAAGGTGGCTAAGTGCACATATCTTACCTCACTAATTCTCAGACACTTTTCTCCTCGATTGTGATTCATTTTACAAGCAGTGTGTCAGATAACAAGCAGAATATTTTCTGTCACTGGTGGTACATGACATGATGGTGCTTCTAGAATTGATGGTGTCTCAAACTCAATAAAATATGGCACTTAACTCCATGAAAAGGTGTGGCAGATGTTTTGACCTTCTGCTTCAATTAAAAGTATTGAGTTTAGTAATGGGTACATTAAAATACAAAACAGAGTATGCAGACGGCATCCTTTCACGTGCAAACACTGGGTGACTGTGTGGGAGGCAACTGTCCCTGTAATTGATCTCCCTCAACTTTGAAAAACTGAGCAGAAAGCTCTGTTCAGCTCTATCAGGAGGAATGACAAGTCCCGGAATTCAGAAATAAAAGGCTGGTTACGACCACCTTTGTCAAACCATGTCTATGTTTGTTGTTAAGTCTGTTCTCTTCTCCAACACCAGGCAATGCTGCTTACTCGCTTAAATGGAATGAAAAGAATCAAGCTCTACTATTTTGAAAGACAGATTGTTGTGGGGGGGACACTAGCTTGCAGATGGGACAGAATAAAAGATGGTTCTGAGGAAAGTCTGAGATAGAAATCCCTTCAGTAGATGAGCCTGTGGAAATGGTGGTATGGGGAGTTTGTACTGCTTTCAGTTTTTACAAGGTCAAATCTAAATCTACATATTGGAAATACATTCTATTTTAACTGCTAGATATGGAATGAATTAATTTACTTCTTATTTTTAAATGCATCTACTGGCCTTTAGAAGCTATTATTTATATAAAGGTACTTCTGAACTTTACAAACAGTTTGGATACTAACCACTGTCTAAATATTTAAAATAAGGTATTAGATATGTACAGAGCAACAATTCATATTCAAAATAAAAAACGAAAGATGAAAATCATCACCAAATGCCTTTCTAAGTCATATTTTCCCCCAATTTCACATATTTGTTCTTATATTGTGTTAAAACATATTTATATTTAAAATATTAGAACACGTAAATATATAAATATATTTTTACCACTTTATATAAAAAGTATGCAATCAATGTCAATAACTTTTGGCAGTTATTTCAATGATTATTACAACTCAATGTCTAACTTTTTTGAAAATTGAGCTAGGAGACAATCATAAATGTGATCATTTATCTAAAACTTCTTTGAGGTCTAAATTTATTTTCCATCTTGGTTTTGCTCATTTTCACCTTGTATCTGATTACTTTACAAGGCATATGTCTCTTTCTTCCTTTAATTGCTTTTTATACTTCCTTTTTCATTTTTAATTGCTTGTTGCTAAGCAATGTGCATAACATTAGAATATACTTTCACTATCTTTGAACATCATCTATTTGGAATTATTTTCTCTATTACTTTACCCTTATTTGAATTGACCTAAACTGTACTTTCTGCCTCCTAGTGACCCTTCTACCAAAACATTCCCTTACTTTCCTACTCTTTGATCATTACTCAGTACTTATTATATTCACTATTTAGTCCAGCGTTCTCCATTCTCCACTGTTTTTGTTGAAATCTGGTGGACAAACTCTTACATCATTTAACTATTTTTCTTTTTAGACTCTTTTCTTTGTCTTCCTTCATTTGTATTTTAAGACATTAAACACCTTTTCTAAAATTTAGGTTATTTCCTGTTATTTTCCTTTTATCACTTTGGCTGCTGGTCCAGATGTTTGTTCCTTTCAATACCACAGCCACATAATGCTCTCTTCCTGACACCTCTTATTTATAAGTGTATAATGTTAACTATGATGTAATCCCATAAAATCCACATCCCTTATTCAACTTAAATTTGTTTCAATGAATTACATGGTAACTATTTGTCAAGAAGTTGCAATGTATCTAATTTATTTAGTGATAGTAAGCTACCAAAAAAAAAAAAGCCAAGCAACAAGACAAAAAACAAACACCTCAATTACTTACAAACATATACCATGGTTTTCTTTTACATGTCTGAATAAATATTTTTAAGAACACTAAGAGCACACTTGATTTTGCCAAACTAAATTAATTTGAAGGCTAACTTGTACAGCTAAACTCTTGTTCCTATTATAATTGGAGACAAAAATTTCTAATAAGTAGGGTGGAAAGGTTGAAGACTTGCGCGTACCTGATATTCAGCTTGACTCACTCCACATATAACCTTATAAGGTCCTGTTTTTTTTTTTAATTAAAAAAGGAAAAAGTCATGCTGCTTCTCCTGTTACAACACAGGGATGGTACAGAGATTCAGAAAAAAATTAAGTAAAATTAATTATGTATAAACTCTCTGGAACGAAGTTTTTATACCCAAAATATCAGATATGTGCATGAGTACCCTTGATAATATTTTAGACTATCATGCATTTTTCAATTTCCATTTATTCTAAATGTTGTGAGTATACCTTTCTTAATATTTGCTGTATGACTCTATGATGGTCCAAACATATGTATGCCCTCCCCCGTGATCTGCACGTCGACCTAATCAGCAATGTGATGGTATTAGGAGGAGGGGTCTTCAGGAGATGAGGTCATGGGGTCAGAGTCCTCATGATGGAGTCCTCATAAAAGAGGCCCAGAGAGCTACCTTGTCCTGAGAGGACACGGGAGAAAGACACTATCTATAAACCAGAAACTAGGCCCTTACCAGACTCCAGATCTGCTGGCACCTTGAACTGGGACTCACCATATACAGAGCTTTGAGAAAAAAATTTCTATTGTTTATAAGATATAGACAATAAAGTCTAATGGTGTTTTGTTGTAGCAACCTGAATGAACCACAACAGATTTCTTTCTCTTAAATACTGGACTGTATAGCCAGATGAAAGGCCTCAAATTAATAGGTATCGTATTAAAAAATTCTTACCATTTTCCAAATTGATCCTAAACTGAGAATTTCCTACCAATTTTCTTTTTTTTTTTCCCAAAGTGGTTTGTAATTAGTTGAAAAATAATGAGAATAAACTAATAAAATGGGAAAAATGTTAATTACTTAATAGAAAATGGGTGCTAAAAACACCAGGCATCTCTATGCTTAACTGTGACTTAATAAGAGATGGCTAATGTAGTTGTTAAGAGTACAGCTTTGGGGTTAGCCTGCTTGATTCTTTTCTTGGCTCTTTCACTAAAATGAAAACTAGTATTACTTACGGAGCAACAGACCACAATGGTTAAGAATGCAAGCTGTAAACAGGTAAGTCTGAATTCTCACTCAACCATTTACATAGTTAGCTAAACATATTTGGAAAGTTACTGAATGTCAGTCGCTCACATTCCCCATCTGTAAAAGAACAGAAGTGACCCACGGGGTAAAGGAGGGACCACTTCAGAACCTCTCCTGCCTTTGCCCCTAGGTATATCCTCTTCTGAGAGCATAGTTCTGAGGGTCCAACCCACGCATCAGACCCATGCTCCATAAGGTCCACTGCTGAATGGCACCACAGAGATCAGAAGCATGCATGCCCCCTGTGGTCTTCACAAGCGCCCTATCTACAGTGACTACCCAATCACTTGCTTTAATCAACCTATTTGTTTACTTCTTAGCACTTAGAATCATTGAGGACATTGTTACTGTTGTTATGATTTACTTGTTATTGTGTTTTGCCATTTAACATTATACGGTAAAACAGTCTAGTTCACACCACACGTCTACTGCCTCGCCTGGTCTAAGCAATTTAACAAGTGCTTCAATAAATACTTGTTAAAAAAGAATAAGTGAAAATATTTGTGCTCTTTACCAACATCAACATTTAGAGATATACAAAAATCTCAGCCTATCCAAAATCCGCTATCCATTTATTTTTAAAAAGTTTTATCTACACTATTTTTAGAGCTATTTATAGTTTTGGTCTACCTCATGTCTTGGAACTAACATAGTTTGGGAATTCTATCAGCTATGCAAACCCTGTCCAATATTTTACTTTTCTTAAATTTACCTTTATCATGAGTTGAGGTATAAAGTTGGAGATGGGCATACCCTTGAACGTAACAGCTTCAAACCTGAGCCCATAATCCAGATAGTCTCTAGTGTTAAACGCAGGCACATGTATGCGGCGGGTACACAGCATGGCGGTATTAGGGGACTCAATCACTAGAGTGTCCACCTCTATTGATAATCTTTCCCAAAACTGGTTTGCTCAAGACATACTTGTGTGGAATAGTACTGGTTTTCTGATCCCAGTTCCTCTCCGAACGCCTCTCTTCTACTACATAACAGAACACATTTCTTTCCTAAAATGAATCTTACACATGTGTTTCCTGGGTGTTTGAAGACTTCCATGTGCCAGAGAGACAACATCAGTGAAGCCTTCACGCAGGGCCCGTCAAATTCAGCGTTCAGTTTCTGTTACAGGTGAAGCACAATGTGAAGAGTGTGTAGGGTATGAGTTGAGATGTTCTGAATTCAAGTATGTACAGAATGGGGATAATTGATTTTTTTTTTTTGTACCAGGGATTGAACTCAGGAGCACTCGATCACAGAGCCACATCCCCAGCCCTATTTTGCATTTTATTTAGAGACAGGGTCTCACTGAGTTGCTTAGGACCTTACTAAGTTGCTGAGACTGGCCTCGAATTTGCAGTGATCCTCCCGCCTCAGCCTCCTGAGCTGCTGGCATTATAAGCATGTGCCACCGCGCCTGGCTAGAATGGTGATAATTTTTAATGTCATGATCTTGATTTCACTTCCCTAACCACTGCCAGAGAGTGCACAGCCCTGAGAAAGTCTTATGAGAGCAAGTCAAAGAGAGCACCTGTAAGAAACATCTGTGACAGCTTATTTCACCCAGGGAAAAACTCGAGAAGAGTTTCATCTCTGAATCTATCCATCCATTACCCAACCGCCTTCAGATTTACACCAGGATGGTGAAAGATAACAATATGCCCAGAGTAGGCCTTCTGGAAATTTCCACTGTTTTCAATATAATACTTGGCTGGCTGGTGGACAGCGGATGCAGTGCAGTAAGTCCACAGCGCCCTGTCCGCCTGAACCTACTGGTGTTGGCTCACGGAGGGAGGCAGCAGGCGGCACTAGGTTTGCCCTGCAGTCCGGCCCTCGCCTCCGGCCTTGGGCTGCCTAGGACCTCACAGGGGCTCCCCGCTGGGCAGTCAGGCGCAGGGCACACCTGCTGGGGAAGGCAAGGGGGGAAGACAGCACCCCCGCCCCTTTGCTGCAGCTATTCCTCCCCATCCCATCTTACAACCCAGCTATCAGTCTGCGATCTTAGCCAGCCATTGGTCCATGTCAGCCTGTGCTCCGCAGCCACTGGCCTGATCCCTAGCCTGCAAATTTTAACTACTCAGCAATTGGCCCAATCGTCCTTAGCCCAGGAGGTTCAACTACTTAAGAGAAGCTCCCCCACCATTCTCTCTCTCCTCTCTCCTCTCTCCTCTCTCTCTCTCTCTCTCTCCATGGCAAACACTGTTCGTCTGCCTAATGAAATCTCTTGCATGAGTTCCCGCATCTGGAGTGGTTTTTCTGGGCACTTTTCACTCAAGAATGCGAAAAGGCAAGAATATCCTGATTCACCAACCTTTCAGTCCATGGCTCACTTACATATAATGCATAATTTGATGGAGGTGGAGGTTACCTTAACAAAATAACAGTCTATGTCCTGGAATAAAAAGAGCTGATGTTATAACAGAGGAACATTTTATGGTTTCTTGAAAATCTATTCAGAATCATAAAAGAAATATTTTCATTAACCTTCATCAAAAGATGACTGGGCCACAAATATACATTTATTTTTTATTTACACATAAATCCCAAGTCACCTGTCACTTCTAAACCACGTTTCTGTTCATTTATTTATTCCTACCAAGTGCTTGTTAGATACAGATAAATTTAACAGGATTATATTATATATTTTACTATAAATAATACCATTAACAAAAAAATCATTACATAATTATTAATTTTTTTGAACCTTATATTCACTAATGGTACAATATTTTCTCTAATTTTACTCTTACTGTTTACTTGTTATGGTTTGGATGTGAGGTGTCCCCCCAAAACTCACATGTCAGAAAAAGCAAGAAGGTTCAGAGGAGAAACGATTGGGTTGTGAGAGTCTTAACCCAATCTGTGAATTAATCCCCTGATGGGATTAACTGAGTGGTCACTGAAGACTGGTGGGGTGTGGCTGGAGGAGGTGGGCATTGGGGGCGTGGCTTTGGGGTATATATTTATATCTGGAGAGTAGAGTCTCTCTCTGCTTCCTGATTGTTATGTGAGCTGTTTCCCTCTGCCACACTCTTCCACCATGATGTTCAGCCTCACCTCGACCCGAGGAAAGGAGCCTACCGTCTATGGACTGAGACCTCTGAAACTATGAGCCCCCAAATAAACTTTCCCTCCTCTGTAATTGTGCTGGTCAGGTCTTTTAGTCCTAGTGGCAAAAGAGCTGACTAACCACTACTGCAATCATCATTAATAAAGGGGAAAATCATGATCATTCCTACATAAGCTAAGTATTTGATTAAAGTCAATATCCATGAAAAAAAAAATTTCTAGCACTAAAGGAGCTCCTTTAATGTAATGAAGGTTATACACCTCCCCCAAATCTAAACAAAATGCAAAACATGACTGTAAACATCATACTTGCTGTGAGATATTGAAGTCTTCCCCTTCTCCACCAAGATAGGAGAGAAACAGTAGGTCTACAAGTATAACGTTTATTCAGCACAGTACAGGAGGCCCCAGCAGACACAATAAGAAAAGAAAATCAATAACAGAAAAATTGGAAAAGAAGAAATAAAATTAGCATTTGAAGATGACATGATTGTATGTTTAGAAAATATAAAAGAACACCAACTGTCAAAATTAGTAAGATAAGCTGTTAAAATGAATAAATTAGTGCTATGTACCGAATGTGTCCTCTTCCCAAATTCTTTGTTGAAGCTCTAACCCCCCATAGTATAGTTTTTAGAGGGGGGCATTTGGGAGGTGATTAGGTAGTAAGGGTGGAGCCCTCATAATGGGATTAATGTCCTTGTAAGAAAAGGAAGAGATCTCTCCCCCACCTCTGCCTCTCTCCACGTGCACACCCCAAGGAAAGGCCAGGCAAGCACCCAGTAAGAAGGCAGCCATCTGCAAGCAAGGAGAAGGGCTTTCATCAGAGCCAGACTGTGTTGGCCCCCTGACCTCAGACTTCCCTCCCGCAAAAACTGTTGTTCGAACCACCTGGTCTACAGTATTTTGTTATAGCAGCCAGAGCAGTCTACGACATTTAGCAACCTGCTGATACGACTGCAGGAAAAACCAATTGTTTATCTAGTTAAATAAGTTGAAAATAAAGTTTAAAAAGCTAAATCATATACAACACAGAAATGAAATAACTAGGAGTCACCTGACAAAATATGAACAAAACTTTTATACTAAAACAAGAAAACAATCAGAAAATTAAAGAAGACATTAAAAATAAAAGGGCATACCTTATTCATGGACTGAGAGACTCAAAATTTTTAACATTTTCAGTTCTCCTAAAATGGATATACACTAGAGACTCAATATAAATTTACCAAAAACCTACCAATTCTTTTTTGACAGAAACTGAAAATTCATAAGGAAATTAATCAAATAAAAATAACCAAGTCAATTCTAAGAAATTACAAAGCCCTAGAATTTATTCTACTTAATACCAAGGTTTATTATAAAGTCATATGATTAAAAGCGTGTCACTGGCACAAGGACAAACAGGCCAACACAGCATAAGAGAGTCCAGGCAAGAGCGGCCACCGTCTCCAACCTGAGGGTGGTCTGCAGGCAGAAGCCCTTCCAGGGGGACCCAAGTCCTTTGAGGCATCAACTGACAGGATGAGGCACTCCTCCGTGATGGACAGCAAGCTGCTCTACCAAGATCCACTGGAGCAAGTGCTGATCGTATCTTCAAAATGTCTTCACAGCAACAGCTAGATCAGGTTTTGGTTACGTGGCCTGGCCAAGTTGATGTAAAATTAACCATCACACTTAGGGCAAAGATTACCATGGGAAGACAAGTAAAGTATGAATGATTACAACAACTAATAAATTGAATTTCATTAAAATAAAAAGAACTTCTGAAAGAAGTATTAAGGAAGTGAAAAAAACCACAGTCTAGAACTTACACATGAATATAGAAAATCTCTTACAACTCAGGCCTTTAAAAATCGTTAAAATACTGGGCACGAGATTTAAACGCACTTCAATAAAGAAATATGGTTGGCAAATAAGACCAAGAAATAATAGTGGAAGTTACCAGTCATCAGAGAAGTGTGGGTTAGCAGTAGCTGAGATACCACTACACGCCTCAGAGAGGGTGAAAACAAAACAGAACAAAAAGACTAACAACACCAAGAGTGAGCAATGCCGTGCAGCAACTGGCAGGCTCAGGTTTACCAGTGAGAGTAAAATGGTACAGCCACTTGGGAAAACAGCTCTGCAGGAAAGCAGATTTAAAGTACGCTTGTTACATGGCTGTGCACACACTGACCAGCAAGGGTGGTAATAATGCTCTACCGAGTTCCCTCAGTCATTCCACAAGGCACACATATCTCAAAACATCTATGTTATATACCAAAGAGAGGCAGTTTTTATCAGTTAAAATACATAAATAAAAAAGAAATGGCTTGCCAGTTTCTTACAAATTAAAAATGTATGTTTATGCCAGGCAAGGTGGCTGGCCTGTAATCCAGCGGCTCAAGAGGCTGAGGCAGGAGGATGGCAAGTTCAAAGCCAGCCTCAGCAAAAGCGAGGCACTAAGCAACTCAGTGAGACCCTGTCTCTAAATAAAATACACAAAAGGGCTAGGGATGTGGCTCGGTGGCCGAGTGCCCCTGAATTCACTCCCTAGTACCAAAAAAAAAGTATGTTTACCATATAAGCCAGAAATTCTATTCAACCAGAAAGAAATGAAAACAAACATCCACACCAAGACCTGCACACAAGTGTTTACAGCAGCATTGTTCACTAACATCCTGAACTGGAAGCAGATATCTGACAGCTGAAGAATGAGAGAGAGACTTTCCCCCACCCAGAACACTACTCAGCAATGAAAAGGAACCAGTCACTGCTGTGCGCAGTCACATGGGCGAATCTCAAGTGCATTATGGCGAATGGAAGAAGCCCGGTACAGAGGATGGTATGTGGTATGACTACATCCATGGCATTCTGCAAAAGGCAACAGCTCAGGGACAAAACTCAAATCAGGGGTGTCAGACGCCAGGAGAGGAAGAAGGAAACTGAAAGGGATATTCTATGTCAACTGTGTCCCTAGTTACAAAAGCATGTATCTGTCAAAATGCATAAACCCCATATGGAATAATATCCCATATGGAAATTAAACCCCATATGGAAATTATATATATTTTTAAATGTAAAATATTGATGGTGAAACCCAAAAAGATGAAAATTTACATTAGGAAAAAATCTAGTGTGGGAAAAATAACAATAGAAATATGAATTTTTGAAGTGTAAAACTTCAAATTTTTAAGGAACTTGTTCACATACCCTCCATATGTTACTAAAGAGAAATAATGAACCATCAAATCATTATGGTGTTTAGGTTCCACCAGATACATTTACAAGGGTGACACGTCAATTTTAAGTGTCCATGCTCATAGACATTGGAAGTTCTATGCCCTGACACCGTCTGAACTTACTGCCAATCTAAGAACGCGTGTGAAAGTGCAGAGTCTGAACTCTTTCCTGAGAAGGCCACGGCACCAGAGCACAGCTTCCCAGAGCTGCGCCACGGCTGGCTTACAGCTGGCTTACAGCTGGCTTGCAGCTGGGGCAAGACGGGCAGCCCCAAGATCTCTCAGGCGGGCAGGCTGCCTTCATTCGGCAGCTATTCGTCTGTTCACCTGAGCGCGCTTTAGAAACAAACCCTCCAGGAGGGCCGCAGGCGAGAAAGATCGTGAGGCGCACTCTGCAGAAATCCTGGCATGTGTGCAGGAAAGGAACGGAAAGAAAGCTCACTGCAGCTTTCCTCAAATGGTGAACAACTGAGAGCGGCTCAAGGGCCCTTCCTCCAGAGCCGAGAAAAACAAAATGAAATTTTACATAGCAGTGAAAATGAACGAACTGCAAGAGCTACGTGTACCATCACAGAGGAATCTCAAAAATTTAATGCTGAATGAAAAAAAATCAAGGTGCTAGTTATGTACAAAAACATTCCCGTGTATATAACGTTTGAAAATAGGCCAAAGAAGATAATGCATTATTTATGAATAAATATCAATGCAAAAATGTTAGGACAGGAACAAGATTGATAAATATCAAAATATGGATTGTGATTCCCGATGGAGGGGAAGAAATCGAGGAAGAAAAAACAAGGATTTTAAACTTTATGTGTGATATTTTTATTTCTTTAAAAATTTTTAGCAAATATGGCAAATGTTAAGACTGAATAAATTTAGATGGCAGAAGTGCAAGTTATACATTATGTTATTCTCTACACTTGTCTGTGTTTAAAATATTTTCAGGGGACACAAAAAGACCAATACTTAGTGTCTTGACAATTTGGCAGGAATTCTGCTTAACTGTACTTTTGGTAGTTTACAGAAAATATACAATCTTCAGAGACCAAAGAATGAGAAAACTTAATCAAGCCTCTGAGATGAAATATACCCATTGTTAACTTTAATTAGCTAAGTACTGGAACCTAAACATAAGACCAGTATGGATACTCTCTTCAAGTCTGAAGTAAGCTAAAGAAAATTTCATTAATTCAAATTAGTAAGGATCAAATGTCATTTCTAAAATAAATAGCCTGTTTTTGTTCAGTCTTTAATAAACGCATTGATTCATTTGACAAGAACCAAATGACCATGTGCTTTGTGCTAATCTGAACATCCCAAGGTCAAGGCAGAACAGGCAGCATGGCTGCTCTCATAACGCTTTATAGTCAAGCAAGAGGACACAACAGGCAAAGAAGGAAAGAGACTTGGAAAGTGCTGTGAATGCCACAGATGTGGCAGCAGAGATGACCGGGATAGGAGATGGGGAAGTCACTTCTCAGATAATGTGCTGTTTCAATAGGGAACTGCACAGGCAAAGACCTGAAGTGGACGGTGGCAAGTGTCTCAAGTGACAAGGTGCACATGACCACATGAGCATAATGAACCGCACATAAGCTCTCTGAGCAAATAGAAATACCGGGCCATTTATCACCATGCAGGGGTTTTACATCTGGGAATTCTTTTTTCAAAGTTTAAACTAGAAATAACTCTTTTCCTATCTATAAACATTTAAATAAGTATCATAACCCAGTGACACAGTATGAGTTCTTATGTGGTATTTAAGTAAAAACAATATAGTACTGAAAATAAAATAACAAGGAACCCTCAGGTATTTGCTGAAAGACACCAGTAAGAATCAACCTTTTCCTAACATATGTGCCGCCCATTTAGAAAAAACAACAGACTGAAAATGTATTCTCAGAAACAGGTGTTATGAAATAAAGAAAGCAAATAGAGACAGGGATAAAAAAAACAGGTGACTATGAACAGTAAAGTAATATCACAGCAAGACATAAACATCTGTATTATATTTCAGCACTTGTGTTACCACTCAAACTTTTCTTGACGCTATAATGTATTTTCTTGGGAATGGATATAGTAGATAGTGGACCCTTTCATTTCAATCAGAAGAAGACAACCTGAGTGCACGTGAGAGGTGCACGCCTCATTTCCAGCTGCATCCCAGAGGGCCACCTGAGAGATGTAGACTTCACACTCCCTGTGGGCACACCCCACATTCCCAGGTGGACGGTGTGGCCAGGACAGTGATGGGAACTGGAAGGAAGGCAATGAAACTGGAAGCACCGGCCAGGGGCTGACCAGTGTGTCCCCCCAAAGTCTGCATGTTGAAACCCAGTCACCAGTGTGAGGCGGCGGGGCCTTTCGGAAGTGATCAGTGCCCTTAGAAGGGGCTTGAAGATTCTAAAATGGTCTTATAAAATCCTCCTCTTCCATCGTATTAGAAGCTAATACGAATGGTGCTAGAAGGCACCATCAATGAACCAGAAAGTGGGCCTCGCCAGACTCCACATCGACTGTCTCCTTGCTCTTGAACTGTCCAGCCTCCAGAAAGGTGAGGAATAAATTTCTGTTGTGCATTCGCTTCCCAGGTGATGGTGTTGCTGCTGCAGTCCAGTGGGCAAAAGCCATGTTCTTGTCTTTGTTGACAGACCATAGACATGATGCCCTCTCTGTTTAGAGTTCTAATTCTACATTTCAGAAGACACCAAAAGAAAATATAGGAGGAACAGTGGAAGTAAATTAATGGTCAAGGACTAGATTTAGACTGAAAATACAGAAGACAAGTGCCGGGCCTGATGGCACACACCTGTAATCCCTGCAACTTAGGAGGCGGAGATAGGAGGATTGCATGTTAGAGGCCAGTATCAGCAATTTAGCAAGACCCTGTTTCAAAATATAAATAATAATAATAATAATAAAGGACTGGGGATATAGCTCAGTGGTAAAGTGCCCCTGGGTTCAATTCCTAGTACCAAAGATAAAAAATAAAAGATGAACAGATATTAAAACTATATATAAATATACCCACGTCATTCACATTAACATGTTAAAAAACAATTTCATCTCAATAGATATGGAAAAGCATCTAATATAATCCAGTGCCTATTTTTGATTTTTTAAAAGCCCACTAACTAGGTTAGATGGAGATTTCATTAATTTGACAAAGGAGCTAACTATAAAACAACCTATAAATATGATCAAATTAAGTAGTAAAATGTTAAAATCCTTCCCCAAGTTGCAGAACAAGACCCTATCACCAGAGCAAGCTCAAGCCAGTGCAGGAAGTCAAGCAAAATAAATTAAAAACATAAGGATAGGAAAGGAAGAAAGAAAATGGTTACTATTTTTCACTGATATCATTAACTTTGTAGAAATATTCTTTAAAATATACAGACAAATCTAGCAAGGTTGTTAGATATAAGATCAATATACAAAATTCATTTCATTTCTAAGTGTTTCTAGAAGCAATTTTAAAAACATAATTTGCAAAAGCTACCATTTATAGTGTCAACAAAAACTATAAAATAAGTAGGAACTAAATCCAACAAAAGAAAAGAAAAATCTACTTGCCACAGAGAGTAGTGATTAAAAGCATGAACTCTGCTCCAAGGTACAGTGGGGTACAATCCTGCCTCCTCTGTTTACTAGCTACGCTATCTCCAGTGAGCCAATTAACCTCCTGGTGCCCTGGTTTACTATGTGCAACGTCTCATAATGTAGGATCCACATCACTAGGTTGTTGGAAAGACTGAAAAAAAAGTAACAGAATGGAACCTGGCACATAGGAAACACTGTACTGGAAAAAACATCACAATCGTGATGGTAAGAATAGTGGTGTGATGATACAGAAGATTACAAAAAGAAATCTGAAAGGTTTTAAGAATATCTAATTAAATGAAAAAAGCAATACCATCAAGAAGATAGCCTTCTAAACAAATAGCGCTGGGAACACTGGACACCCATCTGTAGAAGAACGACACTGGATTCCTGTCTCTAACCCAGCAGAAAAGTCAACCCAAAGTAGATTGAAGACTTAGGAGTTAGACCAGAAAGTCTGCAACTGCTAGGAGAAAACAGGTTCAACACTTCAACATACAGGTATCGATTTCCTTAATGAGGCTTCTAAAGCTCAAGAAATAAAATTGAGAAACAATAAGTGTGATGGCATCAAATTAAAGCTTCTACACAGCAAAGAAAACAAGAGCACAAAGAGAGAGCACAATGGAGTTTAACTCAGCCATAAAGAAGGATGAAATTATGTCATTTGCTGGTAAATGGAACTACATGCTAAGTAAAATAAGCCAAACTCAGAAAGTCAAGGGTCAAATATTTTCTCTCATATGCAGAAACTAAAGAGAAAATAAGGAGTTAAAAAAAAAAAAAAAAAAAACAGTAGAAGGGAAACCAATAGAGGAAGGAAACTGAGGGGGAAAGAGGATGGGAGGGAAAAGGAGAGGAGTGGGAATGAAATTGACCAAATTATGGTATGTCAATGCATAAATATGCCACAATGAGTCCTGCTTTTATGTATAATGGACTAATTTTTTTTAAAAAGTAGACCAGTTGGGCTGGGGAGATAGCTCAGTTGGTAAAGTGCTTGCCTTACAAGCACAGGGTCCTGGGTTCGATCCCCAGCAAAGCAAAAAAAAAAAAAAAAAGTAGACCAGTAGAGGAAGGGGATCAAGGAGGGAAGAAGGGAGGGAAAGAAGAGGCACTGGGGAATGAGAATGATCGAATTATGTGCATATACAAACCTGTCACAGTGAATCCCACTATTACATAGTTAAAATGCACCAATAAAAACCATAAAAATAAAATATGTAAAACAGATGTTAATTCTCCAGAAATTCATTTGTAATTCAATGTTCATTCAAATGTGAATGTTCATTAAAATGTCTTAGGTTCTAGAACAAGTCAGTTCTAGAATTTATATGAAAAAGTGGAGAACTGGAAACAGCCAATAAGCTGCTGAAGAAGAAAACTAATGAGGCAGACTTGCCTTACTATTATTAAGATTTCATGAGATATCGACGCCTTTTTTGAGAGCAGATTGCTCACTGTCAGGCGTCTATCATCTGCCATTTGCCTGCCTCTCGCCTGTCCATCGCCTGCCTTACCCCTATCCATTACCTAACGCTCGAGATTCACCTCCAGATTGTCCGACAGCTGCCAGCAGATTGACCGCAGACCGCCAGTGGAGAACCAGCTGCCTGCTGCTGCCTGGAAGTTCACTGTTACAGTACCTGCAGGTTTGATTACACGTGGCTGCCGACATTTTGAGACAACAGCCAGGCCCTGTAGGACCCCTGGCCGGACTGACTGAGTCCCATCTCCAGGATCCCTCAGCCCAACCGATCACTCCCTGCCTCTGGGGCCCTCACATCAACTGACTGTTCCCTGCCGCCAGGACCCCCAGACCAACTGACTGTGCCCTATCACCGGGAACCCAGACCAACTGATTGCACCCGGCCTCCTGGATCCCACAACCACACCAAACACACCAGACCTCCAGGACCCCTGCCAGACCAACTGCATCCTGTCTCCAGGACCTCCAGCTGACCACATCCACCCCTGAGCTGCAGCTCCCCATTTGCCAACACATTTGGAAGCTAGAGCAGCCATCTTGGATAATCCTGGAAGCCGTAGCTCCGATCTTCGGGTGGGGCAAATCCCATCCTGAGACGCCTGCTGGAGGCTTGAAGCTCATTGTCAGGTACCTCTCATGCATCAGGCTACTGAACACTGGGAGGTTTCATTAGTACATGACTGTTATACTATAGATTTTCTTTTTTCTCCTTCTTTAAAAAAAATATTTAAGTTTTTATTTCTTTACGTTTCTTGCTTTCTTTTCCTTTTGTTTACCTGTTCCCTCAGAGTCGCTTTCTCCCTTATTTACATGATGTTATTGTCCCCATAGGGGCTATTTGGTCTAGGATTGCATAGTGTCTGATTTGGGCACTGCTAATATTGATCTCCCCTTAAAGAAAGGGTTTTGGAAACCTATAGGGCCACTATAAGCCTATAGGGGGAAATCTGCAATACCCCAGATCTGCAGTGCTAGAGGGGAAGATACATGAACAACATGAAAAAACAAGGGAAGAAAATGATCCAAACAAATCTAGATTCTATATTAATAGAATCCAATGACAGTATGTTAGAAGAAATGTCAGAAAAGGACTTCAGATTATACATGATTAAGATGATTCATGAAGCAAAGGATGAGATAAGAGAGCAAATGCAGGCAATGAATGATAATACCAATAAGCTGAAAGAGCACCTGCAGGAAGCAAAAGATCATTTCAACAAAGAGATAGAGATTCTCAAAAAAAAAAAAACCAAACGGAAATCCTTGAAATGAAGGAAACAATAAACCAAATAAAAAACTCAATGGAAAGCATCACCAACAGACTAGACCACTTGGAAGACAGAACCTCAGACAATGAAGACAAAATATTTAATCTTGAAAATAAAGTCGCCCAAACAGAGAAGATGGTAAGAAATCATGAACAGAATCTCCAAGAACTATGGGACATCATGAAAAGACCAAATTTAAGAATTATTGGGATTGAGGAAGGCACAGAGATACAAACCCAAGGAATGAACAACCTATTCAATGAAATAATATCAGAAAATTTCCCAAACCTGAAGAATGAAATGGAAAATCAAATACAAGAGGCTTACAGAACACCAAATGCACAGAATCACAACAGATCCACACCAAGGCACATTATAATGAAAATGCCTAACATTCAAAATAAAGGTAGGATTTTGAAGGCCATGAGAGAAAAGCATCAGATTACATATAGGGGGAGACCAATACAGATAGCAGCTGACTTCTCAACCCAGACTCTAAAAGCTAGAAAGGCCTGGACCAACATATTTTAAGCTCTGAAAGAACATGGTTGCCAACCAGGAATCCTATACCCAGCAAAACTAACCTTCAGATTTGAAGATGAAATAAAATCCTTCCATGATAAACAAAAGTTAAAAGAATTTACAAATAGAAAGCCTGTACTTCAGAATGTTCTCAACAAAATATTCCATGAGGAGGAAATGAAAAAAATCAATGGAGGTCAGCAAAGGGAGGAACTACCTTAGAGAAAAACCACTCAAAGGAGAAACCAAGCCAAATTAAAAACCAAAAATAAGCCAAATGACTGGGAATACAAATCATTTCTCAATAATACCCTGAACGTTAATGGCCTAAACTCATCAATCAAAAGACATAGACTGGCAGAATGGATTAAAAAGAAAGACTCAACAATATGCTGCATGCAAGAGACTCATCTCATAGAAAAAGATATTCACAGACTAAAGGTGAAAGGATGGGAAAAAACCTACCACGCACATGGACCCAGTAAAAAAGCGGGGGTTTCCATCCTTATATCAGATAAAGTGGACTTCAAGCCAAAGTTAGTCAGAAGGATAAAGAAGGATATTTCATACTGCTTAAGGGAACCATAAATCAGGAAGATATAAGGATAGTAAATATTTATGCCCCAAACAATAGTGCATCCCTGTACATCAAACAAATCCTTCTCAATTTCAAGAATCACATAGACCACAACACAATAATTCTGGGCGACTTTAATGCACCGCTGTCACCACTAGATAGATCTTCCAAACAAAATCCAACCAAAGAAACCATAGAACTCAATAACACAATCAATAACCTACACTTAATAGACATATATAGAATATTCCATCCATCAACGAGCGGATACACTTTCTTCTCAGCAGCACATGGAACCTTCTCAAAGATAGACTATATGTTATGCCACAAAGCAGCCCTTAGGAAATGCAAAAAAATAGAGATACTGCCTTGTGTTCTATCAAATCATAATGGACTGAGAGTAGAAATCAATGACAAAGTAAAAAAAGGAAATTACTCCAACACTTGGAGACTAAATAATATGCTATTGAATGAAACATGGATTAAAAAAAACATCAGGGAGGAGATTAAAAACTTCTTAGAGATCAATGAGAATGATGATACAACATATCAAAATCTCTGGGACACTATGAAAGCGGTACTAAGAGGAAAATTCATTGCATGGAGCGCATTCCAGAAAAGAATGAAAAGTCAACAATTAAATGACCTAACATTACAGCTCAAAGCCCTAGAAAAAGAAGAACAGAATAACAGCAAAAGTAGTAGAAGACAGGAAATAATTAAAATCAGAGCTGAAATCAATGAAATTGAAACAAAAGAAACTATTCAAAAAATTGACATAACAAAAAGTTGGTTCTTTGAAAAAGTAAACAAAATAGATAAACCCTGAGCCACACTAACAAAGAGAAGGAGAGAGAAGACTCAAATTACTAAAATACATGATGCAAAAGGAAATATCACAACAGACACCACTGAGATACAGAACATAATGAGAAGCTATTTTGAAAATCTGTATTCCAATAAAATAGAAAGTATCGAAGACATTGACAAATTTCTAGAGACATATGCTCCTCCCAAACTGAACCAGGAGGACATACACAATTTAAACAGATCAATATCAAGCAATGAAATAGAAGAAGCCATTAAAAATCTACCATCCAAGAAAAGCCCAGGACCAGATGGATTCTCAGCCGAGTTCTACAAGACCTTCAAAGAAGAACTCATTCCAATACTTCTCAAAGTATTCCAGGAAATAGAAAATGAGGGTACCCTACCAAACTCATTCTATGAAGCTAATTTCACCCTCATACCCAAACCAGGAAAAGACACATCAAGGAAAGAAAATTTTAGACCAATATCCTTGATGAATATAGATGTTAGATTCCTTAACAAAATACTGGCAAACCATATCCAAAAACATATTAAGAAAATTGTGCACCACGATCAAGTGGGGTTCATTCCTGGAATGCAAGAATGGTTTAACATCCGTAAATCAATAAACGTAATCCATCATGTCAGTAGACTTAAGGATAAGAATCATATGGTTATTTCAATTGACGCAGAAAAAGCATTTGACAATATACAACACCCCTTCATGCTGAAAACACTAGAAAAAATAGGGATAGGTAGGATCATACCTGAACCTTGTAAAGGCTATTTATGCTAAGCCCATGGCCAACATCATTCTTAATGGAGAAAAACTGAATCCATTCCCTTTAAAAACAGGAACAAGACAGGGATGTCCTCTTTCACCACTTCTATTCAACATTGTCCTCGAAACTCTAGCCAGAGCAATTAGGGAGACTAAAGAAATTAAAGGGATACGAATAGGAAAAGAGAAACTTAAGCTGTCACTATTTGCAGATGACATGATTCTATATTTAGAGGATCCAAAAACCTCCTCCAGAAAACTTCTAGACCTCATCAATGAATTCAGCAAAATAGCAGGCTATAAAATCAACACACATAAATCTACAGCATTTTTATATGCAAGCGATGAAACAGCTGAAAGGGAAATGAGGAAAACAACTCCATTTGCAATAGCCTCAAAAAAATAAAATACTTGGGTATCAATCTAACCAAAGAGGTAAAAGATCTCTACAATGAAAACTACAAAACACTGAAGAAAGAAATTAAGGAAGACCTTAGAAGATGAAAAGATCTCCCATGTTCTTGGATAGGCAGAATTAATATTGTCAAAATGGCCATACTACCAAAAGTGCTATACAGATTCAATGCAATTCCAATTAAAATCCCTATGACGTACCTCACAGAAATAGAGCAAGCAATCATGAAATTCATCTGGAAGAATAAGAAACCCAGAATAGCTAAAGCAATCCTTAGCAGGAAGAATGAAACAGGGGGTATCGCAATACCAGAACTTCAACTATACTACAAAGCAATAGTAACAAAAACGACATGGTATTGGCACCAAAATAGACAGGTAGATCAATGGTACAGAATAGAGGACATGGACACAAACCCAAATAAATACAATTTTCTCATACTAGACAAAGGGGCCAAAAATATGCAATGGAGAAAAGATAGCCTCTTCAACAAATGGTGCTGGGAAAACTGGAAATCCATATGCAACAGAATGAAACTAAACCCCTATCTCTCACCCTGCACAAAACGCAACTCACAATGGATCAAGAGCCTTGAAATCAGACCAGAGACCCTGCATCTTATAGAAGAAAAAGTAGTTTCAAATCTTCACCTTGTTGGCTTAGGATCAGACTTCCTTAACAGGACTCCCATAGCCCAAGAAATAAAAGCAAGGATCAATAACTGGGATAGATTCAAACTAAATAGCTTTCTCTCAGCAAAGGACACTATCAGTGATATGAAGAGAGAGCCTACAGAGTGGGAGAATATCTTTGCCACTCATACTTCAGATAGAGCACTAATTTCCAGAATATATAAAGAACTCAAAAAACTCTACACCAAGAATACAAATAACTCAATCAACAAATGGGCTAAGGAAATGAACAGACACTTCACAGAAGAAGATGTAAAAGCAATCAACAGATATATGAAAAAATGTTCAACATCTTTAGTAATAAGAGAAATGCAAATCAAAACTACACTAAGATTCCATCTCACCCCAATTAGAATGGCGATTATCAAGAACACAAGCAACAATAGGTGTTGGAGAGGATGTGGGGAAAAAGGTACACTCATACATTGCTGGTGGGGTTGCAAATTAGTGCAGCCACTCTGGAAAGCAGTGTGGAGATTCCTTAGAAAACTTGGAATGGAACCACCATTTGACCCAGCTGTCCCACTCCTCGGCCTATACCCAAAGGATTTAAAATCAGCACACTACAGAGATATAGCCACATCAATGTTCATAGCGGCTCAATTCACAATAGCCAGACTATGGAACCAACCTAGATGCCCTTCAATTGATGAATGGATAAAGAAACTGTGGTATATATATACAATGGAATATTACTCAGCTATAAAGAATAATAAAATTATGGCATTTGCAGGCAAATGAATGAAATTAGAGAATATCATGTTAAGTGAGATAAGCCAATCTCAAAAATCCAAAAGAGGAATTATCTCACTTATAAGCGGATGATGACACTTAATGTGGGGTGGAAGTGGGACAAGAATGGAGGAAGGAGGGACTGTATAGAGGGAAAAGAGAGGTGGGTGGGGTGGGGGGGAAGGAAAAAAATAATGGAATGAATCAAACATCATTACTCTATGTAAATTTATGAATATGCAAATGGTATGCTGTTACTCCATGTACAAACAGAAACAACATGTATCCCATTTGTTTACAATAAAAATAAATTAAAAAAAAAGAAAATGGAAGTATAATACAACCATAGAGGCTTTTAGCCTTACTTCTTAAGATGAATCTAAGATTTTAACAGTATTCTAAAGGTAATAAAGGAGAGAAGTATGAAGAATAATAAAAAAAAAAAGATTTCATGAGGACAATGAGATATTGGCACAGGCACAGATTAAGTAACAAATGGAACAGAAAACCCAGGAACAGAGGCAGCATGCAGAACAATATAGAAAAAGGCACTGTCCATAAAAAAAGCTGAAAACCTTGCCCATATGGGGAAAAAAGTGAAGCTGAGTTCCCACACACTATGTCATACTCAAAACTCAGTCCTAGAATTAGGGATTGAATTAAAAAAAAAAAAAACATTAAATTATATAAAGAAAATGAAGGTGATATTTCTCTGACTTTGAGTAAGACACATTCTAATTATAAAAAGCTTTCATAAATTCAACCAAATTAAATTTTGCTTATATCTCTAAAAAGCACTTCAAGAAAGTGAAGACAAGCCATAAACTGGGAAAAGATATTAACTGAATAATGTATATAAAGAACATTTTCAAGTCAACAGAAAATGTAATGGGTAAAAGCCCAGAACAGATATTTCCTAGAAGAGACCAGTAACTGTAAATAGAGCTGATCGATAGCTCCTCTAATCAGGGAAATACAAAGAGAGCCTCAATGAGGCTGCATATTCCCTCGACTGGAAAAGATTAAGTAGTCTGAGAATACCAAGAGCTGGAGAAGCTGCAGGTCAACTCACTGCTGGTAGGAGCATAAATTGATGTCAGTGGTTGGAAATACCATGTGGCATTGCAATACATTGGCACCATCTAAGTAAACATTTCTGTACATCACAGCCAGCATTTTGGCTTCTAAGAATCTATCCAAGAGCGGCATTTGCACATGAGCTCTGGGAGTTAAGACACAAGAATATTCAGAGTACCATTAGTTAGGGCGAAACCAAACGAAATTGGGGGAAAATACTAAGCATCCATGGAGAAGAAAACAAACTCTGGTAAATCCACAATAGAATGCTCAGGACATGTAAAATGGGTGCATATAAAAAAGAATAAATAACAAGGAACACTGTTGAATGAAAAAAAGTGATTCACAAAAGACTATCTACATTTGATGCTCTTTTTCATACAGTTTTAAAACAAGGAAGATTCCATGTTAATGAAATACATATGCATGTATATCTGTACATACACATTATATACATGTACATATGTCTGTATTTTTAAAGCAGATGAATTCTGGAAGTGGTTCTGTGGAGAAGACAGGAAGACAGTATGGAGAAGTCCATGAGTACAGATGAGCTAATGGAGGTATTTTGGTTCTTGGGTTGAAAGTACTAATTTTATTGTTAAACACGCTAACTTAAATAAATAAAATAAATACAGTCATGTGTGCAAAATTATATTTAAAAATTAACTACACGCATTTATGAATTTACATCTAGTTACAATCTGATTCAAAGTAACTGCACCATAGTTTTAATTTATGCAAACTGTTAATGTGCCATTTTGGAATAATTTACCATAACATTTAACTTATTTATACAACCTGTTGGAAAGACTAGCATGTAAATATAGTTGAAAATAAGGAAGGGAAACAGTATACATTATTTCCATAAAGCTAATTTAAGAAAGTATTACAAACAGCTCCTTTAGTATTAAGAAACAAAAACGATTCCATAAACAAAAAGCCAAATGCAATGAAATCTATCAGTCCAGGAAATCTAGCTGTAGAAACACATGCTAACTATAGGAAAAAGGAGAATAAAGCTATGGTTCTACAATCCATTGCAATGAAAAACACACTGTGTCAAGGGCTGAGAGACCTGGTCCTGATCCTTTTCCATTTCTAAGGCAAATAACCCTAGGTGGGTCATTTAATCTCAATGTGTAAAATAAGAGACTATGCCATATGTTCTTTAAGGCTTTTTTGCTGGTGGAAGTCTATGGTGCTATAAGAAACTCTACTTATGAAGAATTGGCAAAATCTTGATATAATGTCCTTTTATAAGTATCATCATATGCAATCTATTATGAAAGTGGCTTTGGATGACGACCATGTCCACAAGTTAGAAGGAAAGAATGAAGCATCAATATGGCATATTTCTCTCTGTTTTGTCTTGCTATAAAAAATGCCTGAGGCTGAATAACTTATGAAGTAAAAAGGTCTATTTGGCTCATGATTCTGGTGACTGGAGGGTCTAAAGAGCATGATACTGGCATCCTGGTGAGGCTCCCTGTCTGCGTTACAACATGTGGAGTACTGGAAAGGGAAACAGCTGCCTGTTGAAAAGGCCAAATGTGAGTCTTGCTTTTCAAGAACAAATTCATTCCTGTGAAAACTGACCCACTCTGTGAGACCAGCATACATGAAGACGGAGCCTCCAACACAATTACCTTCCACTTTTTTTTTTTTTTTTTGTACTGGGGATTGAACTCAGGGACATTCTACTACTGAGCTACATCCTCAGTCTTTTTCTTTATTTTTTTTTAACTTTTCTAATTTGAGACAGAGTCTCACTACATTACTGAAGGTCTTACTAAGTTGCTGAGGCAGGCCTCAAACTTGTGATCCTTCTGCCACAGCCTCCCCAATTATTGGGATTACAGGTATGTGTCACTGTGTCCGGTTTAGGGCCCACTTTTAAAGCCTCGACCACCTCAATACTACCACACTGGGGAGCGAGCTTGCAGCACCACACCTTTGGGGGACAACCATATCCAAGTCGTAGCATGGCATTGCCAAGGAACTGGTTAAAATGGACAAGTTGTGTGACACACAGAATTTCCAAGTGGCAACAAACATGCTGTGTGGTAGACCAGAGGTATTTTATGGGAGAGCCTTCCCATGCAACAACACTGAGGTGAAAATCACAATCTAAAGCACTGAGAATTAAATTCTATAATGTAAAGGAATTTAAAAAGTAATACAAATCTTGCATAAATATTGTTCAAACTGGCTAGCATAGGAATGAAAGATCAGCAATTATTCAAGGATACTATAAGTGCTGCAACAGGCAGAACATGATGAAGTGTAGCCTATCAGTACGTTCAAGTGCTGCCACAGATTATTTGCAAAATTCTACACTCTGGATATGTCAAAAGGTCCTGCACTTTCTCTTTTTTCCAGATTCCAAAATCTTTAGAAAAACAAATCTCCCAGACATGTATCAAAAGATATTCCACTCCCCCAAAAGCCACCAATAGCAATGATTCCCGTGACTTGTAAATGAGAAAGAATTAGCCCCTGGGATATATAAAGACCCCTACAAATCAACTTACAATAAACAGCCCAGTATTTTGCATGTAGACTAATAATATGAAGGGGAAATTGACATAGCAGGAAACCCAAATGGTTAGGAGACATCATGCTGAATTTTTATTAGTAATCGGGGATATTAAAATTACAATAAGTGTCATTTCACACCCATCAAATGGCAAAAAATGAGAGTTTGGCGATAAGCATTGGTGAGGCTATGGACAGAAAGGAACAGCAGGGCACCGAAGGCGAATGTGAACTGGCAGGGTGCCTAGGCACAGCCCCTCGCCACAAGCACTTGCTAGGCCCCTGCTGTCCCCTCCTATGTCAATGAGCCCCTGCAGAATCCCTCCCTCATGTGGATCCGGAGACCCAGCAAGTCACTGTAGCGCCACTCGTGAAAACAACAAACGAGTCAGCCAATAGAAAAACAGACACATCATGGCGAAAATGGAGAGATGTTCTGGGGAAACCTTCCCTGTCTTTGTTTCCATGTAGAGGGACCTCTTCTGGGATGACCTTGCCAGCCTCCCTCTGCCTCCTCACCCCCCCAGAGAGGTGGTAGCTAATTGTGCTCCTCCTCCTTTTCTCTATAAGGGCCACCTGAGGTGGTCTGCACACAGTGGAAGGCTTCTGCTTACTCCTGTCCTGTCCCCAGGGTTGGAGGGCCAGGCCCCCCTGAGGGGAGAGCTGGGGAGTCTACAGCAGCAAGCTAAGCCTGCTCAATTTGAGCTGCACTTTAGCAAGCCCATCCATTTGATAAATATGCCTCTCTAATAAAACTGATATTTCTATCTGCTATTCTCACACTTGGAGTCTGTCTCTCATTTGATTCAGGATGGTAAGAGGGCTCTAGTTATTGAGCCCCCTTGAACTTCAACATAGTACTACAAATCAGGGAGAATAAATGAAAGATGCATGTATCAATGCAGATAAGTACTAAAATATAATGAGAAGAGAAAAGGCAATTTACATTTATGTAAGGCTTAAAAATAAGCAAACTGATATTACATATCATTTAAGATATATAAATCTGTCAAAAAATATAAAGATACATATAATTGATTTTTAAAAATTCAAGATAGTGATTATCTATGAGGCAGAGCAAGGGAAAAACAATCAGGCATAGCTACCCAGGGGGTTTCAACCAGGGTTAGAATGGAATGTTGTTTCTAAACTTGAGACGAACCTATATGGATTTTTTCCTGCCTCAAATATTTCATATATATACACATACACACTTATATACCACATATGCATCTAGGAGAAAATAAGAAGCAGAGCTGAAAAAGCGGTGAGAACTGCCTCAAATGTCCTGCCTGTCACATTCAGGCTTTGTCAGCGCTTTTCCAGAACCTTCTGGAACACGGCCAGTGGGAAGGAGGATTAGCCATGCCTGGAGATAGACACTAAATGTGGTGCTGGCTTCTACAGTTTTATTCTAAACAGGAGGAAAATCTACTAAACCACAGACTTGAGGAGAGTTGGAAAGAATAAAGCAAACCAAACATCTGAGGAGTAGAATTGGTATCAGCACGGAAAGGCTTCTAGAACTTACTTTGCCATAACGAACGTAAGTTATTGCTTTTCCCTGCCTTTTTTAAAAGGAAAGTATTTTTATTAATTATCTCTGAAGGAAGATTCAATAACTGCTCTTGATAATGCGTTTCAATGACTTATAAATCACTGGAAAGTTTAATTCAGTGGAAATTTTAAGTTAGTATATTACAGCTACACATGGCCTGAGACACGGGCCATGAAGAAAGGAAACAATCTATGTCATCTCCTGATGTTCTAGTCTAAATCAGATACCAAATCATAACCACTCTGACAGGATGGAGTCTTCAGATCTGCCTGGCTTCATTTAAAAGAATATATATTTTATGAGCATTACCTGATGAATTCCTTAACTGCCAGGAGAAAACTAGTGCAGGTATGAGCTATAAATACCTGCTCCATTCAAAGATTAACTTCAGGTGGCGGTATAGACTAATAGCTAATGGAGCTAGTTTGGATTAATCAGCCTTTACATTTGGAAAAAGATCAAGCTGTTACGTGGAAGCTGATGCGTGGCTTATGTTGATGCTGTGGCCCTCTCTGTTCACTGACGCTACTGTACAGCGGCTGGCTGACCGGTGACAACTTTCCTTCATTATTGTAGAGTCATTTCTTTCAACTCCTATAATATGGAACTCATGTATCTTTTAAAGTATTGTTGCCTAAAGTTAATCAATTTAGGTTACATAGTCAAAAAATACATATTTTTAGGCTTTCATACATTTTATTAACTTAATTTTTAAACCTTCCTTTGTTCCTCTCAAACTAGAGGTATTCAGATGATGAACACTTTTTGGTCTGATGCTTTTGCAGGCCTCAAAAATCATTTTTTCATCTTCTGTGTGTCCTACGTAGAGGGACAAATGAAGACTGTTAATATTACGAATCCCTGATGTTTGGATGAGAGATTTAGCTCTTACTATCATTTCACTATTTGTAACCTAAGGATAAATAAGGTGGTAGGAAAGGTAGATGCTCAGTGATTGAAATAATAAATGTAACCCAGCACAGTTGTTTCACAATGAAAGCCTACCATAGTTTCTGCACATTCGACTCTAACAGCCCAGTAAACCCATGGGCTTCTTCTGCCCAGTTTGTACCTAGATAGTATATGTGAATTGAATTTAATTGACAATGAGGAATAAGTATGGGAGATGGCAGAGACCCACCCTGGGATACTGCAACCCATCAGATGACTGCACTGGGGATATCAGAAAACTTACATGTCTCAAGGACTCTAAGGCCTTTTTATTGCCCCTCAACTCCCTGTTTACAAGGCATAGGTATAAAATATATATTACATTAACACAATATAAATATACACTATGGTGTGAGATCCTGATGTAGCACAATGCAATACAGTGCAATACAGGATACAACACACATGATGATATAAAATGCCTGGGCAGCATACAGGATGGGCACGTCATGCCCCATCTACCTTTCAAATCTCACTCAGACTCTGCTGCGTCTGGCTCACTGCAACCCAGCCACTCCAGTTTTCTTTTAGTTTCTCAGTCCTGCCAAGCATTTACACATGCCAAGTCCTGGCAACTGATTTTCCTCTTTCTGGATGGCTCTTCTAGATGGCAAGCAGCTCTCTGTCATTTAGGTCTCACTTCTGATGTCACCCCTTGAAGACACCTTGTCCAACTCCCTGATCTATACCTCTCCCCCCTACACACACTCACTCATTCTCTATCATCTATTGTTTTACTTTCCCTGTGATATTTTATTCTTCAGTTATCTCTACCTTCTACAAGGAAACCAGGAATTCCCTGAGAGCAGGGACCTTGTTTGCTTTGTTGGTGGCTCTATCCTCAGCACCAGAAACGTGCCTGGTACACTGGTGTTAACAGTCATTTCCTGAGTGGATTCATGCATATGCCAGTTGTTATCATTTGGATCTGAATGTCCTCCATGTGTTGTAGGTCTGTTCCCAATGCATCAGTGTTCAGAGGTGGGACTTTGGAAAAGTGACTAGATCATGAGGGTTCTAACCACATCTTGGAATTAATCCCAGGATTAACAGGTGCTGGTGGCAACTGTGGAGGGGCAGCCTAGTAGGAGGAAGTAGGCCACTGCGGGCATTATCTTGTCCCTGTCCCTTCTCTTCCACTTTCCCTCTTCCCTCTGCTCCCCTGCTTTGATTCCCAGCTGCCATGAGGTAAGCAGCTCAGCTTCACAACATGCTCCCTGCCATGAACTTCTCCCTCACGAAAGGCCCAAAGTAATAAGGGCCAGGTGACCATAGACTGAAACCTCAGAAACTGTGAGCCAAAATAAACCGTTCCTCCTTTGTGTTGCTTTCCTCAGGTATTTTGTCACAGCAACAGATTAACACACTGGCCCAATTTAAATTCCTGAATCTCAAGGTTTCAAAAAATGTAACAAATGTGTTCCCTATTTAATCATATTCAAATTTTTAAATATTGAGTTTACTTTAAAATGTAGGAAGGTATAAAAAGGGACTAATATGATTAGATAAGATTATTAATACTTAAGCTTAGATATTAGAAAACTGATAGCACTAAGAACACCTCAAAGTGAAAGTTATTTATGTATTTTAATCATAGTGATCTGGCCCAATAAAAACTAAAAATAGTCCTTCTGCCATTTTTACTCTAGGCACCAGTTTAATTATAGTCTGTTACTAAAGCTATTACATTATTTTTCAAATTACCTTGTACATTTCTAGCAATGATATTAACTATCTCTACATGTCATGGAGTATTCTTGTAGTATGAGACATAGTAGGAAGTGAAACACAATGTGAATATATTACTAAATAAAATGCTTATGAAGTGTGATTTCTTCTCAGTTAGTAAAAGGAAATATTACACATTAGGTCAGTCATTTAGGTATAAAAAGCCCAACAAACAGTGCCACATTTGCCTTACACATGAATCTGGCTCTTGTATACATCTACTAGAATCTGAATAACTGTGCTTTACTGAATACACATTCAAAGCAAAAAGCGATCCCTTAAAAAACAAACTCAAGAATCATTCAAACACAATTTTACTAGCACTGTTTCAGAATCTAACCACACTGAGGTCTTTTTCTAAGTTAAATTTAAACCTCCTCATTTTTCAACTGTACCTGTTATAACTAATAGGTTTTAAAATAATGAACAGCCACAGACCATAAAAAACATTCCACTTTTATAAAACCAAAGATTGTTCTGTCTGATATGAAGTTTCATTTTTAAAACTTCATGCATTTGAAAAAAATTATATGCTCCTGGAAGAAATGGTCATTTTCCATGAAAGAAAATGTTACTGGAATATAGCTTTTGCACATAAGTGAAATGTACACTGTCAGTAAAGGTTGTTTTGCTATTTGGCAAATACAGTGCGTTTCTATCTAATGGGTAGGAGAGAAAGAAGGGGCAATTCTGGGTGTCTGCAAACCAAGCACACAAGAATCCAAGGCTTTTAAATTTTTTTTTAGTTTAGACTTCAGATATTCAAGAAACAAAACAGAACTATTTAAAATCATAGGAATCAGGGCACAGGGACAATCACAATGTATTATAGACCTTTAAGATGAGTTCTGTGTAACATGCATTCAAACTCTAGTTAAAGAAGCATCTCCAACCACGTCGACTATATGCACACAGTGAGATAAAATTCAAGGGCTAGAGGTGCAAAAGCTTTGGCTTCAGATGGGATCCTTTGTGGGCAGGCTTCCCTAACCACCCCTAAGTTTGACAACTTCTTATTTTTTGCTCCATCTTTGGTCAAAGTCAGTCAAAAGGTCTGCCTAGATTCAGGGAATGGAGAAATAAATTCTACATGTGGATGGGAGGCATTATTGTGGCCATCTCTGCAAACAACTGACTGCTATAATCCACGAATGCATGTGCTTTTTTCTAGTGAGATGGGACTTGAATAACAAGGTTTGGGGGATTACTGGGGATCTCAACTCAATTAACTCAGTATATGAGAGAGTTACTATAGTTACCATAAAAAATTCTCACACATGCACATGGAGGCCTGGGGCCTTGCAGTTTCTAGGTGCACAGCAACAGCCCAAATGGTGGGGAAACTGGTCCCCAGCTCTATCCACCATTAAGAGAGAAGCACTGTATAGCAACATCAGGCAAGTGACATGTGCTTAGTGTAAAATGACAGGTGCAGAAAACTATTTAAAAGTATGTGACTTTGGGAACATTAACCTCTTTCAGCTCAGTTTTCTTATCTGAAAAACAGGAATTATAGTAATACTATGCAACTCATTAGGTTATCATGAGGATAAATGAGATAATGACAATGCCTGGCACTCATTACAGCATTAAAAAATGACAGATAACTTTAGCCACCATCATTATCTAGTTTATCATTTGATGAATAGCCCAATAACTCTTTTTTGTCATATCAACTCATGACTACCTGATACACCTTTTATCAAGTTTAGTTTCAGTTCAATACAACTGAGATAATTTAAAACAGTCTATTGTAATGGCAGACCTTGTAAATTTTCTACAGCACTTGGGCCTAGGTAATTTACAATCTGAAGAAGCCTCCAATTCTATGACAACTTTATTATTGCAACTCATTAAAACTACTATGTCATCTGACCTATCTGGGTTAGAATTGAACATTTGATGGCTATGTTTTTTCCCCCTATGAAACATAGCCTAGAAGGTTTAAACATGGGGTTTCTTTACACTGAAAAATGGAAAGAAAAGCATTGTGCATGATTTAATAATAATTTGCAATATGTTAAGAATCCCTTTGAGATGACAGGTTGGTTTGTTTGGGTACAAGAAAACACAATTAAAGAGTATAAAATTATAACAATATTGGAGCCACTAAAAGAACATTAGAAATGTGGAAATAAGGGAGGGTAAATCCCAAGTAAGCCTGAGAGTTTAACACTACAATTATTAGTAACACTGAGCAATGAAACAGATATTAATTATGTACATAGTATGTGCTTAATAACCTCTTGCTAAATAATGTTGAATGAAATTAATGAAACCAAATTCTTTTTCTCTTTCTTGCCATTAGATCCCTGCATAAACTTGTTTTACTGAGTTTCTCTCTACTGTGCTTCACAGATTTTTTTTTTTTTACAAACTAAAGGTTGGTGGCAAGTTTATTGGTGCCATTTTTCCAAAGGCATGTGCTTACTTCATGTCTTTGTGTCACATTTCAGTAATTTTTACAATATTTCAAACTTTTTATTATTTTATCTTTTATAGTGACCTGGAATCAGTGATCTTTGATGTTACTATTATAATTGTTTTGGGAGCCACAAACTGCACCCATGTACAGTGGCGAACTTATTGATAAATACTGTGTACGTTCTAACTGCTCCACTGACCAGCTGTTCCCCATCTCTCTCCCTCTCCTGGGACCTCCCTGTTCCCTGGGACACAACAACATTGAAATTAGGTCAATTAATAACCCTATGATAGCATCTAAGTGTTCTAGTGAAAGGAAGAGTCTCACATTGCTCATTTTAAATCAAAAGCCAGAAATGGTTAAACTAAGGGAGGAAGACATGTTGAGAGCCAACACTGGCTGATAGCTAGGCCTCGCGCACCAATGGGACAAATTGGAATGTGAAGGGAAAGCTCTGGAAGGAAATTAAAGGTGCAACTCCAGCAAACGTGAATAATAAGAAAGCAAAACAGTCTTATAGCTGATATGGAGAAAGTTTTAGTGACCTGGGTAGATCAGAGTCATAACAATCCTTTATGCCACGGTCTAATGCAGAGCAAAGCTCTCACCATCTTCAATTTTAGGAAGAAGTGAGAAAGTGGCAGAAGGAAAATTTGAAGCTGGCAGAGGTTGGTTCATGAGGTTTAAGGAAAGACGCCATCTCAATATCATGAAAATACAAGATGAAACAGCAGGTGCTGAAGTAGAAATTGCAGCAAATTATCCAAAAGATCAGGTTAAGATCATTGATGAAGGCAGCTACAACAAACAGCAGGCTTTCAATGCCAATGAAATAGCCTCCTACTGGAAGAAGATGTCATCTAGAACTTTCACAGCCAGAAAGGAGAAGTCGAAGCTTCAAAGGACAGGCAGACTGCCTTGTGAGGCAGTCATCACATGTAGCTGGTGACTTTAAGTGGAAGCCAATGCTCATTTACATTCTGGAAGTCCTAGGGCCCATAAGAAGTACATGCACTGTACTCTGCCTGTGCTTTGTAAATATCAACCCCAGCCCACTCTTGAGCCCTACTGCTAGGGAAAAAAAAAAAAAAAAAAAAAATCAATCTTCAAATATTACTGCTCACTGATAATGCACCTGGTCACCCACAAGCTCAGATGAACACTGTTAAATTATAGCAAAGGATTTAGAAAACAACATAAACTTAGGTGATAAAGCAGCAGAGTTTGAGAAGAATGGCTCCAATTTTGAAAGAAGTTCTACTTTAGTGGGTAAAATGCTATCAAACAAAACTCTTTCATGAGAGGAAGAGTCAATCGGTAAGTAAATGTCATTATTGTCTTATTTTAAAATATTGCCACAGCTACCCAGCCTTCCACAACCACCACCAGGATCAAGCATCAGCACATGGAGAAGGAAGATCCTCTACCAGGAAAATCATAGGACTTGAAGGCTCAGGGGTTTGTTAGCAGTTTTTAAGCAATAAACACTTTAAATTAGGGTTATGTACATTGTTTTTAAAAGACATAATGCTATTACCCATTTAATAGACTACACTATAGTATAAACATAACTTTTATATAAACAATCATGTTACTTGTGCTATAATAGTATTAACTTTATCACTGTGATCTACATGGAACCAGAGTGTCTCCAAGTGTGCCTGTACTACTTAATATAACATTCTTTAAGGAGTGAGTAAACAAAAAGAATAGAAATAGAGAATCAAGGTTTAGTGTTTTAAAGCCATGAAGACCTTTAGAAGAGGAAACTGAAGTTCAGGGAGGTTGACAGACTTAGGTAAGTCACTTCCAGAACACTATCACAGAATCCAAATTTCTAAGAACTGACAAATAGCCCTGTGGTATCCTACCACCCCATGATGAAGAAGAAAGAATTATAGAGAAACTCAAGCCAGTCAATTCGTGATTTGTATGAAGGTTTAACAAAACATTGAGATGAGCAAATGGATTCTGAGAAAGATGGACTTTCATTATGTAAGCCATAAATGTTTCCCATTATAATGTTTGAACAGTTCATGACAATCTAAGATACAGATTTTTTTTGCCATTAACACAATCACATTTTACAGTATTGCAGTAGAGGTTTTTGATTTTTTATCAAAAGACTTTATGACCAAATTATCAGAAATCAGAATTTTCTAAAAAGGATGTACAATTCTGCTGAAGTGTTCTCAGACATCTACCACCTCAGGGCTATGAAAGGGTTATGGTCATAGATTATATGGCTCTATTTTTTACTATGAAAATTTATATGCTGTTGAGATCTTTATTCTATTGAAATTGAACTGGAAAAGGTCCTTAAATCTGCAGACTGTAATAGATCTGATTGATAAAGAGATTAAGAGTCCTCTGTCAAGGGCACACCTGGGGAGGGGGAGGGGAGAGGGTGGAGAGGTACAAAGAGAAAGGTAAAGACCCCCCTTTTATGTTGGGTTACCTATTTGCATTTCCAATCTGAAATCGGACTGTTGGGTCAAAGACAAATTCTATCATTTAATGTGATCCTACCCAAGTTACTCAGGCCCTACGTACCTGTTTCTTCATATGTAAGATGGAAGTAATCACAGTAGCCACCTCATATGGGGTTGTTGCAAAGATTGAATGAGTTAATATCAGTAAAGCATTTTGAACAGGGGTTGGCATACAGTAAGCACTCAACATGTGTTGGCTATGTTATCACTCCCTCCATTTTAGTCAGCTTTTTCACCACTGTGACTAAAAGACCCAACCAGAACAATTGTGGAAGAGTTAAAGTTTATTTGAGGGCTCAGGATTTCAGAGGTCTCAATTCATAGATAGCAGTCTCCATTTCCTTGGGCTAAAGGTAAGGAAGAACATCAGGGCAGAAGAGTGTGGCGGAGGGAAGCAGTTCACATGATGATCAGAAAGCAGAGAGAGACACTCACCAGATACAAAATATATACTCCAAAGCCACACCCCCAATGCCCCACCTCCTCCAGTCACACCCCACCTGCCTTCACTTACCACTTTATTAATCCCATCAGATGATTAATTCCCTGATTGGGTTAAACTCTTATAACCCAATCATTTCCCCTCTGAACATTCTTGCACCGTCTCACATGTGAGCTTTTGGGGGACACCTCACATCTAAACCATAACACCCTCACATCTACTTACTCTCCATAACAGCCCTCCAGCTGGGCAGGGTGTGATGTTACTCGCATCTCTCTACTGTTTACTGTGAAGAAGAGGAAGAGGTCTTTCAAGATTCATACTCACTTGGTTGTGATCAATTATTCCTGAAGTTGGAAACTTTCCTGTTCTTCTACCACCTGCTCTAGGATAAAGTACCTTAAAAACAATACACACTGAGTTCTTGGTGTAGGCCAGGCCTTGTGTTTACCTGTGCATCACACATTTTGTGCTCCAAATGATTCTGTGATGTAAGCTCTTAGTCTCTGCAGTTTAAAGATGAGGAAACTGAGGCATAGAGGTTAAATAACTTGTTCCAAATCTACTAGTTAGTACAACTCTTTTTATTTTGATCCATCTTTTTGAATTAATTGTTCCATATAGGTGTGGAGTAGGGATCAATGGTGAACTATCTGGGAATCTCAACAGCTGGTGGGAAAAAAAAGGGCTAAGAACTTCCTCAGGTTCAGGTCTGGACTGGCTGGGTGGGAAGGGCCAACTGTGTGAATTGCATTGAATTTCAGAAGCCAAGGGAAATCACTGAGCTCTGGCTAGATCCAGGCTGTTGCCTAGGACATCCGAGCTGGTAGACAAAACAACGGACTCAGTGAAACGGGGTTCCAGGGGTGCTCCAGATGCACAATGACATTAGAGCAAGAGCAAGCCCAGAGCTTGGGAGATGGCAGATCCCTGTCCTTTAAGACAGGAAGCTAGAAAGGGGAAGCTAAAATTTGGGACAAGCCCTTATGCTAATCAGGAAAATGTAAGAAGCTGGACAAACATGGTAGGATTTAAGAAAGGGCTGGGTTGGGAAGGTGGTCCCTAGGATCAGCACAGATAAAGGCCACTCTTGTCACACTGTAATCCATTCTCTACACTACAACAGGACAGACTGTGTAGGTCTCAAATCTGATCATGTCACTTCCCTACTTACGACATGTCAATGGCTTTCCAGTATCCTCAGGAAAAGGTCAGATTTCTTGGTAAGTCTTCTGAGTCCTTCATGATCTGGCCCCTGCCTACTACTCTAACCTTATTACTATGCATTCATCCTTCTGGCCTCACCTACTCACCTACCCAACACAGACAAGTGTCCTGGAGGGCGGGGTAGCTATACGAAACTACTCTCAGTTACACACACTCCCTTCTCACCTCTGCAGACTTACAAGGCCCAAACACACTCTCCCTTCACCTGGTAATTTCACCCTTCAGGTCTCTCACTGGCTCTCATTTCCTCTGAGGTCAGCCTCGGTGACCCCTGCAGCCTTCATGAAGCATCCGTCCTGCCCACAGTATTTTTGAGTCATCTTTCAGGATTAACAATCTTAGATTCTAACCATCTATCTCCCCCACCACCAGACTGTAAGTTCCTAGAGGGCAGGGCAGTGTCTGTCCTCTTTATTTCAATAGTCCCAGTGTCTGCAATGCCAAAGATGCTAAGAAATACATGTTTCCAAAACAAAGGAAGATATAAGCCTGAGACTGAAGCACGCAGGACAAAGATACCTCCCAGAGTCACTAAGGGGCAAAGGAAGACAAATGTGCACATGGGCCACTGTAAATCAAGTCAAGACCACCCAGAAAACCAGGACTCTCAGGAGGCTTTGAAAATGTCCACGGAGCATCTACGCTTTCGTCACTGATTTGTATAGACAGACAGACAGACAATATGTGGGTGCATACAGAGCACTGCAAGCTTCACTTGGAAGACAAAGCTGGACTCTTTTTTAACTCAGGGAAGATCAGTCGTGAAGCATCTAGTAAACTCAACTGAAGAGGAGGGAGAACAAAAGCATAAAGAAAATTGAACTGCCTCTCACTCTTTAAAATTGACATGAGCCTACCCATGGGACAGGGAGAAACAAAGAGCCAAACAGAAGACGGGGAAGCAGGGAAAGTGTGCCCTGGTATTAGGATGTGGTGAAGAGCAAGCTTGGAAGGCTCCTCTGCTTCAGTAATTCAAAGCTTCACCCAGGACCACACGACCGAGCAGACGTGGGGGAAAGACTGCTCATTTTGTGATAGCTTAAAGCAAACAACTTTTAGCAATACTATGAAGCAAGCTGGCAAAATAAATAGAAAAGAAGCCCAAGGGATTTAAACATGAAAATTTGGGGTGGGGGGAAGAACTTCACAAAGCAAAACAGACAAAATACAAGGCTAACCAAACAAAAGCTAAATCAAATAAATAGGAATTGCCGTGTGCCCTGGAGGACTGCCAAGCAGAGTGAACTTCAACAAAGGATGCTTCTGCCACCAGCTCGGGAAGCACCAATTCCAAAAAGGATGAAGGGACACCGTAGCCACTGCCAAGTGACAAGGGGAAGATGAGGAAGGAAAGGCAGCAGACCAGAAGTTCACTCAGGCTCTGAGGGCAAGTGCTAGAACCTTCCCCAAGACACGTTCATTCAGGCAACCCACTCCCTCCCAAAGCGCTCCATACGCTGCTCCTTTAAGATCAATCTGGGTCACACCTGAGAAACGTGCATCACCCAGGACTGCCAGGAGCAGCCTTTCCTCCCCAGGTGCAGATATGAAGGCAGGGTAAACGTCTCGCTCCCATCCTAGTACCCCCAGTGTCGAAGAAACAAGTCCCCGCGGCGCAAGCAAAACAATCGGTGGGCTGCAGTGGTCCTGTGGATTTGGGGCCAGAGCTGATGTAAATGACCTGAGTCTCACTCCCCAGGATGAAGCACACTTCTCCCCTCCACCTTGGCCTTGAGTCGTCATAACAATAGCAACCACCCCCACCACGACAAGAGTCCCCACTGACAGAGCATTAATCTTGTGCCAGGCAAGAGCTAAGCCCCTTACATGAATTATTCCCCCTACCGATAAGGTATTATCTTAATATTATAACTACTCACACTACAGATGGGGAAAATAAAGTCAGATGAGTTTTCAAAGGCCTCACAGTTAATAAGTAATGGAGCACAGATTTAGACCCAGTTATTCCAGAACACTCCTTTAAACAGTGGCCTGAAGACCAGAAGGAGAGAGCAGTAGATGATCAACCCATATTTAATACTTGTTGTACGGTATGTTATACGAACCACATAAGATAAGACTGAAGTGAGATGATTTCATTATAAAGTAAGGAAGAATAGCTAGAATTCCTTTTATGTGCACTGTAATAAAGTCTTGAACTCTAACAGTCTTAAAGAAAAAAAAGATCCTTACCCTTATATCTACCATGTCTATTCAGCAAATATGTAGGTTGTTCAAACCATTAAAGAGACTAACAAAATAACACAAAAGGAGAGTTGACTATATATAGCTTAGGGACTTTTCGGTTTGGGGAGAGTGGTGGGGGGTGACATCACCCAAAATGCAGGCTTATTTAGATTCAAACACCAGGGGACTTCAGAATTTGAAGTTCCTTATGGTTTCCTGGCTCCTTCCTCAAATGTCTATATTGCTTTCTTTATTGAAATTTCTGTACATTAAGATGAGCTTTTCTTTTTTCCATGACCTATTTTTCCAATGGGACTGAGAAGGGAAATTACAAATGCATATTTAAAGCCACAAGAATATTTAAATTCTCCCCATTTTTGTCATACATTTTTAGTACTTTCTGTGTGTGATGAACGATAAAAACTTGTGTGCATGATTAATTGTAATGATGAAAGAATGCTAGGCAGTTGCTTAAGAAACGAGAACAACAAAGGAATAAACTACTGCAGGCATCACCAGGACTGGAATGACACTGCTCTGTGTACTCCATTTCCATGGCAACCAGCAATGGGAAGATGAATGTTTCATAGTCACTCCGCTCTGCAGTACACGTCTATAAATCAAACTTGCATAAAGAGCACACGATTTCTGCTATGGGCTGTACTCAGGGCCAGTTTATTTTCCTGTTACTGCATAATTATGGAAAAGAAGCACAAAACAATGAGGTCATTTTTAGTGGGGAACAAACTCAGAAAATACTGATACACCTGTGGCATAGGATGCCATTCATCTGGCAAGAAACAAGAAGCAGGGAAGGCAGATGGCAAACAAAACCCAGCCTGTTTCTGGTTGCGAAGTGCACATCCTGGCCTGGTGTGCCCTGCCTCCCCTAGCTCTGCTCTGACATGATATAGGAGCTCCTTAATCAGGAGCCTCAGAAACAAATTTTGATTCTGATAATTGGGCAGAAATACACTCCATATTTAGTATGAAAGTTTACTGAAGTGGAACAAGTGTGTACTTGTTTTTATTTACATTGAGAATGGCTCATCGTGTAGAGGTCAGTATGGAAAAATAATGTAGAAGCATAGAAGTGGAAGTCAGGAGACCCGAGTTTGGATCCAAATCTATGCAATCTTGGCTAAAGCCATGAAAGTTTGCTCAGCCTCCATTTTCTTAGCTATAAAATAAGATGGTGTATGTGATTCTTCAAGTCTACCACCATCTAATTCTAGGATATGATAATCTCTAATTCTCAAAGACCTGAATCCATCCATTGGAGTTAACCAAAGATGTTAGCTGTGCTATTCCTAAAAACAATACAGATGTACACATACATACATGTATGTGTGTATATGCATTTATATATACACGCATGCATATATACACACACATATTTGCCTAACAGTTATATTTTAAAATTTTTACCAGTTAAAACTGATTAGTAGTGTTTTGGGTTTTACCATCCCACAGAATCCTTCCAACTTGTTTCAACCTTCCAAACATAAAAATAATGTAGAAAGTTTAATAAAGCTATCAGTTTTAAAATTTTTCAATTTTACAGATGATCCTATAACTGTTTTTTATAATATAAAGAATATTTAAATTTCAGTAATATGGGCTGCCTATCAGTTCTCGCCTACTGGGAAGCACCTGCTTCAGAGACAAGCCCAGGCCCTCCTGGAGTTCATCTTAGTGTGCTTGAGGCCCAGCAACAGCAATTCCCAATGGAAATTTGTAGAACAAATAAATGGACAGATGAACAAACTCTTAATGACACGTTTGCCAGACCTTCCAGCAAGCTTGTATTCCATTCTCCAACCTTAAACATTTAAGCAGCTCCTGATCGACATATAAACATCCCTAGGATAAACTGGCAAATCTCTAGAAATGAGATATAACTATATGATTATCTCTTTTGTGAATCTTTATAAAATCTTTGTGAAATTTTGCAACCTAGAAATAGCTTTTCATTAGTGGAACATGAAGCACTGTCTGACCCAGGGAGGGTCCTCGCCCCAAAGCCTCCATCCTAAGTCCTCCTGGTGTGCTAGGGACTGAAAAAGAACCGAGTCAGCTTCAAACCAGGGAAGCAGAGGGTAAACGCCACCTCAGAAGCACCATTAGGTCATTCGATGCTTATACCAACTCTGGGGAAGGTTGTTATCTCCCCATTTTACAAGTTGGGGAAACCGTGCCATAAAGAATCTAAGTAACAGTCATGAAACATGTAAGGATATTCAAAACCTGGCCTCTCTGACTCCAAAGCCTGTGCTCCCTGACTGTATCTCGGGCACAGACTATTGCTCCATTTGGATTCTTCAGGGCTAAAATAAGGGCAAAGGGGCCACAAAGGGTTAAATGAACCTGAACCCTAAAAAAGCAGTGCCCCTGCTGTTACAGGAATACACTTATAGTAAAAAACTTAAAACAATAAGAAGTCAATATTTTTTAAATCTAAATTTGGCACAGAAGTAGGAACTGGAAATAGACCTCTACCACTCTAGCGAACACTGTGGACCACATCTCCCTTCCCAGACAAGCGGGTCTAATTCGGGAGGCAGCCAGATGTTACAAAGCCACACGACTTCCCCAGGAATACTGACACACATTCATAGGAGTGTACTAGCAATGTACTCTGCTGGCTGAGGGATTTGGGTTGATTACTAACTTTAGGAACACAGTGATTTTTACATATGCTTTTGATATTAATTTTTCAAAAACTAATAAAATAACATTTATTAAGAAAGGCTCCAGGTTTACCTTTTTCCAATTAGCTTTGTATCAGAGTTTTTAGCACCACCAACTGGATAAAGAGATCTACTACAAAAATATGCTTGGTACTCAATCTGTTTTGTTCACTGAGAGAGGATCATACATTTATCTCACATTTAATTTATGGTAAAGTAATTTATTTCAGTCACTAAATAAAATTAGAAATGCCTTTCTATGTCAGTCAAATTAATAATAATCCACGTGGCCTTTTTCACATAAGAAGGAGGCATATTTTAGTTAGTAAAAATCATTAGAGAAAACTTTATCTACCCACTAGAGCTAATTTGATTTATTCTATCTTAAAACTCATAGTCAAAAAGCAAAGACTGAGAACTACAATTAAAATTAGAACCTATTAGAATAACAGTATGGAGGACTATGCTATCTATGCCATTTTTATCAGACCCTGGTTTGACTGGAAATAAAAATGACTGAGTAGATAATTTCACATTAAAAAAAAAGTTAAGGCTGAAGAATAGCTCGTGTTGGAGAGCGCTCGCCTATCATATGGAAGGACCGTGATTTGAACCCCCAGCCCCTCAGAGAGGGAAAAAAAAAAATGTCGAACTTTTTCCTCCAAGATGCCTCTCTCAAAGGTGAATATTGCCATCTGTCATGTGAACGTACACTGCCATTTCTCTTTACTTCCCATTTAATTGAACCCCACCTAGAAATGGATACCAGTAACAGCACGAGTGATCTCCATACAATGAATCAATGGCAGAATGAATGGCAACACTATGGCCAATCTGGTCACTGCAGACCTCTCTGACCTCAAGGGAGAAATGAAAAGATTACACCCTAACAATCGAATTTGACTCTGATGACAGGGTTTAGTTAAAAGTTTCCTGATAGAGTTTAAAACTACTCTAATAATTTTGTGGTAACAGCAGATTAAATCTCTAAACAAATGTTTAGTCAATTTCACAATTTTTAAAAGCCTTCCAGACTGAATCTGCAATTCAAAGTCTAGTAGAGACAACAATTTGTAATAGGCCCAGATAAAATGAAGGACCAGCAGTTGCTCTACCCAACTTAACACATGATTTGGACATGAAAACTTCCATCAAGTTAATTTATTCATCTTATTTATTTTTTGGACATACAAACTTGGATCAAGTTAGTTTATTCTTCTTACTTATTTGCCTCTTTCATTCATTCATTCATTCATGTATTCATTAAAGACTCCAAAAAACATGCAGCTAAATTCCTGCAAGGAAGAAATTAGAGTAATTTCTTAATTTATGGAATTAAGAAAGTAGAGTGAGACGTCTACTGCCCCTTCCTCTCTTTGAGAGTCTTGATATACCATCCCCGAGTCAAAGATTTCTATCTGAAATCATGAGTGGATTACAAGGAACATTAAGACTGGGTAAACAAAAGCATTTTGTAACTTTTATTTATTTTTGTTTCTAAATATATCTGTTTGTTTAGACCATTTTTTGAGGTATGACTGACAAATTGAAAAACTACATATTCAAATTATACAACATGGTGTTTTGATGGAAATATACCTGTGTAACAATTTCCACTATCAGGTTAACATATTCTCAATTGACACAATTCCTTTGTGCTTGTATTAGCAAATCTCAAGCATATAATGTAGAATTACTAGCTATAATTACCTTGCTGTACATTAGTTCTCTAGAATTCATTCATCTCATAACAAAGTTGGCCCTTTGGACCAGTACCTTCTTCTCCCCCACTTCCTGGCCTCTGGCAACCACCATTCCACACTTCGTTTCTCTGAGTTTGACTATTTTAGATTTTAAAGTAAGTAATGTCATACAATATCTGTCTTCCTTGGTCTGGCTTATTTCCCTTAGCATAATGTCCTCCAAGTTCTCCAAATGACAGGATTTCCTTCTTTTTCAAGGCTGAATGATATCCCGTCCCACATACGCGCTCACACACGATCTTTCTTTACCCACTTATTCACTGGTGGACCCTCGGGTTGTTTCCAGTCTTCGGACTGTGAATGGTGAAAGAAGAGGGAGTACAGACACTTGATCTGCAAGTTCGGTCTGTCCCATTATTATTAAGCAGTGTGCTCCTAAATCAGGAGACAAAACACTGGACCACTGACAGGGATCAGCAACATGATTATTCTCAAAAAATTTTTGGACTATTTGTTGGACTCCTGTTGACTATAATTCTCCTATGACTGTTTTTCTTTGACCAAAAGATAAAATAAGTGAGGATGAACTCCAGTTTGGCTTAAATTTAGCAAGAGGATTCAGGAAGGTGGATAGCAGAGTTCAGAGATCTCTCAGACATCACACTGGATGAGAGAGCCACACATGAAAGGACTGGCCGTAGAATGTGAGAGGTGTGCTCTGGGGAAGAGTCAGGCATGCTGCAGAAAGACCAGCAGTAGTAAGGAAGCTTCAGATCTCAGGCTGGCAGAGAGCAGGGCCAAGGACTAGAGCCCACTTACCAGCTTAGGCCCCGCCACTGAGGTGGGAAAGGGTGGAAGCCGTGGCAGAGACCTAGGGGCTAAGTGAAGATAAGGAAGGAAGGTGGTGTCAGCATTCCCAGGGCTAACTGGCAGTTAAGAAGGACAAAGCATAACCAGTTCTGAGACTGAAGATTCTAGGTTCCACAGGTGAGAGGAGGGTGGAACTGGGTGACAAGCAGGAGAGAGTAGGGAGAAAGCAAAGGTTATTAGTACTAGCACCTGTCTTGGGTCTCCTGGGGTTGGCTTAGGAACTGGGTGAACCAGAGTCAACCAATGAGTCACCTGTAGGTTCAATGGCTGGGAGGCATCACAGTGAGCTCAGAGACTTAGTGACTACTCTGCCTGATTCTCTCTAGCAGCAACTTACAAGCAAGGAGGGCAGAGGGGCAAAGGGCGTGGGCAAGGTGAAACTCATAAACACAATGCTGAACTCACAACAACTGATTAAAAGGCCTCTAAGTAAGTGAACGTATAATCTGCCTTAGAACCAAAACAATGTATTTAGTTTAGCATCCTCGTTCCAGTTAAAATTATAATAAAACTCCATTCATCAACTTCAAATATTTTTTGCGTCTACAATTTGTTTGGCAAATACTTTGGCACTGTGACATATTCTCTAGGCAAGATGCATGCCGCATGCGTCCCTGTCCAAGCAGCCTGCCCCGGAATGCCTGCTACAGCTCCAGGAGCCCAACTGCTGCATCAGCAGCTCCTTGTACATTTTCATAAACAGTTCCTTTTGTTTATATCGCAGGTAATCAAATGAGATCTCAAGGATAACAATCCAAACCAAAGTCATTCACATGAACAGAGAAAAGCTACAGAATGATGCCACCAGTTAATCAAGGTGAATATTCTTGGCTTCCGTGTGTTTATGCCAGGCATTGTGGGGATATGAACACACAGTTCCTACTCTCAGAACATTCGTACTGCTAAAAGAGGTGAGGAAGGAATAGAACAGTGACTAGGAGCACACGCTGGAGAGTCAGCCTGCCTGTGTCTGAATCTTGGTTACATTCCTAACCGGCTGGTGGCCTGGAGCAAATTCTTTGGCGGTTCCAGGCTTTCTTCCTCATTTATAAAATGAGAACAGACATAGCCCAACACACGAGGTTCCTGTGAGGGTCCATGTTGCGTGGTGTCTGGTAGGCACATAGGAAACCTCAGGAATGGCAGTTACTGCTGATGCCGTGGTTGCTATCATTGACTATAGCAGTTCTAAGAAAGATGGAAGGTATTTTGTGGGATGGAGCAATAAGGAAAGGCTTCCCAGAAGTGTTCAATGAATGGATACCCATTAGATGTGATGGAGCGTGGGAGGAGGAAGAGAGAAAGCAGCATACCTGGCATGAGGCATGAGCAACAATGCCGAAGAGAAATGAGAGGATCTGTATAGGAAGTGTGCGGAGTGGTGGGCGGACTGTTTGATCTGGGAATGCCAGGAACTTCTGAAAAAGGCACACCAGTTCTGTCTATAGCGCCTTGTATTTCAGGCAAAGAAATGTAGATGTTCTGTGGCAGGCAATGAGAAGCTACTGAAGTCAGGAAGTAGCATTAAAATGTAATGATAATTTACCCTCATCATCCTAAATTTATCTAGAAGGGTAGACTAGTGATTTTCAAACTTTAATGTGCATGTGAATCACCCAGAGATCATTTAAAAGTAAACACATCTGATTCGGTATTTTGGAGTGGGGCTGGGATTAGGCATTGACGCGCTCCCGGACGCTGATGGTTCTGGTCTCTGGAGGACTCCTGGCGTGGCAAGGGTCTGGCTCTCCAAGGAAACCGGAAGGAGGAGAACAGCGGGGAGGAGGTGGGTGGATGGATGCTTGGGCTTACGGCAGCAAACTCGTATGACACTGATGTCACAGGTGAAAAGGGAATACCAGAAATGTTTGGTATTCATTTTAGGCTCAATAAAAGGAGGACAAAAACTTTAATGTAGTTCTTAATTCTGAGCCTATTTTCCCAAGCCATTTTAAAATGATGTTATTTTAAGTATCTCATAAAATATAAATTTTAGCAAATACAAATTTCTCTCAATTTATAAATACAGCATGCAATATTATTAAGATTTCCACCCAGAAGTTCACTATCTACTACAAAGGAAAAAAACACAAGAAATTGATTCCTTTTTCTATAAAGGAAAATGGCATGAATACATTCATGATATGCGGCTATTAATAACTTCAAGGATGACTGAAAGGGTTAGCAACATTTGGTCACAGACAGAAACCATGGCAGCAGTTTCTTATGTGACAGTTGAATTAAAAGAAAAATAGCCCTCATGCTATTACAGCAAGAACAGCATATTCAACCACATATGTAGATGAGGAATTGGATACGGTGGCCATAACACTTGTTATAGTGACATCTCAAAAACTAAACCCAGGGTTGGATGGCTGTCAAACCCAGTAATTTCCTCCTGAGAACAGTCTTTGTCACACTGACAGACCACATCTGTATTCATGCTGTGGTGGCTTCTGAATAATATCTGTGGTATACAGAGAAAATAAAGGAGCATGCCATGCCACTCTCCATGATAAATAACCCGCCAGTGAATTTCTGAGCTGGAAGAAGCCTGCCACATCAGGTAAGACAGCACCCTCACTTCTGGGATGAGGAGACTGCATCCAGAGAGACTCTGACTTATGGAAGACCAGTCAGTGGCAGAGCTGGGACTACTGCTCGAGTCTCCTGCTTCCCAGTTGGGGGCTCGACTGGACTCTCTGACCCTTCTATGGCACCAGTATGCCTCTGGGAGAGCGGAGCAGATGAAAACAAAACAAACAATAGTACAAGGCCTGTTGGCTACATGGGCCATTCATTTACGTGAAAAGTGGTCAAATGCAGTACAAAACCATTAGGGGCTATGGGGGCAGTGAGGGTGAACACCCCACCGCGCCTACTCACGGTAAGCCGGGTCCACATAAATGCATAAACAAAGATAGTCATGACAGCTTAGGAGTGTAAAGCAAAAGGTGGACACAATTTCCTTTCTGAAGGATGGAAGGGTAGTGGGTAGGGTGGGGACAGCTTTCAAGATAACAGATGGCTTGAATTGCTGGGCCCTGAAGGATAAGTAGAATTTGCACTGGAATAGGTCTAACCTAAGAGGAAACTACAAAATCTGGACATCCTAAATGTGGGCGGGATTAAATATCCCTTCATATCAAGTAACATATCCTTGATGAAACGAACTAAATTAGCTTAACTGAAGAAGTCAAAATAACACATTCTATTTGGAAATCTATGTAGCGAAGTCATCACTTTCTACTTGCTTCCTGATCCAGTTTCTCAACTTTATTTCCTGTGATACCAAGTTTAAAGTTCACACTGGTAAAAGGACTAGCCTCAATTACAGGGGAATAATTTTTGTCCATGGTACAAAATCACTTAACAACTCTGAAAAACTGGCATTTCCTGAAAATGACTAGCAAATAATTATTTATACAGCTGGACTTTCATTTTTAAATTTTTTAATGACATAATAATTGTACATGCTTATGGGGTATAGTGTGATATTTCAACATACATATATGTGCAATGTGTAACAACAGGATCAATCGGAATATCTATCACCTCAAACATTTATCATTTTATAGTTGATTTTTAAAGAACAGTTTTAGTCACTGTATTACATGTGAAAGTCCCTAGGAGTACATCAAAGAGAAAATTATGAGGTCATCTTGAAAAGCTTACACATATTCATACTGCCCATTTAGTAAACATAAGAGGATAATCAGAAAGGGGAATCTATGACCATTAAATTCTGAACTGAAAGAACTGAAATAAAAGTTAAAGCATTACTACTGTAGAGAAGACACAAAATTTCATGAAGTGAAAACCAGAAGAGGTGGTGCATGCCTGTAATCCCAGCCACTCGGGAGACTGAGGCAGGTGGATCACAAGTTCCAGGCCAAACTCAACAACTCAGTGAGACTCTGTCTCAAAATAAAAAATGAAAAGGGCTGGGGATGTGCCTCAGTGGTTAAGTGCCCCTAGGTTAAATCCCTAGTAAATAATAATAATAATAATAATAATACAACTAGAAGCTCAAGAAGTCTACTTTTCTGGCCATGACACTCACAAAGCAGGTAGGGCTGGTATGTGCTATGTGCTATGAAGAATGAGACATAATCTCAAATCTTTTTATATTTTCCTATACACAGAAGCATGAAGACACTTCCAGATCAATAATCATATTCACTAAAGTAGGTACTCACTGTAACAGCAATAATCTTACTGAGGACCCATGGCCACACTTAGACTCATCTTAGACTCGTTCTGATACACCAAATAACTGGGAAACGTAATCTTATTAAACACTGACTAAGAAAATGATGTGCAACATATTGGCTGCTTGCAGAGAGGAATTATGGGAAGCTAAAGAACATAGTGAGGAATAACATTTCAAAAGAGATGTAAATGATTTGGAAAAATAAATGCTAGCTGAAATCACTTTCCTTTAGGCCTGTTGGCTCTGTAAGACTTCCCTTTGGTGTAACAGAAATGCCTGTTAGTTCATTTTACCCAGCTCATAACAATCCTTTCCAATACAATGGCCTTAATATGAGGCTGCCTATAAGACATTTCAGCCAAGAGTATCCATCACTCCTTTTTACAATGCATTCCTAAACCCCTAAGCCTCACTGAACTCTGACACTGATAATTAACTATTCAAGTAAGCACAAGTCATTGTGCTTCTATTTTCAAGTAATTTTTAATAACCCAAAAAGGAGAGTTAGATGTTCTTTTATGTACTTTGACCTTCCAACATGTAATATGAAGAGGGGAATTCTTACACCGAAAGTATCAGGCATAACTTTAAATGTGCCACATGTGATTGGAGAGTACTCTGGTGCCTCCGTAGTTCCGCTGTATGTGAGTCCGTGGCATCTGCCTGTGCACTCAGAATCCTGGCTGTCGGGTCGGGGCATGGGGCCTTCTGCATATCCACGTTTCATTTCATGGCTGGGAAGCAGAAGCAGCTTCCCAGTGTTTTTTGCCAACTGACAGGTGGTGGGAATATACAAATATCAGTGCTTACAATAAGATGGAGAAGGCCTCTAGGCAAGCAGAAGTAAACATACCCATGCACAGAGAAACACCAGCCAGAAAAACACAGGGTGCTGACGGCAGGCAAAGTCAAAAAAGGACATTAAGCCAGTTCCCTGATGACAGCTGAGGCTAAACCATGAACTAAAATTTCTCCAAAATAAAATCAAGAGAGGCCATCAGAGATTAATTCATGAAAATCACATACAGAAAGAGAAAATAGATAACGAAGCCACATATGGACATAACACTTCTGACTGCATTTTAAAGTACTCTTTCCTAGTTTATAAGAAATAAATTAAGCCATGAAGAAAACTGTGAGAATTTTACTGTCACTGGGCATTTAGGATAAGTGACTATGGACCAACAATTATTTATTTACTACAATGTATAAAGCAGCATGCCAAGGACAGTGGAGATAACCCCATAAATTCAAAAAACTTGTAGTATTTTATGGAGATAGTCACAAACACTGCATTTGTATTTGTCAAGTAACTGACTAATTTGTAACAATAAATACTATCAAAATTTAGAAAAAGGAGACAAGACTGTTCAATGTAGAAGGAGAAAGAAAAAAAAAAGGGGGTTTTATTGAGCAGGACCTTAAAAGAAAGTTCCAATTTGTATAGGTAGGAATTGCCAGGCAGGAGAAACAGAAGGAAGTATAAATGCACATCACACAATCAAAGGAATAAGGATTATGCCAAGGGAAACATGGGAATTTGGGATTAATGAAAGACAAGTCTGAAAAGGGACCAGATGTTGGAACAGGGGCGATGTTGGACAGCCAGGGTAAAGAGTTTTAATGTAGCTATTAGAGTCACTGAAGATTTTGGCAACATTAAAAAAGCACTACAAAGTTTTCAACAAGTCCTATTAGTGTTAAAGAGGAAAGATGTTTCTTGTTTTAATCTGAGTGCTAGAAACAGCCTACTGAGTACTTTCACAGCACAAACAGTGCTACTCAGCTCTTACATTTCTGTATTTTTGCCATTTTTAGTGAGTAGGAGAAAAAAATATCTTCAAGAAAAGAATTTCCTAAGAACATCTGAATAATAATGAAATACATTCATTGGTATCCTCTCAGATGTTTTACCACACAAATACACATCGTGACTACCAGCTCTATGAGGAAAGCAAAGTTATAAGTTTAAAATTGAAAAGAATCTCAAATTTTGAAATCCAAATGTTAAACGTTCTATGATATCTTTAGAGATAAATTTTACCAATGTTTTATTTTGATCTTTACATGAGCTACCTTTTGATTCAAGAAAGTAATTTGCAAAAGCACAAGGCCCAAGCACCACACACACACACACACACACACACACACACAAAGTAAATAGGCCCTCACAACCTCTCCTTAAGTAGAAAAATTTTCTCTAATTAATTTTTATAGATTGTTAAAATTAGCATGCCTTAAGAAATCACCCATTAAAGTAAAATCTCAGAAATCATTTTTGTAAAGCGGACACCTCTATAAAACAAGAGTTGTAAGTAGACATAGAAAGGCTTAGAAGTGACACCATAAAATAACATGATACAGCAAATTAACAAAAGCACATAAACATTAGCAAATGTAGCTCAAAATGAAATCTAAAAAAAATAAATTAAACCAAAACAGGAAAAAAAGAACACATTGGGCATAGCACAAAGGAGAACAGACATCACAGAAATCATAGTAAGAGACAGGGTGAGCAAAGCAAGCAACTGAAAATAGAAAAAATTTTTAAAAATTAAAAGGATTTCCAACACAAGCACAAACCAGTATTTCCAAAGAAAAAGAACATGACTCAAAAAAGTCAGCTTTGATACATTATTTAATTTTATTTAAGTTCAATGGCCCAAATAACTACTTTTAAATATGAAAGACAGCAGGGGATACCTCAGAACACTAGGAAAGGATTAAGTACAGCTAAGCAACAGTGACAGCACAAGGCATGGTGGTAGCTTTAAATTCATTTAACTGTGGAAGAAAGATGACAACAAAGGAAGAGCCGATGATGGTGGAACAGAATGTGAATGTTATGAACCCCAACAATATATATTTAAAAATCACACTGCTTTTATTTATGATAAAATCACTAATATAAACATCATCAAAATAGTTTAGCAATTCTGAGTGCTTGCAACACATTCAGAATGAATATGCCAGTGTTGCTGTCAAGTTATAAAGTGAAAACTCTTCGATGCCTTACATACAAATCTATTTTTTGATGGAAAGTCATTTATTATATTATTTTTATTGGAGCTTCATTGTTACACATAGTAGTTGGATTAATCCCAACAAACTTGTCCATGCGTGGGATTTGATTTCCATTCATGATCCCCTCCCATTCCTCCTCTCTTTTCCCTTCCATCCTCCTTCCCATCCCATCCCCGCTTCTCCTCTCTCTACTCTACTAGACTTCCTTTTGTGCATTTATTTATATTTGCTTGGTTCTTTTTACTTTCATACAGGTGAAACTCCCTGTGGTATATTTATATAAGCACATAACATGATTTTTTAAGAATACATTCTGCATTGCATCCCCTTTCCCATCCCTCCATGCTACCTCTTAATCTCCTCCTTCTATATTACTGATCTTCCCTTTATCTTTATCTAAGCCTATCCTTCCCTGCCTGTTTCCTTTATTTTATTCTAGCTTCGACATATGAGAGAAAACATTAGATCTTTGAGTTTCTGAGTTTGGCTTATTTCACTTAGCATGATATTCTCCATTTCTATCCATTTACCAGAAATGCCATAATTTCATTCTTCTTTATAGCTGAGTAGAACTCCATTATATATATACATAATATATATATATGTATATGTATACACACATACACACACACACACACCCCACAATTTCTTAATCCATTCATCTACTGATAGGTTGATTCCATAATTTAGTTATTATGAACTGTGTTGTTATAAACACTGAGGTAGCTATATCACTATAATATACCAATTTTAGATCTTTTAGGAAAGTACCAAGGAGTGGGATATCTGGGTACTACAGTGGTTCCATCTCTAGTTTTTTGAGGACTCTCCACACTGCTTTCCAGAGTGATTGTAATAATCTTCAGTTCAACCAACGATGTATAAGTGTACATTTTCCCCCACAACATCGCCAGCATTTATTGTTATTTGTATTCTTAATCACTGCCATTCTGACTAGAGTAAGATGAAATTTTAGTGTATTTTTGATTTGCATTTCCCTGATTGCTAGAGATGTTGAACATTTTCTCATACATTTGTTGTGTTTCTTTTTTTGGGAAGTTTTTGTTTAGTTCTTTTGCTCATTTGTTAATTAGGTTATGTGATTTTTTCGTGTTAAGTTTTTTTGAGTTCTCTACATGTTCTGGATATTAATCCCCTATCAGAAGTAGCTGGCAAAGACTTTCTCCCATTCTGTAGGTTCTTTTTCTCTCTCTTATTCATTTCTTTCACTTTGCAGAAGTTTTTCAGTTTGATGACATCCCACTTATTGACTCTTGGTTTTATTTCATGCACTCTGGGGGTATTCTTAAGGAAATTGGTTCCAGCCTATATAATGGAATATTTACCCTGTTTTCTTGTAGCAGCTGCAAAGTTTCTGGTATAATTCCCAAGTTTTTAATCCATTTCAAGTTTCATGCAGGCGAAGAGATGGGGTCTAGTTTCATTTTTCTGCATCTAGATATCCAGCTTTCCCAGCACTATTTGTTAAAAAGGCTGTCTTTTCTCCAAAATTTATTTATGGTCTTTGGCAAGTATCAGATGGCTGAAGGTATGGGGATTTTTTCTCTGTGTCTTCTATTCTGTTCCACTAGTCTTCATGTCTATTTTGATGCCAATGCCATGCTGTTTTTGTTAATATAGCTCTGTAGTATAATTTTAGATCAGGTATTTTTTTATGCCTCCTACTTCACTTTTCTGCTATTTTGGTTTTCTTATTCTTTCAAATGAATTTAAGAATTGTTTTTTTCTAATTCTGTGAAGAGTGTCATTGGTATTTTGATGGGGCTTGCATTGAATCTGCATATTGCTTTTGGTAGTATAGTCATTTTGACAATATTAATGTTGCCTAGTCAAGAACATGGGATGTAGCTTTCCATCTAAGGTCTTCTTCAATTTTTTCTTCAGCATTCTATAATTTTCATTGTAGAGCTCTTTTACCTCCTTGGTTAGATAAATTCCCAAGTTTTTTAATTTAAAACAAAATTTGAGGTTATTGTGAATGGGATGGTTTTCCTGATTTCTTCCTTGGCTGAATCACTATTGGAGTATAGAAACACTTTTAATTATGGTGTTGATTTTGTATCCTGCTACTTTGATGAACTCATTTATAAGCTCTAGAAGTCTTTTGGTGGAGTTTTTTGGATCTTCTAGACCCAAATGCTATATGTCATTAACAAACAGAGATAGTTTGACTTCTTTTCCTATTTGTATCCCTTTGATTTCTTTTTCTTGCCTGATCAACTCTGGCTAATGTTTCAAAAACTGTATAGGAGTGGTAAAGAGTGGACAGCCTTGTCTTGTTCCTGATTTTAGAGGAAATACTTTTCGTTTTTCTCCATTCAGTATAATGTTGGCTTTGGGTTTGTCATAAAAAGCCTTTACAATGTTGAGGCAAATTCCTTCCCTCCCTAGCTTCTCCAGTGTTTATAAAATGAATGGGTGCTGGATTTTATCAAAGGCCTTTTCTGCATCTACTGAGATGATCATGTGATTCTTGTCCTTAATTCTACTTAAGTGGCAACTTAAATTATGTTGAACCAAACTTGCACATTGCTGGAATGAACAGCACATTTGATCATGGTATATTATCTTTTTGATGTGTTTTTGAACGCACTTTGCTAATATTTTATTAAGGATTTTTGCATCTATGAATTATATTGGTATATGATTTCTTTCCTTGATGCATCTTTGTCTGGTTTTGGTACCAGGGTTATTCTAGCTTTACAGAATGTATTTGGGAGTTTCCCTCTCTTTCAATTTCATGGAAAATTTTGAGAAAGACTGGTGTTAGTTCTTCTGTAAAGGTCTTGTAGAACTCAGCTGAGAATCCATCTGGTCCTTGGCTTTTCTTTTTTGGAAAGCTTTTAATTGCTGTTTCAATTTTATTACTTGATATTGGTCTGTTTAGGTTTTCTGTATCTTCCTGATTCAATTTGAGTAGGTCATCTATGTCTAGAAACTGGTCAATGTCTTCTAGATTTTTCAGTTTATTAAAGCATAAATTTTCAAAATAGGATCTGATAATCCTCTGGATTTCAGAAGGGTCTGTGGTAATATCTCCTTTTTCACCTCTTATCTTATTGATTTGAGTTCTCTTTCTTTCTTTTGGTTAGCTTAGCTAAAGATTTATTAATCTTATTAATCTTTTCGAAGAGCCAACTCTTCATTGCATTGATCCTTTGTATTGTTTTCTTATTCTCAATTTCATTAATTTTGGCTCTGATCTTAATTATTTCTTGTTTTCTACTGGTTTTGGCATTAGTTTGTACTTACTTTTCTAAGGTAGAGCATAAACTTATTTATTTGGAATCTCTCTATTTTCCAAGTCTTTCTCTTCAGGTTATTTGTTTTTGATGTTTATTTGCTTATTTGGTTGCTTGAGTTATTGTTGTGGTTTGGTTTGGTCTATTATATTAAAATGTAATATGGGCAAGTACTCCTGAAAGGGACCACTCTTGATCTTTATTTGAGAAGAATCTGGCAGTCACTTAATTAAATAGAATGAAGATTTATCTCTCCAGTCATTCAAACCACAGAGAACTCTGGTCTAGTAAAAATTCTCACCCTTGTTTTTTTTTTTCTTATTTTGCTCTTCAGATATCAGGGTTTTTTTCTGGGTATCTATGGGCCTGGGTGATGAGCTCCACCAAGCTACTCCAGCTTCTCAAAAAGTGAATCTAGCCTTAGAAACATTACGAAGTTTCACATCACTAACAGCCTCAGCAGCTGATTTTCATTTTCTTATTCTGGAAAACTGTATGCATCACTGAAACAGAGGGGTGTGTGTGTGTGTGTGTGTGTTAGACATCTGTTTCTGTGGCCAGCTTTAATTTATACAAAGAGGAAATATTTCTCTTTCCTTTTGGAATTCACAACTTCATTTAATACTTTTTATAGTCATCATTTATTCTGGTTGAGGCATTTTGGTATCAATATAATTTTCAAATATAACTAATAATTTAAACACAGTATGTTTAACCAACTAAAATGCCTTATTTTGCTTGTATATCACAGAGGTCTCCAAAATGTCTTGAGCACACAATCCTCATAAAGAGTATAAGATTTGTGGGCACATAATATACAATATATGTAGTTACAGACTATGTGTACATGTGCTACTATATTAATACATTATGTGTAGTATAAAATATAATGTAGATTCCTCAAGAGTTTTATAAAGATATCTTTTATTTAGTAATGACAAATAACTTTTTGCTGCCATGAGAAATCTCAATGATATTTAACAGGAATAATGTGATTCAATATAATTTATTATTTCAGAACATCTTGATTTTAATCCTTTGTGATTGAGCAATTTAAAGTTCAATTTGTTTTGATACTTGGTTTTAATGGCTGTTAAAGACACCTCATGAAGTTATGTAGATCTGAATGAGAAAAGGTCATCAGGGCCCTGATAGCCTCAGTTTTTAGTTCTGTCCTCTGATATAGCAAAGGTTTAGAAATTTTCAATTTTTAATTATTATTTTGTGATCACTAACTGAAATTTAGCTAATATATTTGATATCAGTTTGTTGCTCTTGAAAACATATTATCCTTTTGAATTCTTATATTTAAATAAATTATGTCCTAAAGCCAATAAAATTTTGTGAATCTTTTTTTTAAAGCCAGGTTAGGATATTCCATTTCCACTTAGTGAACATATAGATGTGAAAAGTTTTAATAGGTAACATTCATCATTTTTAAAAATAAAACTACTACAGACATCTACTTTCACAAATGCTCTTCTTGGACTGGGTTGTGGCTCCTTGGTAGAGTGCTTCCCTAGCATGCGGGAGGCATGGGATCAATACTCAGGACTCCACAAAAATAAGTAAAAATATTAATGTAAAAAATGTTTTAAAAAATGCTCTCCTTGTAACATAGGTTTCTTCTAGAGGCATTTATTTTCTCACTCCTTGTCAAAACACTGCTTCTACCTTGTAGGGCTATATTTAAGTGTATTTTTCAAAAATCTCTGCAAGGTAGCATCAATTACAACCATTTAGCACATCAAGGTCACCAAATTTGGACAATTTGTCTTTCTGCAAAAGGAAAACAGATAACAATTTTTTTTCTCCCTCTTGTTAAAAACAACCTATGTGTACGAGAAATGTATTGATATTCATTACCCATTTCATTACAAAGTATATAAAAAGATGCTAGCATACTTTAAAGAACTTGCTTTCACACAACCAACTAAGTAATATTGTCCTGTGGTACTTTCTATGCATCTGGCTTTAATGTCTTTGTTCTTCAATAGCTCATTCAATAGCTTGTTTGTGAGTGCTGCAGCCAATGAATTTCATATATGTCACTCTTAATGATAATGAGTGCAAATCCTTATTCAAATAACTTGCTTCATTATTTCTACTGAGTAGGGCTGGCTTCTGGACAGATCCCATTAAATTGCTTTTATCCCAAACAGGAATATCTGCCAGATGTCCCCCAATATCCATTCTCCTTCCTCAGTATCAGAACCTGTGAATGGGCCTATAATTGCCCAGAGCAAATCTCACATTTTCCAAAACCCTCCTCTCTCCCTTGCAGATACATACAGCCTCCAGTGTACATTGTTAGTCCTTGGGATGTAATTAGGAACAATCTATGGCCTTAGAAGAAGGGGCAGATCTCCTGCCTCCTTTCCTTCTAACTACCTAGAATTTAGATTTGATGGCTGTATCTTAAGCAACTGTTTGAAGCCAGGCATTAGGGCAGCCAGAGCAACAGGAAGGGGGACCCAGGTCCTTCGTATTTATGTTGTCATCATTCAGGCCTGAGTTGCCTATATTTATGTGTGAGAGAAATGTATTTATATCCTTTTTGAGCTTCTAGTATTTAGGGTTTTCCATCTCTCAGTGGTATGCTGAATCCTAATTAATACACCTGGTGATGGCTGATGAAGAGCGCAGGCTAGGTGTCAGAGAAAAGACAGTTCTGCCATTTCCTCCGTCCACATGTGCTTCCTCATTAACATAACCTTCGAGCTGCAGTGTCCTAGCAGGAACTGCTTTTAAGCCACTCGTCCATTTTGTCAGGATTAGTTCTTAAGAACTACATAATAGAATATTTAAATCCACATTACCAGGTACGAATAAACTACAACCTCTGTCAGCAGGCTGGAAAGCAAATCCACAAGGAGGCCATCATTAGGCACTTCCAACTTTTCTCTCCAGACAAGTCAAGAACCATGAATAATCTGCATTTCACAGGGACCACAGGAGAATACTGGTATTGCTGGTAAATACAAATAAAGCTTTGGTATTTTGCTTGACATATAAATATATGGGGTTCTGCTTTCTCCCCGTTCTTTTCCTGCCACTACCAACAAATGTTCTCAAGCATGTGCCAGGTGGGCAACACTCCAGCCCCCTTAGAGCCACCCTCAAGGCTGCTGATAGACCCACAGCCAACCACAGGCTTCCCTCCTGGATCGTGGACACCGTGCTATGACTGGAACTGTCCCAAAGTGAAAAATTCACACGAATAAGAGTTTTCCATAAAAGCTGAAAACTCATGAAGCAAATGGTAAATCAAGGGTGGATGGATGTAAAGTTTTCGGGCTTTACCTGAATACCTCGAGAACAGTCCTTTCAGGTAATTTGGGAGCCACCTGTCTGAATGCTCTTTTGAAATCTTCCAAAGTTAAAAATCCACGATCTATTTGAAAACAAAATAGAAGATGTTCAATTACTTTTATAAACCCTATGAACTATTATTTCATGCTTAATATTTATGTGAAACTTTGTTTTAATATGTTATTGGGAGAAAAGCAGTATTTTACGTTTGAATTTATAGGTAAGATAATCTAAGGTTGTCTCATTGGAAGAATTTGCAAATCTAGCAAATTCCGTACTTCAGTACAGTCCCAGATGATCTCACGTCACTTCCAGTCCTGACATTTTGCTGATTCTCCAAGTCCAAGGGAAAGTACAACATGACTATAATAATGGAATTAGGCTTTGAGTCAATGTGAATTGTCAAAACAGTTCTTCAAATTTTATGGATTTTGCGGGGCAGGAGACTTGTAAAAGCAGGGGAGACACTAGAACCCTGGAGTCCTCTCCTCCTGGGTGAGATCTGGGGACAGGAAGTCTGCAGCCTCCTTCTTAGTCACCCCCAGTAAGGGAAAACATCTTCCAACCATGTGAGTCAAAGCAGGAGCTGCAGGAGATGCTGTGGGATCTCCCACACTCCCTAGCTGGCTGTGGCCTCTATCTCCACACAGACAACCTTTCTGCTGCCAACTTGACAACATGGGTACAATATGTAAGTGCACATTATGGTATGTAAGTACAATTACATAAGCACAAACATTTCATCCTTGGTATGTGCCAAGAACTTAAGATCACAGTGGAAAAAAAAAATTCATACCAACACCTAAGGTAATAGCTAAAGACTACTGTAAAATAATCTCCCAAGTATACTGTACATTTTGTTTACTGAGTATATATTCTCATTCACAATTTCATAACAATTTTTTTATTAAAACACTTCGAACACTTTGAAGACACTTACAGTGCACGTCAAAAGCTGTGAAGATGTGTCTTATCTCATTCCGATACAGTTGAACTTCCTTCTTTTTCCTTACGATATTTAAAAACTCCTCAAGTGATACGCCTAAAAGTTGGGGGAAACAATTTGCCAAAGATGACTGTCTTCCTCTTTGAAAAAGTAAAAGATGTGGACAATAAAAAATATCATAATCAAAATTTACTTTAATTCAGAGAATGATATTTACTCCTAAACAAAGTCAGAGACATTTTACTACATGCTAAGTAAGTCCAGTCCTAGCAATCAATAGTGAAAATGATAGACACCCTTGGGGTCCACTGAGCCTTTTCAAGGGGACAAAGGAATGGTGACCTTGAAAAAGTTTAACACTCCTTTCTCTAACAGATCTAAAAGACAGGTAAGAACTACTCATTAAATGAGGGCTCATAATTTTTCTTTCCTTATGCTTCTTTGATCCCTTTTTTCCTAGCCAGATGTCATTTCAGCAGGATTTTTTCCAACTGGGAGATCAGGTCAGAGAAGTAGTTTCTCAAAAGTCAATACCAATTGCACACCACAGATAAAGGTGGAGAGAATATTACATAAACAATAGAGCTGGCACCATCCCCAGCCCTGGATACACCCCACAATGTGTTCAGCAGCCTGGGGCTCAGCTTCCTGCGACTCTCATAATAAAAGAGCCCAGCATGAAGATATGAGATTGGATACTGTGCTTACAATGTCTATTAAAATGAATTCTAATGTGATCTTTGTAGTAGGTTTAAGAAGTGGAGCCAAGAATTTAAACATTTTAGTGAACAGAATTCTAAATATATAAAAAGAGCAGTTCATTTTTATAATGCAGGATTTCCATTAAAGAAGTTATCACTCTGTTTTAAAAACAGCCCCAAATCATACTATAACCACATGTAACCTTTTCCTTGGGGTGAGGTAACTAATATTGTGCCATATGCCATTCCTAAGACAGTTCCCGTAGCTCAAAACATGTTGAAATAATTTTCTTAATTTCTCATGCTTTTCTTATTTGTGAAGATTTATACACTTTAAAAAGTCAATCGAGCTTTATGTTTTTAAAGTATCAATTCTTTTACAACTATTTTTAAAAATATTTTTTAGTTGTTGATGCACCTTTATTTACTTATATGCAGTGCTGAGAATCAAACCCAGTGCCTCACACATGCTAGGCAAATACTTGACCACTGCGCTACAACACCAGCCTTCTTTTACAACTTTTTAAGACCCACTGTGTGCCAGGCACTGTATTAGCCTCTGGAAGTAGAGGGGAGAAGGAAACAGACAAGGCTCCAGTTTCCAGTTAGTGGGGAGACCACTGTTATTCAGGTTCAACACACGATTGCAGACTGCAGCAATCAGGGAGAAACAGGAGGTTGTCAAGAGAGTCCCAGGAATCCTCTTGTAGCACAGACTCTGGCCAAAGAGAAAACTCTTAAAAGAGGAAGAAATATTTAAGCTAAGACCAAGAAATGAGACCAGCTGGCTAAAGGAGAGGAAGAAGAACAATTCAAGCAGAGGAAACAGCATATGCCAAGGTCATGGACTGGCAAAGTGGGAAAATGAAAAGATACCATGTGGTTGGAACATGGTGACAAAAGGAGAATAACGCCAGTGGAGGTGAGGGAGGGAGGCAGGGCAGGAACTCTCACAGGCCCTGTGGCAGCAGCGAATCATTTAGATTTTAAGCTGCAGTAGAAAGTCAGTAAAAGATTTGAATTAAGAAGTGATATGATCTCATTTAAATTTTTAAGAGATCTTTCAGGGTATTGTCTTGAGAAAAAGGATAGGGAAGAAGCAGAAATGTAAAAAGGGAGACCAGTCAGGAGGCTATTGGCAAGGGATGTGGTTGCTGGGGTGCTGGTGGGCACAGTGGAAGGTGTCCACAATGTTCTAGAATAGAAGCGACAGGACTTCATAAGAAACCAGATGTGGCAGGTGAGAAAGATGTCAAGAATAACCCGCAGCTTCCGGACTGGCTGGCAGGTAGTTTGAGGAGTCATTTAAAGAGATGAAAAGACTAGGGGAAGAGAGGCTTGGGGTGAGACGGGGAGCTGTGACTGGGACGTGGGACGTGCTCAGGGCTTCGGAGCCAACCAGGAGGAAAAGCGAGGGGGAGGCGGCTGGCTCTCCTCTAGGCAACAAGGCACCGCTCCCGTCACCTAGAGGAGCGTCTGGCGGGTATTCCGTAAGCATCGTCATCCCTCAGTATCTGTGGGGGACTGGTTCCAGAACCCCTCAAGGATTCCACAATCCGAGGCCGCTGAGGTCCTTTATATAAAACGGCATGGTATTTGCATATATCCTGCGCACATCCTCCCCTACGCTTTAAGTCATCTCTAGATTACTGGTAATACCTACACAATGCAAGCTGTTAGTTGTTACTGTGTTGTTTAGGGAATGATGACAAGAAAAAAGTCTGCACATGTCTGATACAGATGCAATATTTAAAAAGTACTTTCCATCTGTGGTTGGTTGGAGCGTGGCACCTGCCGATGCACAGGGCTGACAGTGCTGTATTGAATTAGCATATGCAGCATTTTTTCCCAGTAGTTGCTCAGAGATTGATGCAGCTCCATTCCATCTAATCACCCCTATGTCCAGAGAACACAGCTCAGCATGCCAGTTGAGGTTAAAACTGAAGTCTAGTCATACATGTTCCCATAAGATCATATCCATAACTTCAGTTTCATGAACTCCAAAAGCTAATTGATTAAATAGCATCTAGAGTTGTTGAAATTCATGAATGATTCATCCACTGATGGTGTGTTCAACGAGCTCCATCACAATCTCACCCCACATACCGCTCCTTCCCTAGCAAACTTGCTGATGCCTCCCTGAGACAACAGGCTCTTAGCACCCAGGAACTTGGCACGTGTCAACACACTAACTGGAGAGCCCCATCTCCTTTATTTCTCCTAGTGACTTTTTACATCTCCTTCCAGATGCAATTCAAGCATTGCCTCCTCTTGGAAGTCTTCTCTGATTCCTCTCAGCTGAGTCCCTTTGCTGTGACTGACGGTCCAGTGTTCACAGTACAACTGTCGAATTAATTAAAGTCTATGGTAATTACTTGGAGACAGGTCTGCCTGAGATATGCTGAAGGGACGAAGTATGCACTGTGCAGTTTCACCCCATGCTTAGCATGACATCTAGCATTCACACACAGGCGTTCATCACACGTGTGCTGAAAAAGTAATGTGATGAATCTGAATGAACATGAAGATGTTTTCTAGTTTGGGGCAAAAAGTTAAAATGCCTACTTTAAATCATCTTAAAACTCAGTAAACTAGTGCCCCAACGTTGGTAGGTCACTTTTTATTCACATAGCCTGCAAAATTAGCTGTCATTTCAGAAACTCCTATCTTTATTGGTGCATATTAATCGTACAGAATGGCGGGCTTCATTGTGGCATACTCATACATACATAAAAACATCCTTTGACAAATTTCACTCCCCAACACCCCCCTCTTCACTACCCTTAATCCCCTTCCTCTGCCCTAACATTCTCCCTTCTACAGTCATGGTGCCCCTTTTTCCCCTCTACCTTTCACATATGACAAAAAAACAAATGATACTTTTCTCACTTCAAAAATTATTTCACTCAAAATTATGATCTCCAGATCCACTAGTTTTCCCGCAAATATCATAATTTCATTCTTCTTTATGGCTGAGTAAAACTCCATTGTGTATACAGACCACATTTTCTTTATCCACTCATCTGTTGATGGGCATTTAGGCTGATCCCATAACTTGGCTATTATGAATTGTGTTGCCATAAACACGGGTATGCAGGTTTCTTTCAAATAAGCTGACTTTAATTCTTTTGGATGAATACCAAGGAGTGATATAGCTGAATCATATGGTAGTTCTATTTTTAGCTTTTTGAGGAATCTCCATACTGATTTCCATAATGGCTGTACTAATTTACATTCCCACCAACAGTGAATAAGAGTTCCTTTTTCCCTGCATCCTTACCATCATTTACTGCTGTTTGCATTCTTGATTACTGCCATTCTAACAGGAAAAAACTCCTATTTCAATACATAGTGACCCAGTTAAAAAAAAATTCAGAGAGAAAGGCAATGCATGCATAATATTTGTTCTTTCTTTATCATTGCATCTGACTTAGAGAAATGATGGGGGGAGCTCGATTCCATGGTTAAATATGTGATTCACATGAAAAAACCCATATGAATGGTGCTATCTTTCAAATTACATGTTCAGATAACACATCAGTTTTGGAGCTAGAAAGCATTAAAGTCTTTATTCCACAATCTCATAGAATAAAAATCAAATGTTTTTTAGTTTTTACTAGGAGAAAATGTATGTGGATTTAAATTCTGTTTATTACCACTTCAAAAGAGAAACACAAATAACACAAATAACTGGGTGTATAATTGTTCTTTCATGCTATTTTCTCACAGAGTCATATAACTTATTTTTTCAAGTCAATACTCTAGGGGTCAAAGCATCGATTACATATTACACTGTGCAAACACACCCCTCTCCATATGCCCTCATGTCATCTTCCAAGGCAAAACACATCCAAAGCAAGTCCCTTTCCTAAAAAGATGGAGAGGCTTTTATTCAGCTTGGCTCTCCTGTTGTAATAATACGATTGCTTTCCAAAGTTAATACTTAATAATTTACTATTCCTACAGCTTTGTAACGCAAACACATTAATGTAAGTTTTATATATCTTGCTGCTTTTTAAATGGCCTAGAAACAGAATTGCTACAACTAGCTCCACCTGCTGTCACAATATTCAAACCTGAAATTACTATTTCACAAAGACTTTCAATAATTCTATTGACATCAGATTTCATACCCAAAGAGAAATGCATTATCTGTGTCCCCCTGGAGTGAAAGAATATGTTCAGGAAATTCTAATTTCAAATACAGTCTTGCATCCTCTATGTCCACTATTCCTCTAATAATAGTTAACTAAAACACATTTTACAGTAGTTACATATTAGGATCACAACATCAGAAACCACATAGATCTAGGTGTTTACGTGCATTTATTAATGTCTATCAAAGGTGTTATGAATTGTGTATTTGGACTCTATCAGTGGTTTGCAGGCTTTTTTTTTTTGCCTCTTAGGAAAGTCCTTCTTTATAAAACAGGACAGTCCAATGTGTAGGGAACATGAAGGCAAGACTATTCCATTCAAAGGGAGGTGGGCTCACAGCACTTCTTTGTTCAACTGTGTCCCCCAACAGAACCCAAGATTCAGGATCCAACTTAAAGACCACAAAGAATGTATCAGCCAGTTTTCTGTCACTATGAAAAATACCTGAGATAAACAAAAGAGAAAAAGATTGTATTGTTTCAGTTCATGGTTACTTGGTTTTGTGGTTTGGGCCTGTGGTAGCAGGGTACGTGATGATGGCATTGTGTGGTAGAGGAAACTCATCACCTGTTTTGCAGGGAAGCAAAACAGACAGAAGGAACCAGAATCCCAACATCCCCTTTAAGGGCACAACCCAATGGCCTAACTTCCTCCCACTAGACCACACCTCCTAAAGGCTCCTCTGCCTCCCAATAGCACCACAGACTAGGCTCTAAGTCTGTAGCACATGGGCTTCTGGGGAATGTCTAAGATCTAAACAAAAACAGGACCTGACTCTGCACGACTATGCATTTTCCATACAACTGGAAAACGTATTCCAATTTATAAATTATCCTTGGCAAAATGACTCTTTTCATGTTCTGTAATGAAAACATACATTTTTAAAAAATTTTTACTTTCCATACTACTTAATATATGTGTTACAGATATACCATATGTAGAGAGAGACTGGGGCTTATTTTTTTCTACTTTTTTGTTTTTAAGACATTTCCTGGGAGGGTAATCATCCTTCACCACAGGAGTAGATATATATTCATAAAGTCCAATAATACTATACAAATTTTTTCCTTGAAAGTTCCATTATGTATATATTTTTTGTGTGGTTCACAGTCTAAGTTTCAGGATCAGTGCACAACAAGAAATCCTCTTGAAAATGAAGTAGTCTACAGTCTGGCCATCATGGTGAGCTCAAATTAGAAACTGTAATAAACCCAGGGAGAGTGAAGGAGAAAACAACAAAAATGCCAGGTTATTTTGACTGAAAGCCTGGTTCCATATTTAGCAGAAAAGGGAAGTTTGTGTTCATTGTGCCATATATTAATTTTCCCAAGGATTGAGAATGTCTGAAAAAGAGAGTTTAAAAAGACAAAAGTGGCCTTTTGAAACATATAATGCAGGCCTTCTCTAAATTGAGAAATAAAATATAGATTATGCCTTTTGGAGGCCACAATGGGGAAAAAGGGCTATAATGTGTTTGCACAGAAACACCATAAGGACAGAGAGAGAAAGTGACATTGACAACGATGGGTTGTCACAGTAAGATGGATAAGTAAATTCAGAAGGCTAATATTTCTTTCTAGTTGCCAGCAGAAAAGTAGGGGACTAAAGAGAAAAAAATCTACTTTTATGGAAAAAATCATGTTTTTTACTATAACATTGGGAGGAAAATGAGTAAAAACAGGTGACAGCTGAATAGAAATATCAGCATGTATAAAACCTTATTTCTATCAAACATGGACAGGAATTGTTACCCTTTTTATTACATACATCTCCTGCTCATAAACTTCAAAGGTTCCTAGGTGTTAATAGTGCAAAGACTTGATACCTCACTCTGAATTTGAAACCTCATCTTTCCTTCTTGGCAAACTGGTCCTTAACCCCATCCCAATTCTCAATCCCACTGGGACAGTGGATTCAGCTGAACATAATTTATAGTTATCTGTTCTTCTCCCTGCTGTTGCAGGAGGTAACAATATTCCAATAAGGGAACTATACTTATGAGAAGATGCCTTATTATAAGCATCACAGCTGGGCATGGTGGTGCAGCCTGTAATCCAGCTGCTCAAGAGGCTGAGGCAGGAGGATGGCAAGTTCAAAGCCAGCCTCAGCAAAAGCAAGGCACTAAGCAACTCAGTGAGACCCTGTCTCTAAATAAAACACAAAATAGAGCTGGGGATGTGGCTCTGTGGCCAAGTGCTCCTCAGTATCAATCCCCAGTATCTGCCCCCCAAAAAGTCAGCATCCCCAGCTAACAGATTTGGGTATGCAACTTTAAAAGGAGACAGAAGACAGGTGCTGTAGGACAGGGAGAGAGATGTGGAAGGAAGAGACATCAGCCACTGAGTGAGAGCTCCACAGGGGAAGAGGGTCTAAGAGAGAAACCCCATGGGGGATAACAGGAAGGGCCCTGAGAACAGTGCACTCACCTGTCTTACCCATGGCCGGGGGTGGGGGCGACTGTACGTGATAAATGGCTCAGGACAGTCTCCCCAGCCTCCAGCGCTTTTATGGGAATAGAGAGGGTGAGGCATCTGAATCCCTACTGAGTTCACCCCCCAGCAGAACAGAGAGGCCCACAGGAGGTGAAGGAGGAAATGGGGCTGGTGTCTCCCTTTCTTTTACTATGTTCTCTTCTTGGCTTTGCCACTCTTCCAAATCCCTCCATCCACAATGTCCATCCCCAGGTCCACATCGTCTAGGAAGGAGCACCACCCTCCTCTAAAGTCTTACCAGTTTTCTTGCCTACAGTATTCATATAAATCTGGCTACAAAAGAAGTAAAAATACTTCTTTCACTTTCTCTATCCAGCTATATATTTTTAAATTGTCCATAGGTGTCTGTATTTCCTAATTCCTGTCTCTGCAATGAAATGCACTAGCCATTCTCTAAAGGAAAAGCTAAAATAAATTTATGTGTGAATATCTGTGGATGATACCACGAATTGGCCCTATGATTACAATTTCAAGATATAACAACCTTAATTTGTATGAGGTTCCCTGATTATAGAGAAGAACTAAGATGCTAACTGAAATCTGAAATCACCCCTGGTGTAACTTGGCCTTTCCTCTGAAGGTAGAGGCCAAAAAAGTCAAAATATATACAACTGCAGGTGTTTCAAAACAGACTACGCAAATAAAGTTCTGATTCATGCTGATCATCTTTTAAAAAATAGACTCTAAAAGATCAGCAAATGGAAATTTAAATTTAGGAAAATAACATGTTTAATAGTCAACTAACAAGTCAGACAAGATAGTAAGAGATAAAAGCACACAAGCCGATGACCATTAACCTATTCATCCATAAATTATTTTTCCATTGAACTTACACTGGGTAGCATGACTGAGTCAAATAGCCCACAATTACCATTATGATGAATCAATCTCTTTGATTTTTGTCATCATTCAAAGTTGAAGGTTAAAATTAAGTTCCTGGAAATCTTTTTCTTTTCTAAGTATGAAAGTAAAATATGTGATTATTTTAAAAGAGCAATGATATAAGGAAACAGGAAAGAATTTTGTTCAATCTGATCATCTAGTGAAAGCAAAATTCTGAGATACGTTGTTCTAGTTTTATTCTAGTTTTTCCTAGGGCATATTTTAGATTGATTTGGGATAATAACTGAGACAGCCGTGTGACGATTTGGAGGGACGGTGCTCCCTCAGTTCTTACTTGCAGCATTTAGGATACGGAAAGAGCTGCATAAATCTTAGCTGTTCTTATCCCCATAAGATGCCTACAATTTATCCCATGATAGAGCCAGATCCATACACTTGTAGCACATGGTCTTTGCCCTTCACAGAACTGTCCTGATGGGTTTTGGTATTAAACATGAGTCTACATGGAAGACTTACAAAACTATTGTATATACTATATATTGAACCATTTGGGACATTGATATCTATTCATTGTTCTCTCCCCACAAGACATCATGGAAGAGCTGTCACAGGCCAGGGAAGACTATATCTCTCTAGAAAAAATGTGTTAATTGTGTGGATTCTGACTACTGTACTTGTATCTCCTCACTTGCACTGGATGCTGGGTAGCTTAGAACCAAATCTGAACTCCGTTGCCAGCAACTACGTAGAAACCAGTGATTGGTCATTTGTGTAATGTCCCCACTACTGACTTTAACTCACTGGCTAATTAAGTTCCTTAGGAAAATGAACCCTTGCCTCAATTCTGTCACAGTTACAAATATGACCCATGACATTATTAAAAATCAAGGGAAGGGCTTATCAACAGGTCATGAAGGTAAACTGGAGGTCGAATGGCTTTGGTCTGCTGCTTACTAGCTGGCTGTGCCACTCTGGGCAAATTATGCAGCCTTTTTTATGCTCCAGGATTTTTAAAAACTTATCAAATGGGAATAATCATCAAAGTACAGAGTCGTATTAAATATACTCTCCACTGCGATGCTCATCACAGATCTGCACATGGTAATTGTCCAGGAAATGACAGATGTAATTGTTATCTGTAATAACAACAACAAATGTTTTATTACATTTGAAAGTATTCTGTAAACAAAGAGTCATGCAAATGCCAGGCATATAGTCTTTTATTATTCTTCTATTTGATTTTATTATTCCTCTCTGGAACTCTCCTCACTTTCAAAAGGGGACAGATGACTGTTTACTTGGTCTCTTCTAGCTGCACATTTCTCTCTCTCTCTCTCTCTCGCCCTCTCCCCATATATATTTGTGCGAGCATGTGTGTGCGTGTATGTGGTACTGGGGATCAAACCCAGGGCCTTACAAATACTAGGCAAGTACTCTACCAACCAAGTTACATCCCACCCCTTGTTTCTCTATATTTAAGAGAAGTTCTGAACAAGGATTGTAATAAAACTCTGTGAAAGAAGTAGCAATACTGTCTACTGAAAACACTCAACAGCGATCTGTTGCTTCCTTAAATAAGTGCCTGGATTTTTTTTTTTTTATTCCATTAATATATTTCCTTGTTCTTGGCTGCCCTAAACAGGTTTTGCTTACACTCACTTGCTTGTTGGGTTATAGGAAATAAAAAATTGAGTAGCACTTTTTCAGCTAGTACTGGCTGCCCTCAGAATCTCTCACCATGTACTTTTCTTACACACATTCTACTCATATTTCTAATAGCTCTGAATTAACCTTTCCCTCTTATTAATTTTCAAAAGAAACCTCTACAGAAATGACGCACCTTTTGAGAGGGCAAGCACTTGGAAAGCAGGCCCTGGGTAGTAAGGTACTGTCCCAAACCCAAAGTGAAGCATGTGCATCTTCAGGACTCTGCCATAGCCCAAGAGCAGCTCAGTCAAGGTCAACCCAGGACAAAGGTCTGAACCTCACCTAGGGAGCTGTGCAGCCCTGCACCAACACCTGGCCTGATCTTGTCTTGAGGTAAGAACAGCTGTCAAGAGCAGAATTCCCAAGTCATAGCTACCCAGAAGAACTTTGGAAAGTTAATCACAAAAATAATTAGCTTCCAGGAAGCCAAACCCAACATTTGACTTTTTCTCCAAGATCAAAAACATTGAGAGATGTTTGAAAAAACATAATCTGTGCATGAACCCTCTTCTTCCAGAGAAACACAAGTAAATGTGACTCATGTCATTCATAGAGAAGAGAAGGAGCTGATGTCTGAAATTGGTTCCAGATTGAATAGTTCTATTAGAAAAAAATCCACATTAGCAGCAGAGGTCAGTGATGATTTCTTTCTGGATGGCTATTTAACTGTTTGCTCAAATGTTTGTGGTCTTGAGGCTCCCCATTAAGTAAATGTGAATTAAAGCTAGTTAGAAAGCTAATGCCCTGGTTATAAAGCTGTTCCTTTAATCTGGAAGAAAGTGATGCTTTAAGAAAGTTAATCAAGATTAAAAGGGAAAAGTCTGGAAGATTATAGACAAGGCAGGACCTTTCACAGAGTTTTTAGAACAAGGCACTAAGTACCTACATTTGATCTAATTCCTCCAAACTAATCCTTCTTCTGATACTTCCCCTGAATTTCTCAGATGACTAATTTACTTTGTAACCTTTTGAAATCTATTTTAAAATTAATTATTAGCAAAAGATGCTGAGAAAGGAAGCATCCTAATGATTTGATTGAGTAATGGATGTGACAGCTGTTCTTTGATACTAAATGCAAGGAAATGTGTACTGGAGCAAGTCCCTGAGCATATCTTCAAAGTCAGAAAGCCCTCAATCACAGGGAAGACTATTTCTGGTGCCAAAAAATTCCAGATGAAGCAATCTTTTGGCTGTAACGAATTTAAGAAAATGTCTCATAATAAGGCAGTCTTTGTTACACACGAGAGAACGCGGGCATGGGAGAAATCACCAGAACATGCTGAACATAGAGAGGTGTCTTGTCTGCACCTCAGAACTCATCAGAGGGAAGCTCAAGAGTGCAGCAAACATGAGAAATAGTTCTGCAGGAAAGCAAAATGCAAGCACTGAGGACTCAGAAAGGAGACAAAGTTTTATAAGTTCCATGAACATCAGCTATCTTCAGCTACAAGTTAAGCCTTTCTCCAATAACAGAAAGAAAAAAGAAATGCAGGAGAATTCTGTGAAAAAGAAACATCAGGGCATACCTGGAATACACAGTCACCGCAAATCAGTCCTTACATTACGTCAGAGCACTCATGCACCGGAGAAGCTTTTGAAAAGCAACGAAGGTGAGAAACCTTCTGCCAGATTTGACCCTTCAAAGTTCATCACAGTCCTAACACGGGAGCAAAACTGGATGAAGGCAGTATGTGTGGGAAAACCTTTTTATGAAGTCATGTCTTACTAAACATAAGAGAGTGCATATAAGAGGAGTAGACCTCTTATATGAGGAGTAGACCTGTGAATAGATCCAATGTGGGGGAAGGTTCTGAAGGAAATCACCCTTTACATCAGAGGCTTGCACACAGGTAAAGAATAGAGGAACTCTTTCTTCCAGGACTCACACCTTTCTGCACAGCAGAAAACTAAGGAAAGGTAACCTTCATATGAACTCTTCCAGAGTTCAGGAAAGAAGATCTTCAGTGTTAAATGAAACCCTTGATTCAAAATCAGAGAACATAAATAAGAAAACTCTTTGAGAATAATGAATGTTAAGGTGGGTGCCTTCAGCAACATATCAGAGAAGTCACATAACAGAGAAATGCCATATAACAAGTAGGGGAAGGACTCTGTTCAGAGAGAAAAACTCAACTGATTATCACGGGACTCTGGAAGGGAAACCCTATCAACACAAAGGATGTGGGAAATTCTGCAAAAGTCAGAACTCCTTGTAGACTGGAATATTCACATATAAACACTATGGAAAAAATGTAGGAAATGTTTTGCAAAGAAGTGAAAACTAACTGAATCAAAGAAACAATACTTTGAATATCTGAAGATATAAAAATTTTCAGGAAATTCAAAGCCTGGAGAAATTAAGTTAGGAATCATGTCCAAAATATGTTCTTCTAATAATAATACTGTTCTAAAAGTCATATCATATGGGATCTCTAACCTTGTATACAAATATTAACAAACTTCCAATTTAAATATGACTAAGATATCTTACGATCTGATACATTAGACGTGAAGTAATATTTAACCAGATTAAAAATATCATGCTGCCCTGTTTCCTGCAACAGAAAAGTAGCTTTGACTTAGTAAGTGAGATGGCCATTTAGTAAAGAAAACAAGGCTTGGCATTAAGTCTTCAATGACCTCTCCATCAGGAATATAATCTATGCAACTAATATTTACATGACATTTGCCAAAATAAAATTCACTATTATTAACAACACAAGTCTAAATGAAAGAAACTATAATCTGTAGTAGTCATTATATACTAAAATGAAAAGGTATTTTGTACAGAAAACATCATCACTGCTTTTTACATTTTTAATATAAAATTTCACAATATGCAAAAGCAGAGAGAATTATAACAAATGCCCAAAGAAATACCATCCAGACTTAATGTTTAGAAGAGGCAGCAGAAAATGTGAATCAAAGGTTTTAGAACACTTTCTATAATTAGTATTATTTTTCCTTTCATATTTGGTAGAAGTCGCCAGTAAAGTCACTTGGTCCTAGAGTTTTCTTTGTGGGAAGGGTTTTTACACAAATTTCTTTTATAAGATAGAAATTACTCAGGTTACCTATTTCTCTTTAAGTAAGTTCTCGTCATTTTTAATCTTTCAAGGAATCTGGTCATATCGTCTAAGTTGTCAAGTTGTTGCTATAAAGTTGTTTATAATGTCATTTCCTTTAAATAACTGTGGAATCCACAATATCACAATATCACCACAATATCACCTCTCGTTCCTGATACTAGTAACCTGTGTCTTAGGAATTTACAGCTACAACTTCCCAAGTCCTATTTTTAAGGCATCCCATAACATTTGAAAAAATATTGTCTTTTCATTTTAAGTCAAAGAACTTTCTTATTTTGCCTTTTGACTTTTCTTTGACCTATGAGTTATTTAGAAATGTACTATTCACCAAATATCTGCATTGATATTTAATGGAACAGCTTATGGTCAAACTTACGACTGTGAACTTAAAGAGAGTTTGTTCTCTATTGTTGAATGGAGTGCTTTATAGCTGACAAACTGGTCAGTCTTGTTCAAGTCTTCTATGGACTTACTGATTTTGTGTCTAACTGCTTTATTATTGATAGGAATGTTGCTATCTATCATGGATTTGTCCATTTTTTTCAGTTTTATCAGTTTTACTTCATGTATTCTGAATTTTCATTATTAGAGATATAAATGTTTAGAAATGTTTAATTTATCATTATGGTTTCATTATGATTTTCCCTATCTCTGGTAATATCCCTTCTCCTGAAGTCAACTTCATCTGATATTAATATACGTTCTCGAACTTTCCTTTGATTAGTGTTAGTACAACATGTATTTTTTCATCCTTTTTGAGCCTTTAAAGTAGACTTCTTGTAGGCAACACAGGTCCTACTCTTTTTGTCCAATTTGGCAGTATCTGCCTTTTAATTCAGCTGCTGAGATCATACACATGTAATAAAAATAGTAATGTGATTAGGTGTTATTCTATTATATTGTTATTTGTTTCTGATTTTTCTTTTGAATAAAATGCTTTATTATTTAATTTTATTTCCTTTTCTGTCTTAAACTCTTGTATTCTCTTAGTGGCTACATTATTATGAATCACATCTTCAAAATATAACTGTCAATCTTCAAGTGATATTAATACCACTCAGGTATACTATAAACATCTGCAGTCTATACCCACATTTTCAACAGTATTTATTTGTCCACTCCTGGTCTTTGTGATATTGTCATCATTAATTTAAGCTTTACATGTTAAAAACTCCATAATTCATGATTATATTTGCTTTGAGCTGTCAATGATCTTTTGAAGATATTTAAATAGCAAAAAGTACCTTGTATTTACCCACAGATACTATTTCTGGTGCTCCTCACTCCTTTGGGTAGATCCAGATTTCCATCTGGTACCAATTTCTTCTGCCTAGATATATTCCTCTAATATCTCTTGTAAAGTAAATCTCCTCTTGACAAATTCAACCATATAAACCTTAAAGTTTTTAGTTATTTTTTAAAGCAAAGCTGGGGATTGAACCCAGGGCCTCATGTGGGCTAGGCAAACACTTTACTGAACTACACCCCCAGCCCTGAAAGTCTTGATTTTACTTTCTTGACTGTTGAGAGATATTTTGTTTGGCATAGAATTCTAGATTGGCTTTTTGTTTTTAACCTCTACTGTCTCCTGGCTTACATCATGTCCTACAAAGAGTCTGCTGTCATTCTTATTTTTGTTCCTCTGTATATAAAGTGTCTCCCCTCACCCATAAAGTTTGTTTTGTTTTTTTTTTTAATTATCATTGGTTGTAAGAAATTTCATTATTATGTGACTTGGTATAGTTTTTTTTTTTCCAAGTTTTTTGTGGTTGGGTTTCACTAAATTTCATGAATCTGAAGTTTATAGCTTTACTGGCTTTAGAAAATTTTTCTTTTACTTAACTGAAAATTTTTCTTTTACTTATTTCTGCCCCTACCTCTCTCTCCTTTCCACTAGGAGTTCCAATTGCACTTATATTTGTGCAATTTGGCTCCCTGAAGTCATTTGGCTCACTGCTGTTTAAGTCTTTTTCCCCCTATTTGTATTTCATGATAGTTTCTATTGTTTTTAAGTTCACTCGTTTTCATCTCTAAACATTTGATTGGGATCTTTTTTTATATTTTTTCTCTCTCAATCTTTCCCACAACTAAATTAAAGGTAGACAGTTCCTAAAACTAAATTAAAGGTAGACAGGACTTCTCTCTGTACTACCTGTATAACTCTTTTGTGAATCTAACATTTATAAATAAAGATTTTTAAGAAGAAAGAAAAAGCCAAACCAATCCAAAAAAAAAAAAAAAAAAAAAAAAAAAAAAAAGGAGCCAGCTTACAGGGCACTCACTGGCACTAGACCTGAGCACTAAAATAATTAAGTACAGTTAATGAACTGTAAATTATTAAAAACACAGAAATTCATTAGTTCACTTTGATTACAGACAGACAGATAAAGAAAGAAGATAAGAGGTTTCTTGCTGATAGAATGCCAAAAGCTGATAAGAAGAGGCTTTGGGATTAGAAAATCATTATTTTGCAATTGTTACAGCAAAACTAGATCAGAACAGAATAAAAAATGGGAGGATCCAAGATGGCAGACTAGAGGGAGGCTGCATTCCTTGTTGCTCCATAACTCAGGTTTCAAGCAGAGGATATCTGTTTCTCTGTGAGGCAGTCTTTGCTGCTTATTGATCCCCCGCTGTTTTATCCCATTTGTCCACTGTGATCACCTGCATATCGACTACTTTTTGAGAGCAGATTGCTTACTGACTGGAGCTTATCATCCGCCATTGGTCTGCCTCTTGCCTGCCCATCACCTGCCTTTCACCTACCTACCACCCAAGGTCCACCTGCTGATCGTCCACCAGTGGCCAGCAGACCAACCGCAGACCACCAGTGGAGCCCCAGCTGCCTGCTATTGCCTAGAAGTCTACTGTCACAGGACTGCAGGTTTGGTTACATGTGGCTGCTGCCATTTGAAACAACAGCCAGGACCTGTAGGACCACCAGCTGGACTGACCAAGCCCTGTCTCCAGGACCCCTCAGCCTGACTGACCACTCTCTGCCTCCAGGACCCCTGAACCAACTGACCATGCTCTGCTGCTAGGATACCCAGACCAAATGACTGCACCCTGCCTCCAAGACCCCGCAACCAGACTCACCACACCCTGCCTCCAAGACCCCTGGACAACCACACCCACACCCCGAGCTGCAGCTCCCCATTTGCCAACACATTTGGAAGCCAGAGCAGTCATCTTGGGTTATCCTGGAAGTGGAAGCTCCCATGTTCAGGTGAGGCAAATCGCATCATAAGACACTGTCAGGTACCTCTCATGCATAAGGCTACTGAAGAATGGGAGCTTTGAATACTATATGGCTGTTATAGTGTAGATCTTTTTTTTTCTCTTTTTTGAACATTTTTTAAGTTTTTATTCCTTTGCTTTTCTTGCTCTATTTTCCTTTTGTTTACCTGTTTCCTCAGAGTCTCTTTCTCCCTTTTCTCATGCTAACAATCAACTTCTTTTGATTACACTTTCACCTTTCTACAATCTAGAACTTTTATATACTCTTTTCTTATCCCATTAACAGTTATATCCTACACCCCTCCCCATTCTCTTTGTCTTCCATTAGAAACTACAGACCTTATTGCTAATCTATTTTTTATACTCAGATAACAATTGAACTCATTCTCTCTGTTTATTATGATAATATTGTTAACATCTTCATAGAGGCTATTTGGTTTAGGGTTGCATATTGTCTGTACTATGCACTGCTAATATTGATCTCCCCCTTAAGGAAGAGGTTTTGGAAACCTATAGGGTCACTATAAGCCTATAAGGGGGAAAGTGCAATACCCCAGATCTGCACTGCTAGAGGGGAAGATATGTGAACAACATGAAAAAACAAGGGAAGAAAATGATCCAAACAAATCTAGATTCTATATTAATAGAATCCAGTGACAGCAAGATAGAAGAGATGTCAGAAAAGGAGTTCAGAATATACATAATTAAAATGATTCGTGAAGCAAAGGATGAGATAAGAGAGAAAATGCAGGCAATGAATGATTACTCCAATAAGCAGTTGAAAGAACAACTGCAGGAAGCAAAAGATCATTTCAACAAAGAGATAGAGATTTTCAACAAACAAACAAACAAATCCTTGAAATGAAGTAAACAATAAACCAAGTAAAAAACTCAATGGAAAGCATCACCAAAAGACTACATCATTTGAAAGACAGAACCTCAGACAATGAAGACAAAATATTTAATCTTGAAAATAAAGTTGACCAAACAGAGAAGATGGTAAGAAATCATGAACAAAACCTCCAAGAACTATGGGACATCATGAAAAGACCAAATTTAAGAATTATCGGGATGGAGGAAGGCACAGAGATACAAGCCAAAGGAATGAACAACCTATTCAATGAAATAATATCGGAAAATATCTCAAACCTGAAGAATGAAATGGAAAATCAAATACAAGAGGCTTACAGAACACCAAATGCACAAAATTACAACAGATTCACACCAAGGCACATTATAATGAAAATGCCTAACATACAAAATAAAGACAGGATTTTAAAGGCTGCTAGAGAAAAGTATCAGATTACATATAGGGGGAAATCAATACAGATAGCAGATTTCTCAGCCCAGATCCTAAAAGCTAGAAGGGCCTGGAACAACATATTTTAAGCTCTGAAAGAACATGGTTGCCAACCAAGAATCCTATACCCAGCAAAACTAACCTTCAGATTTGAAGATGAAATAAAATCCTTCCATGATAAACAAAAGTTAAGAGAATTTATAAACAGAAAGCCTGCATTACAGAATATTCTCAGCAAAATATTCCATGAGGAGGAAATGAAAAACAACAATGGAGGTCAGCAAAGGAGGAACTACCTTAAAGGAAAAACCAATCAAAGGAGAAACCAAGTCAAGTTAAAAACCAAAAATAAGCCCAAATGACTGGGAATACAAATCACATCTCAATAATAAACCTGAATGTTAATGGCCTAAACTCATCAATCAAAAGACATAGACCGGCAGAATGGATTAAAAAGAAAGACCCAACAATATGCTGCCTTCAAGAGATTCATCTCATAGAAAATTACATCCACAGACTAAAGGTGAAAGGATGGGAAAAAACCTACCACACACACAGACTCAGTAGAAAAGCGGGGGTTTCCATCTTTATATCAGATAAAGTGGACTTCAAGCCAAAGTTAGTCAGAAGGGATAAAGAAGGCCATTTCCTACTGCTTAAGGGAACATATACCTGGAAGATATAACGATAGTAAATATTTATGCTGCAAACAATGGCATAAGTCTATGTACATCAAACAAATCCTTCTCAATTTCAAGAATCAAATAGACCACAACACAATAATTCTGGGTGACTTTAACATAGTGCTGTCACCACTGGAAAGATCTTCCAAGCAAAAACTAAACAAAGAAACTATAGAACTCAATAATACAATCAATAATCTAGACTTAACAGACATATAGAGAATATTCCATCCACCAATGAGCAAATGCTTTCTTCTCAGCAGAATGTGGATCCTTCTCTAAGACAGACCATACGTTATGCCACAAAGCTGCCCCTAGGAAATGCAAAAAAATAGAGATACTACCTTGTGTTCTATCAGATCATAATGGAATGAAGTTAGAAATCAATGACAAAATAAAAAACAGAAATTACTCCAACACCTGAAGACTAAGTAATATGCTCCTGAATGAAGCATGGATTACAGAAAACATCAGGAAGGAGATAAAAAAAATTCTTAAGAGATAAATGAGAATGACAATACAACATATCAAAATCTCTGGGGCACTATGAAAGCAGTACTAAGAGGAAAATTCATTACATGGAGCGCATTCAAGAAAATAATAAATAAAAAGAATAAATAAAAAGTCAACAATTAAATGACCTAACATTATATCTCAAAGCCATAAAAAAAGAAGAACAGAACAACACCAGAAGTAGTAGAAGACAGGAAATAATTAAAATCAGAGCTGAAACCAATGAAATTGAAACAAAAGAAACTATTCCAAAAATTGACAAAACAAAAAGTTGGTTCTTTGAAAAAGTAAACAAAATAGATAAACCCTTAGCCAAACTAACAAAGAGAAGGAGAGAGAAAATTCAAATTACTAAAATTCATGATAAAAAAAAGAAATATCACGACAGACACCACTGAGATACATAACATAATGAGAAGCTACTTTGAAAATCTGTATTTCAACAAAATTAGAGAATATTGAAGACATTGACAAATTTCTACAGACATATGATCCTCCCAAACTGAACCAGGAGGACATGCACAATTTAAACAGATCAATTTCAAGCAATGAAATAGAAGAAGCCATCAAAAGTCTACCAACCAAGAAAAGCCCAGGACCAGAAGGATTCCCAGTCGATTTCTACAAGACCTTCAAAGAAGAACTCATTCCAATACTTCTCAAAGTATTCCAGGAAATAGAAAAGGAGGGAACCCTTCCAAAGTCATTCTATGACACTAGTATCATCCTCATACCCAACCCAGACAAAGACACAGCAAGGAAAGAAAATTTTAAACCGATATCTCTGGTGAATATAGACACAAAAATCCTTACAAAATTCTGGCAAATCGCATATGAAAACTTATTAAGTAGATAGTGCACCACGATCAAGTGGGGTTTATCCCGGGGATGCAAGGTTCAGTCAATATCCAGAAATCAATAAATGGAATTCATCACATCAATAAACTTACGGTTAAGAATCATAAGGTTATTTCAACTGATGCAGAGAAATCATTTGACAAAATATAACACCCCTTCATGATTAAAACACTAGAAAAAATAGGGGTAGTAGGAACATACCTCAACATTGTAAAGGCTATTTATGCTAAGCCTACAGCCAACATCATTCTTAATGGAGTAAAACTGAAAGCATTACCTTTAAAAACTGGAACAAGGCAGGGATGCCCTCTTTCATCACTTCTATTCAACATCGTCCTTGAAATACTAGCCAGAGCAATTAGACAGACATAAGAAATTAAAGGGATACAAAAAGGAAAAGAAAAACTCAAGCTGTCACTATTTACTGATGACATAATTTAGAGGATCCAAAAAACTCCACCAGAGAACTTCCATAAATGAATTCAGCAAAATATCAGGATATAAAATAAATGCTCATAAATCTAATGCATTTTTATTCATAAGCGATGAAACATCTGAAAGGGAAATGAAGAAAACAACTCTGTTCACAATAGCCTCAAAAAAATAAAATACTTGGGAATCAATCTAATCAAAGAGGTGAAAGATCTCTACGATGAAAACTACAGAACATTAAAGAAAGAAATTGAAGAAGACCTTAGAAGATGGAAAGATCACCCGTGTTCTTGGATAGGCAGAATTAATATTATCAAAATGGCTATACTTCCAAAGGTGCTATACAGATTTAACGTAATTCCAATTAAAATCTCAATGACATTTCTCATAGAAATAGAGAAAGCAATCATGAAATTCATCTGGAAGAACAAAAGACCCAGAATAGCCAAAGCAATCCTGGGCAGGAAGAGTAAGGAAGGAGGTTTCACAATACCAGACCGTCAACTCTATTATAGGGCAATAGTAACAAAAACTGCATGGTACTGGCACCAAAATAGACAGGTAGACCAGTGGGACAGGATAGAAGACACGGAGACGTACCCACATAAATACAGTTATCTCATACTAGACAAAGACGCCAAAAACTTACAATGGAGAAAAGATAGCTTCTTCAACAAATGGTGCTGGCAAAACTGGAAATCCATATGCAGTAAAATGAAATTACACCCCTATCTTGCACCCTGTTCAAAACTCAACTCAAAATGGATCAAGGATCTAGGAATTAGGCCTGAGACACTTCACCAAATAGAAGAAGTAATAGGCCTGAATCTCTATCACATTGGCTTAGGACCAGACTTCCTTAACAAGATCCCCATAGCACAAGAAATAAAAGCAAGAATCATTAAATGGGATACATTCAAACTAATAGCTTTTTCTCAGCAAAGGAAACAATAATGTGAAAAGAGAGACTATAGAGTGGGAGAAAATCTTTTCCACATATCCCTCAGACAGAACACTAATCCCCAATGTTTATAAAGAACTCACAAAACTTTACACCAAAAATACAAAGAACCCAATCAATAAATGGGCTAAGGAACTGGGCAGACACTTCACCAAAGAAGATACACAGGTGATCAACAAATATATGAAAAAATGCTCATCATTCCTAGTAATTAGAGAAATTCAAATTAAAATCACCGTAAGATTTCATCTAATTCCAATTAGAATGGCTATTATCAAGAACGCAAGCAATAACAGGTGTTGGCGTGGATATAGGGAAAAAGGCATATATTTACAATGCTGGTGGAGTTGCAAATTGGTGCAGCCACTCTGGAAAGCAGTGTGGAGAATCCTCAGAAAACTTGGAATGGACCCACCTTTTGACCCAGTTATCCCACTGCTCGGTTTATACCCAAAGGACTTAAAATTGGCATACTACAGTGACACAGCCACATCAATGTTTATAGCAGCTCAATTTACAACAGATAGATTGTGGAGCCAACCTAGATGCCCTTCAATAGATGAATGGATAAAGAAACTGTGGTACATATACACAGTGGAATATTATTCAGCCATAAAGAAGAATAATATTATGGTATTTGCAAACAAATGGATGGAATTGGAGAATATCATGCTAAGTGAAATAAGCCAATCCCAAAAAACCAATGGCGGAATATTTCCCCTGACAAGTGGATGATGATATATAGTGGGGGTGGAGGGTGGGGAGTGAGAGAAGAATGGAGGAACTTTAGATTATGTAGAAGGAAATGAGGGGGGGTATGAAAAATGGTGGAATGAGACAGACATCATTACCCTATGTACATGTATGATTACATGAATAGTATGAATCTACATCATGTACAACCATAGAAACGAAATGATGTACCCCATTTGTGTACAATGAATCAAAATACAGACTGTAAAAAATTTAAAAATAAATAATCTAAAAACAAACAAAAACTTTGGTCTACATATTAATTTTTACCAAATAAAAACACAATAAAAATGCTATTAGGCCTTTTTAAAAAAGAATAATAAATGGGTATCAAATCTAGGGAGAAATTTTGAGGAGAATATTTGCATTGTCTTAAAAGTGTCTTTCCATACACTACCAATTAGTTGCAATGGAAGAAAATAAAAAATAAATGACACAATGGAGAAACTGAATGTCTTAACTGTGATGAGATGAATATCATCTTTGAAAGACCAATGAATATTATATGCCTTCACATGAATACCCAGAGGAAAAGCAGGTCATCTAAATAGCACTCTGGCCAAGAAGTTATGATCCCAGTCTAGTCACAGAGTATATCAACTGATGGAAATGAGGAATGCTCTTTAAAATTAAAAACAGAAAGGCAAGGGTATACTGCATTCTTAAGAAATATCAATGTTAAAAGAAAAGCAAAAATGGGGAAAATAGACTGTGAAAACATTTTGAACTGAACGTTAAAGAGATATAAAATAAAAAACTAATTCCTGGAGTAAAAGGGGAACAATATTATTAGAACAACTCACAAAAACGGAATCCAGATGGTAAATTAGATTAAAATGCAGTATTGATATAGATTTCTGAAGCTGATAAGTCCACAGGGTGATGGACAATGTAGGTGTGGATGATGGTGCAAGTGGGGAAACACCAACAATAAGTGAATCTGTGCAGACGACACAGCCAGACTCCAATGCTTCACTGTGCAAATCTGTGTACGCTTTAAGTTAGTTCCACTCAAGGTCATTATGAAAAGCCATTCAGCACACTGTTGATCCTGTCCCCTTCACACCCAAGATTCCTCTCATCTTCCTTGTTCTTTTTCACTAAATAATTCTGTTAAGCTTAAAAACATCTTCATATACCTTAAAACAGCAAACAAGCAAAAAGCAAATAAGGGTTGGGGTCGTGGCTCAGTGGTAGAGCACATGCCTAGTACACTCTAGGCTCTGGGTTTCCAATCCTCAGCACTACAAATAAATAAATAAAGTAACTGTATCCATCTACAACTAAAAATATTTTTGAAAAGCAAATAAAATATTTACAACCACTCCAGACTTACTGAAAAGCTTATCAATAGATAAGCACTTTTTATCACTCTCCATTTACCTTCAACCCACTCTACCCTGGCCTCTGGCCGCCCCCACATGTTGAAATTCCTCCTGCTGACATCACCAGCACTTCCAGGTTAACATGTCCAATGGAAACCCTTCAGTTCTTAGGCTACTTGACCTTTCAGTGCTAATGCTGACCACACTCTCTCCACTAGAATACCCACTTCCCTTGGCTTTTGATCAAATACTGCTGATTTTCCTCCCAGCCTCTGCCCTTCCTGTCTCCTGGCCTTTTCTTCAGCCTCTACCTGACTACTATTAGTTACAGTTTCTGAGATTTTCAGTCCACTCTCTCTCTCTGGGTGGTCGTATCCATTCCATAACTATCTACATGCCGATGACTCCCGAATTTATTTCTTCAGTCCAGAATTTTCCTCTGAGTTCCATATTCATACAGACCCAATTTATTTTGACAAAAAGGATTGGAATTTCTCAAACTTAACAAAAATTGAGCTTCCGGTCTTCCTAATCCCAAATATTCTGAACCTCAGTCTTCCCATTCAAAAAGTGTCACTTTCATTCCCCAGTTGCTCAAGTCAGAGAACCCAGAATCACCTCTGTATGTTGATATTATGAGTGACATTTCTGTCTTTATGTTTTTCAATGGCTTAATTTTTCCTACTGTAAACACATCAGGTATAAACAAATTAATCAAAATTAAAAGAAGTCGTACCTTTCTTTTGAATAATAGAAATAAAATAAAGAATTGCTTAAACACAATGCATAGTACCTATGTTTGTTCTTAATTATGTTGTTTTTAATTTTAGTTTCATGAGTATCTAAGTAACGGTACTAAAACTAAAATTAACATTTGTATTACCGGAAGTGCTGGAATTTACTGAAGACATCACGGAATCTGCTTCTATCTATAAGAAAGGAGAGAATAATAACATAATTTTATCAAGTGTTTTAACAGTGCAAGTTCTTAATCTTGGGATGGGGGATTTACCTTATGAGAAACCATCTTTATTAAACCCAGCAGAGAAGTCACCCAACAGCTAAAATAGCCATTTTATTTTGCTATCAACATGTATAAGCCACCAGACACTAATCTGCTACAGATTTTAAGAGACCCCAAAATTTTATAACACTGACCAATGTGTGTAAAGCATATAAAGTCAATCTGGCTGTACCATATAAATCATAATCTATAAGGCAACTTTTCTGCTTAAGACAAAAATAAGAAATTGCTACAAAGGATTCTACGACTTTATTTTTATTTTTTCTGATTATACAAGTAACCCCTGATTGATGCAGAAAATGATAAATATTTTTTGAATTATGAAGAAGACTTTTTTTTAAAAAAAATCATTCAATGAAAACCACTTTTTTGTGTTGGGGGGAGTTACTGAGAATTGAACTAAGGGGTACTTGACCACTGAGCCACATCCCCAGCCCTATTTTGTATTTTATTTAGAGACAAAGTCTCACTGAGTTGCTTAGCACCTCAATTTTGCTGAGGCTGGCTTGGAACTCACGATCCTCCTGCTTCAGCCTCCTGGGCCACTGGGATTACAGCTACCATTGCACCCGGCTGAAAAGCCACTTACAACATTTTGGTCTAGGCTACCTAGCTTTTTTTTTTTTTTTTTTTTTTTTTTGGCTATGCAATTTAAAACATTTGAGAACACACTGTGTAAAGTCTGAGAAACTGATTTCACCAGATATTAAACTTGAAGCATTTCCCTGCATTGTTACAAGGGCTCTATAAACTTTCGGGAACTAGAACGCTGAGAGCATCTGACATACTTTCCCTTCCTTCAATCTGGAATTCTCCAGTCTTAGGTTCCCTGCAATGCCCTGGTTTCTCCTGGCCCTCCCAAATGGCTTCCACTCCATATTCTTCATGGAGTCTTCTGCCTACCCTTAATCACTGACATCCCTAATGTTCTCTCCTCAGACTACTGCTCCTCAAACAAGATTTCTGCAAAATCTTCCTGGGTAATTCCATTCATTCTTGTATTTTGAGCGATCTGCTGTAAACCAAGGAGTCCAAAATCTACCTCCAGCCCTCACTTCTCCATCCTACATCTAAGAGGAAAAATCTGAGAGATTCTCACCATCATAACTTCCACGCCCAGCACAGCATTTGATGAGTGAACAAAGCTAAATGCCCACAGCCACCTTGGTATGCCCTAAGATGAACTAGCTCCCTATGGACCTACTCCATCTGAATCTTCTTACCTGGTGACATCACAGTCCCTCTGGTCTTGGTGATCACCCCATTCTTTAACCACCACCATGTCCAGTCAAAAACCAGGGTGCAATTCATCCCACTCACAAAGTACTCCTAGACACTTCGTATCACAGTAGCCTAGCTTCTCTGGTCTAAATGACACCCAGACTCCTACTATAACTGCCTCTAGTTAGGCCTCCCTTTGTTGCAACCTTCTGTTCCTGTTCTTAAATCTCTTCTTTATCCTGATATCTATCACAGTTCTATCTGTCTTTCTACACAAGACTGTAAACTGCTTCAAAGTAGGGCCTTCATCTTTACCTGCCTAGCAACTAGCAAGTGTTCCTTTTATTAAACAGGTACACCTAATAAATTCATTCTGTAAACAACTGCAGAGTATATTCATGATTTATTACATAAGTGTTTTGTTTAGCAAATATTATTGTATGCTATGGTTGTTTAAAATAACTTCAAAATATACATTTTCACTGGGAGTGATAGCACATGCCTGTAATCTCAACTATCTGGGCAAAAGGATATCAAGTTCCAGGCCAATCTGGGCAATTTAGTAAGACCCTATGTCAAACTAAAAAACAGACTGAGGGTGTAACTCAGTGGTAGAGTTCCCCTGCATTCAATCCCCAGCAACACACACACAAACAAATATATTTCTATTATAGATTTTAAAATATATTATCTCATTTAATTTCCTGACCTCAAGTCAGTAAATCTTTCATATATTCAAAAGTAATATCCAAATATTAAATCCCAATTCTCAACCTAGTATAAAATTTAAAATTGTTAAGTTTCATGGAAGGTAATGCCACCTATTTAATAAAAGTTCATTGTACAAATGTCTGATAAGTACACAGGTGATTTGCTATCTTAGTACTTTACTTTTTAGCTTCCTGTTGTCAGCTAAATATTTCATTTGCCTAAAAAATAAAATCCAAACCTCATCCCAGAAGTAAAAATCTGTTCAACTTCATGGAGTATGAATACAGTATGTTAATCACTGTACCTGTCATCACATTCCTCACATATTCTAAACTTGAAATGAAATAAATAAATAGACAAGAGGGTGATAAAGGCAAAATGAGACAAGATATCTTCCCAGTTGAATACAATGCTTCAAAGGCTGAGTCTTTTCAGCTGATCTGCTTTGAATTCCAGCAGAAATGATTGCAGGTTAGCAGGAGAGCTGAGATTTCAGAGCCAGCCCTGATCACTCCTCTGTGCTCAGTAATCATCCTCTCAGTAACTAAGCATCTCCAAATAAGCACTCTGGGTTGCTTAGGCAACCTGTCAGGGTCAATAGAACATATTTACTATGAAGTTATAAAGTGTTCAAACACACAGAAGGGTGCAGAAGTGGGACTTCACAGGGTCCCTGGATGCACTGGGCTTGCAATCTGACAGAGTGGTACAGAGCATGCATGCAGAACTGACTGCTGAGCTGTTTGGTCTAATAGACCAAAACAGAATAAGGGCATTCCGGGGAGAGGTCTAAGTGGTCCTTTTGCTTGAGGGTTGCAGTTTTATTTCTCGAATCTGCATTTAACAGGCAAGCAGAACAGCACAAAGATGGGGTGAAAAGGAAACCTATACTGAAGTAGAAGGTTCACTGAGATTCAGCTCAAGTCTCATTATTGGTGAATTGGCCCAATCTTTTCTGGAGAGCAATATCAAACAAAATTGCAAATGTACGTTTTGTAGGACCTAGCAGCGCTACTTCTAGGAATTTATTCCAAGATGTATATCCACAAGGACATAAATCTATGTGTGTGTGTTATCATTTAGATATAAAAGGATGCTCAATATAGCAATGTTTGCAGGGATGAAAAATAATGGAAACATAACAAACAACAACCAAATAGAGAGAAAATTACACAACTATTTTTTAAAGTGAGGTAGGGCTGTGTGTTTTCAGGTTGATGTATTATTAAGTGAGAAAAGCATTACAATAAAATAGGCATGGTATGCACCTAATGTTTTCAATGGAAGACTATGCATATAGTTTGTCATGAATGGAAAATTTTGAAACAATACATAAGAATCTGGTTAATAATGGTAACCCCTGAGAAATGAGACCCTCTAGTAGAGATTTTTTTTTTACTATGAGAATGTAAAACTTTTACATTTTAAACAAAGCAAAAAAAAAAGTATTAATTTAATGTGAATAGACACTGCAGGTAACCTCCTAAATGAATTCCTTCTGTTATCATCATCCTCCTCCCAGTCTTCCCTCTTGACATCTCATTAGCATCTCATATTTAATATATTTATTAGCAGCCTGGTGGAGACATATGTTTTGTGGGCTCCAGTGAGATAAATGTCTAATTCATCCTTAGGTTGGGTCCTTAAGAAGAAAGAGTAAAATTCAGCACTGAAGACACCACTGAAATAGCTTACAAATCACCCATGCACTTTGTAAAATCCCAAGCTAAAGCTGGGCACTTTTCGTAGGATTCATTCATATTGCATTGTCTCCTCCATCCACCAAGTACATAAAGAAACTCTACCTTGGAGGGCTTGTACCCAAACAGCATTACAAAAGCAACTTTTAAGTCCTCTCTGCTTAGGTAGCCTTTGTTATCTTCATCGCATGCTTTAAATACCTAAAGAATATTAAATACCTTCAGTTAGTAAAAGAGAAACTGTTATTCATTATTACTTTATATTAAATTTGGACCTTGAAAAATCTAAAACAGCCCAGTAAAGCTTAGCAATAGAGTGGTAACATCTCAACTTTAATTCTCAAGAAATCTTGGTGGGTAAAATCTGCGGCCAAAAGTGCAAAGGACTTAACAACTAGGCTGACTTAAATTAGTTCTTTTTACCTTTAGGATAAATTCTAACCACAATTCAGTCCAGGAATTAAGAAGGTGAGGCAACGGGGCTAACTCTGAACAGGAGAAATGCAAATTCGAAACTATGCAGGGGTCTGGGGGTGGAGAAAGAATCTGAGGTAGCCAGAACCAGGAGCTGGCAGTTCTAGGCTTTGTCACAATCACGACACTTTAAAGGTCCAGGTCTGGTATGAACAACCCGGCTGACCCACACGCACTGACGGAAAAGCCCCGGACCATGCTGAAGTCCAAAACTCAAGAGTCGCGTTTCGGACACCTACTTCCACCCACTTCCTGTGTTCCAAGGGGCTAACTTCCCACGTCTGCCGCCGGGCCCCAGCCTCGGAGAAAAACATAGCGACCGCTATGACCAATTCCAGACCACCTAGTCCACAACCTTTCCCGCCAGAGCCCGGCGCGCAGCTTCCCGCGGCCCCGCCCACCGCGGCCCTGAACTGCGCCGTGCAACTCCAACGTCTCCTCCCATTGGACGGCCTCCGAACCACGGGCGTTGATATCGCAATGTGATTGGTCACAGTCTGTGTTTTGGAACCTTGTCTGGGACCAACCCGGGGCGGGGAGGTTCCCAGGTCCGCCCTCCGCCTCCCCAACCCAGCACTTGGCTCCGCCCTGTTTAGTTTCCTTAACTCTTTGCTCGCGATCTGGGATTCAGCGCATCTAGGTGCTTTACAACGTGCTCTAGTTCATAGTTTCTTTCATTCTTTATCAAGCTTGCGATAAATTATTTTGGTCCATGGCTTTGCTAGATATTATAGAAGACACAAAGAGTGTGAACAGAGCATAGAAAGCATCAAAGAAGTCGAGCCAAATCCTGGATTCACGTTTAAACCAGCAAGTCATTAAGTCAAGCACTCAGGGTAGTGAATAAGTTTGTTTTGTCCTTCGAATGACCGCAGCACCTAGCACTGTGTCTGGCACAAAGTAAATCTTCAATAAACGAAATGGACAGTTAGCACATTTAGACTTATTCCATTCAACTCTCTGGAAGGGATGCCTGGTTTGAGGGAGACCCAAGGAGTAAATAGCATAAATATCATTAAGTCCCAATTGCATAGCAAACATCCTTAAAATAGACGAATGTTGGGAGAGTTCCGTTTTCCAAGTGGGTCTATCTCAGACCACTCTTCTGACAAATCGGTAAGATTAAAAAGGACACTCACACACCTGTTTCAAAGAAACGCGCATTCGAGGTTGAGTCTGATATGGACTCATTTAACTTTTTATTTTACCGCAGGCTTTTAAAGACAGCCTCAGCCGAGCTCGCTCTTCCCGGGACAGGGGTCTTTCAGTTGCAGCTGCCTTTAATCTCTGCTTATCCTCTCTCTCCACCTTTCAAAACACACCGCTGCAACGACTCCTGGGAGTCTGAAGCTATGTGAACCCCCATAAAGGGATTGAACGCCTTTCTGTTTATCTCTCTTTTAAGTCACCAGTAGGTGAGCTGAGAGGGAGAGGAGGTCAGGTCCCCTATCTGTCCCCTTTGAGGAACGCACCTGGCTGTCCCTCCGGACGTGGGGGTCTTTAGGACCCAGGGGCGAGATTCCGGGAAGGCGAAGCTGCTGGGCAGTGGGGCGCGCGCCGCGGCGAGGTGGGTTTGAACTGCGCGCAGGCGCAGACGCGGCGCGGGGCGGGGCCGAGGCGGCGGCGGAGGCGGTGTGCTCAGGTACGTGTCCCGCGGCCACGGGCTCCGCGCGGTCTCTCGGCCTGGGTCGCGCACCGGCGCTCCTGCTCGCGGTGCGGGGGAGATGGGGTCTGGCAAACTCGCGGATGGTGGCCAGGCTGGATGCTGCCCGCGAGGGAAGCGGCGCCGCCGGGGGACTCTGGACTGGGTCCTCTGCCCCCGGCCTCGGTTTCCTGCAGTAACAGCACCTCTTAGCGGGCGCTCTGCAAGCGCTGCCCCGACCGCCTCCTGCGGGAGGGCGGGTGCGAGGCCCCTGCTCGCTTCTGCCGCCTCTGCCCTCGCCGGCTGCGGGTCTCGGACCGCTGTAGCTAGCGCAGGTTGTGCACACACCACGTACCTAACCTCTCTGGTCCCGTTTCTCCAGAAAGGGTCCACGCCTACCTCCTTCAAACCGGTCCCAGTCCCTGCTGGGCCTTCCCTTCAAACCATTCACCATACGGAGTTGTAGCTAACGTAATATTTTAAAAAGGTAAATCGAGCCATGGTACTCCCCTTATTAAAGTTCAGTTATTAGAATAAAATAGTGTCTAACTCGCCTTCTTACCCCACTCCTTTCATCCTGGACCACTACCTTTCTTGCTTAAATCCTTCTGATCTTACAGGGCTTATTTTTATTTTGAATTTTTTTACTTGTTAATGGACCTTTATTTTATTTATTTATATGCGGTGCTGAGAATCGAACCCAGTGCCTTACACTTGTTAGGCAAGTGCTCTCCCACTGATCCACAACCCCCAAACTTTCAGTTCTTGAGACCCTGTACCCACCTCCTGGCCTTTGCCAGTTGGCTTTCCTCTACCCAGAGTGCTATTCACCCTGTCTTTTAGCTGTCCATTTCATCCTTCAGGCCCAACTCATTACTTTTTCAGAGTTTATTCCTAAATTAGGTCATCCCTGTAAAATGTAATGAATGCGTGACATCACCTTAGCTAATTAAGTTTTTATGTTGTTAATCTGTCTCTTCCACCCTGGAAGTAAACTCTCCTAGGGCAGAAACTATATATTGTTAATTCCTTTTTCCTAGTGCTCAGTACTTGGTACTTGTTCAGTAAGTGTGTATTAAGTGAATGAACTGTGGTAGGTAAGCATGATACTGATTTTACAGCTGAGAAAATTGAGGCTCAGGCCTTAACTAACCTGCCCACCTGCACATGAACTACTTAGTAATGACTGGGTTTGAGTTTGGGGCCCATGTTTACCCTCTGCTGACTACACATAGGAGGGTGGCTCCCAGGTCCACATGTTCAGCCTTTATGAGAAGGAACAGCTGTAGGTGTAGAAGAAATGCTCCATCTGGATTGGTAAGATGTGGGGAGAAGAACACTCCCAACTCTAAATGTAGTGCCTTTGCACATCCACAACGTTTTTGAAAGTCCTTAGTAAAGGATGTACTCTTACAACATTCTAAGTTGCCCTTTGGTGGGAGAATTTCATTAGATTTTCATCTTAGTGCGGTGTTTGTCAAACTTCATTCACTCACCTGCCTCCCAAGTTTTTGTTTTATTCCCTTGACACATATACTATTATTTACTTAATATTTTTGTTTTAATCCACTCACTCCTTTACATAAACTCTTTTTAAAAGTACACTTTAGCTTTACTATTTTGTGTGTGACAGGGCCTTGAGATACCTTCCGTGGTCAGTGAAGTGTTACAGGTGTTTACAGAGAAGCCTAAAGCCTGCTGTTTGTTCAGAAGAAAAAAAGCATTTCTACACTGCAACTTTCTCCTGGATTTAAGCAGTAAGATTGGATTGAAATGAGAAAGGGAGGTGCTTTCATAATGTGACGTTAGTCAATGTCAGGTCCCTGTCACTTCCAATGTGGGAAAGACTGCTGTCCTGATTGAGCGCCGGGACCTGGAATCAGCTCACCTATGTTGTTGTAGCTCTAATTTTTTTCAGCACCATTTACAAAAAAGTGTGACTTCAGAATTAGGCTGTTCCAGACACTGTCCGGGGAGAGGACAATAAACAACTGAAGGAAAGTTTTTGGGTTCTGCGCTTGTAAACCTGTATGCTTTCTTTTTATAAGCTCTCTGACATGCTGGGAACCTGGGTCTCTATGAGGGATAAGTCAAATTCGGATATGACCAGATCCAGTTCTCCAAAGTAGAAATCAGTTCCTGGTTGATCTTGGTGTTTACCAGCAGTACCTCTTTAGCAGGCAAGTGGGCCTTGATTTCCTAAAGAGTTTGGTAACCTGCTGGACTTAATGATGAGATGATCTACTAGTGAATTACAAAGGTTATTTGCTTTTAATTGGTAAACAACTCTGAAGCATATTTTTGAGAATTTAAACTATGTATAGAACCCAGGCTCCCCTTTCCGTAAGGCTTTGTTCTCTAGGTTGTTTTTTTCAAAGTTTTCTCTTTTTTACCCACTTGTTTTACTTTGTTGGTTGAAATCCCACCACCCATGTGGTTCTAGAAAATACAGCTGAAACTGAAAACTTGAGAAATTCTCTCTCACTTGCTAGAACTTTGCCTACAGAGTTCTCAGGGATTGGAGATTTCATTTGATTCCATTTTTATTCACCTGGGGAGGAGACAGTGGAGGGGAGGTGTCAAGATTCTGCAGATTGTGCTCACTGCTATAAGCACATGCAACCAAAATCTGAACAATACAGAGAGAATTAACATGACCTCGGCACAAGGATGTCACCAATGTGTGAAGTATTCATGTATTAAAAATGAGTGTAAACTCTCCTTTTTTCAGGCTGGAAGCTGAGCCCTTTCTCATTAAAAACTCTGAGACACACTATTTTGCTGTAGGATGGGGAAGGATCTAGAGAGAGAAGCCTGAGGACTCTTGTTGATTTGCATTACCCGAGATTGAATCCAGGGCCTCACTGAGCCTTCCCTCCCCCCTGCTCCCGGCCATTTTCATTTTTTATTTTGAGATAGCATCTCACAAAAGTATCCAGACTATCCTCAAACTTGCTGTCCCCCTGCCTCAGCCTCCCTAGTTGCTATGCCCAAGGCCTCTTAATTGAAGATTTTTGTTACTAATTTCCTTGCTTTTTAATTGTTGAGAATTCAAAAGAAGGTAGATCTTACATTCTGAGTAATTCTTCCTGAAGTGACTCTTTCGTTTTTAATAAAGTCACAGGACTGTAGCCCCTAAAGTAGTTCTTTCAAAGTGATTTGTGATAGCTTAAATACCCCTAACTAGCAATCCTTTAGAATCTAGAACTCTAGGAGATCTAGAACAATAAGTAAATAAAACCAAGTTAAATAATGTGTTTAAGGATCTAGAACAATAAATAAATAAAAACAAGTTAAATAATTGTTTAAGTGACTTTAACTTAGAAGTTAAACATTCTGAATATCTCTCCTGGAGAAACCTGGCATTCAGACATTGTTAACTATAACAATACACTTCTAACAAGCTTGGCTATCTCATTATTTAACCTTGCAGATTAGAAACATTACTTGAAAATATCTACACTGAATCTTCACAACCAGTAGAAGTGAATTAAACAGAGTAGAAATTAACAGAAAACTTAGAAAGCAGATATGAGGGCTCAAGAGACCTAAGCAGAGTTTGTGGTGTCACTCATAGGAGCCAGTGACCCCATCCACCTCTGCAGTTCCAAATGCTTTGACTGTAAAATGGTATCCATGCAAGTGGGGTTAATAGTGACCCAGAGTCAGCAGTGTCTCCATATACTCTGCATAAAAGTTTCTTAAAATGTGTCATTTATAGGAGAGGGCTTATCTGACTTGACTAGCAGTTAACTGAGAAAGTTGGGTAAAAATGATAGGCACTTTAAAAGTGGTTTTTTACTTTGGAACATGCATGTGTATTCATTTGAAAATCTTTTGATGTGGAACCAAGGCTGTTTTAGTTTGGTTTTGGTTAAGGAATATATGTTACATGAACAGAGTAACCATGGTCTGTCCTGGTTTAACGTAATGCAGCCTATTCAGCTATTTTTGTTTCAAACAGCAAAAATTTGAAGGTACTCTAACAATCAGAGTGCCAACTTGAGTTTTATGTTCTTCCTCTGGGTTTTGTACTAACCTGTTAAAAGTATCACACTACAGGACTGTCTTTATTCACTCAGGAAGTCTACTTACCCCTTTACCATTGAATTGACCTCATTTTGTAGGTAACACCAAAAGTCTTTTCCTTTTCTGGGAATAAGAAAGTGAAATTAGACTAACAGTAATATTCAGAAAATGTTTTGCTTCAGTACTAGTTCTTCCTCTGTAGGTTTATTAGTTGGGTTTACGACATGGCTGTGAGATAATCATCTCATTAGCTGGGTCCCCATGGAAGTTTGTATAGATAATGTATCTGCAGAGGTGCCCATTTGACATTCTGCTTGAGGACTTTGCTGTGCTTGTGCTAAGAGGCTTTGGGGAAATAAGGCTTAAATAATCACCAGGGTCCTGTGGGTGCCTATACTTGAGTGAAGGAGAGATTCATAAATTCTGATTTGATCTTAAAATTTTGAGCATAGTCAGAATTACTGTTAAAATTCCTTAAATTGTCCTTAACCCCAGCACCCAGTGAGAAGTAAACATTTTGTTTTGTTTTGTTATTTGTCTCCAACCCTGCTTCCTAGTGGATCTAAACAAGGTCTGGATTTGAAGACAAGGGTAGAGGAGGAGATGGTGACTAGAATTTTTCCTATTGCCAACTTCTATAGCAGATTCTGGTAATAGTTACATGGCTCAGCCTCTGAGAGGTGTCAGAAGTGCTGTGTGTGTTGCAGAAGCTCATCTTATAGTCACTTTGCCAATGACCTAGTGAATGAGAAATAATATGTTTGCCTTTCCATTCCAGAATCATGTCCCAGGAGGGCAGTTATGGGAGGTGGACAATATCCAGTAGCGATGAAAGTGAGGATGAGAATCCTAAACTGGACAAGCAGTCGACATCCTCTGTCCCCTGTGCTGGACAGGGAGCAGCCAGTGAGCCACGGTTCAACTGTTCTGAGGCTCGGAAAGCTGCACACAAGAGGCAGGCATCACCTGTGAAATTCAGCAACACAGATTTGGCTTCACCTCCCAAAAAGCAGAAAAGTGGTTCCCAGGAAGACCTAGGCTGGTGTCTCTCCAGCAGTGACGATGAACTGCAACCAGAATCTCAGAAGAAGCAGGCAGAGAAAGTGGAGGTCAAAGAGGAAAAAGACCTTTCCTCTTCCAAAGATGGTGCCGCCCAGGGAACTGGAAACCGTGGCCTTCCTGCCAGCCACAGGCATAAAGGGGAGGAAGACGAGTATGAGACCTCAGGGGAAGGCCAGGACATTTGGGACATGCTGGACAAAGGGAACCCCTTCCAGTTCTACCTCACTAGAGTCTCAGGAATTAAGCCCAAGTACAACTCCAAAGCCCTCCACATCAAGGGTAAGGATGCAGGCACCAGGAGCCGTGGAGTTGACACTCGACAGTGTGCTCCTCAGTAAACCAAGGAAGCAGCCTGGGACGATCTCCAGGAACTCTCCTCTGGTCTTAACTACTCCAGGGGAAAAATTTTTTTGACAAGCAGTGTAGTCATCCGTAGACTCGGGATTCAGGAAAACGGGAGCAAATGCACAGTGACCGGCATAGTATGTTCACACGGCAGATGCACACGACAAGCATAATCACCCTTCCTTCAGATTAACTTTTTTCTGGTTCATATTCAAGAATAGATTATGTTCACTGCAACATTTTTAAAATTTATCAAACATATATATTTGATTTCTTCTGGGCAATGTATAAATGCTGGTGGATTTAAATCCATACTGAAGCAAGTTGGTTTTCATTTTCAGAATCTTTTATCTGGGTACTTTGAAAAGATAAGATAGTTGTCAATGATTTTGTCTTGTTTGAGAGAGAGCAACACAGGCAGTGGAGAACTCTGTGTAGCTTGGGTGTCCATAATAAAATGACAGACTGGCTGTGAGCACAAGATCTTGTGGGGAGGGGTGACATCACAAGAGGAACTTTGCTTTTATTGTAACCCTCACAGCAACTTTATGAGTGGATGGTCCAGATATCCTTGGACAGGTGATGGAGCTACACCTTAGAAAGCTAAGGAACCTGTCCAAGGTCACAGAGCTGTGACTTAAATCCAGGCATTCCAGGACCCAGTCCCTGCAGATTGATACGCCCTGCTAACTCAAGCCCTCACCGAAGGTCGTCTAGAAGGTGTCGTGGAGGAGGGGTCTTCAGTGGCCCTTGAAAGGAACATAGAGTTTAGGAAGGTAGGGACTGGGGATACAGTTCATGGACAGAGTGCTCACCCATCCTGCATATGGCTCCAGGTTCACTCTCCAGCAAGCCAAAAATGTTTAGAAGAGTGGAGGGGCTGGGTGGGGTGGGGGTGGGCAAGTACAAGAATATATCATAGATTCTCTTAATTGTGCGGCTCTCCCAATAAGGTAGGAGCTTCCTTAATCCAGTTAAGTCCCAAGTTCTCAATTCTGCATAGGATGATGGAACATGATGGGTTGAGAATATTTTCATGTTCTTCCAAAGTCTTTGTACCCCAGCAGGTAGCTCAATGTCTAGAAAACAGAAGACACTCAGTTAATTTCAGATAGGTGAATGAGCCCACTCTTAGTCCTCAGGGGCAGCTGAGGGGTGAGAGCAAGCTGGAGCCAGACATCCTGGGCCCAACCTGGACTCTGCCTTTTGCTAACTGTGGTCCTGGGCAGCCTCCTACGGAGACTCCTCATCCATAAAAGAGGAATATCAGACCCTCCCTCAGAAAATGGGAGGAGCAAATTACTATGCCAAAAATACAAAAAATGGTGTCTGGGCACTTAAGTCCTATATAGGTGCAGCTGTTGGGATCGAAGGCGGTGATGATCACAGTATAGTTCATGGTCTAAAGTAGAGTTTGAGTGAGTGCCAAGTGGGGTCTCCTAGAGACGAGAGCACCATGATGTGAATTTAAAATGGTGGGAACCAAATGCTCTCAGGCTTCGGAGGAAGGCAGGGGGGACTCAGGTGGCTGCTGGAAGGAGGTGAGATTCAGAAATCCTGGGAAGAACAGGTATGAATGACAGTTCCAAAAAATGGCCATTCACCTGGTACTGAAATTGTAGATTTTAGTTTTGTGTTGTTAAAAATATATATATAAAATAGCATAGGGAAATTTTTCTTGGATTTTACAAAACATTAAAACCTAGCTTTATAGTAACTTTTCACTAAACTGTTTTCTGAACCAAATCTTGATGGTCAGTGACTGTTAAATAAGTTAGTTGTGATTAGTATAACTAGAGGATCTTTTATCTGAATACAAATCATATTTATATTTTTGTCTTTGTAGATATTTTGTCTCCTCTATTTGGGACACTTGTTTCTTCAGCTCAGGTGAGTTTATGGGTAAAAAAAAAAAGACAAAAATTTAAACAACTTTATAAGAAAATATGAGGGGTGGGGACACATGTCAGTCCCATCCAGGTCCCTGAGATAATAAGTGCCTGGAGGCTGGCATCCAGAGCCTCAGTTGTACAATGCATGGCTGTTGACATAGAATTTGTCATGTGAATGTCACTCAGTAAAGCATCTGACTCTTGATTAGGCCACAAATTCACTTTGGAATTTCCAGTCTGAAAGACCTCTTTTTTGGACACTGATGATCTCATGGGACTCTGGTGCAGCCATCTGGGAAGGTGTAGGTGGAACCAAGTCAAGTTAGATTTGATTTGGAAAAAGCAAATTTCTCTGCATCTGCCAAAAAGGAGTGAGTAGGAGTTCACTGTACGTTCCATGGCTTCTGCCTGCCTGAGCTGGTCTCTGTGTGTGATGAATCATGTTAGTGGTCCACTCTCACGGAATAGGGAAAAGCAGGAAAAGTGCTCTGTGGCCTTTGCGTTTGGTTTGGCCCTGAGAGTCCTGGTCTCCGTGGAATGTGGGGTGCCCTTGCAGGAACTCTGGGTTGGACTGCCAGGCATGAGGAGAACCTTTGGTCAAGATGTGACTTCTAAGCCTAGTGCACATGTACTCCCAGGTGCCTGTGCACCAGTAAGTCAGGATGAAAGGAGATGTCCTTTTCTTTTTTTTCTTTTTTATTTGTTCTAATTAGTTATACATGGCTGTAGAATGTATTTATCCATTTTGATACATAAATGGGGTACAATTTCTCCTTTTTCTGATTGTACATGTTGTAGAATCACATCCATCATGCAATCATATATGTATATAAGGTAATAATGTCTGTTTCATTCATATCCCCGTATCCTCTTCCCTCCCATCACTCCCCTCTACCCAGTCCAAAGTAACTATTCTTCCCTAGTGCCCCCTCCCCTATTGTCATCCATATATCAAAGAAAACATTCGACCTTTGGTTTTTTGGGATTGGCTTATTTCGCTTAAAATGATATTCTCCAGCTCCATCCATTTAGGCAAATGCCATCATTTCATTCTTCTTTATGGGTGAGTAATATTCCATTGTATATATGTACCACATTTTCTTTATCTGTTCATCTGTTAAAGGACACCTAGGTTGGTTCCATAGTTTAACTGTTGTGAATCGAGCTACTGTAAACATTGATGTGGCTGTGTCACTGTACTATGCTGATTTTAAGTCCATTGAGTATAAACCAAGGAGTGGGATATCTGGGTGTAATGGTGGTTCCATCCCAAATTTTCTGAGGAATCTTCGTACTACTTTCCATAGTAGTTTCACCAATTTGCAGTCCCACCAGCAATGTATGAGTACCTTTTCCCCCACATCCTCACCAACATTATTGTTGCCAGTATTCTTGATGATTGCCATTTTGACTTGAGTGAGATGAAATCTTAGAGTAGTTTTGATTTGCATTTCTCTAATTGCTAGAGATGTTGAGCATTTTTTCATATTTGTTGATCGATTGTATTCTGTGAATTGTCCAGTTCCTTAGCCCATTTATTGATTGAATTATTTGTTTTTTTGGTGTTAAGTTTTTTGAGTTCTTTATATATCCTAGAGATTAATGCTTTATCTGAGGGGCATGTGATAAAGATTTTCTCCCAATCTGTAGACTCTCTTCACATTATTGTTTCTTTTGCTGAGAAGAAGCTTAGTAGTTTGAATCCATCCCATTTATTGATTCTTGATTTTACTTCTTGCGCTTTAGGGGTCTTGTTAAGGAAGTCAGGTCCTAAGCCGACATGGTGAAGATTTGGGCCTCCTTTTTCTTCTGTTAGACGCAGTGTCTCTGTTCTAGTGCCTAAGTCTTTGATCCACTTTGAGTTGAGTCTTGTGCAGGGTGAGAGATAGAGGTTTAATTTTATTCGTTACATGTGGCTCTCCATTTTTCGCAGCACCATTTGTTGAGGAAAAAAGTGTATTCACTCAATGATGGATGAAATGCTCCATATGTGTCTGTTAAGTCTAAATCATTGATTCCATTATTTAGTTCTATAGTTTCTTTTTTCAGTTTTTGGAAGATCTATCCAGTGGTGAGAGAAGTGTGTTAAAGTCACCCAGCATTGTGTTGTGGTCTGATTCTTAAAATTGAAAAGGGTTTGTTTGATGTACGTAGATGCTCCATTGTTTGAGGCACATATATTTACAGTTGTCATGTCTTGTTGGTGTTTGATTCCCTTAGGCTGTGTGAAATGTGCCCCTTTATCCCTTCTGAATGAGTTTGGTTTGAAGTCCACTTTGTCTGATATGAGGATGGAAACCCCTGCTTGTTTATGCAGTCCATGTGAGTGATGTGTTTTTTCCCAACCTATCACCTTCAGTCAGTGGATGTCTTTTCCTAGGAGGTGAGTCTCTTGAAGACAGTGTATTGTGGGGTCTTTTTTTTTTTTTTTCCTTAATCTAATCTGCCAGTGTATGTCTTTTGATTGATGAGTTTAGACCATTAACATTCAGGGTTATTATTGAGATAAGATTTGTATTCCCGAACATTTTGCTTTATTTTTGGTTTTTAATTCGACTTAGTTTCTCCTTTGATTGACCTTTCCTTTGGTGTAGTTCCTCCCTTTGCTGTTTTTCTTTTTTTTTTTTTTTTTTTTTTTTTCTTTCCCCCTTATGCAATATTTTGCTAAGAATGTTCTGTAGTTCGGACTTTCTAGTTGTGAATTCTTTTTTTTTTTTTTTTTAATCTTTTTTTTTTTATTGTAAACAAATGGGATACATGTTGTTTCTCTGTACATGGCATAAAGGCATACCATTTGTGTAATCATAAATTTACATAGAGTAATGTTGTTTGATTCATTCTGTTATTTTTTCCCTTCCCCCCACCCCTCCCACCCCTCTTTACCCTCTATACAGTACTTCCTTCCTCCATACTTGCCCCCCTCCCTAACCCTAACTCTAACCCAAACACTAACCCTTCCCTCCCCCCATTATGTGTCATCCTCCACTTATTAGCGATATCATTCGTCCTTTGGCTTTTTGAGATTGGCTTAGCTCACTTAGCATGATATTCTCCAATTTCATCCATTTGCCTGCAAATGCCATAATTTTATCATTCTTTATGGCTGAGTAATATTCCATTGTATATATATACCACAGTTTCTTTATCCACTCATCAATTGAAGGGCATCTAGGTTGGTTCCACAGTCTGGCTATTGTGAATTGAGCAGCTATGAACATTGATGTGGCTGTATCTCTGTAGTATGCTGATTTTAATTGTTTATCATGGAAATTTTTATTTCATCTTCAATTCTGAAGCTTAATTTTGCTGGATATAAAATTCTCAGTTGGACTGGGGACAATGGCACATGCCTGTAATCCAGCGGCTTTGGGAGGCTGAGGCAGGAGATGAGTTCAAAGCCAGCCTCAGCAAAAAGCAAGGCGCTGAGCAACTCAGTGAGTCCCTGTCTCTAAATAAAATACAAAAAGGGCTGGGAATATGGCTCAGTGGTCGAGTGTCCTGAGTTCAATCCCCAGTACCAAAAAAAGAAAATTCTTGTTTGGTGTCCATTTTCTTTCAGAGCTTGATATATGTTATTCTAGGGCCTCCTAGCATTGAGGATCTGGGTTGAGAAATCAGCCAAAATCTGAATCGGTTTCACCCTATATGTAATTTGATTATTTTTTTTCTCTCACAGCCTTTAAAATTCTATCCTTATTCTATATGATGTCAGTCATTCTCATTATAATGTGCCTTGGTGTGGATCTGCTGTAATTTTGTACATTTGGGGCCCTTGAGCCTTTCGTAGTTAATTTGCCATTTTGTTCTTTAGATTTGGGAAGTTTTCTGATATTACGTCATTGAAAAAATTGTGCATTCCTTTGGTTTGTAGGAAATGTCCTTTTCTAATAGTTCTGGGATCATTATCTTGAGTGTCTTTTTTTAATTGTCTAGGGAGAAAAAGAATACATTTATAAGCCCCCTTAATTAAATTAATCTTAGGACTACTAGAACCAACGTAAGAGCACCCTCTTGACAAGCACCAACACTGCCAAAGCATGCAGCGATAACTTCCTTAGAAACTGTTTCTTGTATGTTTGGCTCCATTCATGTGGGATCCTTCGACCATGTTCATTCAAGGCAGATTTTAGGTTTATTTATAAATATTGAACCATAACTCTCTAGGTTTATTAAAAATATGCATAGTATATTACTATTTTAGAGTTTCTTTCAATTTAATAACCAAACAGTTCTCCTTATAAACGACTTGGTTGAATCACCTGTGACTTACTTACTTCTCTTTTTCCCCTGTCTAGTTCAACTACTGCTTCGATGTGGACTGGCTTGTAAAGCAGTATCCACCAGAGTTCAGGTGAGTTCAAGGATACTGGCACACAGTACACTACAGTGCTGTGAGTTGCCTTTCTCAGCCAAAGACACCGTCTTTTTTGAGTATTTCTTTTGAGTCATTGAAATTATACAGACATGAAGTTACTTGGAGAAAACAGCATTTTTCAATCTGTTCAATCACATACATTCTTTTTACCAATTTTAGTGTTTTCCTCTGTTTACTGTCTAGAGTAGAAAAGGACAAATTCTACCTCAGATAGCAGGACTTCATGTCCAACATTAATATGAAGGACATGGTCATCTCCACCCGTCTTCACCAGTACGTATGCCAACATGTGGCAAGCTTGCCATGCTTTGCTTAGCACATCGATACCAGCATGTTTTGAATATCTTTCTGTAGTTCTGGAATTAAGAAAGAGGGACATAGCCTTCTCTTATCCAAGATACAGAGGTGATGGATTTCTGATTCTGCCACAAGCAGTCCATCAGCCTTGTGTTAGGCAATTCAGACCAAATAAATATAGCTTAGCACAGTGGCATGCCATCCCTTCCTATTTCTGACACATTTAAGTGGCAGAATCCTGTAACAGCAAGTAGGGTGTAGGAATACATACACAAGAAAAAGTGATTGTCAGGGACTTGGGGCTCTCAGACTCACGGGTGCATTTAAGACAACGGATCGTGGAAACCTTTGTTGGTATAGAGGGTGAAATGCTGATGTTTCAAAGGCAGCTTTGGCACTCAAGGGCTTGAATTTGGTCTGTAATCTGGAGGATTAGTCTTAGCTGTGTGTAACAGAACACCCAAAATAACAGTGACTTAAATAAAGCAAATTAATTTTTCTAGCCGAAAAAGTCCAGATGGTAGGCGTCTGTGGTCTGGATTGGGGCCTTGTGGTTTTCTCTGGGACTTGCGCACCTACTTTTCTGTCTTTCTTTCCCACCACCCTGGTGCATGGCTTCAGTCTTTAGAGTTACCTTGAGATTGGGGATGGCAACCAGGGCTCCAGCTCAATTGTCTGTGTTCCAGGTAACAAGAAGGAGGAGAAGGAAGAAAGGGCTTCTAACTCAGTGAGCAGAGCCCAGCTGTGGAATAATTAACCTGCCTTAAAGAGGTTGTAGTATGGTACCTTGCCTGGCATAACCTAGGGTTTTGCTAGGAAGGAAGGAGGAGAGAAACGGTATGTGGAGGAAATGAGTGCCCAAGCTCTTCCATACAGTGTGTCCCTGGGTGCTGCACAGTTGCTTTCTGTTCTCCTTTTGCTTCCCAAAGATTAACGTCAAATGTCACCCCTTCACGGTGTCAGTGAAGTATAGATTGTAATCCCTTTAGCATCACTGATGGGTTGAATTGTTTCCAAAAAGATCTCTTGGAGTCCTAAGCCTTAGTACCTCAGAAGGTGACTGTATTTGAAGATAGTCTTCATGAAGGTCATTCACCAAATTAAAATAATGTCATAAGAGTGACCACTGAATCAGTGACTGGTGTCCTTATAAAAAGAGATTTGGAATAGAGAAGACTATGAAAGCAAAAGAGAATGCCAGAGGTCCCAGAAGCCAAGGGAAAAGTATGGAACAGATTCTCCTTCCCAAACCTCAGGAGGTACCAATCCTGCAGACTCCTTGCTTCTGGAACTGTGAAACAGCAAGTCTCAGTTGTTTAAGTATCCAGTTTGTGGAAGTCTGTTAGGGCAGCCCTAGCAAACTGAGTCAGTGTCCCCTAGACGCTGAGTAAGTCAGGGATGAAAGAGTCCTCCCTGCCCTCTGCCCCCTTAATGCTGAATGCTGTCAAGAGTATGGTAAGGATGAGGAATGACCTAATGGCAGCTTCAGGTAACATCCAGAATTTGTATGTAGAGTTTTCAGATGATAAGGGTTAGACCTCATCTTTGTTCATGTGCTGCCTTTTCGTGGTAGGTTGTAGAACCAAGAAATTTGAAGGAATTAATGAGGCCTTCCACTTACCTCAGTAATGTTTGATCTTCTGTTTTTAAGATGGGCTTATGATCTGATAATGCTTCTTGTTTCCCAGTCATAGATGCTTGAGTGCTTCATACACTATTCTCTCTACTGTCCTTCTCATCCTACCACTTTTCTACAGTTTTTCCTGTTTGGTGAGCAGTTAAGGACACATGCTTCCTAGTTCTGTTTTACCTGTCTTGGTAGAACAAGGCCAACATGGGCATGAGGGGGACAGGCACCAAAAACACATTTCCTGTGCTGTTTCTTCCTAGTTACGTGTTGTCCCTTTGTGTATAGCAGAGACTCAATCTGCAGCATAATTGATAAATGGGGGAATAGTTGCAGTTTATCTTGCTCAGTTGCTTGTTGGAGAAAAATCCAATTTTTGTTGTGTTGGGAGAGCTCATAAAGATATATTGATTTCTAAGGATTATCTTCCTTTGAATTAACTGGAGTAGATCAAGAATCCATTAAAAGCATTTTTTATCTATTCCTGAAGAGTGCTTTTATGTAGTCTTTGGAATTGGAAAGTTCACAGTGTACTTTGAGCTCTGGCGCACTGAAGCTTCACCAGCTGTTTACGCAAGTCTGCCTTGTACCGAGGGCTTGTGCCTATTCGCTGTTGTATCCTGGGTCTTGCACAGTATGTGTAGCACACAGTAGGAGCTTGGTAAGTGTTACAGGGCAGAGGACTACCACAAAACTGAGGCAACACAAAGGACCCCCTCTTCACCCTGATTGTTGGGATCAGGCCAGAAAGATTTCAGACATATCACTCAGTAACAGGCAAGAGTTTATTTTCAGGGATAGGAAAGAGGACAGGGGACATCCTGGAGAGAAAGTGGGTTCTCAGAGAGGAGAGGAACAGCAGTCCCTCCAGTTTAATTGGGGAGGATCCCAGGGAAGTTTCCAGAGTCCAGCCCAGGTCTCTATCTTGACTGATGGCAGCACAGGAATAATGTGAACCACCTCCAAGAGAGAATGTTATGGTGCTCATAGAGTTGGAGGTTCCAAGGACATTGAGTCCTCCATTTCTGGCTCAATTCCTTTCCCCTTAATCGATTTATTACCCTTTGAAAAGCACTTAGTGAGCTTTCTTTTTGAGGGTCTTGATGTTTTTGTTACCAGAATGATGATGTGGTGATGAGGGAGGGCCCAGGCCTCCTGGTAGGATTCGATCTAATCTTGAAACAATAGTTTTCTTTAGGGGACGCAGCTCTGGCTGGGAGGTTGGAACACACCAAGTCTCCCGGGGCTCGTGTGTCAGGCAGGGCTCCGGTGGTTTCCAGCCCTTCGTTATCTTTCCCTGTTCCCCATTCATGGCCAGCTAACCCCCAAGGAAGTGTAGGTGACAGTGAAATGGACGCATTACTTGGTCCAAAAAGAAGAGAAAAAATATCATACACACAGCAATAACTGTCTGTTTTTAGTCTAATTAATTTTAAATACATTAACACAGAGCCTCTTGTAAATTTTTCGCACCAAAGAAGATAATTATTCAAGGACTTTGTTGTGTCACGCAGGCTTCAGGATCAGGCCCTGTGATGCCATTACAAGGGTAATGAGCCCTGACTGATCACTGCTCAGTGTTAGCCCCTGTCCTCAGTCACCACAGAGGCCAGGAGCAATGCCAGGTGGTAAGGAAACTGCATTCCTTAACAAGGCAGGAGTCCAGCTGCAGGAACGACGCACTGGAAACCCTCTGGTCTCTCTTCAGGAAGAAGCCGATCCTGCTCGTGCATGGCGATAAACGGGAAGCTAAGGCTCACCTCCACGCCCAGGCGAAGCCTTATGAGCACGTTTCCTTCTGCCAGGTAAGCTGCCTTTTAACCCTGGACCTCATGCTCAGGCCAAGAGTCAGAAGGAATTTTAGGTCTTCAGTTCATTCTCCTGCTCAGTGCCAATAGCCTCTCTCCAGTGTCACCAGCAGATTCTGGTCTAGCCTTGGCTTATCTTGAGATAGCCCAGCCCATTCATGGGCACCCTTGTAATCAGAAGGAGTTTTTCCTTTAGCAGATCTGAAGTCTTCTTCCTTGAAACTGCCACACACTGGTCCAGATTCCAACCCCACCCTCCACTAGAACCACGTAGAATAAATCTCTTCCTTGTACATGTTGGCGATTCATAGATGTGAGGTAATCTAGCCTATTTCTCTTAGTTCTTTCAGATTTGAGCAGTCACTTTCTTCAGTTGTGGTCCATACACCTTGTGTAATTGTTAATTTGAATTGTCAACTTGACTGGATTAAGAGTTGCCAGTGATTAAGAGGTTTCTGAGTGTGTCCATGAGGCTGTGTCTAGGAATGATTGGCATGTGGGATAGTGAACTGGAGACCCTCCCTAAGCGTGGGCAGCCCCACCCAACAGGATAGTGGCTTGAATGGAATAAAAGTTGGAATAATAAGAAAGCAGATGCAGATGCAAGCTCAACTCTTCTTGAATGGGTTCTGGATTGCTGCTTTGATCATCTGAGGATATTGGACTCGCTTCTTCACTGATCCAAAGCGGACTCTGCTGGTGATTCTCCAAGTAGTTTCCAGAAGCCTTGATCAGAGACTAGGGTAGCACCATTGATCCCTCTTGTTCTGGGACTTCTGCCTCTTAAACTGCGCAGCTACTGGTTCTTCCAGCTCTCCGGCCTACAGACGGACATTGTGGACTATCCAGCTTCCGGTCTTGTAAGCCAGTCTAATAAATCCCTTTTTAGAATTATTCTTCCTGTTGATTCTATTCCTCTAGAGAACCCTGACTAATACACTATGGATCCAGATCTGGCCCCAACCTGCCTGTATACCTGGTTACACCTGGTTTGTCAGTGTGCCTCTCAAAACCTGGGTTCCAGCACTGAACAGGTCCTCTGGATACAGTTCAGTACCTGCAGGTCTCTTTCTGTGTATTCAGGAGGAAACTGTGTTCCTCTGACACCTCATCTGACTTCCCTTAACTGCCATCGGCAATTTAACCATTATCCTCAGTACTTTTTCACATGAACTGTACCTAAGAATTACACTGGAAAGACCCACAGATGAAGAGCCTGCTAGGAAACCTAGGTGAGTGCTGTGTGCATACTGTCCAAGCCCAATGAGGGAACATTGAATGGTCTCATAACAGTGTGCACTTGCTTGGCTGGGACCAAAGCAAAGTAGAAAAGAAGACAAAAAAGAAAAAAAATGCCATTGTTCAGTTTCTCCATAGATTCCCGGAATCTTGTCCTAAGAGTTTGTGGTGGCCTGCAGTGGGCCTGGTGAATCCTAAGCTTTTGTTATGACCCACTGCTTTCACCCCACATCCAAACAGATCTCTTATTTCAAGTGTCATTCTGAGCAAGAAACAGGCAAAGTGGGAAGAAAGGAATTCAGAAGAATCTTTTACATTTAAGATTTCCTTCCGGTGGAAAGGGTGCTGTAAGTAGCTGCTGTTCCTTCTAGCAGGACTGTCAGTCCATTCCTGGGAAAGCATGGCGGAAGGCAGCCTCAGACCCTCCTCTCCTTGTCATCAACTTGGCGAAACTGGCTCGAGATTCCTGCTCTGGAGGCACCATCCGTGCTACCTCCATGTCTTTTCTTTGCCATTTTCCTTCTGTGGCCTTTTCTTCCCCACTCACACGTAACATAAGAATTTCAACTCACATTGTATCACTCTTCCAACCATAAATGACATTTGTATATTTTTAAATATTAAAACAGCATGAAGGGCTGGGGTTGTGGCTCAGTGTTAGAATGCTTGCCTAGCACATGTGGTGCGCTGGGTTCGATCCTCAGCACCACATAAAAATAATAAGTGAGTAAAATAAAGTCATAGTATCCTTCTACAACCCAAAAAAAAAAAAAAAAAAAAAAAAAAAAAAGCATGAGTGCTTAGTATCCATTTTAAACAAACCTCACAGCATTTTCCCTAATTTAGCCCACTTCACTTTAGATAGTTGTAGTTTCAAAATGTGCCTTTTCCATCCCACAAGCATGTTTGTGGCTCATATTTATGCACATAGATTATGCCTCTGCTTAGGAGTTGCCTAAAATTCCATTGTTTGCGACTGTTTCCAGCATCAAAGAAGTTAAAGTGCAGTAGGGTAGCTCCCATCGGAATGAAAGTGGACAGAAATAAACTGACCCAGGAATCCTCAATGCCAGTGATTAAATGGATCCTGTGTCTGATGGCATACTCCTGGATGGCCACTAGAGGGCATAACGAGACCCTTCCAAAACATGCACAAAGAAAGCTGTGCAGAAGCTCCCAGCTCAGAAGTTGGAGATAGAGCATAGTATAGCCATCTGAGTCATACCCGTCTGTAAGATGAACTCTTGAGTTTGTCCAGCGACACTATCGAGGCACATTAGTCAATGAGTTAGTGCATGCTGGCACTTCTCCCATTTTGCAAATGTGGGGCCTGAGACCACCCACATTGTGGTGGTCAAAGCTTGGACTGCCAAGATTCTGTCCAAGATCTGGTACATGCCAGCCCAGGTCTGGTGAGGGCCCTCTTCCTGGCCCATGGATGGCTACCTTCTCCTGACATTCTCACATGACCCAAGGAGGTGGGGAGGCCACACAAGCGCTCTGGTATTTCTTCTTATAAGGACACTAATCATGTTGGATATGCTCCCACCTTAGGACTTCATTTAACCCTAATTTCCTCCAAAAAGTCCCTCTCTCCAGATACAGGCATCTTGGTTGTTAGGTTTCAACATAAGAATTTGGAAGGGGGGCACCCAGTATTCAGTCCATAATGTATCTTTCTGGTCTTGTCACTTAAACCTAACTGTGTAAGCCTAATTTCTTCATAATTAAAATGAATGGCTAATGCCATTCATCAAAGAGTTTAAGGGTTTGGTACATTAGCCCAAAAAGCATCCATTAAGTATTATCTATTTAAGTTATTATCATCCTTGTTTCTTGTGCCTAAAAGCATATAACCTATAGCAAAGCTAAACTCGAAAACCAGGTCTCTTGACCATTGCACTATCTGAGCTAAGTATGTTTACAAAGTGACAATCTTCCTTTTAATTTTTAAAGTTTAAGGACATGCAGTACAGTTCCCAACTCTCTCACTCTGGCCAGAGCACGTAAATGCATGCAGGTCTGTGAGTGTCCCCAAACAGGGACTGTGTTGTACCTCCTGTGTATTACGCTGCCCATCACTGCCCTGGCAGACAGTTGCACCCTTCTGTTGGGTGGGCGGGGGGGCTTGCCACCATTCGTGTGGTGCTTTCCTAAGCATTTTCTGTTTCCTCAGTGGCTCCTGACACTCTCTAATCTTACAACAGTACCCTGTTTTAAAGAGGAGAAGGCTGAGACAGAATCAGGTGTTCTCCAAAGTCATGCAAAATTCTGAGGACAGAATTTGAGCCTAAGTACCGTATTCCTGGTCTCCAAGCTGTTTCCATAGTTGTTTATTTTGATTCTTTCATAGCCTGTACCTTTTGGCATGTTCTGCTTAACCAAGGTCTTGCTGTACCAGATGTTAGATAAAATGTTTTACTTCTCCACGTATTCTCCATTTGTTTGTAAAGATGTCATTTTGTAACAAAAATTGATCTTTTTATTTTCAGCACTTGCAGTATTTTCAGTATAAGAGAATTCCTTTTAAATTTGACATATTTGTTTCCATCACATTCAGTGTTTCTTTTAAATGCGCTCTGAAAACTTTGTGTGTTAGGTTCTTCTATAATGAACCAAAGATCTAATTTTAAAACTACTTAGAATTATTTATTAGTTTTTTGACAACTAGAGAAATCAGGCTTCTTACTCCTAATTACTGCAATTAAAAATACAATATATATTGAATCATTCTGAGCAGAAAAAAAAGAGTTCTTTTTTTTAAATGAGCCTCCCTGAATTATATATAAAAGCTGTCTTGTTGAACATTTTCTCATGTATTTTTTGAGCATTTGTATTTCTTCTGTGAAATGTGTGTCCAGTTCCTTTGCCCATATATCGATTGGGTTATTTGGGTTTTTGGTGTTAAGTGTTTTGAGTCCTGAGCTACAGGTGGTAAAGATTTTCTCCCAATCTGTAGGCTCTCTGTTCATGTTCTTGATTATTTCCTTTGCAGTGAAGAAGCTTTTTAGTTTAATACCATTCCATTTATTAGTTTTTGATTGTACTTCTTGTGCTTTAGGAGTCTTGTTGAGGAAGTTGTTCCTAAGCTGACATGATGTAGGGTTGGGTCTACTTTTTCTTCTGGTAAGAACGGGGTCTCTGGTCTAATGCCTAGGCCCTTGATCCACTTTGAGTTGAGTTGAGAGATATGGTTCAATTTCATTGTACTACATGTGGATTTCCAGTTTTCCCAGCATCATTTGTTTAAGAGGCTATCTTTTTCTCCAATGTATATCCATTTATGGCACCTTTGTCTAATATGAGGTAACTGTATTTGCGTGGGTTTGCCTCTGTGTCTTCTATTCTCTACCGTTGGTTTCATGTTTGTTTTTGTGCCAGTAACATGCAATTTTAATTTGCATTTCTTTAGCAATTAGCAGTTAGAGAAATACAAATTAAAACTACACTGAGATTCCATCTCACTTCAGTCAGAATGGCAATTATAAAGAATATAAGCAACAATAAATGTTGGCAAGTGTTATAGTTTAGATGTGAGGTGTCCCTCAGAAGCTCACGTGTAAGACAGTGCAAGAAGATTCAGTGAAGTGATTGGGTTACAAGAGCCTTGACCTAATCAGCGAATTAATCACCTGGTGGGATTAATTGAGTGGTAACTGAAGGCAAGTGAGGTGTGGCTGGAGAAGGTGGGGCTTTGGGCATATGGCTTTGGGGTATACATTTGTATCTGGTGAGTAGAGTCTCTCTCTGCTTCCTGGTCATCATGTGAGCTGCTTCCTTCTGCCACACTGTCCCACCATAATGTTCTGCCTTACCTTTAGCCCAAAGGACTAAGACCCCTGAAACCATGAGACCTCAAAGTTTTCCTCCTATACAATTGTTCCAATTGATTCTTTTAGTCACAGCGGCCAAATAGCTGACTAAAACAGCGAGGATGTGGGGAGAAAGGTACTCTCATACATTGCTGGTTGGAATGAAAATTGGTTCAACCATTATGGAAAGCAGTATGGAGATTCCTTAGAAAACTTGGAATGAAACCACCATTTGATCCAGTTATCCCAAAGGACTTAAAATCAGCATAGTACAGTGACACAGCCACATTACTGTTATAGCAGCTCAATTCACAGTAGCCAAGCTATAGAACCAACCTAGGTGCCCTTCAACAGATGAATGGATAGAGAAAATGTGGTACACATACACGATGGAATATTACTTATCCATAAAGAAGAATGAAATGATGGCATTTGCAGCTAAATGAATGGAACTGGAGACTATCATACCAAGTGAAATAAGCCAGTCCCAAAAAACCAAAGGCCAGCTGTTCTCTCTGATATGTGGATGCTAACCCACAACAAGGGAGGTTGGGCAGGGGGAGAAGAGAAGTCCATTGGATTAGAGAAAGGGAAAGGAGAGGGAGGGGAACAGGAAGGACAGTAGAATCAGTCAGACATAACTTTGCCAGCCTTGTATTTGAGTACACAACCAGGGTAACTCCGCATCGTGTACAACCATGAGAATAGGATCCTAAATGTAATAAGTTATACTCCATGTGTGTACAATATGCCAAAATACATTCTACTGTCATTTATAACTAAACAGAATATTTTTTTTTTTTAAAAAAAGGCCATCTTGTTATTTAAAGCTTGTCCAGTAGAGGGCAGTAAAAACAAAAGTTGGCTTGATCCTTTTCTAATTTAATTTCTAATAGATAAGGATATATTTGAGGCTTTTTAAAAAAATAACTCAATTTCTTTTTCCTCCTAGGCAAAGTTGGATATTGCATTTGGAACACACCACACGTAAGCAACTTTCATGAAATGGGGGAGGATATGATTTTATTAGATAAAAGGATATGGTTACAAAAAGTGCCCTTACAAGGACTAATGTGGAATGTTTTTCTGGGATCAGTAATGGATTGAATGGATTTGTCTTCTAAAGCTTTACAACAACATACTGGGATTCTGGCTCTCAGCATGAAATTTGAAGTCTGTGACTTTAAGGTTCCCACCTTCTGTTCAGGACTCCTGGTGCACCTGACTTGAGGGAATGAACTCTGGCTGTGTGGACCTGTGGTCACAGGTGACTGTGTGTGCAGGTCGTGTACCTATGGGTTCCCTTGCTTTTAAAAAGTTCTGTGATTTGA